>NC_084487.1:120467485-121092485 GCF_030035675.1 Rhineura floridana
TATCTCATGGCATGCAGTTTGGAAGTTACTAATTTACACTGCAATCTTATATCTCTCTATTCATATGCAAATCCCATCAAGTTCAATGGGATTTATTCCCACGTAAGCGCATGTACGATTGCAGCCTTAAGCCTTCCTTCCTTCCTTCCTTCCTTCCTTAGGAAACTTTATATGTATGGAATGAACCAAGGCTCTGTACAAAAGGGGTTACCTTGCCTGAAAAGAAGATCATCATCTGTGAAACAATGGAATTCTGGCTAAAAGTTGGAGCAGGTGTTGGCGCTTTTACAGGGGTCCTCCTGATTGCCTTAACCTGCTATTTCTGGAAGAAGAATCAGAAGTACGTACGATGTGTCCCCTGTGATGCTATGTGATGCTTAACTGACCAGAATATATGTCACTGAAAATTATACTGGGCCACCATCCCTTTCTGACCTATGTACTCGTTGACTTTTTGGGATACGCTTATTCAGAAGCAAACAGCCATCTCTCTGTACTGAGTTAATTCTTTTTTAAATTTACTGGCTGTTTTCTACTAGTAGCCAGGGCGGTGTTGCTGCAGCTTATCCAGATGGCGCTGGGTGGAGCAGGGTGGCGATGATGGCAGGGCTGTGCGGACACACTGGCAAAGCCAATCAGGTGCTTCCACCGGAGCCTCTGTGCTGCTCCAATGTTGCCGGTGCCCTGCCCTGCCTTACCCCTGCACCATCCACTTAAGCTGCAGTGATCCCAGCATTGTAAGGGTGGCTCTGTTCCCTCCAACTGGCCACTCCTACTTTTGTGCGCCTTTTAACAGCAGCCTAGCTGACAGGAACGGAGAAGGTGGAGGAGTTTCCTTCACATGGAAATATGATGAACGAAGCGTAACTTGCTTCAGTGTTGGGTATCAGGCCGCTGTTTAAAAGTTCCAGTAGGAGGAAGTCCAGAAAGTAGGCCTGCTTATTGTTTATGCATTTTAGGGATTGTTAGGTCCAAACCCAACAACAAAAGCCGTCACTACTTACTCACCTCACATTCACCCGGGAAGGTGCGGAGTTGAGAGCAATACTCCACCCTTCAAAAATATTTTCCGGGGCAGTTTGCAAGGTATGTCTCCCACATCTGATACAGAAAGCATAGCCGTTTTGTCCTTCATGATAAAATAGCTTCTAAAATCTCCCCCTCCATAAACTAGGGGAACACAGCCACGGTTCCCCATCATAGAATAATGAAACAAGTCTCATTTTCCAAAGTGAGGGGAATTTAAGGAAGCCTGGCCAAGGGTTCGCACTGGATACACAGTGACGTTGTCAGAGGTAAGTACACTTCAGCAAAGGATACAACTGGGCTGGGGTCCTACTCTGTGACATGCGCAGCAGAATAATTAATCTGGGCCAGCTCGCCTGATAAGCAAAAAGGAAGCGTTATAGCAGAGGATATTTTATACTGTTTAGCTGAGTACTAGGACTTATATGAGCCCAATACTAGAATAGATTGACCAGTGGCCTGGTGATAGCAGGTAGCTTCTTTTCTTCTGTGACAACAGGAGAAAGATACACAAGAAATTGTGCCATGAGGGTTAGGGAATATGTCTGCTGCAAGGCCCAAGGTGTTGGACCCAAGGCTGCTATTAAATCTACAATAATAAAATCTTCTATAAATTCTTATAAGAAAGTTTTGTTGCAGTGTTTGATGATACGTTTGTGTAAGACAAAAATGCCACTGTTTGCATTTATACCTTTTAGGCTGGAGTATAAATATTCCAAATTGGTGATGACAGCAAATTCAAAAGAATGTGAGCTTCCCGCTGCTGACAGCTGTGCGATCATGGAAGGGGAAGATAATGAAGAGGAAATAGTATATTCAAACAAACAGTCATTACTAGGAAAGCTCAAATCACTGGCAACAAAGGTGAGCGGCTGCTGCACGTACAATTGCTGCTATATATCCTTTACAGCCTGTTTTTAAAATGTGCAGCTTGTTGTGCCATTTTTATTGGTTTTACTCTCAAAGCAGCACTGTTTGTTCACTGTTATTCCCATTTAACTGATGGGAGGTGGGGATATTTATTTATTTAAAATACTTGCATCCCAGCTTCTCCAAAGCTCAAGGTGACTCATAGAAGACCATAAAATAGCAGTTTAGACAATGGTAGCTTTCAGAATGGAATGATTTTCTATGAAGATTGTTGGGCTTAATAAACTTTAAATAAAAAGTTTGCTTTAAAGATCATACGTTTTGATTTTCTCAAGGCCATCCAACAAGTTGATGTGAGAGGTGAGATCTGAGATTCAGTTTCAGCTCTTTATTTCCTGTACCACACTGCCTTCTAAAAAAAAAAAAATATATTAATTGGCACTGTGTTTGGCACAGCTGGATTCTCAGCCTGCAAACAAATGATGCTTTAGGGTTTTCCACAAACATTACATAACGGCAAACCTTGGTTTTGCCACTGAAGCTACTCTTTTCAGGGAGTCACTCACAGCCAGCCCTGTTCCCAAATGAGTTTGTGCTCATATATACATGTGCTCGCAAGCATGTTTGTCCACACTTGTTTACAGTTTACATTGACAAATGCATATTTAAAACAGCAAACGTTCTTGCCATCTCTTGGCCTGCAAGAAATTCTTAGTTCAGTCTTCTCAGGGTGTTGTAACAAGGAAGCATGTTTCTGTAACTAAGTTGGCCTTTTTACAATGCAAGCCTGTACATGACTACTCAGAAACAATCCCCATTGAGTTCAGTGGGACTTGTGTATGTGTATAGCAGGGGTGGGGAACCGTTTTCAGTCTGAGGGCCACATTCCCTAGTGGGCAAACTTCCAGGGGCCGTGTGCCCATGGCAGGTGGGGCAGTTGATGTGACTCTTATTTTGTACAGTAAGTGACAGTACAGCCACACAAAAGTCAGATGTTTCTGCACATACATATCTCCATCCAGGCAAGCACCAGCTTATTCCAGTTCACTGACATCTTGCAGCCATGGGGAAAAATGGAGGAGGGTTTGGAGCAGGACCAGTCCTGATGGCCCAACAGAGAGGTCTGGAGGGCTGCATTTGACTTCCAGGCCTGAGGGTCTCCACTCTTGGTGTATAGAATCGCAGCTTTAGACGCTTATCATAGCAGGACTCTTTTGTGATCCTGGAATATGACATATAGTCCTGCTTTTCTCTGAAGCATGAATCTGTACCCTGGATAGATATTTGCTGAGGTTGGCCCTACCATGCAGCAATGTGAAACAGACTAATTACAGTGGGAGAATTTAGGGGCAATAGATGAAGGTGGGAATAGATGTCAAAATGGTACAGGAAGAAATCGGAAGCATAGGGACAGGGGCATGCGGAGGAGCATTGCTACTCCATATCAAGCAGCAAGCTTTCTTGTGTTTTTGGTATAAGATTCCATGTAAATACAGAGTTCACTCATTGGGCTATCTCCATGGTCTTGTGGGCTGTTGGTAGAACATCACCGGGACCTTCAGGGCACACTGCCTCTTGGTATGAGAAGTCAGAGGTGGCACATGCAGGCCCCAGCCTAGCTGTGCCAAGTGAGGGCAAAGATGCTGTTTTGCCACATGGTGATCCCCTAACTCTGGCCATGCACATAATTTGGTTGCAGTCTGAAAATTAGATAAGATGTAAATAAGAGGGCAGTAGTCCAACTAACTAACAACACAGGCCAGCACTGTCTGGGTAGACATGATGTGTTTGTGTGTTTGATTATTTTATTCTGAGTAGCTAGATGTGTTTGGCAAAACTGAGCCTTATGTAACTTGAATGGTTCCCAGTGAGTAGTCTGAGAACATCTGAGATTGTAGTACTGCTGAATGTAAGTGGGAATAGACCAGATCAGTATGGGAGATGACTGAGAGCCTCATGTTATGAATAGAACATATGCATTATATTGTTGTGTGGGCCCATTCTCTGAGTGGTAACAGACTCCAGGGGTTCTAGCACTTATCCAGGGTTCAGTTTCCTTGGAATGAAGGTCAGTGGAGACTGTGGTGTCTTAAGGATGTATGGTTTTATTTACATATATATTCAACCTGAGCATACGATACAAGGGCTCACAGCATTAACGCTCCACCAGATCTTGCTTCTCCGTTTGGTTTCTAGGGGAGTCTCCAAAGCCATAACTTGGGATTCAGTATAGAGAGCAGGTCAAGCTTCTCAATCTCTTCCTAGCTCCAAATCAAACTCAAAACACACACAGGCTACCTCCCCTAGGATGGGGTGAGGACAAAAGGACATCACCAGACAGCTGTTCCTGTGACACCACATCTGCAGATGACCAAATTTTTAGACATGTAAATGGTGTACTTGACAGACTTGGCCATTACCTTAACAAAGGAACTGCTTTGACCAGTTCAGCAGGTTCCTTCCACTGCAGATCCCAGACTTCCAAATATGGAATTACAGGCTTAGAGGAGACCCAAAGACATCATCCAGACCACCACCCCAATCCTATAACAATATCTGTTTCTGTAATATAAACTCTAATCTTGTTGCTATGCAGGAAAAAGAAGACCGCTTTGAGTCAGTTCAACTGAAATCTTCAAGATCTCAAAATATATGAAGATTGTGACTCTGCCTTCAACCAGCAAATCTGATTTCTGTTTATACAGGACCACATTTTAAACATGACCTGGCACGCATCTGAAGGGTGAATGGTCTCCAGTGGGAAATGTTGTGCAATCTAACATGAAAAAGCTAACAGACAAGGAAAAGAGATAAATTTGCCTTATTGCGAGACTGAGTCACTTGCCAAAAAGGAAAGTCAAGCAGCCGAGCTCATGAGATGAGAATGAAGTTCAACTCAGGAAGAGAGGAAACTCGAGCACTGGCAGCCCAAGATATTTTGGTGCCTGTGGCAGAAAATCCAAATGGAACCTCCCAGAGTAATAAAAATATATTAAGAAACTAAAAAGAAGAGAGCTTGCCACCCTTTAATGCTCTCTGGCCCCATGAGGTGGATTGCTTCACCTTGTCCTGAGAGAGAGGTCATACCTGACATGGCATTTACATGGCATGACACAGGCTTCATTACCTGTGCCCCTTTAGTCCCCATCACTTCGGTCACATGGATGAAGCACACTGGCTTTTGGAAAGAGGGGAGACCTTTCCTCAGTCATCACAAGTATCTACAGAGGTGTTGAGGTGGCAGAGTATTCTTTTTCTCTTGAAATCACAACAGTATTCACTACTTGAAATGGAAGAACTGCATACGGGCTTCTTTTTAATGCTTGGAAAGGAGATTGCTTGCAGTGTAAATTTGTAGTACTTTGTCTAATGTTAAGGATCCACCTTTTGCTCCTGGAGAATCAGCTTCTTGAGGTGCAAAGACATTGTTAAAATGGTCATAATGGAAGGATGAACATGCAATCCTCTGCATGTTTACTCAGGTGTAAGCCCTGCTGTGTTCAGTGGAGCTTACTCCTTTATAGGTATGTTTAGGATTACAGCTTTACTCCCTAGAGTCCAACACAGAGTCAGTTCTACTGGCTGAATGACATAATCAGACGTAGGCCCAATAGACACAGGTAGCCACTCATCTGGCTTGGAGGGCAATCATGCAGAGGTGACTCACCATGGCAAGCCCTTTTTGTATGAAACAACTCTTCACATGGCTGAGGCAATGTTAGGCATACCACAACAACTTCCACCCACCTCAAGGAGTTGAAACAGCACAGTAAAGATTGCTGCAAGCATATGGGCTTGTTGCAAGGAACTGATTTTATACAGTTTCATTTCAAGCAGCAACCATACAGCTCTTGGCATGTCAGAAGTGACCCTTAATGTCCCTGAATGTTCAGACACTAAAAGAAAAGGAGGGGTATCCCAAAGAGGTAGGCCATTTTCCACAACGTATCTGGGCAGTCTAGAAGGATGACTCGATCGAAATGTGACATACTTGGGCCTCAAAAGAGTGACTGTGATGGACTCTGGTATCCCTGCATACTTGTGATTTCTTTCCCCAGAATTACTCTTCTTTGCCTGACTTTGTTGGGATTCCCCTGCCTGATTTTGTTGGGTTTTGAATTTTTGTTGACTTGTGAGTGCACTCCATTGATATGAAAAGTAATGTCTGAAGTGACCACGGGCTGATGAGCATCATAATTGGTTAGCATTGCATTCAGGCTCTAATCACCAAAATGGCACTTTTAACATTAGTGCTTGTATTGTGAATTTAACATCCAAGGGCTAAGTTGAAGAAGGCAGCACTCATGGACTGTGTCACCTTTAAAGTTTCCTTCTCCCCCAGAATCGCAGGCCTCCAGATGCATGGCCACAGAGCAGTAGCAGGGCTTAACATGCCAGAGCAGGGCAGCATTGACAGGCCAGGTATTGCCCTTGGGCCTTATGCTACCCAACACTGATCTGACGAATCAACCATAAGAATGTCGTGTGTTCTTTAGACTTCCACAATTTCCAAAATGAGATAAATATTATTGTTGAGAAATAAATATTCATCAGTATAAAGACAGTGAGACAAATGTTTTGTGTTTTATAAACTTATGTATAAGTTATGAAAGAGGTTTTTAAAAACTATACAGTAAAATGGGGGGAGGTACAGATCTGCAGAGAAAATGAGAAAATGAGATGGAAGTAGTGATGTTTTTAGTACAAACTATTCAGTAGATGTGGTTTTACAGATGTCACTTGATAGACTACCTTTAAAATGAAACCAAATCTAAAATTGTCTGCATTTTGAAGAATTCTCCTGTAACCCTAAAACAGGATATGGAATAAGACTTCCTTAATTTGAGTTGCTTTTAGTCACACGTAATTTACCTAACTTGCTTTATACTGTTGCAGAACACAGAATTTTTCTGTTATTGGATGATCTTGTGGGTAATTCAGAGAGTGGATGAAATTTTTTGCTCTTGAACTGCATGCTGTATTTCACTGGAAAGGATAGTTTTGGTGTGAAACAGCACATCTTCCTAGGTTTTTAAATGTTTAATATCATAGCCCTATGCATGATTACTCCAAAATAAGTTGCACTGATTTGAATGGGGCTTAGTCACAGTGCATAGGATTGCAACCAAAAGTCACCTTTCTTTTTGTCTTTTGTATGGTTGCTCATCATTTTCTAAAGATTATGTATGCTATTGTTATTCTTGGTGTGATTCCTCTTTGCTAAATATGAATTGTATTATGGGCCAGGTCAATTATTGTTGCCCAGGGGCATCATTCAATAGTGTGAGCCGGCCCATCCATGGATACAGCTGCAGTGACCTATCAGTGATGTCCATGACTGCATTGGCTAAAAAGTATGATTACTTTTGTCATGGAAATAACTTCTGAGACATTGCACCTGTATCTGTGAATGAGTGACTTCGCACATTACATTTTTGTCCTGAAGATCATGGCCCTGCGTGCATTGGGCGGAGTCTGTTTGGACTACATGAAAACATCAAACTGCCTTATATTGAGTTAGGCCACAGTTCCATTTAGTCCAGTATGTTTTGACTGCTCTGACCTGTTTCACCAAATAGATTGGTCTGAGATCTTTTCCAGCCTGGATATCTTGGATACAGGGGATTGAAAATGGGACCTTCTGCATCCAGTTCATTGCTCTACACTTAGCTGTGGATCCTGCCTGCAATGTGTGAACCAGCTTGTGGAACTTCCTTATAAAGAGGCTTATTTACATTTCTGTGAATCTGCATTCCAGAGCTATTTATCATATTTGTACTCTTCCCTCTGTAGAATTCTGGCATTATTTTTCCACAAAGAGGTGGGAATAGCTGCCTCCCTCAGAGTTGTAAATGTATTATCGCTCATTCAATTTTGTTTTCTCCGAGTCATGAGTCTCTATGAAAGTGTTCAGGAAAGATATGACCATTTACAATAGGCAATGGGGCTGCCAGTTTGTCATTACCTTCCAAAACATCCTCATGATCGTGAACTCCTGCAACACTACAGTATTTTCTTTTGGATTAACATTCCCATTGTGTCCCAAAGCTTCCCATTTGAAGGGATAGTCTTTTGTTCATACTTGAGTACTTAATTTGGATTTCAAGAGGTTATCGTATTGTAAGACTTTTTCTTCTTCGCCTGAACATTCTAATGGTATATCTGGCCGATACTAAGGCTATGTGTAATAAAATCACTTTACAGTGTGCTCCATTTACCATCGTTAAAATGGACCATTTGATGGGGACATCTCCAGAGGCAGGCAAGGTTGGACAATTGACAGAACCCTTACATCAGCCTTGGGCATCTAGGTGACTTCCAGATGTTTTGGACTATCTCCCATCAGCCCCAGCCTAGACTGACAAAGGGACCATTACCCCAACAGTGTTGTCAATCTTATTTTCACTTCCCAGTTTTCACATCCCATTTCCTTCCTGTTAACTGAATCTATTGAGGAATCCCAAAAGCCAACCCGGAATACATTGGCCCAAAACTTGATATCATAGACTATGATTTAGAGCTGTGCCTGCTATGACCTGGAGTTTCCTTTTTATAAGTTGACAGATTAGACCTACAACAAATTGTTGCAGCGTGGAGTATTCCTGTCTAGTGTGCCAGCCAGCCAATCATTCCATTCCCCCTCCCCTGGTTTTTAGTCCTCACCCAAGTGATACTCAGCATTTTTTGGTCACTGAGTATGGGTCCTTTTTGAAGTTGTTGTTTTTTTACCTTTCTGCTTTCTTTTCTTGAAGATTTTTTTCTACGTCTTCAAACCTTGGTGCTTCTTGAACCATACTGATACTTCCTTGTTTCTCAGTAGTACTGTTTTGGCTTGTGTCATATCTCAGCGCTTCAGTTTGCTGTTGGTATATATGATCACTCCAAATTATCACCTTTGCACTAAAGGGCATTAAAATCTGTCTGGCAGGTGAGATTTACAAGGAAACCCAAGTGGGTTGGATTGGAGGGCAAAATTCTGTGCCGACCATGTACCCAGGAACCACATATTCTCTTTCCTCTCCTGCACAGACACCTGTAAATTCTACCTGAATTCAAAACCAAACTATTAATTCCACCTTAATCAGATGATAGTGCTGGAAATATTTATAAACAGTTCCTACAGTTTTGTGAAGTTGTCTGTTCTTAAACTTTTATATAATTCTAGCAAAAAGATACCGACCATGATTTAGCTACAGGAGATCTTCATGGCTAATCAAGTTTCCCCTCAATGTCTTTAGTCCTGAGTGTAAATCTGATTGGGCTACATAGCACTGTGACATCATTAGGCTTGCTGCATGATCCCTGATTGGCTCATGTCACACAGTGTAGAAGAAACAGAAGCGCTGATAAATAACCCTAAATCAGCTACACATTGGAGCTGTCAATAGGTATAACAGATGTGAAAGACTACTAAGCCAGGATTTTGAGGAGCTTTTCACCATCGCATGTAAGTTCACTTTTCATATATTAATCAATCACATTTCATGAAAATTTGGTGCAGCTTTATTAAGGACATCTCTATTCAACCCCTCAAGATGTTTCAAGATGAGCCAAACTGGGAACCTCTAAACGACTGGGTAAGCCCCCTGGGCTGTATGTTTGTCACAACTTTGGAAACTTTGACCACAGTAGACTCTTGTTTTATATTACTGAATTATAACTCAAAGCAGACTCTTAAGGCTGATATTTTAGTAGGAATGAGCTAATCTATCTATTTATACCACCCACTCATCATAATGTACAAGCACACCCCAATTCAGTTTAGGGTTCTGTTTGCACCCAGTTCATGCATGAAAACTCCAATGTGTGAAACTGCCCTCTTCATTGAACTGGATCTTGGAGAGTTTGTGCACAGGCTAGATCCATCTGCATATTGGAGCAAGTAGTCAGTAAACAAATAATCACTGGAGGGAGGCAACTGAACCTACACACATAAAAAAAGCTTGAAGTTATTTACCTTCCAAAATGATGTCATCTGGAACTGCAATTCTTCTGATGTGTTTCTTGAGACAGATTCAAAGTGCTGGTCATTATCTTTTAAAGCCCCAAAAGGTTTGGGACTAGGATGTTGAAATGGTCACTTTCTCACACCAGATCCTGCCCGCCTGTTCAGATCTTTGGTCAGTGACCTGGGTTTGACAGGGCCTTCTCAGTTGTGGCACCCTGGCTATGGGATGTCTTGTGCTAGGAGGCTTATCTGACCGTTCGTTGATATTTAGACTTCTAGTGAAGGCTTCTTTGTTCCAACACAGTGAACAACTTCAGTGTGTCACTGGCTAATTTTGAGTTGGCTTTTTCATGCTGTTTGGTTTGTGCTGCTGGCTGGTGCTCTTTTAATGTTACCAATGTTTAAATCTCAATCTTACTCAGTGTGGCAGGATACACATATTTTAATAAATCTATACAGTCTTCTTCCTTTTCTCTCTCCCTAAAGAGCAAGCCATGGTTATTTCTTATTTTCCCCAAGTGAAATCTTTTGCTTCCTTAACAGATTCACTGGACAGATTTGTTGCTAGTAATATCTGCTTATATTCTGCTGAGGCACATATGAGGGGATTTGGGGAAAATAATGCCAGTTTTCACTGTTTCACTGTTCCTTTATTACTATATCCATTTAACATTTGAAAAAAAGACTGGTTATTTTATGCCATTAAACCCCAAAAGCTAGTTTTTTAAATATCAGCAGCAATGTCAGCTGATGCTCATCTCATTGTTGTATTTGCACTGGTTTCCTTTTAAATGTGGGGCAGCCAATTTCATCTTTCAAAGATTAATAACATTTTAATGGTGCTTCTAAGTCTGAATTGGGTTCTTCTCTCTGCTATTATATTATAGATTTATTGAATGGGGTGGGGAATGCCCATAGTACCCTGGTTGGCAATATATTTTCAACAGGACCTTATTTTGAACTGAGCCAGGGTGAAAGGACTGGAAACACTGACTTCTGATTGACTGGAATTTGGAACTGGGATACAGAGAAAAGCATATTTCGCCTTTCCCCGTGTGAACAGCACCTGAAGCATTGTCAGAGGCTCTGTTCTGCAGCTAATCTGAAATCTGGAGCGAATAGCTGGGGTGCATAATAAAAGGTGAATTCTAGCCCTCTTCATGCATCCACTTATGAACCCATGGAGGGGCTCTCCTGCACAAACAGACCAGCTTCATCCTCTAGATGCCATTGCATGCATCAGCCATGCCCTGGCAATCAGGTTCACTCTGAAGCAGGCCTTACCTGTGTAGGGATGCATGTATATAGGGTTCCTTCTTTGGATTGACCAAGGTTTGCATCCCCATGGAAGAAGCCCTCCGTGCATACATCTGCATATGTGTGGGGTCCCTTCACATTGAGACATCGCTCACATGATAGGTGTGAAGTGTGGCCAATGTGCATGTAAGCATAGAGTTAGCCTGAAAGGGGTTTTTATCAAAGCCTCCTTATGTGAGCACTGTGTGTGTGTATTACATAGCCCTTTGTCTGCCTTTTATAGGGGAGAAAATATTTGGGAAGGATGCTATGCAGATTAAGGGCTGAATCGGGCCAGCTGAAAATCACTTGGTGGCAGGACAGATTGAGCCTTCGGGCATCCAATGGTGTGTCTATAGCAGGGGTGACTGACCCCTGGCTACTGTCATAGTTTGTGTAATTTTTCTCTGAAAGACTGGTGGAAATTTGAGAATGAAATGGCAAGTTCTGGAAATAACTTCATTACTCTAGAGTGGTTCAAGGAAGTTCACTTAAATGTTTCTCCAAAAATTTGAGTCTGGGATTTTCCCAAACTTGAATTGTGATTGTGCAGCTGGAATCTCTGTTGTATCATGTGTAGCCAGATGGGTTATTAAATTGCTGCAACTGTTTTTCTTTTCTCTTTTGAGGGGAAGGTTGTTAAAGCTCTTTATTTTAACAAATAAATGTCTACATTTATTAAGCTAACTTAACTGACTTTGAGTAATTCTTCTTATCAGCCCTCATCAGCAAATGTGTTCAAAGAGGATCAATTTGCATCGCCCGTTATATTTGAGTGTGTGGAGCTCCCAACCTTGGGAAGCTAATAGTCACTTGCACATTGCAAACACATCAGGGCAGGGACCTGACTTTTACTTAGCCCACCCTTCACTGTAAAATAATATTAGGGTGGGTCACAACATAATTCAACATAAAATTACATATAAAATTACACAGCAAATGAATCACTATATAAAACTCAGTGTATACCACCCTCTAACTGTTGCACTCTGATACATAGGCCCAAACTGTTTACTCAAAAGGCTGATATAAACAGAAATGTTTTCACTTGCCACCAAAAACTACACAGAGCTGGTGCTGGTCTAACCTCTAGGAGAAGAGTGTTCCACAATTAGGGTGCCACCACCAATAGGGCCCTGTTATGAGTTCTAGAAGTCCAGATCTCATTTGGTAACAGCATAACTAAAAGGGCCTCCCTGATGGATTTTAAGTCACAAGCAGGAACGTTCCAGTATTGATATCGAACTAATTCATACACAAGGCAGACTCACTGAAATCAATAGGTTTACTTTGAGCATGACTAACTTTGGATCTCATCCTATATTTATACCCATTTTTCTGCCAAGCAAGACTCAAAATGTACTGGAAAATGCAGGGAAACATCAATAAATAGCAAATTGCCCAAACATGTTTCACCTTCCTTGGGTGCACAAAAATTCGATTTGTCAGGTTATTCTAAACTTACTCTAGCAAAGAATCATTACCTTGTAGAATAACATGAGCAGCCTATCACTACAGGCTGCTTCCTTTATGTGCCAGTTGCTCCTGGGGGTACTTTAATATTTGCAAATGATATGCCACAAATTCTTTGTATTCCGTATAATGGTACAAGCAGTGGAGGCTGACCCCTTAGGACCAACCTTAGTCTGCCCTCAGTATGCCACCATCAGCCAGCTTTCCTATTTACAATCAGTCCAGTGGGTGGAACTACCCCTCAGTTGCCTCCACCTTAATCTTAGAAGTGTTGCCCTTGTAGAACTCAGCAGGATGGGAATAAAACTAAAATTAGTTGGCTTTGCCTGTCATTGGCTCTGGCGTCACCTACTGCTGGTCTCCCTGCCTTCCACCCCACCAGTTCCAATGGACACCAGCCACCACTGAGTGCAAGTGCATGGGCTGCCTGCATTGGCATGGAACCCTGGATGTACTAACATAGCAGTAGCCACATGAAACGTGTTTCAAGTGGTCTCTCCGTGATGAGCATAACCTGCAGAGAAATGGCTCCAGACATTTTGGGGCAAGAGGTTGAAAACAGAAATTAAATACCTTAATACCAATGCTTGTCTTGCTATTTGACGTTTGCAATGCTCCAAATCTGTCGCCTGAAGTGGGCACAGGCCAACCTTGATAATATGTCGGCTAGTCCTGAGCAATCCACAAATGATTTTGTAACCCAGTAAGGATCACACAAGTTAGTGTATAGCAGTTTATAAATTCTGAAATAAAATCATAAAGAAAATCCAAGAGATAATAACTACTTAGTTAAGGCCAATTTACCATGACATATGCTGAAGAAGACTTCTAATAACTCTTCAGGGGGGAAGAGGACAACTATTCTGGAAGGCTTTTCAGATTTTATTACTGACATCTTTACATTAATTAATACAGCTGTGAAAACCATTTATTGGACAGATTGTAACCATAATATACAACATAGAAATACGGTCTAAGTAAATTACAACAAGGAATTACAAAAAGTCTCATTAGAAAGAAAGCCACCTAACATTGGAAACTGGTCATTCCCTTGCTGTTGAGTCAACATGGTGGCACTGGAAATCATGATTATTTACACATCCCTTAGAACTGTTAATCACAGGAGGTTCTGAAGCTGTTCTAAAAAGAACATCACTATATACTGTACAATCCTCAAAAATAATTTATTACAGTTTCTAGAAAAAAAAATGCTAGTCCTTTTTAAAATGTTCTTTTTCCAGGGCTCACAGGAAATATACAATACTTCCTAACAGTCTAGGAATGCAAGAACCAGCTAAATGATCACAGAGATGAGGTGGTGGAATCCACAACTTCTCTTCCATTGCAGACAGTAGGAACATACACGTTAGCAGAGGCTGAAAGAGAAACATAAACATTAGCTACAAACGGTTTTTATACAAGTGGTTTTTTTCTTATCCTTGAAAAGTTTAGGAGTACAACTGAATGTTTTAACATCAGACAGTATGACTGCATAATAAAGTTAAACCAGTTTGAAGGCTGCCATAGCTCAGTATGGAATCCTGGCAATTGTAGTTCTATGGATAGAGATTTCTAGCAAAGAAGCCTAAGGACTTTCGGCAAACTGCAGTTCCCAGAATTCTTTGGGGGAAATCCTGACTGACCACTAGTTGATATACTTAGGACAGGGATGGAGAACCTGTGGCTCTTCAGATGTTGTTGAACTCCAGCTCACATCAGCCCCAGCTAGCACAGCCAATAGTCAAGGATGGTGGGAGCTGTAGGCCACCAACATCTGGAGCACTACAGTTTGCCAACCTTGACACTTAGAAAGTGTGGATATATTACTCCCAGAGCCAGCCAGTATTATAGCTAAGTGGGATGTTTATTTTGGGTGCCAGACCTGTCATGTGGGCAGTGCTATCAGTTGTCTAGCCCTCTTCTCATGTGACTGGGAGAAATGCTAGCACTGATGGTGAGAGAAGTTGGAATGTGAGGGGTGGGCAGAAAGGGTATGCTGTTAAGGAGGATTGTCAGGGAGAGAGAACAAGAGAGACTACATGGGTGGCATCCCAGGCAAACAGAAAGATGGTCATTCCAAGGATTTATTGGAAATGGAACATGTCTCAGAAAACAAGAACACACTTAAGCCATCATAAATCTATGTGATAGCACTGAGATTTTTTGCACAAAATGGCATGTTCTGCTACCTTCCAAACCAAACACACCAGTCAGAACAAAGAGCCTAGTTCTATTCACTGAGCTTGGTTGTGCTTGTGGACTTCTGGTTTCTTTTCAGCAAGAGCTACATGAAGTTTGGATTTGCGATGCCAATCAGCACAGAGGAGCACATTCCCTACCCAATGGACTCCAGGGACCACACCTGTACATTTTCACCAAAAAATGTGTCATCTGAATTTTCTTCCATACTATTAATCCCATCTCATTTGGACACTAGCATGGGGGTGGGGGAGACAGAGAATAGAAAAGGTTTCTGAAACTTTGACAAGTGATTTGCTCTGAAATGCTTGATACCAAAAAGGTGTTACAGTATATGTACACATATGTTTTGTTGTTATATGCCTTCAAGTCAATTACAACTTATGGTGACCCTATGAATCAGCAACCTCCAATAACATCTGTTATAAACCACCCTCTTCAGATCTTGTAAGTTCAGGTCTGTGGCTTCCTTTATGGAATCAATCCATCTCTTGTTTGGTCTTCCTCTTTTTCTACTCCCTTCTGTTTTGCCCAGCATGATTGTCTTTTCTAGTAAATCATGTCTTCTCATTATGTGTCCAAAGTATGATAGCCTCAGATTCATCATTTTAGCTTCTAGTGATAGTTCTGGTTTAATTTATTGTAACACCCAATTATTTGTCTTTTTCGCGGTCCATGGTATGCACAAAGCTCTCCTCCAACACCACATTTCAAATGAGTTGATCTTTCTCTTATCTGCTTTTTTCACTGTCCAGCTTTCACATCCATACATAGAGATCGGGAATACCATGGTCTGAATGATAATCCTTGACAAGTTCAATGTCCTCATTCTCAACTTTAAAGTTACATAAATCTTCTGTTGTCGTTATTTTAGTCTTCTTGACATTCAGCTGTAGTTCTGCATTTGTACTTTCCTCTTCAACATTCATCAGCATTCTTTTCAAATCATTACTGGTTTCTGCTAGTAGTATGGTTGCATATCTTAAATTATTGATATTTCTCCCTCCAGTTTTCACACCTCCTTCACCTTGGTCCAACCCCGCTTTCCGTATTATATGTTCTGCGTATAGATTAAACAAATAGGGTGATAAAATACACCCCTATCTCATACCCTTTCCGATTGGGAACCAATTGGTTTCTCCATATTCTGTCCTTACAGTAGCCTCTTGTCCAGAGTATAGGTTGCGCATCAGGACAATCAGATGCTGTGGCACCCCTATTTCTTTTAAGGCATTCCATAGGCTTTGCTGTAATTTATGAAGCACAGGGTGATTTTCTTCTGAAGTTCCTTGGTCTGTTCCATTATCCAACGTATGTTTGCAATATGATCTCTGATACCTCTTCCCTTTCTAAATCCAGGTTGGATGTCTGGCATTTCTAGCTCCATATATGGTAAGAGCCTTTGGTGTAGAATCTTGAGCATTACTTTGCTTGTGTGGGATATTAAGGCAATAGTTCAATAATTACTGCATACCCTGGGATCCCCTGTTTTTGGAATTGGGGTAACTACAAACTGCTGTTTTCTGGGAATCTCAAAAGTGTATTGCCTTCATGACTGTGCAATTTCAACAGACAGGAATGTAAATATTCCATTCATGTTCAGATCCTGACACTTTTCTTTTTTCTTTTTAAAGAGAGTGTTAGCCACTGGTTGCATCATCCATCAAACTCCTTTGGCCTCCTTAATGTCTCTTATCACAGGCCCTGTAATTGGTATGGTACATGGCAGGCATCTTGCAGGCCACATTGGAGTCCCCTAAAAGGCTGATAAGGCTCACAGATCTTACATTTAAAACACACCAGGGCTGGATATGAGGTAAAAGAATGGGAACAAGGAGCAGGTGCCATAATAGACTGGAGAATCATTTGAGATGTAGATCACTCTGTACAAGTTTTATCCGGATCACCCTTGTATGAACCTATAATAGTCACTCTCTTCCCTGCTGTTTCAAGATCTTCTTTGTGACCATCAGTGGTAGTTGGCGCCCCTTGGGACTGGTAGGGCAGAAAGCAGGGAGGCCAAGCATAGGTGGAGGCAAAGCCAATCACTGGCAGAGCCAGCACACATGACCGGTAGCACAACTCATTCCAGTTTTGCCCTCATCCTTTTCCCTGATGAGTTTCACAAGAGCAACCCTGAGATGAAAAGCTATGTGACAGCCAGTGCCACTCAGTTGTTTACTGGTTGTAAATACAAGGCAGGCTGGTGTGGGCAACCGAGCATCCACTGGTTACTGTAGGAGCTGGCAGAAACAGATTCTGTTTAACATCTATATGAAGCCTTTGGGAGCTGTCATCAGGAGATTTGGGGTGAGGTGTCAGCAGTACGCTGACGATACCCAGCTCTATTTCTCTGAATTGGGAGAGGCTGTGCAAGCCTTAGACCGCTGCCTGGACTTGGTGGTGGGCTGGATGAGGGCCAATAAACTGAGTCTGAATCCTAGCAAGACGGAGGCGCTGTGGGTTGGTGGTTCCTGAGTTCAGATAATTGGTCAGTTGCCTGTTTTGGATGGGGTCACACTCCCTCTGAAAGAGCAAGTCTGCAGTCTGGGGGTGCTTCTAGATCTATCTTGGTCACTAGAGGCCCAGGTGACCTCAGTGGCTAGGAGTGCCTACTACCAGCTTTGGCTGGTAAGACAGCTGCAGCAGTCTCTAGACTGGGATAGCCTGACCACTATTGTCCATGCACTAGTAACCTCCAGGCTGGATTACTGTAATGTCCTCTATGTTGGGCTGCCCTTGAGGTTGGTCCAGAAGCTGCAGCTGGTGCAAAATGTGGCAGTGAGACTGCTCACTGGGGCAGAGTATCGCCAACATGTCACCCAGCTGCTGAAAGAATTGAGCTGGCTGCCCATTTGCTACCAAGCCAAGTTCATGGTTCTAGTTTTGGTGTACAAAGCCCTATACAACTTGGGACCAGGATATCTGAAAGACTGTCTTATCCCTTATATACCCAGTCAATCACTGCACTCTGCAGGTGAGGGCATCTTATCAGGAGGTCCGTTTTGCACAACATAGGAAACGGACCTTTAGTGTGGCAGCAGATACCCTGTGGAACGCCCTACTCTTAAATATTAGACAGTCGCCATCTCTGTTATCTTTTCGGCGCCTATTGAAGACCTTCCTCTTTCAACAAGCCTTTTAAGTTGAGACCTTATCCCAGTCTGTGTCTGTGTTGGAATTGCTTTTTAATATGTTTTAAAACTTTTTAAAAAACAATATTTTAACCTTTTTTTAAAGATGTCTTCAAAGCTTTTAAAAATGTGTTTAAAGTTGTTTTGTTTTAATATATTTTAAAGTCTGTTTTTATTATGTTTTAAAGTGTTTTTAGTGCTTTTGTTTGCCGCCCTGGACTCCTGCTGGGAGGAAGGGCAGGATATAAATCGAATGAATGAATGAATGAATTAATGAATGAATGAATGAATGATGGCTCCTAGTAATTACTGCATTGTTTTCAAGGTGCTTATAGCCTGGCCACCTTATAATCCGCTCCAGAATTTTCCTAGGGATTAATGTCAGGCTGACTGGTTTGTAGTTCCCTGGTTCCTCCTTTTTGCCCTTTTTGAAGATAGGGACATTAGCCCTCCTCCAGTCATCCAGCACTTCACCGATCCTCCATGATTTTGCAAAGGTAATAGACAGAGATTCCAAGAATTCTTCAAGCCAGTTCCTTCAATACTCCAGGGATGCAGTTCATTGGGCCCTGCAGATTTGAACTTGCTCATAGTAATTAGGTATACCTTGACCGTTTGTCTATCAGTCTCAATCCTGCCCCTTCAACTTCACGTTTCCCAGGAGTGTCATAGACCTCTTTTGGGAGAAGACTGAGCCAAAGTAGGAACTGATCACTTTTACCTTTTCCTTGTCATTTGTTATCATTTTTCCATCATTGAGTAGCTGCACCACCATTTATTTTCTCTGTCTTTTTACTATGGCTGCATCTGAAGAAAGCTTTTTTGTTGCTTTTAGCATCCCTCGCTAACTTCAGCTCATTTTCAGCCTTAGCCTTCCAGACACCATACCTGCAATTCTGAGAACCTTTCTATACTCTTCCTTTGTGGCCTGGCCTTCCTTCCACTTCTTATATATGTCCGTTTTTGTTTTCTGGTCATCTCTAAGCTTTTCATGAAGCTACATTGGCTTCTTCTGCTGTCTTCATGTACTAGGCTAGAGTATGCCTTTTTTGTGTGAAACTCTTTTGTAGCCCACTTTGAAAGCCTCTTAGGCACATAAAGTGGGATATATGTATTGAAAGGAAGTAAATCACTTGATCAATCAAACTATCACAGTTGATTAAATCAGCTACTGTTTCAGTTGACTGAACTACCAATTATCACATTCCTATCTTTAATAGATATAAACTGAGGTTGAAGCTTGCCCAAAGGGACGCATGGATCCTTGCGCTTTGAAGCCTCAGCAGTTAATTCACTCTATGATGTCCAGCACTTTCATGCTTGTTGAGCAATAAAAACATACACATTTTTAAAGCTTTTCTTCAGTTGTGTTCCATTCATGTTGTTTGAGAGTTAAAAAAAAGAGGAAACATTGTACATCCTTATTTCCTCATGTATCTATATACCTCTTTAGTAAGAGAGCCATCTGTTTTTTCTGTGTTGTTAGTAACTGCACGGCAGGCAGAAATTCAGCAAGTGAAGTATTTCCACATCACTGCATGCCAATCCCTGAGCAAAGCTACACCCTTTGGATTCCTGGCTCTTATGCAGCTGCTAGCAAGCTGTTTGCTTTCCTAGTGTCTGGAAAAAAAAGTTTAGCTTGCAGCTCTTAACATTTTTTTAGTTTGTAATTGTGTCTGTTTCATTTCCTGATTTTGTGGCTTTTTTTAAAAAAATACTGGCGCTTTTTTAATTCTTTTGCTTTCAATAGTGGGTGTTTTAATTGCTACTTTTAAAAAGAAAAAACCCTGTGCTTATTTCAAAATTCAATTCATTTCAACCAGGGCTGGGGATCCTCAGGCCCAGAGGCCAATCTCTATCTGGCCCTTGGGCCCCTTTCCAGGCCATATTTCCCCCTCCTTGCTTTCTCTCCAGGCATCCCTCACCAGCCCTGCTTTGCGTTCTCCTCTAGTCCTTTGGCCTGGCTGGAACATGTCCTTGAATTGTGATCATGCTGCTTATTTGCCTGGATGGAGGCCAGGGAGAGGCGTAAGGGTATGCAGTGACCAGTCTCCTGTACAAAAGTAGAATTCACATGTGCTGTTCTGCCCACTTTTGCCTCTGGTCCTGCCCACCACCACTAGTGTGCAACCCCTGGAAGGTTTCCCAGAACAGAATGCGATCCTCCAGCTGAAAAGGGTTCCCTGTCCCTGATCTCAACACTGCACTGATACTGACATTATGGATTATATATGTGACATTTGTGGTGTTTGACTGAGATTGAAGGCTTTTATGGGAAAGCAGTGGAGAAATGATGAATCCAGAAAGGAGCAGCACTGGGATGACTCTCCTGGGGGAAAAAAGGTGACAGTTATGAGCCTTAATTACCTTGGGAATAAGTGGTTCCTGTCCCACTGACGCTGAACCTGTTGAGATGCAGTCTGTGTGTGACCACATTCTTCTGCGGCTGGAAGAGGACGATATGCACTTTGGGGGCAAACAGACATCCCAGGACAACAAAGCCACTCAGACTTACAGAAATGCACATGGTTGTGGTCTGAACCTGCATGGAGAAAAACCACTGCAAAATCAGAGGGCCAACGGGGTGGGGTGGGGATTTCTGAACCATCATTTCATAAGAACATAAGATGATGTTGGATGGATTGTCCAATGGATCATACCAAAGACCCATCTAGTCTGGCATCCTGTTCATCCAGTGGGCAACCAGATGCCAGATGTGTGTACAGTAGCACTAGGTTGTTCCCAGCAACAGGTATTAAAAGACACACTGTCTCTGATATTTGAGGTAATATATCGCCGTTATGATAGGTAGTCACTGATAACCTTATTCTCCAGACAAATTCAATCCCTTTCAGAACATAAGAGTAGAGGATCAAAAAAGACGCCCTGCTGGATCAGATCAGAGGTCCATGTGGTTCAGCAGTTTGTCTCCAACAACAGATACATGCCTTCTTGCAAGTTTTCTGCAGGCAACAGACTTTCACTATTGTTTGTCCTTTAGCAACTGATGTTCAGAGTCATGCTGCCTCTGAACTGTATCACCCACATATTTCACCCATGCTTATACGCCAGGCTACCACCTCATACATGCATACCCTCCAGCACTACACAGATGATGATGCTTGTGTACATGCATTACTCTCATGCCAAACTATGTATGATGTTAAGTGTGCTTAAGTTGTATGCAAGAGAGTTCAGTCAGCTTCAGGAATGCAGGGCATGGGGAGGGGAAATGTAATCCTTTGTCCTCCTCGTGGTCCCAGCAAAATGTTTCCCCTTAAAGCTGCTATTTGCATCGGGAGGGAAGCTTTTAGAGTGGTGGGTAGTGATTTTCATTGGGACCACAGCTGGAGGAGGGCAAGGGTTAAAAAAAACCCTCCCAATCCTGATCAATGAGATGCATTTAGCATAATGTGTAGTCTGGCTTTAAGATTCAGTGCCGGAGGTCCTGCCTACCCACTACACATTGCTGAAGGCCTTTCTTTCTCTATGCAATAGCTTGCCCCACACTGGCTTGTGAACCGGAAGGGGTGGGTGGGTGTTAGTAAAAATATCACACTTTCCTTTTTCAGTCTGAAGAATGTTTAACAAAATATATAACCTCACAACAGATGTGGTTGAAATGATGGTGGAAAGACTTACCCTGTAGTCACTTGACGTCACGTAAAAGATCGGCAGAAAGGCCAGCCAAATAATGCACGTCGTATACATTGTAAAGCCAATAAATTTGGCTTCGTTGAAATTTTCTGGGCACTTCCTTGTTTTGAAGGCGTACACAGTGCATAAGACTACAAGGATGACATCATACATTAAGGAGATTAACATACTAGAATCCTTGACATTGCACTTCAGTATGACAGTCTGCCTTTTCTCAGGGAGGGTGTATCGGCGAGTGCCCGGAGCTTCCAAAATCAACCACACAGACACCACCACAATCTGCACCATGATGAGACTCAGGCAAATGAGAACCTGAGAACGTGGGCTGATGAATTTAGGCCTCTGAGCCCCATTCTTTACCCCGTTAAATATTCTGGCAATGCAGTTTGTTTTTGTCAAGAGGGCAGCATAGCAAATGGCAAACGAAGTGCCGAGGCCCAAGCGGCGCAAGGTGCAAATGGCTGGTGAGGGCTTGGCAATGAAGAAGAATGTCATGCTGTAGGAGAGGAAGACTCCAAAGAGGAGTATGTAGCAGAGCTCACGACCTGAAGCTTTGACCAAGGGAGTGCTGTTGTGCTTTACAAAGACCCCCACAACTAAGAAAGTACAAACAAAACCCAGACATGCAATGGTCACGGGACCTATGGCCCAGGCATCTTCCCACTTGATGTAATCTTCTGGTAGGTCATAACAGCTGGTGAGATCAGCAGCGGGCCATCTCCCGGGTCCACAGTCTGAACATGTGAATTCATCAGCCAGGTACTCAAAGGAATCACAGGGAATACAAATCCAACAGCAGACATCTCCTGGCTGCATGTTCTTCATCTCATTGGGTCGGCAGGGATCACTGCACTGCGCAGTGGGAACAAGGTCTGTGGACCAATGAATGGAGTCTACATCGAGGGTCAAAGTTTCTGCCCATTGGCCAATCTTTACATAGGAGTATTTACCGCCATTTTGCTGGAAATTGAAGATATTGTATCGGCCTATACCATCTCCATAAACATCAAACTTAACAATGTTGTCTGCAGATTTGGAAGAACTGAATGGAGCTGCCAGAAATAAGAAAGAAAAAAATAATGTTTCTAGTCTATGTATTTTTCCATCTTTTGAAAATGCATATAAACAAGTTCATTTTTGAAATGAAACTTAAAACCAGCAAATAATTACTTTTGTGCAAAAGTATATTTTCCCCAATTATTCATATAGTTACGATGCTGGTTTCCCCCCCCCCCAGATCTACCTGTATCACCATTGCACATCAGAATACAAAGAATCAGCTATGGTTAATAGCATATAGGATTGGTCCAGCTGTCCTGATGAAACAAATTCAGATAATTCCAGAGAAGAGTCATCAAAGTGTTGCCTCAAACTCGGTTGGACCTGAAAATAAACTGTTGAGGCTTCCTCTTTCCTTCATTCATAAGTACTCAGTAGAGATGCCAGTCATCCCGGATGTTACATGTCTGAGGACTACTTGCAACTGTGACACTCTTCAGAATGCTCACAATAGCATCACAGGTGCAAGGAGTCCTGGGACATGTCCATCCAAACTGAGTACTTGGTAACTATGGAAAACTGTATGTCCTGCATGCACTGGATGCTGATTCTGGGATGCTAGAAAGAAAAGGGGGCATTGCAAAGAGGCCTCCCAATTGCTGTCACCATTGCTGCTCTAACTAGTACATTTTGGGTGAAGAGAGGGGTGAGCAGAGGGTCTCATGGGCAGACAGCAGAAAGAAATTGGAGAGGTGTTCATGCCTCATCATGATCCCAAGTATGTTTTGGGGAGCACATTGGGATTTCCAAATTTTGGAATGTGTTGGGGGGAGGGAACAAGCTGGTTTTTGGGGGGAGATAATGCTGATTAGCTGAACCCATTCTGAATCATGCTGAGGGGAATTTGTACATCACCAATAATTTGTAGTCACTCTTATCCTGTCCCCTGCTCTCCTGCCGAAACTGCTATCAGTAACAGGCAAGGCAACCACTAGATTGCTAAATATGTAAGAATCTTCCCTTTGACTATTATAACTGGGCATTATTCTTTCTCAGTTTATTATTCTGTTGCAATTGGGCATTTTTCATTCTTCATAACTCATGAAACAAGGGAGAAATTTTAAGATAGCAAGTTCTCCTTACAGTTTGATATCTGGTTTCCCAGCCCCGCCTTTTAGCTGTTCCTAATCTGTATCATTCTGTTTGACCCTGATCTTTCCAAGTACCCTCTCCAGCTGGGGCCTGGCATGTATTGCTAAGGGACTTGCTAGATGGCTCTGTGTGTTTTGGTGAGGCAACTGTGTAGTTTGTTGTGCTGAAATCACTGCCCAAAGTGAGATGGTTTCAAAATGCGGTGGTGGGGAACCTCCAACCTGTGGACCTAATTTGGCCTAGCACAGGTCCCAGTTTGGCCCACGAGTCCACTCCCCATAAACTTCACCCACCTAACCTACCCCACCCCTAATGTCATATGTGACAAGTAAGAGCTTAAAGTGAGCTCCTGATTGTTCCTTTGCAAGCAGGGCTCTATTTCACCACTGATCAGCTCCAGTAGGGAGTGCCTTGTCAGGAACTTCCTAGAGCAGCTGAGGAGGCCTGCATCCTCTATTTGGAAGACGTGCTTGGGATTCAGATGGATTCCTCCAACTGGAGCATTTTTTCCCTTGGCATGCATCTCCAGAGGGAAAAATGTTCTGTCTGGAGGAAGTGGTTTGCATCCAAACAGACTTCAAAGGGGCACTGCGTAACTACCAGCCAGCTGATCGGGCACTCCCAAGGCCAATACAGTAATCTAAGAACATAAGAACATAAGAAGAGCCTGCTGGATCAGGCCAGTGACCCATCTAGTCCAGCATCCTGTTCTCACAGTGGCCAACCAGGTGCCTGGGGGAAGCCCGCAAGCAGGACCCGAGTGCAAGAACACTCTCCCCTCCTGAGGCTTCCGGCAACTGGTTTTCAGAAGCATGCTGCCTCTGACTAGGGTGGCAGAGCACAGCCATCATGGCTAGTAGCCATTGATAGCCCTGGCCTCCATGAATTTGTCTAATCTTCTTTTAAAGCCATCCAAGCTGGTGGCCATTACTGCATCTTGTGGGAGCAAATTCCATAGTTTAACTATGCGCTGAGTAAAGAAGTACTTCCTTTTGTCTGTCCTGAATCTTCCAACATTCAGCTTCTTTGAATGTCCACGAGTTCTAGTATTATGAGAGAGGGAGAAGAACTTTTCTCTATCCACTTTCTCAATGCCATGCATAATTTTATACACTTCTATCATGTCTCCTCTGACCCGCCTTTTCTCTAAACTAAAAAGCCCCAAATGCTGCAACCTTTCCTCGTAAGGGAGTCGCTCCATCCCCTTGATCATTCTGGTTGCCCTCTTCTGAACCTTTTCCAACTCTATAATATCCTTTTTGAGATGAGGCGACCAGAACTGTACACAGTATTCCAAATGTGGCCGCACCATAGATTTATACAACGGCATTATGATATTGGCTGTATTATTTTCAATACCTTTCCTAATTATTGCTAGCATGGAATTTGTCCTTTGAACTTTGATAGGTGTCAGTCATCTGATGTCATTATGATAGGTGATTGACAGATGGGCAGAAATACCCACCTTTCAAAGTTGGCACGTGGAGGTGGGAGAATTGGGGATCTGTTATCTGGATCCAATTCTCCACCCCTGGTTTTGAAGGAAATGGATTGGTTTCAAAGTTGGAGGGAAAAAAGGAAGTAGGATGATTGGGCTAGACTCTAAAGAAGTGGAATGGGCATAGGTCTAAGAAGTAGGGTGCCTCAATTTGAGAAGTTAAAGGGAACCCTAGATGACTTTCCTTCCAGTAACATTTCCTTTGCAGGGAATGGGGCTCCCATGCCATATTGGAATGTAATGTCAGAACAGGGCCTTAGTGTAGTAGATTTAACAAAATATGTTTTTTGATTAATGGTACTGTAGAAAACCTTGCCTTACACATGGAAGTCCGAACAGGAGTTATTTGCCCTTTTCTAGCCATGTGGTTCTAATATGGTGCTGACAAAAATATAATACTTCAGGAAGATTCTGTGTAAGTTGCTTACTGACCTGTTCATCATAAGAGTTATTTGGAGTAATATAGTTTCAGCAGAAGGTTCTGTTCCCTGAAGGTTGTTTCTGTCATAATTTGCCATCCCTCAGTCATCTCATTAATTTTCTTGCTTAAGTTCTGCATGTGATAGCAGTTCATTGCAGTATATCATTAAAGGAAATACCTCATTACATTTACTACCGGGTTCATTTCCTACCATGCTGTAATAAACAACTGGAGAGCACCATCAAATCATCAGGAAAGAAACAGGGATACTAATTATAGCTGATAATTGGTTGCAGCCAAACTTGTCTCCTTGATGAATTTGTCACATTTCCAGATTACAGTTTCAGACATATGCCTAACATGTGTGAGGTGTATGTCAAAAAATAACATGTCAGGTATGAATGAGTCCTTAGCGTCCCCCAATGGCAAAAGATTTTCTGGCTACAAGATTTTGTCTTGATAACTATCATACTTCCCATGGCTTTGGCACTTATAGAAACTTCCTTGCCAGTGTCCATCCAGCCCTAAGGTTGTATCCAAGACGTATTTATTTTTATTTTATTTATTAAAAACCTTTATATACCACTAATCATCAGCATGTCTAAGAAGGGTAGGTAAAAATGAACCATATAGAAAATAAAACAAACATTCATCACAAAACCAAATGCTGCTTACTCTTTATGTAAGCTAACTATACATTGAATTCTTAATGAGCTCCTGGTCATTGGGTCCTGCACAGCAAGAGAGATGTGAAGCTTCTCTGCAAAATTTTCACTTTCACATTTTGCATATGCCTTTTGGGATGGGGATCCTTTAACATCCATATGCACTTATTATGTAGTAGTATTTAAGATATGCAGATTATACCATACTACTAGCAGAAACCAGTAATGATTTGGAACAAATGCTGATGAAAGTTCAAGAGGAAAGCACAAAAGCAGGACTACAGATGAACGTCAAGAAGACTAAAGTAATGACAACAGAAGATTTATGTAACTTTAAAGTTGACAATGAGGACATTGAACTTGTCAAGGATTATCAATACCTTGGCACAGTCATTAACCAAAATGGAGACAATAGTCAAGAAATCAAAGAAGGCTAGGACTGGGGAGAACAGCTGTGAGAGAACTAGAAAAGGTCCTCAAATGCACAGATGTATCACTGAGCACTACAGTCAGGATCAGTCAGACCATGGTATTCCTGATCTCTATGTATGGATGTGAAAGTTGGACAGTGAAAAAAGTGGACAAGAGAAAAATCAACTCATTTGAAATGCGGTGTTGGAAGAGAGCTTTGCGCATACCATGGACGACTAGAAAGACAGATAATTGGGTGCTGGAACAAATTAAATCAGAACAGTCACTAGAAGCTAAAATGATGAAACTGAGGTTATCATAATTTGGATGCATAATGAGAAGACATGATTCACTAGAAAAGACAACCATGCTGGGCAAAACGGAAGGGAGTAGAAAAAAAGGAAGACCAAACAAGAGATGGATTGATTCCATAAAGGAAGCCACAGACCTGAACTTACAAGATCTGAGCAAGGTGGTTTATAACAGATGCTGTTGGAGGTCACTAATTCACAGGGTTGCAATAAGTCGTAATCGACTTGAAGGCACAAGTCATTTTAGTATTTTAGCACGTGTTTTAAATTGTTTTGAATTTTTCAATTGTGTTTTATATTGTTTTTAAAAGATGTGTTTTTAAATTTGTATATTTGTTTTAATGTTTTTAGTTACTGTAAACCACCCAGAGAGCGTCGGCTATGGGGTGGTATGTAAGTACAATAAATAAATAAATAACAACAACATTTGCAGAAAATAATGGCTAGGAAGTACCTGGTCTCAGATGAACTAACCACAAGAAAGATGCATCTTGGTTGCTAGGGAAAAAGGAAGGGCAAACTGTGGAGATTCTAAGGACTACTAGAAATTAAGATAGAAGCAGGAAAAGTGCACTAAAGGGGAGGGGAAAACAGAAGATTGTTAGGACCCCAGGGATTCCTATTGCCTGATGTTGAAACACATCAATCACAGTCTTAACTTCACTCGGCTGAAAACACTGACAGTCTGGAGCCGCCAGCCTGGCTCATTTCACAGAAATTGCTTAGAAGGGCACCTGCACATTGCTTCATTACTTTCCTTCTAGGAGGGCTAGAGATTTAGGCTTTTTTAAAAAAATGAAAGCTCAGAGTCTGGGCCTTCATGGGTGACATGGTGCCTGCAGGTGCCACGCTGATGACCCATGATCTACTAAAAATGTACTAAGAGAATCGATGATATCTGAAAAGGAATTATTTCAGTTTAGTCCTCCATAGTTGTACCATCTACAAACCAGACAAGCTAAAACACAAACCTTTTTAGCCCCGTTGACCTCCAGAGATCGAAAACTGAATTTTTGAAGAGCCAGCAGTGTAAGGAGAATGCTTTACATTTGTCATAATTAAAACTAAATTAATGAATCAAGGAGAAATTTTGTTGTTGTTAACATGTGACTCTTTAGAAAAGCTACCATGGTTGGAGAGAAAGTGAGGCAAATGTATCCCTTTACTTGGTTGAAGATCCCTGACCAATTGTTATCATAGACATGTGACGATCATTTCACATGTATTTCCTTTGGGCATGATATCTGTGTAATAGATAACCACATGAAACTCAGTTTCATGAATGGGTTGCACATGACTTTTATTTATTTTATTTATTATTTGATTTATATCCCGCCCTTCCTCCCAGCAGGAGCCCAGACTTGAGCTGATCAGGTGCATTATCGGGATAGGAGCTGAAATCACAACAAACCCATCCTCAGCTATAGTTTCCACATGCAGTATCACCATGTGGTAGGGAAATGGTTGAGTTTACTTCTGGTCACAGGAAACAAGAGAGAGTTTTCTCAGTTCACAGATTCACATATGGTGAGATGTGCATGCAGATCACTTCCATGCATGGACTTTGCTACATATTCCAATTGAGAGAGCAGATCCAAATGTGCAAAGGGATGCATACATGGATTGACTTCTGCCATTGAAAGCCATTGGGTCAGTCAGTTCTGTTCTGTACATGCACTGGACATCTCATGCTTCAGTCAGTTCACTGGTGTGTGTGTATGTGTGTGTGTGTAACTTGCAACGCCATCTTATACCCTATTACATACCTTGAATTTTGAGGAATGCAACCTGAATGAAGACAAGGTTAACCTTAAATTTGTATCCTATTTCCACTAACTGCCATTCCAATTTCCATCACACATCCTTTTTTTCGAGGGGAGGGGATGACTACAGTATAATTAAAATGGGGGAAAGGAATCAAAACTCAATAGAGTTTTTTTTAAAAAAGAAACAATTCTGTTTAATTTATAATTCCCAAATTAAAGGAACCTACTCTGAGATTTTAAACATTGATGCCTTGGGGTTGATAAGAGTCATTTAATTTAAAGTTATTCATATTGGGAAATAACATGCAAAAGGCAGCAAGCATTGTACACTAATTTATGCTAGCAATCATATTCTAATTACAAAGGAAATTAAAAGCCTATTTTTTTCATCAGTCTCACTCCACCTCTTGGCCTTTTAGAAAACCACAAGGTGCTCCTTAAAATGCTTTTCTGATGACAACTCCAATTAATTGAATGGAAGGTGGGCTGGCAAATGTGTTTAGAGGGCCAGGTTTCATACGCAAGAAGGACCTAGTTCTACTGTGAAGAAGGTTCTTGGCCTGAGACTGATCCTGTATCTTTAGGAGAAGAGAAAGTCAGCCAAGTGCAGGTGTTCTTGCAACTCTGTAATGGGAAAAACCACAAGGTGGAATTCTCCCTCCCCCCTCCACAACTTTTAAAGATACAGAAGACCTCTTGGTTGCCAGGCCCAGCCTCCAAGAGGTCTTCTGTATCTTTAAAAGTTGTGGAGGGGGGGAGGGAGAATTCCACCTTGTGGTTTTTCCCATTACAGAGTTGCAAGAACACCTGCACTTGGCTGACCTTCTCTTCTCCTAAAGATACAGGATCAGTCTCAGGTCATGGACCTGGCAACCCTAGTGTGGAAGGAGGAGGAGGTAATATAGGATGGTAGGAAAAGGGGGTGGAAAATCCTTTCCTAACTTCCAGAAGATGGCAAAGTTCAACAGGTTACAAGTTCCTATGCAAAATGAGTGCCTAGCCTGCTTAAAGTGTGTGAATTCCTTCACTTAGGAAAAACAGGCTTTGTCTTAGCCCAGCAGCAAAAGAGCCCTCAGAGAAAGAGAGATTGTGGGGTGGGGGGGTGGAGCCTATGCACCCAGTAGTTTTTAGAACGGTTTGTGTTTTTCTTTATTGCTGTAGGGCTTTCTGAGTCAGCTGTGCAGGCCCCAGTGAGTGTCAATTGCAAGCAAGCCTTTGTGAGTTCCTACTTCAAAAAGCCAAGACAAGTTGTGGAGAGTGAGAATTCTGTAACTTCAGAAGAAGAGAGTGAACCTGATGACAGTATCCTACCTACATCTTCAAGCGGTTTGGTAGCAGCAGGAGATAAACAGGTAGATAATATGCTTTAAATTGGATTCCTGCATTGAGTAGGGGTGTTGATTCAATGGCCTTATAGACTCCTTCCAACTCTGCTATTCTATGATTCTACATCAAGTAACTCAAGCAATATCTCTGACACTGAGAAAGAACAGTCAAATGGTGGCACTGATAGAGAAGCAGAAAGCAGTATTTAAGCCTGGACAAATTATTCTATAATCTTAGAAGGATGTGTGTCTGTTAGAAGGTGTGGATGTGACTATTATGAAAGGAGCCTGCACTTCTGAATTTGCCCCTACACTACTGAAGCATGTTCCCCCTCAACTCAAAGGATATGACTGTGGCTCGAAATGTCTGAACTGTCCCATGCATGCTCATGACTTGACTACAGCACTAAATGAAGTCATGCATGTGTGACTGGACCACAACAGTTCTAATGTTACAGCTATGATTTTTATGTTATTTTATGTTACTCTAAACCAGGGGTGGCTAACTTTTTTGGGTTGTCTTTCATTGACCCATGGGCATGCGGTCCTCTAGGGCCACATGGCAAAGTGGGCATGGCTGAAGTCTAAAACTGGGCAGGACAAAACCTTTTGGCATCACAGGATCACCACAGGAGACCTGTGGGAGTGGTCAGTAGGGATGGGCGAATATGTCAATTACAGTTTCTCTCAGTTTCTAATTTTTCCAGTCTTAAGTTCAATTTGCCACATTTCCACATCAGTTTGTGAATTATTTTGGTAAAAATCCCTCATGAAAATTCATCAGCATTTTAGTGCGAATTTCTAATATACACATTTTGTATGCAATTTTGCCTAATAGACACACTTTTGCAAAGCGATTTCCCCCAGTATATAATGCATTTTTGTTATTTTCATTAATATGTGCATTCATATGCACTTTATCCTAGTGTATGCATTTTTGTACACATTACTGGAGAACGTATTGCAAAATTCAGAGAAGTGCAAATTTCAAAGGATGGCTGTGTTTCAGTTCTTGTATTGTTTTGGATAGCGCAGATTATGTAAATTTGCCTTTAAAGGTGACCTGAATCAAATTTCTCCCCTAACCCTAGTGGTCAGTCATTTAATTTTTTTAAAATGACAAATCTGGGGAGTCTTGGGTGCCCTGACAAAAATCCTCTTGGGGGTCTGGATGCAGTCCGTCAGACACAGATTAGCCACTGTGGCCACAAACACTGTTTTCTTATTTCACACATTCAGCCATCAGTCATCAAGTGCTGAAAAGTGTATTTATTATTTTATTTAAAATATTTCTTAACTTCCCTTAAGTCAAACCATCCCAGGGTGGTGCACAAAACTGTGGAAAAATATTAATTCACACAACACATAAATGCAATTTAAAAAAGGAATAAGCATAACAAAATCAAACAAAAATAAAAGACAAGTCACAGCAAACACTAAGTCAAACAAAACACACACCTCCCCAAGACCATCACTCCAAAAAAAAATATAGCCAAAAATGACTGGGCAAATAGGAAGGGCTGCACAAATCATGTTGTAAGCTCTCACACACTTCCTTCAGTATATATATATTTATTTGATAATATTTATTTATTGCTTACATTAAAGAAATCTCAAACTGGTTTTTAAAAGTAAAAAAGCACCGATATTGTGCTTTATTTAAATGGAAATGATTGTTTCAATTAATCAGTTAGAAGACAGCTGATTAGTCAACTTGCAGAGAAATATCTGTGAGATAGTCCCACCGTTCGAGGTGTATTTGGATAATCTGCCCGAGGAACACAAGCAAGGAAAGCTGTTGGGGGGGGCTGGGAGAGATGAGGGTAGTTTCACCAGCTGGCCAGTGTCGGAGGATAAGGTGGTGGGTGAAAATGCTCTGGGCTGAGCTAGGGGGCAGAGGATGATCACTACTTTATTTATTTATTTATTTTATTTTATTTTATTTATATACCGCCCTAAGCCCGAAGGCTCTCTGGGCGGTGTACAAAAAGATAAAAAACAAGCAATATATAAATACAATAAATACAATAAATAAAAAAATCAAGAAAACAAAACAAACAATAAAAGAACTAAACAGCATCCAAAAATACAAATAATGATGAAAATACCATTAAAACACACTTTAAAATGCCTGGGAGTATAAAAAGGTTTTCATCTGGCGCCGAAAAGATAGTAACGTCGGCGCCAGGCACACCTCATTGGGGAGGCTGTTCCACAGTTTAGCTTAGATCACTAGCTTAGATGGCTTTGAAAAAGGTGGCTTTTAAACTTCATGGAGGAGATGGCTTAGACTGAGAGCAGAGGACCCCTTTCAGCCCAAGAGTTGCATAACCTCCTGGGGGCCACATGCTGAGAGTGGGCAGGGCCAGAAACAAAAAGGGCAGAGCAACAAATATAATGTTTACCTTTGTACATGAGGGCAGTTTATATACAGACTCACACAGCCCTCTCTGTCCTCCATCCAGGCAAGCAAAATGCATTATCGGCATTCAAGGACACCTTCCAATCAGGCAAAAGTACCCAAGGAAGATGTGAAGGAGGGGTGTGGCGTAGGGAGAGATGGTGTGGTTGGGTGTGGGGTGTGGTGTAGGGAGAGATGGTGTGGTTGGGTGTGGGGTGTGGCGTGGGGAGAGATGGTGTGGGTGGGTGTGGGGTGTGGCATGGGGAGAGATGGTGTGGTTGGGTATGGGGTGTGGCATGGGGAGCTTCTTCAGACAGAAACTGAAAGAGAAGCTTGGAGGGCCATTTAGTCCCTCGGCCTGGGGTTCCCCACCCTTGACTGAGATGGTGTAGTTGGCTTTTAAAATTCATGGAGGATGGGTCTATCAATGGCTATTAGCCATGATTGTTCAATGAAACATTCACGGTCAGAGACCTCTGAATAGCACTTGCTGCAGTCAAACTCTGGACTCCTCTTGGACTAAATGGACCTTTGATCTGATTTTGCAGGGCTCTTCTTCTGGGAAGTTAGGAAGATAATGTCATATAGGTAGAGAATTAAATTGGGACACAAATCACCAGGGACCGTGAGCCGAAGTCTGCTTATGCTCCTCCTCCTATGAATGAAAATAGGCATGCTTGAAATGCTGCACATGTTAAATCGCTAGCAAGCCTGCAGATGGCACTAGAGAATAGTACGGCATCTATGCTGTGTAATTAAAAGAAAAAGAAATAGTAGAGTTGGGAATTGCAAATGGATTTGGTGAACTGGATGAGTTTTACTGTTAGCCGTCTTGGAAGCATTTGGGAGAATGGGTCTAGTCTGAGTGTTTGGTTTCCTCATCTTTGGTAGCCAAAATTGCACCGCACTCTCTGAACTGAAATAGGATAAGAGAGGGAGAGAAGAAATGTAGCCCCTGTATTGTTTTTCTTAAAAGCAAAGTTTTATCTTTCTTGTACTCTTCTAAAAGAGAGTCCTCTCCAACAAGGACTGTATTTAAAGCCATTTCCCGTATTACACAGAGGCATGCCCAGGTTTGCCATCAGATAATTACCCAATAGAGAGCTGTGGCCAATCATGGTCCCTTGATTACCTTTAGCATGAAACACACGTTTGTTGCATTTATACGTTACACTTTAAGCATCTTAGATGTACATGTAAGCATATGTGATGTGGCTGAAATTATGGCTCTAGAACAGTATAAAGAATGCCTACCATATTCCATTTCCTCTTAACTTGAGCCTGTACACCATCCAGAGAGAACCATCTCTTCTGGCAAAATGAGGTGAGATCTCCTTTATACTGTATTTCAAAGCAGCCATATCTGAATTTAATACCAATACTTCACCTAAAAGTAGATCAGGAGAGGGTAGGGAGCTGAGATATGACAGCTTGTCTGCCTAGTGAATCTGTGAACTTTTTGGACAGGGTCGAGGTGGGATCTGAGGTGATGACTTCCCATTTCACAGCATTTCTCTTAGCCACTGTATTAGATCACCTGTCTAGATCTCGCTACCCTCAAGTTGCTCCTCAGATCGATTGAGATGCAAGTATGTAAATGTGGCCTGCTAATGCTGGGGTGGGCAGAAGGTAGGTTGGGATCTACTGACAGAGTTCTGGGAAATTTGCACTAGATGAGAAAGAGTTTTGGATTCCCAGTTGGCTAAGAATTGAAGCAACTAACAAAACCCACTTCCCAGTTAGGTTGCTAAAAAACAATGCTTACGGAAAAAGCAGAACTGTATCTTTGTGTGAAAAGAGTTGTGGGCTTGGTTCTGGTATTGATCACAATGCTTGGTGCTGCCCTGCTCCTTAATTCTTGACATAGGTTGGCTTGGGCTGTTGGATCTCAGGTTCAATAGAAAACAAAAGTAAATTCAATGAGCCTAAAATTTGCCTGCCCCTGTGCTCGTGGATGATATGCGCAATCATAGTGTTGGGTGCCACCCCAATCTCTGAGCAATGAGAGATCTCCAGGGGTCCCTGTGCTTACCCAGGGGTTTGGTTTCCTTGGAAAGAGGATCAGCAGAGACTGTGGTGTCTTTATGAAATATGGTTTATTTATTTATACACATTCCAACCTGAGCTTAAAATGGAGGGGTTCAAGGCCTCAGCAGTCCAATTGAGTTTGCATTTTCCATCAGGCCTACAGGAGGCACCCTAAAGCCTTGGTGCAGGGAGCCAGCTTCTCTGCCTGCCTCCAGTTCCCAGCCTTTCCTCAGACTCAACTGAAAACACAAACCTCTCCTTGGCCTCAGGAAGGGGGGGCGGTGTTCTCTTGAAGAGTTTCAATAACAATAGGATCTCCCTGGCTTATTCGCCAGTTAATGGGCACTTGATAGGCCCATTAACTCACCTGGCCACTCCATTAGACTAACAAAAGGAGATCTGGCCAGCAGAGCAGATTTCTCACCTCCAGGTGCAGGGTTCCAAATCAGAGGCTGGAAGGGGACTCATAGCAACCATCCATCTCAACCCCAAACCCATAACAATATCTTAATAAGACTTTTTTTGAGTGACTTGAGAAAGTTGTGGGCTTCATTCCAGACAGTAGGTTTCTTTAACTAGATCAGACATAGGGACCCTTGTTCAAGCTGAAAGGCACTATACAAATATTTTAATAAATTAAGTATAAACAAAAGAAATACATGCATGGACGGGAACACAGAACAAAACACTCAAAGGGCAATATTTGGTATCCAGCAAAATACTATTTGTGAATGCTGTGTGAAATCTTGTTTCACAAGTGTGAAAAATAGCTTTTGGAAGTTTTTGTGGTATGATTAGTGAAGAGTGATATAACTCTTCCATGTCCATGCCATTTTGTGAAAGTCTCTTAAGGCATAGTCCAAACTCACACCTTGAGTTTGAGTGCCAGCTGTGTATGGGAAAGAAGATCAGTGCAGCCCTCAATAGAACACCCTTTCCTTCTTCCCCTTCTTTCCTGAAGGCCACATTCACATCAGACATTTATTCTGCTATTATTCCATTTTAAACTGCCACAGATTTTCCCAAAGAATCCTGGGAAGTATAGTTTGTGAAGGGTGCTGCAAGTTGTTAGGAGACCTGATAGAATGGTCACCAAACTTCAAAAGCATTCTCATGAAGCATTTAGGTGTAACAATAGCACATCATTTGTATACACTGCAAATGCTTGTGCACATTGTGATAGGAAAAAAGAAAATCATAGATCAGGTCAGGAAAAAAGATCCCACAGAAGAAAGAGTCAGAAATCTTGGGAGCGCAATGTGTTGTGTGGCTTATGACAGTAAGCAAGATGTTACAGTAATGGGGGGAAAAGCTAGTGTAGATCGGGTGAAAGACCCTGAGACTTGGAGGTAGGAGCCTGGAACGTAAGGGTGTTGTGACCCAGGTTGGGCGGGGAGGCATCAATGAGGGTGACACCGACTTTGAGTACTGGGGTGACGAGCTGGGGGAAGAGACTAGTAGCCAGGAGAGCTCACAGTGCACCCAGACCCCTGACACTGTCAGTTCAACTCCCCCCCGATCCTGGCTGCCCTGCTGAAGTGCAACCTGAACTGTCAGAGACTGCTCCATTCGAGACTGCTCCATTAGACACACACCCCTCGCCTGCACCAGAGGTGTTGCCTTGTCAACTTGACATTCCCAAGCCGAGCGCCCTGCAACTTCCCACGCTTGAGCAGACAGATAGCCTCCACCAGTCGGAGGAGGAAGTTGAGATCCATTCCCCATCAGCCCACACCTGGAGGCTTCAGAGGTGGGAAGTTCAATGGATGGAGTTAAGGAGGATCCTTTGTTTATGCATGAAAGCTAAGCCTACTTAAGTTGACTCAGGTAGTTGCTGAGTCAACATTTGAGAGCTGCCAAGTCATGCTTAGTCAGTGTTAGTTCAGGACAAAAGTTCCTTGAAAGCATAGAGATGTTAATGAGCTGCAAAGCTTTTGATGTATCTGTAACCTTAATAAAAAGAGAAAAAACCACAGACAGGTCTGTGACTTTGACGACGGGCAGGACAAAGGGTGCCACACAGTTCACACACGGATCTTTATGGGGACAACACCTGGTGGATCCTGGCTGTACATGATGTCTCAGGGTGGATCCTGATGGATATGTGGATAGAGCTAACAGCAAAAGTTCTCAAATTTAAACAGAAAATAGATGTTCTCTTACCCTGAGATTTTAGTACTTTCCCCTGAAGCCCCTGTGATGGATGCTAATGCCATAAATCTGCAAGTGAAGCCCTGAGACCTAGAATGGTTGGGAGTGTACACATTACACAAGGTGCATGTTCTGTCTACAGCATGTAAATTGTATACCCTCTTTCACACTTGCAAAGCCTTCAGCACTCAGAGAGAGAGGTCAAGGACCACTGCGTCACATTAGTTTGCTTCCTAATACTTTGCTCCACTGAATCAGTTCAGGAACAATCCTGCGGCTTCAGAGGAAGAAAGACAGAAAAGGACGGTTGATGTATTGTTTCTTTGCTTAAAGGCAGGGGAACAGACCCAAGGAGAGACTGAAGGTGAAAAAAAAGGGCTACAGAATTCTTATAAAAAGGGCATTAGTAACACCAGCCTAAAATTCATTAAAATTCTCAGCCTTGTCTTTTTCTGTCTTAGCCATGTGGATTTGTCAACATATAGCTGAGAGCACCCTTTGATTCAACCCTAGGTGAAGTGCCCTGGAGATAACACACCATGTGGGAGACTCTTCATCTGTAGGATCTCATAATCTTTGCACTCAGTACAGTATGACATTTGCCAGTGAAACAAAAAGATGACATAATGATGCTTGTAATTACAATAATAAAACAGGCAGCAGGAAAGGCACACAAAGCCTGTGCTTTAGAAGATGTGATTCACTGAGATTTCTGTTTCTTAGATGAATGAATTGAAAGCTGGAATAATGGTTCAGCTATCAAAGGCACCCATGAAAAACAGACAGAGCAATCTGCAGATGGGTTAAATGGCATCATTTGAACCTCAGTTGCCTTTGTCTCCTTGCGACTCCCTTCTCAGTTTAAGCAGGCAGTGTGGGAGCCACTGCAGTGAATCTTCCTCCTATGCCACTGAGATAGGTCACAGGGAAGGAAGGATCCCACACTGTGATTTCATACCGCAACACCATGTCAATGTTGCTCCAGGGGGTGATTGTCTTGTGGTCTGTACTATTCCAAAGTCCAAGTGGGGAGTTACATTTTGTATGTAACTTCCCCCAACATAGGGGGGAAAAAACCCTGGGTTGTAGTCACTTAAGTCCTACTCAGAATAGACCCATTACAATGAATGGACCTTAGTCATGTCCATTAACTTAAGTGGATCTATTCTAAGTAGGAGTAGCATTGAATACTAATCCTCTACTAGATAAAGAGAGCTAGATCAAACTAGCTCACAAGAGAGAGTGCTACTGTGACTTTCTTCCAGGTGTGCTAATTTACTATAAGCAAGGACTTTGTTTCATTGTGAGTGAGCAGTCTGAAATGGAACACTTCCACCTTCTACCACTGTATTCTGTGAAATGTGTGATCCAAGAACTTTCTCGGAATAAAAGGCAAGCTACATGTACACTTTTTGCATGTAATAACAGAGTCCTGATGTTATTTAAACAAAATATGTTCTCTCTGTGTGATTTAGGATGGAGAAATGGGAAAAATGCTTAATCATTTCAACACCCCCTTCTTTTCTGCTCTATGTAACCCACACAAGTGGCTCTTCCCCTGTTGAGTTCCAGACCCATTGCTCTGTTGGGTTCCAGATGTTCCCCTTCTGAGATGTAGAGTTTTGTATTTTGATCAGGTCTGCTCAAGTGAATTTGTTGAAAATATAAATATTCAAAGCAGAGGAAGTGGAGATCAAGAGGCGTCATGCTGTGCCAAGAACTTCAAAGTTCACTCATTGAAATATGCTGCTAGTAAATACCTCTTTGCACCGTATTTTTTCATCATGGCATGCTTTTTTAGGAATGGAAGCTAGCTGATTAGAGAACAAATTCAACACATTTCTGTCTTTGATGCCTTGTAGAAAAATCAAGACACTAACTCTGTGGGCACACTAGTCGCCTACAGCAAAGCGTTTCCATTAGCCACACCTGGAGGGGTAACGGGTTGATCTGCCGATCAGCTGCAAAGTCTGTCTGAAGTGAATTAAAAAAAATCACTTGAGCTGATCCTGCCAGGTTTTACAGTAAAAAGGAGAGGGGTCTGACTGGCATCATGTGCACCTGTTTTCAGAAAAGAGAGGTGGATATGCACTGGAATGGACAGAGCAGTAAGTGTGTCTTTACTTGAAGCTGGGAAAGGCTGCAATAAAGGTTTGGTAACTGGTTCATCACACATCTGGGATAAGTTTCAGTTCAGGACTAGAGTCTAGAGACTTCATTGCACTGCACAACACAAATATGCCTCCCAAAAGAGAGGAAATGGCATACAATGTCCTGAGATGATACTTTTATATTTTTCATTTGGCTGGCCACCAAGTAGCGTTATTCAAGAGCAAACCCTGTAGACATAACATCCGGCCCAGCTTCTGAAGCCCTTGCTGCTAACACAATGGCGGACTTAGAAATAATAATCCATGGTGCAGAGTTAGTTTTTCATCCCACAGAATCAATTTAAGATGCATGCTTCTTTCTTGGGTGGAAAAAATCACCCAGGGCTCACACTCACTGCGGCTACTATTGGGAATGATCGATCTTAAAAAAAAATCTGCCACAGATTTTTTTAAAAAAGGTGTTATGGTGTCATGGTTTCCATTTACCTCCTGTGTGAAAGCCCTTCAAGTTTGTGATCACATTCCAATCAAATAAAGATTATATCATGATTTGGCTGCATAACTCACACATTCAAACTGTCTCCTTAGTTAGTGAGGTGTAATCAGCAGCCTGATTTAGGTGTCATAGAAAATGTGGAAATTCCACATGTGAAGGGGGCTATGGGGATGAGCTCACTAGCTCTGTTCTCCATCCCCACTGCCATCTGCAGGTTGCAGGGTGATGAAAAGGGAGCCATCTGTACTGATGGAGACTCCCCGTGTGATGTAGAACCCTGGAAAATCAGGGCTCTATGTTTATTAATGTGGTGAGGGGGTTTGAGAGTGTTGAAGAAGCTGAGAGCAAAGCCATCGGGAGTCTAGACCAAGAGGCTAGACTCCTAGCAGGGGCACCCAAGGCGGAATGGTCAAAACTGAAACACCAGACTAAGATGCATCCAAACTCAGAGGAAGGCAGTGGTAAACCACCTCTGAATACCTCTTACAACAAAAACCCTATGAAATAAGCAGATAAGAGAAAAATCCACTCATTTGAAAAGTGGTGTTGGAGGAGAGCTTTGCTCATACCATGGACTGCAAAAAAGACAATTGGGTGTTAGAACAAATTAAACCAGAACTATCACTAAAAGCTAAAATGATGAAACTGAAGTTATCATACTTTGGACATATAATGAGAAGACATGATTCGCTAGAAAAGAGAATAATGCTGGGAAAAACAGAAAGGAGTAGAAAAAGTGGAAGGCCAACAAGAGATGGATTGATTCCATAAAGGAAGCCACAGGCCTGAACTTACAAGGTCTGAACAGGGTGGTTCATGACAGATGCTGTTGGAGGTCGCTGATTCATAGGGTTGCCATAAGTTGTAATCGACTTGAAGGCACATAACAACAATAATGTCACACCCTACTTCAGACAGTCACTCACCCTTCAACTCACAGAGGGCAAAGGAGACAGGGACTGAGGGGGCAGAGCTGGCATGCTTGTCCTTGTGGCTGACCCTCATGTGAAATTTCTACATTTCTATAACACCTGAATAGGGCTAGTGAGTTTTCTTTTCCCTTGTTTTTATTTTGTTAAGTGGTGATCTTCCTTTTTGCTGCCTGTATGCCTAATTTTATTCCCAAATAAAATTCCATGTAATTAAAAAAAAAAGCCACAGATTCCGTTAGGGCTTATTTCCTCTGGAGTTTTTCCATACCAAGTAGGGGCTCCTATCCAAATTTGTCTTCAAGCTGTTTTTTAGCAGCCCCCTTTAAAATGTCACTTCCGCCTCCCAAGTCTGAGACAAAAAGCACTGCTCAGGGAGCTGAGAAGAAGCCTCAGACTCCGGTTACCAACATACTTGCTCCAAATCTTGCATCTACACAGGCATACACCAAGCTCTTTTCACTGGTTGGTTGTGAGGCTCTGTATTTACTAGTATCCCCTTGAATTTCATCTGTTTATCATTGGTATTAAATCTGGGATGCAGAGGTATATTTGGTAGGGGAGGGATGGCTTTTTGTAAGCATTTTCATGCCAAAAGGTGTATATTGAACAGTCAGCCTGTGATCTGTGATTATGCCCAAATTTTAAAAACAAAATAAAGGTGGAGATGTTCAGGAAAGGAGAACTGTTTTCTCAAACGGATATGCAAGTAGTGCAACACCCTCACCTCATTTTGCTTCCCCCCATCTCTCTGAGACACAAAGCAGGACTTTCAGGAAGCTGTGCAGTACATTCCAATGGACTGGTTTTTAAGGTTCCAGGGAGTTGTGCAGTCCTTGAGCTAGCCCACAAGGCCATGCCTTGCGGTTTTGGCCAAATGCCTTATTTTGAAACGAATTAGATGAAAAACAGCAAACATTTTGAGGGAGCTAGCAAAAACCCGTTGAAAGAAGTTGCATTTTTAAATAACAGAACAAAACAACATAAATAATTATGGCTAGAGCAAAAGACCCCTAAATGGTTTACAATAAACAGTCGAAAAAAGCTAATAAGATACCAATAAGATATTAAAAAAACAAGGTACATAAAAACATACAAAATAAATAAGTAATTATAAAACACTTATTAAAACCATGTATCAAGACTGCATGTTAAAGTTAAATGCCTGGGTAGGCTTCCTGGAACAAAAAAGGTTTTAGCGTGCGTCAAAAACGATGCAGTGAAGGTGTCTGTCATCTTAACTATGTACAACATTAATATGTACAGGTGTACTACTCTACTTATATCATGGAAATAAATTGGTGTTGCTATAGATGGAAGCTCCAAAGGAGCTCGAGTTGCCAATACCATTCAAATCAGAAATGTGAGAAAGGCTATTGAAATTATTGGACCTAACAGATTTGAATCAGATGGATTAAGCGACATGTTTATTTGGAGAAAAATTGAAAGATATATCTCTCAAGGAATTGAAACCTCTCTTTGACTTTTTGTGGAAAGAATAAAGTAATGTTTATGAGATTTGATGATTAATTAAGATAACTACTGGAGGAAAGTGATTTCATAATATAATTTTAGAGACAGGATTGTTATATATTGTAGACCTATAACTGATCTGCGACAAATCGGAAGTCAACATTTTATTTTATTGTTTAATTGTTTTTGTTTTGTTTTGTTTTTTGTCTTTGAAAATTTGAATAAAAATTAATGATAAAAAAAAGAAATGTGAGAAAGATGATAAGTTCATCCAGCATCAACCCTCATAAATTGCTGAAGTTCATGAAAATGTATTGACCATTGCTCTTCAGCGGATGGGTTGTGATCCACAAATGGCAGTGAATTGAACTAGCTGCCCTACTGGAATGATAGAGGGAGAAAGGGAGAGGAGAAATATGTTCATATGTAAAAAAACCTCAAAAGGTAGATCCCATGAGGGGACTGAGGTTAAAGATGAGCCACAAAGGTTGGAGAGTGAGGCCTGTGTTCTCTCACACAGGTGTAAGAGCAAGGGTCTTCCTTATAGCTAATTATCCATGTGGCATGATGACTCTAGTGTACAGTTAGTAGCAAGGCCTTATCTGGCATAGGACCATAGCTTTAGTAATTATACAGCCACAAGAGTGGCTGTATACCATAGCCAGCATGGATTTTTTGCATTCTGCAATGTTAAATTGAAAATACCCCCCATGTCATTCTGCTGCTTCCCATAAGCTCATTTCAAAACAAAACCTTACAAAATGTATAGTCCTGAACATAGAAAAAATTGCTTAACATCCCACTATGTTTTCGTGGCGATACACAAAGCACTCAGAGAGAATCGAGAGTTCAAAGTGTAAAACAAGAGAAAAAAATCCAGACCCCTGTTGGGGGTCTCATAATTTGTTGGAATTAATTAAAATCCAGCCATGTTCACAGAGTACCTGTCAACACAGTATCAGTTACACCTTATACGTAGGCTACAACCCTACCTCCCTGTTCAACAGCTCCCACTCATAATACATGCCCTGGTCACCTCTCGATTGGACTACTGTAATGCGCTCTACGTGGGGTTACCCTTGAAAACGACCCGGAAATTGCAATTTATACAGAATGCAGCGGCACGCTTACTTACCAACAGCCGCCGCCGTGATCACATTACGCCGGTGTTAGTTGATCTACACTGGCTGCCGGTTGTTTTCCAGGCCCGATTCAAGGTGTTGGTATTAGCCTTTAAAACCCTGTACGGTTTCGGCCCAGTTTACCTGAAAGAGCGCCTCCACCGCCACCAATTATGCTGCCCGACCAGATCAGCCACGCAAGGCCTTCTCTCAATCCCACCAACCAAAACAGCTAGGTTGGTGGGTACTAGGGAGAGGGCTTTTTCTGTGGTGGCCCCCACTCTCTGGAACTCCCTCCCGTTTGATCTCTGACATGCCCCTTCCCTGGATGTATTCCGCAAGGCCCTGAAGACGTGGCTATTTCAACAGGCCTTTGAGATCTTTGGGATGGGTTAATCTCCATGATTTTGTCATCTATTATATGCTGTATATGTAAATGATTTTATAAATGTACTGATGACTGTCCAGTATTTTATTTATTGAGATTAATGTGACTGCATTTGATACTATTGTATTTTATCCCATTTTAATGTACGTCGCCTAGAGTGGCTATCTGCCAGATAGGCGACACACAAATTAATTATTATTATTATTATTATTATTATTATTATTATTATTATTATTATTATTATTATTATTATCCTATTACTGACCTTGCCCCATACTTTGACCCTCACCTGCTGTTTAAAAGTTAAAAAAAATGCATGGCTGATTTTTAATTAAGAAATTTAACATTGGAGTCTATGATAATGCAGGCATGCTCAGTAAGAACCAACTGTCATTGTTCTAATGGCCAGACTCACAGCTGTTTAGCTTGGCTAATCAGGTGGCCACACCCACGCTAGATATTTATTCCACTTTAAACAGTCATGGCTTTTCCCAAATAATTCTGGGAAGTGTAGTTTGTGAAGGGTGCTGAGAGTTGATAGGAGACACCTATTCCCCTGACAGAGCTCCTGTGGCCAGAGTGGTTTAACAGTCAACCCCTCTTCTGGGAATTGTAGCTCTGTCAGGGGAACAGGGCATTTCCTAGCAACTCTCAGCAGCCTTCACAAAGTACACTTCTCAGAATTCTTTGTAGTAAGCCATGACTGTTTAAATTGGAATAAAGGGCCTATGTGGATGTGGCCAGGGACAGCTTTGGTTTACATTTGGGTGGGAAACTACATGTGCCTGCTATAGAATAAAAAGGTGGGGGAAACCCTGAAAAACAATGATACTGTTCACAATGTTTTCCTTTTGGAAAGGAAATGGGCTTTTCCTCTGCTCAGTGTCCACCCATCCAATCTTCTCCCCTCCTTCCCCATCCTTTTCCTCCTCCCTTTTCTCCCTACCCTGACCTTCCTCCTGTTCCCTCCCTCTTCCCCCTCCTCCCTGCCCCCCTGGTCAGTTTCATCTATCCAAAGCACAATTGTACAGGAGCAAATCCCACTGAACTCAAAGAGCATGCAAATGATCAAACCTGCCCTCTGCTCTTCCTCCCTCCTATCCTCTCCCTCTTGCCCCTTCCCTCCTCCTTCCTGTCCCCTTCCCCTCCCCTCCCCTCCCCTCCCCCTCCCCTCCCCCTCATTCCTTCCCCTCCCCTTCCCCTCCCCCTCATTCCTTCCCCTCCTTCCCTCTCCTGTGCCCTCCCCCTTTTCTTCCTCCCCCATGGTCAGTTTTACCTATCCTAAGCATGATTGCATGAGAGTAAATCAATAAGCATGCAAATGATCTTAATAAGCATGCAACTCAATCAGCATGCAAATGATCAGACCTGCCTTTCCCCTCCCCTCCTCACTCTCCTCTCCTTCCCCCGCTCTCCTCTCCTCTTCCCTCCTCCTCCCTTCTTCCTCCACTCCCCCTCTTCATTCTTCTTCCTGCCTCGCCCACTCCAGGCCTCCCTCCCTCTTCTCCTCCTCCCCCGTGGTCAATTTCGACTACCCTAAGCATGATTGCATGGGAGTAAATCCCACTGAACTCAATAAGCATGCAAATGATCAGACCTTATGCACCATATGCTCAGAAGCACGTTACCAAATTCTTCCAAGCCACACAGCAAGTGGGTTAGACTGTGAAACACCAACCCAAATTGTGTTTGCATTTTGACAAATTTGTAGGGCAGTACAATATCTCAAGAGAGGAGGTCAGGTCTCCTGCTCCCCTGGTGCATTCACTATAGCTGCCCAATTTCCCTGCTTCTTAAAGTTTGATAGAAATATCTGTTGGCTATAGGTACGTTCTTAAACTGCAAGGGTCTCTGGCCTATTAGTGAACTAATTTTATTTCACATTTACTTTGATTTTTCTGACACCTTATTTTAAAAAATCTAATAAAAATTCAGCTGAAGAGCTCAACTAGTGCATATGGGGTATGGCTTTTTTTATTGTGCTCAGAAGCCAGGGGATGAATGTCTGCTGCAGGCCAATGACTCCTTTTTGCTTCTTTACCTGAATAAAATGGTTACCATGGAAATGGGTTCTCATGGCATTTTTTTCACTTCTTGAAGTCCAGCAAATCCCACAAGTAAAAAGCAAGGCAGCTTTTTTTTAAAAAAAAAGCAGAGAAAGGGTAGGGCTAAGGGACAGTGAAGGAAGATGTACCACAAGTAATTTATTGAAACTTTTTTAAAAAAGAAGACCTGTGTGAGGTAAATTTAGCTCAGTATCCACTACTTTCTGGGACCCTTTACTCATATTGAACAAATGCTTTGCCTCTAAAAGGCATGAATAAGGATGGACAAATCTGTCAGTATTATTTTCTCTCAGTTTCTCAGATTTCCACCTCTGTTAAGTTCAGTTTGCTGCATTTCAACATCCATTTGTGACTTAAAAAAAAAAAAAAAGTCCTCACAAAGGTTCATCAGCATCTTAGTGTGTGTTTCTCCTAATATATACATCTTTGTATGCATATTTGCCTAATTATTAGAATTATTATTATTAGAATTATTAGAATATATTTTTTATTACCCGCCCTTCACCCACTGGTCCTAGGTTGGGTTATGACAATTTTAAAAAACATAAACAGTTAAAAACAACTTAAACAAGAAATATACACATTTTTAAAGCAATTTTGCCTAACATAACGCATTTGGGTATGCTATATTATTAATATATACAACTTTACGCACACGTTCCTCTAACGTGCACACTTTTGCAGACATGCTTTGGGTGGAGAATTGCATTGCAAAATTTGGTGAAGTATGAATTTTGAAAGATGGCTGCATTTCTGTTCACATATCATTTTGGAAAGCCAAATTTCTTCCCTATCCCTGCTCATGAGTAGAAACGCTCAACCCAAAGCATACCTGTCCGTGTAGCACACTACATAATGGAACGCAATTTTTAGTTAATGTGATGCCTTTTCCATAATTGTACACCAATTGAGGGCCTCCCTCTCCTTGGAGATATGATTAACCCCCTGAGTATTGCTTTTTTGTTGCCATCTGAAGCTACATTTATTAATTCAGGTTTTGAGGAGAATCTGAGAAACTGAGACTGTAAGGCCATACATGATACCCAGAAGTCACTGAGATGATCGAGTCTACTGCATGTGTTTTATGATTTAAGATTGCCTAGTATTTATTTATTCGTGTGGTGTTTTATGTATTGCTTTATACTGCCCCATAATTGTCAGATGAAGAATGGTTTAGAAATAAAAATGATGATGATGATCCACAGGACACTGCCTTATACTGAGTGAAATCACTGGTCCATCTCACTCAGTGCATTATTTGCCCTGACTGACAGCGGCTCTCCAGGATTTCAAGCAAAGAATCTTTTCCTGGCCCTACCTAGAAATTTCATTGATTGAACCTGGAACTAGGAATGTCAGAAGAATCTGTTTTAAACAGATTTATTCATGGATTTTGGTGGTTCTGCTCTGAGCAAGCTTTGCTTATATCTGATCGCCTATTGCATTGAGTGTCTACTTATGGTCAAGCCACTCAAAAAGCCTGACTATTTATTTGCACAATTATGCACAAAAGTATAGTAAACACTACATAAAAGAGTCAAGACCCACGCTGTACTATAGTTCTGCAACATCACTTTATAAGGATACAAATAGATACCTATTTTATACACTAATATGCATTGTTGTATTTCTGTGGTGGTTACCTCTGGAAACCTTGAGGGTATATGCATATAATATGCATATAGTATTATAAGCATAACAATACGTATAATATGTGAGAATTATTCATAGTTTTAGCAGAACCAGGGAGAAAAACTCTGACCTCGTAGAGATTAAGGAATGAGATGGGAATGAGAAGAAATCGGTGTGGATACACTCCTGTTTTTCAGAAAATTCCATCTCAGCCTAGGACCTTTTGCATGCAAAGCACATGCTCTCCTACTGAGGTCTGTCCATTCCCCATATTCTCTGTCTTGGCCAATTAAATCACTCCATATGGCAGTTTTTGCGATGTGGCAAACCTTTTGTTTACAATGATATATCAAGTGCCACCATGGTCATGAAAAAGATTTCTCTACTCTCTTCCCCCCATTTCTTAGCTATGACTTTGTATTCAGAGTGAACACATGAAAAAGGGAGATGCGACTGATGTCTGCTAGCATGCTGTTCAAATCTGGACTGTTTGCTCCTATGCAAAATAAAGCAGAATGAAATGAAAATGGGGGCCTTCCTGTTCAAGAAGCATTCTGCCCTATACAGAAACTGGTCCCTCATTGCAGCAATCAGCTTCTGCTTTAAAGGACATCTGCAACACAACCCTCAGGATGGTGCCTCCCACTTGGAAAGAGCACTTGAGAGAGTTAGTGCAGTGTAGTGGTTAGAGCGTCACACTAGGATTGTGGAGATCCAGGTTCAAATCCCCACTCCGCCATGAAACTCACTGGATGACCATGGGCCAGTCACTATTTCTCAGCCTAATCTACTTTATGAGGATGTTGTGAGAATAAAATTTGGAGGAAGAGCTAGGTATGCAGCCTTGAGTTCATTGGAGGATGGGACAAAGTTCTAATAAATAATAAAATAGATGTGCTGCTGCTCTTTGGGGAAAGGCCATAGCTCAGTAGTAGAGTATCTGCTTTACATGCAGAAGGTCCCAGTTTCAATCCTTGGTGTCTCCAGGTAAAGCTGGTAGAGACCCCTATCTGAAACCATGGAGAGTTGCTGCTGGTCAGTGTAGTCAATAGAGAGCTAGATGGGCCAATGGGACTGGCTTGGTATAAGATAGTTTCCTATGATCATGCTGCATCAACTCTTTTAAAAGAGACAAGCACTTTGCAAAGAGAAGAGATGGTTCATGTTTTCAGAATGAAATGTGATTCATCCCACGCCTCCAGGGAAATGCTGCTTTTTTTGAGAACACATCCCCTGAAGTGGCACTTTTAGCTGCCAACAACAAAACACCCCATGAAAATGTGGTGCAAATGTAAAATAAAGCCACCAACTGTGCTGTTTGGATGGTGGGGATATTTTATTTCCACAACAAGGTGACTCATAGAAAAGGGGACTGCATAGAAAAGAGGTGAAGCACCTGCTAAAGTAAACGAAGCCTTCTCTAGCCAGAGGAATACATAGCTAAAAGCTTTGCCCAATACAGCTCTAGATGTGGGAAACTGGAGCGCTGTATTAATATTGTCTTGGGATGGAGATGCACATCTGTTTGCAAATGAAAAAAAAGACACGTCCAAGGAGTTCAGTTGCACTTTCAGATAGGGATGGATGGATGGATTAGTCTATGTCAGTTCTGCGTGTATTCCCTCATAAATCTGTTCCATCCCATTATTGCATCAATTGGTCATATTGTTTTTAAAGCATAGACATTCATATCGAAATACACATTTAAATACTTATTTTTGAACCTGCTTTCTCACAAAAGGTGCATTTCTAAATGTATTTTCTCTCAAAATATGTATTTCTAAATATATTCTGTCTTAAATAATGGATTTTGTATGCATTCTGGTACATTTTGTGAGCAAAGAGCTGTATTGCAACATTTGGAGATGTGTGAAATCCGAAGGATAACTGTGTACTGATCCACACATTAGTCTAGGACAGGGGTGGGAAACTGTCTTCCCTCCACCACACCACCATGGGCCAAGTTTGATATGTGGGTGGGGCTGCCCACCTCGCAATCACCTGACATCACAATGATGTCATTAGCTCAACCATGTCTTCATGACTTGACTAAAATGGCCCGCAGGCCAAATGGTAAGGCCTGGTGGACCTAATTAGGTCTGTGGGCTGGAGGGTCTCCACTTCTGGTCTAGCAGGTGATGATCAGGACAGTACATATCAGAATTAACCAAGAAAGAATTCCTCAAGCACCCCTACTTACAGATGTGCATACCATTCTGAAGAAAGCTGCTTCTGATTTCATATCCCCTTTACTAGAGCAGGGCATTGTTCATGAGTGGGGCCTGTTTCCACTGGAATTTGTTCGTTTAGTTTTTTCCTATATTTTAAATTTTTATGTGGCACTGAAATGATGGTTTGTTTGTGCAGTTATCTCTTTTGAATTCTTGTAGATCAGTTTAAATAACTGAGGGCACAGAAGATAACTGATAGATTAAATAATAGAACTTTCTAGAATCTCTATTTGAGAAGAATACAGGTTTCTAGAATCTCTGCTCCAGAAGCATGCTAAAGGGGGTAATGCTTGGGTACCCTTTAATCCTAATCTAGCATCATGACCCTGATCCAATTTGCTTCTTGCAATGACTGCTTTTAAGGAAAGAAAAAATGTACCACCACAGCACAGAAGTATTGGTAGAACTATTGCAAGAAAAACATCTGAGTACAGTCTGCCTCCCACTGAAGCCAATGGCAGACCACTGATTTAAACTAGGCTGGACCACATCTCTGAGCCTGGTTCAGGGAACTACTCTTTTGGGAGGGACTGAGAGTTCAACCCCTTCATCCCCCTTGGCCGATACCTCCGAAGAACCCTCAACCACAAGTCTCAGTTCACTGGGCCCCTCCCCTGGATCCCAGGCCGCCTCCTCCTCAGACCAGTCCTGCCACGAGTTCTCCATGGGGCTCATGACAGACTCCAACCAGTACTGTAGTGGCAAATTCAGACGTGCAGGTTCCCTTCATGATAGTCACAGCCATGCCCTCTTGTTTTGCCGTTGGGTTGAGAATAAGAACCTTGTTAAAACCTTCTCCCACAACAGCAGAAATTCCTAGGAGCCAATCAGCATGAAAGGAGAGAGTGTTAGTTACTGAGAAAAGTCTTGGCTTCAATCAGCAGGTAAGGAAAATTGGCCCCAATCAGCAGGAAAGGACGAAGCACATTCAAAGACTCTTCTCAGTTGTTAACACACTCCCCTTTCATACTGATTGGCTTATAGGATGCTAGAGACATAGTGACCCTGCTGGGACCCTGCTCCCAAAAAAGTAAGGGGTCTAAGACACACACCCCCGAGACCCCAGACGATTACACTCTTGACTCCAACGTAAAACTGTTGCATTAAAACTTATCAAGAAATTCAGTTCTTTCACAGGTGGCCTAAGCTAAGATAATGGGTTGTTATTATATCACATGTATTAGTTAGCTTACCAGTGCTTACTTTAATGTCAAAACTGCTTTGTGAATGGTCACTGCAATGATGCACAACATATTTAAGCTTTACATTTTAAACATTACATAATTCTCACAGTCTGTATTTTTTTGCATTTATTTTCCCTCTGATTTCTCTGCTTACTCCCCCCCCCCGCTAACTTAGGATAATACTGCTAACTTAGGATAATACTGCTAACTTAGGATAATACCTGCTAACTTAGGATAATACTGCATACATCTGACAAAGAAGACTGTACTCCATGAAAGCTTGTGGAACCTTACATTTGATAGTCTTTAAGGTGCCACAAGACTCTTTGTTGTTTTTGCTGCAATAGCAAAAACCCCTCTGGAAACAGCTGCCCCTCTGAAAATTGTTACCCTGGTGCTGTAAACTACATGCCGTTTTTTTGTATCTGTTTCTAAGTCAGCCACCTAATCAGAGATATTTCTACTGCATCTTGCCTTAACCTGTTAATTGATCAGTGACCTGTTTAAATGAAAAAGTATCTCAGGGCAGGTGAGTACTTGAGCATCCTGGATGAAACTAAGAGTCTCTGTTGACTGAATTACAAAGATAAATAACTGCAAATGCCTTTGGTGCTATTTTTATGTCTAGCTATATAAATCAAGAGACAACCAGCAGTTCTACTGAAATCCAAGGAAATGTCAGGAAAACAAACACAGATGTCAGTTTACAATGAAGCAGTCAGGATGAGAGAGGACAGGTAGATCTGTGAGCTGCCAAAGAGATGACATGAATGAGGGGTTTTTTGTCTGTGGGGGAAGGGGAGTTAAAAAAAAATTTAAAAATGAGGCATGGCACTAGCCAGGGAACTCTGCAAGGTTTCTTCACAACCCAAGATCAAGATTCACTCAGAAGCTTTAGAAACAGAAGAATCAGCTGTTGAGTGCTGACAGGTAAGACAGCAAAGGAAGAATAATTGCCATACAATCCTTCGCTTGCTGGTCTTCTCCATCTGAACGCCACTCATCCTACACAGATGGCAAGGTGGCGTTCTCCCTCGCAGCTCAAAAATATTCAGTAATGCTCTCTGTCCCCGTGAGGTTTGTGTGTCAGCTTTGTTTCCTTTCACACCTGACTCTTCTACAGAATGGGGAAATGCGAAAAATGCGAAAGTGACTCAGTCTCTGGAAATAACGCTCGGTCGTCAGGGAAATGATGCAATGTGGGTACAGTTGTGCCACACCACTGTTCATCCTGCCGGGATGCATTTTGTGGAACTTGTGTGCTGTAACAAAACAATACAAAATTCCAAACACTCTCTGCTATTTGCATGGTGCTTGGAACCCTTACTGAGCACAATGGAATGCTTTGGCATTGAGATGTTTCAAGTAGTGCTGTCACCCAGTAAAAGTAAATGTAGTCAATCATATGTATTTTAGTCTGTAGTCTTTTAAAACACAGGGGTTGTCTGCAGTGCTGCATGACTGGCATTCTGCACATGCAATGGGTCTTCTCCTTCTTCTCCTCTCCCTGTGCCCCCCACATCTGCTCCAAAGGGTCCCCCAACCCTCTGGGGAAGATTTGGAGGGTGTGCTGCAGGGGGCTGCAGAGGAGAGGAGGGGGAAGTTTGATTGCACAAGTGGAACTGAATACAACCATATATATTTATTTCAATAATATCCTGCCTTTCCTCCAAAGAGCACAGGGTGGCGTACATGATTCTACCTCTATTCTCTCCCCACAACATCTCTGTGAAGTAGGCTAGGCAAAGAGAAAGTGACTGGTTCAAAGTCATCCAATGAAGTCCATGGCTGAGTGGGCTTTTAAATTTTGGACTACATATTCCTAGTCTACTTGAAACACTGGGAATGAAATTGGATGGGTGGGTCAATGTGCTGTGCTTACACATGTCAGTGCTCTGTCAGTGTGGGCCAAGCCACCTTGTGCCAGGGCAGGTTTTACCTGCTCTGCAACAGCGTCCCCACATGCAGTACTTTACTTGTTCTCGATACAAGTGAATGATAGCCATTCACTTACTCTGTACATGAAACATTATTGATCCATTGCTCCAGACATCTTGTAAGCTTATATATTTTCCCCTGACCAAAAGATAGGACACTGTTATTACTGAAACAGTGGTGGCAGAGAAGTAAGATTTCTTCATCCCTGTGACCACCGCAGAGTAAGATGAAAGTTGGATTCTTGCCTGTCTTCAGTCATATTCATGAAGTGTCTTCCAGCATTTGAGTTCTAATCATTGGCCTTGACATTCCATCGCCCCAGCTCCTCAGAATACCAAGGAGCTGACACAACTCGATGAGTGGATCAAGGATGTTTGATAGTGATCATGTTGATGGCCCTGGTAATCTCCTCATTCCAAGCAGAGACTAGGGCCACAACAGAATCACTTTCAAAGCCTGTAGGAAAATCCCAAGAGCCCCCCCCCCACATTTTTATAATACAGCTTTATTGGTTTTCATGATACTGTTTTACTGGTTTTCACATCTGTACCTCTGTTTTTATGTTGTATTTTTTGCAAACTGCTTAGAGATTTTTAAATAGCAAGGGGTTTAGAAATGATTTTACATGAGGCAATATTTTACATCAGAGGCAATGTGGCGTAGTAGTTAGAATGTTGGACTAGGAGACCAGGGTTTAAAACTCTGCTCAGCCATGAAGCCTGCGGGTGACCATGGGCCAGTTGCAGTCTCTCAGCCTAACCTACCCTCAGGGTTGTTGTGAGCATAAAATGTGGAGGGGGGGGAGAACCATGTATGCCACCTGGAGCCCTTTGGAGGGAAGATGGGATATAAATGTCATAAATAAATAAGATTTAAAAATGAAATAAAGAAGAAAATTAAGTGGTGAATTCTATCACATCATTGGTATAGAGGGCAACATTGCTTGTGATGACCATGGCCATTGCTCTTAACTGCATGCCTATCCACCCTGGGTTCTACTTTTTAGTCATGTTTGTTTGTAATGTGATGTCAGGATATGCCAGGTTAAAGACAAGGCGTTATAGATAGACAAGGGGCACACAATTCCTTCTAGTAATACTGGATTTGATATTCATTAAGGTAAGGACACTTCCAAAACAGTCCAACAAGGCCTCTGGGAGCCATGGAATGTGAGGGCTTGGCCTGCTTGAAGTAAGTACCCCTGGAGGTAAGGATTAGGATCAAGAGGATGTGTGATGTGAGGTTTAAAAAGCTCCCCTCCTGCACTATGTGAGGAGATTTCAGAAGCGAGCAAAGAAAAAAGTGTGATTCCCCCCCCCCATTCCACCTTTAAAACTTTCTCCATCCATGTAGGTACCAAATGTTGCTACAATGCTTAGGGCTAGCACCAGCCTGCCAAGGGCCCTCAGGCACCAGTTTGCTGTGGGCCCCCACATCTCCCCTGTGTGTGAGCACACACACTTAAATGCGCCCAGTTGTGCCACCTTGCATGCCAGCGTTCATGCCTGCCATCACCCAAGATGGCAGCGTGGATGTGCTTTGATGCCTTGGCCACCATCTTAGATGATGGCAGGCATGTGCACACAGTGTGCTGACATGTGAGGTGGTGCAACTGGGTGTATTTAAGCACATGCTGGCTGCACATGCATGCAAGGCTGATGTTGGGTGGGAGAGTGGAGCTCCCACTCTGCAATCTGCGCCAGCATCCGGACTGTGACCTGATGCTGGCAGGAACCACAGAGCAGGACCTCCAACCTCCCAGTCTCAGCCACAGGGGCCCTCGGCCAGCAGCAGTGCCCTCAGCCAATGCTTGATGTGGCCGCCCACTGGCACTGAGCCTAACAACACTCATTCTCGTCTGGCTGGAGACCTAACCTGACACACTCTTGTTAGGGGCTGGGGGTGCACTGCAACATTCTGGTGCAGGTCCCCACTTGTCATAGTCTAATCCTAAAAGGCTGAACAAATCTACAGCATGCAGCTTTTTCTCTCAACAGTGAAGACAGCATCTTATAACCAATGCTCAACCATTTTACAAGACTGGATTATGATTATATTGCTAAGGAAAAATCCAGTGAATCTCATTTTATTTTTGTTATAACACAGAGATGTAAAGATGCCATACACAATTGCATTCCTGTGCACAGTTACTCATGCATATGTGTCTTCCAAATCAGTGGAACTTGTGTGAAGAGTTAGATCACTGTCACAACTACAACGCATGCATCACCAAATGACGAATATTGTCAGCCCGCCAGATCAATAGATCTCATAATTGCAGGCTGCTCCGCAGGTTCGCCCTGTACTGTGAAATATTGATTACCTAACAAGTTTGAATCAAATGGCAAAAATGATCCATAATAAATTATCAAAGCTAGTTAATCCAAAAGCTGATTCTCTCAATTATGCAGACTGATTGAGGGCCTGTTTTGTTAAATAATTCATACTCACATTTGCCAGGACAAAAAAATTGCTCCCTAGTGAGACACTAGACAGCAATACCTTAGATATAGTATTTGTGGACAGAATAGTGGAAACAAGCTGCAATGAATAGAAATCTGCACTGCAATGAATAGAGAACCCAAATAGAGAATGTTCAGGAGAGCTATGGTAGGGATAATTAGGAAAGGTATTGAAAATAAAACAGCCGATATCATAAGGCTGTTGAATAAATCTATGGTGCGGCCGCATTTGGAATACTGTGTACAGTTCTGGTCGCCTCATCTCAAAAAGGATATTGTAGAGTTGGAAAAGGTTCAGAAGAGGGCAACCAGAATGATCAAGGGGATGGAGCGACTCCCTTATGAGGAAAGGTTGCAGCATTTGGGGCTTTTTAGTTTAGAGAAAAGGCGGGTCAGAGGAGACATGATAGAAGTGTATAAAATTATGCATGGCATTGAGAAAGTGGATAGAGAAAAGTTCTTCTCCCTCTCTCATACTAGAACTCGTGGACATTCAAAGAAGCTGAATGTTGGAAGATTCAGGACAGACAAAAGGAAGTACTTCTTTACTCAGCGCATAGTTAAACTATGGAATTTGCTCCCACAAGATGCAGTAATGGCCACCAGCTTGGATGGCTTTAAAAGAAGATTAGACAAATTCATGGAGGACAGGGCTATCAATGGCTACTAGCCGTGATGGCTGTTCTCTGCCACCCTAGTCAGAGGCAGCATGCTTCTGAAAACCAGTTGCCAGAAGCCTCAGGAGGGGAGAGTGTCCTTGCACTCGGGTCCTGCTTGCGGGCTTCCCCCAGGCACCTGGTTGGCCACTGTGAGAACAGGATGCTGGACTAGATGGGCCACTGGCCTGATCCAGCAGGCTGTTCTTATGTTCTTAGCTATAATGACATACCTCCCTCCTTGTTGGTTTTTTGCCACAGCATTAAGAACTTCAAATTTAGGAATGATTTTGACTTTTAGAAGGTGGATTGGACTGCTTGGACTTGCCCTAAGTCAGGGGGCTAGCCAACACTGTGCCCTCCAGATGTTTAGACTGCAACTCCCATCATTCTTGACCATTGGCCTTGCTGAGTGAGGCATAGAGGAGCTGTTCTCCAATAACATCTGGAGAATACCACGTTGGCTACCCTTGCCCTAATTGGCATGTAATCTTTTCTTCTCCTTTACATATTTTACATTTACAGTTGCTACTTTTAAATGGTTTTAATGGTTTTTAGTTCTTGGCTTGCTATTTTTGTTGGCTTTTTGCTTCTATTTGTGGGCTCCTACTGGGAGGAAGGGCGGGATATAAATTTAATAATAAATAAATAAATTTTCTTGGGTTTTGATTGGATTTTATTATTTCTGTTGTCAACCACCTGGAGTTGCACAAGGAAGGGTGGGACATAAGTAATAATAAATAAATTTCCCACCTGCCACAGCCATCCCCCCCAGCCCTCTCCCCCACTTGACATCCCACTGAGCTTTGGAGATGCTCCAAACACGTCTGAGGCCTGTGCTGGGTAGGCGGTGGCAGTAGCTTTGTCCCTGTTGTAGTAGACGTCAAAGAAGCTAAGCAAAAAGGGGGATGTCCTGTTACAGGGAGAGCCCAAACGTTTCTCCAGGCTCCGGAGAGGGGCAGAGGCTCTCACTAGGTTAAAAAATGCACTTGCCAGCGGTTAGCTGGTAAGTGCATTAGGAAATCTCTACCTGGGTGAAGTATTTCCCCTCAGTGAAAGATGTCGTTTGTGTGGAGATTTTTTTAAAAAAAAATCCTTTCAGAGACTTTTTGCAGGTATCTATTTGTTATTCATATTTAGCATTTTTAGTGGGGTTTTTTTGGTAAAACATGAGGTGCTGGTTCTCATATCTTGATTCAAGCGCTGTGGGTGCAAGCACAAAATGGTTGTCATGGGCAGCCAAAGAAGAGGCGCTGGTATTCCGTACTAGTGAGAACCATCACAAAAAAAGCGCTGACCATTTCTATAGCAACGTTCATGAACTTTTTACTTCTCATTTACCTTTGAAACAAAGAGGTTAAATTCAGTACACAGGAACATAGGAAGCTGCCTTATACTCAGTCAGACCCACCGGTCCATCTAGCCTAGTATGGTCTATATGAGGTAACCTTGACCCTTCAGATGTTTCTGAACCACAACTCTCATCATCCCTGGCCATGCTTGGTGGGGCTGATGGGAGTTGTAATTCAGCAACATCTGGAGGGCCAAAGGATCCCCTGCCTGGTCTGTATGGACTGGCAGTGGCTCTCCAGGATTTCAGGCAGGAGTCTTTCCTAGTCCTACCTGGAGATGCTGAGGATTGAACCAGGGACTTCTGCATGCAAGCTAAAAGCTCGAGCTATGGCTATTCCTCAATATCAGCAGGGCCATTGACTTCTGGGAGACCTAAACTATTTCAGTTCTTGTAAGAGCTGGATTTAAGATTTCTTTTTCCCTTTGGTATGATTTCCCTTGCAGAATGATGTGTTAGCTAAGCCCAGGAATCCTCAACAGCTCTGCACCATGCCCCTTCCCTGTCAGTATGCAACTGCCTCTCCATTTCCCCCTCAATAACTTCCTTTTCCTGTCTGAAGCCTTTGGATAGGAGAACATTACATTCACTCAAGAGTAAGGATGGAAGGATCTGCGAATTTCGATTGTCTCAAGTTCTGTTTTTTCTAATCTTAAATTCAGTTCTCCATATTTCTGCAGCAATTTGTGGGTTTTTTGGGTTTTTTTAAACCCTCATGAAAATTCTTCAGCATGTTAGTGTGAATTTCTCCGAATAAAAACTGTTTTTGTATGCAGTTTTGACTATTGTACTGTACACATTTTTGCAAGACATTTATCCTAATATAATGCCTTTTCATGTTATTTTCACCAATATATGCATTTGTATGCACACTTTCCCCTGATGTATGCATTTTTGTATATATAGCTTGGCTGGAGAACATCATTGCAAAATTCAGAGAAGTGCGAATTTTGAAGGATGGCTGTGTTTCAGTTTTTGTATTGTTTCAGAAAGTGCAAATTTTAGCTTTAAATGTGAACTGAATCGAATTTCTCCCCCATGGCTAGTCAACAGATAGTTTTTTGGCAGAAATTTTACATTCTGCTAGTGAGTGGTCCCCATTCTACCATCCATGCCTCATATAGCATTATTTACCACGAGGCCAACAAAAATGTGGAACATACCATGTTTACCATGATGGGGGTGATCCTCACAGTAAATCTGCTGGTTGCAAGCAAAATGGGGGATCACTCTTGGCACCCTCTTAGCATATGCAGTCTTGTTCTGTGTACCACAGAGTATCTGATATGCTCTATGGCTAAACCTATCTTGACTGTTTTATGCTCTGCTTCCTGCCCTTGCTCGCTGCTCAGGTAAGGGTGTGTGCTTGTAGTTTTCATGGTTTTAAAACAATGAAAACCACTAGCCTAAGTTCCTGACTCCATCCCTCCAACATTTGCCAACTCATTTCCCACTGTAGCCTTCTTAAAAACAGAACCTGAGGAGACCATCACAAAAAGCAAAGGAACAAGGGCTCTCTGCCTCCCGTGTAATTTGAGCAGTGTTTCTGTTCCTTTTCACTAGATTATGAATTTACCCACCCATTGGCTTGCACTTTCAAGGAAGTACCAGTTCCCACTAATACATGACATGCACATTGGCCTGTTCTCCAAGTTTCCACTGGTTTCTGAGGAGGTCCCTATTCCCTTCAAAACAGGCACTTTTGAATATGGAGGAGCACTTGCTGCAAGAACTTTATGTTAGTGATGGGGAACCTGTAGCTCTCCAGATCTTGCTGGACTGTAACTCCTGTTGGCCATGCTGACTGGGGATGATGGGAGTTAGATGGAGGACCACACTATCCCCATACCTGCTTTATGTGAACATGAACCAGTCTCTGGGTTAGGCAACTGACCATGATCACGAGAAGATAACGGCATATGGGGGCGTAGTTCCATTTATTGCTAAATAACCTCTTTCTGCTGAACCATAACTCACTCTGTCATAGAAATGGCAACAAAGTTTGCCCGATTCAGGCTGAGAAATGAACTCTGGAATAAAATAAAATCCCTGCCAAAAAAGAAGAGGAGAGTATTTACCAGTCCTGATCTTTTTCTCCCACTCTGATCAAAATCTGAGCAGAAGATGAATTCCCAGCTTGCCTTTCAACTGCGTCCGCTGCCTACCTGCTACAAGCAACAACAAAGCCAGTGTTTAATGCCTTCCCATTACAGTAACATTTTTATAGTGCCGCCATCAAGGGCAGTTGTTAATGGCTTTACCTGTAAAGTTGACTTTCAGTAGGTAGTCTTTGTAGAGTTTCTTGCCATCCAAATGCTTCATGGCATCGCAGAGCTTGGTAGTGTTTGGGCACAATGTCCGTTGCATTTTATGCAAGGCATGGGCCATTGCATATACCGCATTCACAACAAACATGATCTTGGACTCTTGTTCATAGTTGGAACTATTGATAGATAAATGCTTGTCACAAACTTTTCTGTGGGGTTTTCTGTTCTGAAGGGTGCACTGAAATTTTTGCTCCCAAAAATCTTTGTACCAGGGATTGCGATGATTGGTGTAAGGAGTGAGGCTTTGGAAATATTGGTCAAATTCTTTAACTGGATGGGAAGCAAGCTCGAGAGTTATTGCACCATATGCAACATGCTCATTGCCCTTCACAACACTCTCCTGTGCCCCCCACCCATCACTGGCAACCCACGTAAAGGAAACGTTGAGTCGATTGGCTGCAGCAATGAGCTCTCGAGAGTCGTCACTGCGCATGAAGAGAACGATAACTTTTGCATTGGATTTCTGGAGTAGCTCTCTGATGACACTGTCATAGGATTTTCGAATATTTGAGCGACCAACCTTCTCAGAGGTGGCAATGCATATATTTCGGAGGCGGGCCTCTTGTTCGAATGCTTCAATCCCTGTTTCGCCATAGTCTCCTTCAGAAGCAACTGTTGACACATAGGTCCAGTTAAAGAACCGTAGGATCTCTGCCATTGCTTTTGCTTGATAGAAGTCAGGGGGTACTGTCCGTGCAAAATAGTCATACCGAGATTTGTCACTCAGCTTGGCACTGGTGGATGCGTAGCTTATCTGAGGAATCTGGAAGAGCCTCAGCAAATTTGCAACCTAGGAAGAAGAACATATATATTTGCTCACATGAACAAATTGCAACCATGAACCAAATGGCAAGTAATAGCAGTTTTACAGAGGTTGGTCCCTGTTCTGTTCTGGCCTGCAGCTGATCCCACTGAAAGTCTCTCCCTGAGTCAATAATGCTGGATGATGGTGTGCAAGTTGCATCTTAAGCTCCCTAAAGAGTTCTGAACATTTTTGTTATCTAAACAATGGTGGCAGATAAAGAAAAGAGAGAAGGAAAGAGGAAGCATGCCAGTTTCCCTAAGGACTTGGGGAGAGGAGGGAGGGCAGGGCATCGGTAGTCAATATCCTTAGGCAGCTGGGAACAGTGTAGATGTATATGCTGGGCCCTCCTGCCCACCCTCTCTCTGGGCCCTGGACCTACTGAGCAGCAGATGGGTGGCTGGGAAGCCACCATTTAAAATTGCTCACAATATCCCAAACTGACACTACACCAGGGCACTGTGGGAAATTACAATTGCAGGAGGGTTGTAGCTACTCACTGCACATTGAAAGCTGTTGCCACCTGCCACTTCTGGAAAGCTCATGGGAGGGGAGAGGGAAGTGCTGATGTTGGAGATGACCCAGTGATGGCACTTTGCCAGGAGCAACTTCACATCTAGGAGGGGGATGTGGACATTCTTTCTGTGCACATCGCCAGTGGCCAGTCTACAAAGCTCATGCCTTTAGGGCCACTTTTCAGATGTATGTGAATCATGCGATGCATCACAGTTGAGATCTGCACATGCAGCCACATGAAGTAGCAGAATTTTTATTTGGTTGAATGGACTATGCCACTTCAAACAGAGCTAGAATTCAAAGAATCCCAGGATTCTTTGGGGGTAGTCATGACTATTTAAAGTGGCTTAATAGTGCCTTAAATGTATAGCGCAGCTGGGGCTTAACTCACAGCTTGCTTGAAGCATGAGCCTCTGGCATGAGTTTGTATTCCATTTTTTAATAACCCACATGTTAAAAAAAACCTCAAAGGAAAAAATAGAAGAGCAAAACTGTTTCTCCTGATACGTTAGATCTCTTTTTGCAGGATTTTGGGTGGTTTTTTTTTTTTACATACATGAATATTTTTAAAACAGCATCTACTATCTGTTGTCTGAAGCAATACAATATATTCTACGCTTTTAGGATTCTGCCACCTCACTCTGCTGCAGGTGTAAACCAGGCCTGAGTGTGTCAAGTGAACTGACTCCACTGAAGAGGATTGTGTTTGAGGGGATCTGAAAGGTTGATCTCTGGTGTTTTACCTTTGCTAGTTTTTCCCACAGGCAAAGCAACTACTTGAAGCTACCATCACCAGGTGAACAACATTCGTGTCTGAATCAAATAAGTTCAAATGTTCTTCAGCATTTTATCCAAAAAGCTGCAAAGTGGTAGACTGAGAAGTCACTGAGTTATTTACCCAGCCCCCAGTTGACAGATATTCAAATTATACAGTGCATTCATGGAAATTTGAGTGCTAAATTTTTTAATTGCATCATTAGGATATTCTAAGATTTTATTGTATTCCCTTAAAACGGATTCTCTAACAACACCGGTGCCTGTGGGGAAAATAATTAAGAAAAAATAACTCTGCAAAATGAAACAGTGCCTGTTTAGGGTTATTGCCTGCCAGCCATCTTGGAAATTAAACTGTAAAAATCTAGCTAAATATTCATTATCTGCTATTATAATACCCTAGGAAGGCAGTGCCTTAAAGGCCCTTATGACTTGATTAGCAAAGCAGAACTATTGGAGTGGAGGCACTTTCTTTCAAAAAAATGCACCTGATTCTTATCTTGTTTACACCATCTTTTAAGCATTGTCATTCCATCTGACGTTGGCGATACGCCATCTTCTCCCAATGCCTTTCTGCCACTGACATAGCTCAGTAATTTGCAAAAATATGTGCTGCCAGTTGACATGCGAGCCCAAAGTACCTACCCACTGAGAAGGCTGTATCTTTGGATGATTCACTGCTGTGGCCTTGGCTTTTTCTGCAGCTCTGCATGAGTGCCTGTCTGGGCTTGCCTTCCTGGGAACTCTGGGAACTGTATCTCTGTGAGGGGCAATAGGTGTCTCTTAACAACTCCCACCACCCTTGACTAACTACAGTTCTCCGGATTCTTTGGGAGAAGCCATGACTGTTTAAAGTGGAATAATAGTGTTTTAAATATATTGTGCAGATGGGGTCTAACTCACAGCTTGCTTGAGGCATGAGCCTTTGGCACTAGTCAAAGGATCCAGCACAAGGGCTCTTGACCTGTGGCTCTCAGGCAGTGGTTCACAGTCCTACCAGTTGGCAGCAATGAACCTGGGCAGAATACGGTGCCACCACAGATCACTTTTTGGGTTATACTGGGGGTAAGGGCATCATTTTCTTTTGTTGTTGGTTTTGTCTTTATGTGTCATGTTGTGGAGAGGAATGATTGGGGGCACTCCTTGGTGAGAGCCGGGAGCTCCAGGGTGGGGAGTCTGTAATTTCCCCCACCTTTTAGTGTAAGTTTAAGTTGGGGAGATAGCAGGAGACGTGAGCTGCTACCTATAGATACAGGCTTGTATGTTTGGTGGGTGGAGCTGGCTCTTTCTGTTGCACTTTGGATCTGCTGGAAGTTAGTATAATATGCATATGGCAGTTGATGTTTAAAAGAAAATGTTATCTAATGTGCTGCTCTAAAATGTGGATTTTTTATTTTTTTTGTATTTGACTTTAATTTGCGATGTTTTTTGGATGTTGTACAGCACTTAGAGATTTTCTTTGAAATATGAAGTGGTTTATAAAGTACCAAAATAAATAAGGGCTAGCTGCAGGGTCCAAATCCTCTTTCCCACATGATAGCTCTACAAGTCAGAAATGCATGATTAGAACTACTGACATAGGACAAATGGATCAGTTTTCATGCAAGAGAATGGACACCTCTAACTTTTTTTAAAAAAAGCTGTAAAGGGTAACATTTAGAAATCAGTGGTGGAACATTATCCCCACATTATTATCCACAGGATATTCTCCAGTGCCCTTAAAATCACCATGTTTCAACAACATTGCTTTTCCCAAAGGGAGGCTTCAGCATGAAGCTGCTGAGTTGGGATTCATTAGGAAACTTGATACTGTTTGACTCTGATACATAAAAGAATGGGAGGGGCTGTTGCACTTTCGGAAGTAATTGTCCCATTTTAAGGCTGGAACTGTGGGCACATTTACAAGGGGGTAAAATCCAAAAAACTCAGTTGACTTATTTCTGAGTTAGCCTGTTTAGGACTGTTTGCCCATCCTTGCAAACCCTCCTAAAGATAGTGAAGAAATGCAAAACAGTTGAGTACTCTGAGCAACTTCACATAATCAGCTTGTCTTGAACTGCCTTAAGGACCATTTCACACATCATTCAGCAACAAATACAGATGGGCTCCAGTGTACACACTTGGCAGGTGTACACATTGTTCATCCTTTTTGTTGCTCTCTTTGTTTCTCTGGTATCATTTGTCCTCTGCGGATTATGGATTACATCATTCCCTAGCCATACCCTTTCTCATCAAGCCACAGTCTGATGAACATGTAATGCAGAAGTTCCCTTCCAGCAATTATTTTTATATTCATTTTAAAAATGTAGGAGTTGTGACAACAATTAAGGATGATGTAAGATCATAAAGCAGTAAAAAAAAATTAATTAAATGTATATCCCATCCTTCCTCCTAGAAGGAGCCTGGGTGGGGTTGCAAAATCTTGAGCTATCACATTTATTTATGACAATTCTATCACACCTTTCTTCCATCATAGAACTCAAAATGATATACATACAGTTCCCAAGTGATTCAGGTACTGACCAGACACAGACCAAGCTTCAGCAAGGTTGTTTTATTGGGTGCCTTCACCATTGCTCTCTAACCTGGTGCCCTCTGGATGTTTTGGACTACAACTCCCATCATCCCTGACCATTGGCTCTGTTGTCTGGGGCTGATGGGAGCAGAAGTCCAAACTTCTGGAGGGCACAAGGTTGGGGAAGGGTACTTCAGACTATGTCTTTTGTCCTCTCTTGATATATTGGTTCCATAAATGAATATGTTAATTCATCTGAGACATTTTATTTCTTCAAGCATTCTTCCTTCCTGAGCTCTTATCATGTAATGCAATTTAGTCAGTTCTGCTTTCCACCAAGATTTTTCAAATAATTTCATTTTGAATGCTATTTTGGTTCCCCTCCTCTGCAACGGTCTAGTAATAATTTCTAAACATGATGTGATTAATATATTTTACACATTTTAATATTGGATAGCTACTTGACCATGCAAATAATCTAGCACCATCACCTTGGGGTTAAAAGAGAGTTCCAGTATGAAAGGTATTGCATTTGTCAGTTCTGTGGGATCAACTGCTCCATAAAAGCCAGTCATCATTCTTACATGCTTCTTAGAATTCTGTGGTGCTTTTGTAGTTGTTAATGCATTTATCTGAGCCAAACTGCATCCTTTCTTTCTGTTTACTCTCTCTCATTTATGAACTAGAATGTCACTACATTCTCCTAGGAGTATTTCGGTTTTCCTCAGAATGTCCAGTGGATAATGCCTTGGTAATGTTCAGATTAGATTGCTGTAATGCACTGTATAATAGACTGACCTTGAGAATCAGCTGGAAACGACCGTTCATCCAGAATGTGGTGGCATGATTATCAAATTTTTACTACCGCATGGAACATGGAACACCTGTCTTTAGGCAAATCTCAGTCCTATAACTGTCCACTCTGGAGTAGGATTTACTCTCAGATTAGTGTGCATAGGGTTGCAAACCTATTGGTTCCTGGGCATAATTTGAGGTTCTTTTTCATTTTATTTTAATGCCTTGAATGATCTGAGACCCAGGATGCTTAAAGGCAGCCATACGAACCAATCCTGTTCTTTAGGTCATCATTGGAGGCCTTGCTGCATGCCTCCTGACTTCCTCTGATGATAAATTGATATTATTCACTAAAGAAAGACCACATTCAGTACAAGCCCCTTGATTATGGGGACATAATGTTCCCCAGGATCATTTGTCTGGCAACATCAATTCTTTAGAAAATGGGTTTTAAAGTTCCCGATCCATGGACCCTTTGAGACAGATGGGGGTTGAGTATTTTATACTGCTGCGATTTTCGTCTTGCGGCTGCTGTGTTAGGATTTGTTGCTTTTACATTGGTCTGAATGTAGTTAAGTTTCTATTGTATTGGACCCAGACTAAGATATTTGTACCTGGTTTCCATTGAAATCAATGGCACTTCTGTTAAGTCTTGACTAATGCATCCCATTGATTTCAATTGCAATGAACTGTAACTAACTTAGTCTGGAAACAACCAATTTTTTAAAAAGATGTCATAGTTTATTTGCCACCTTGAGTGGCTTGTTTAAAATGGAGGTGTAGAGTACAAATGTTTTAAATAAGTAATGAATGAGAATGATATTCTTCATTTTGCAGCAAGGCTAAATTCACACAGTGACTTTTCCCCAGTGGTATTTCTATCTACGCTGTTGCTGTCAGCAATACTGCACCTCTACTTTATTTTAAATTCACATCATTTTAATTGGCTCCAGATTATGCTCTTTAGATTTTATGATTGATTGTATGTGTGATGCTCATTTAGCATTTTTTGGTGAGACAGATAATGAGAGAAGCAAGAATCTGACAGGACAAGGAAACAATCAGACTGATAGCTGTCCAGACAGAACACATGGAAAATGGAAATGGACTGCCTTCAAGTTGAGCCCGACTTATGGCGACCCTATGAATAGGGTTTTCATGGTAAGCAGTATTCAGAGGGGTTTTTACCATTGCCTTCCTCTGAGGCTGACAGGCAATGGCTGGCCTAAGCTCACCCAGTGAGGTTCATGGCTATGTGGGGATTCGAACCCTGGTCTCCCAGGTCATAGTCCAACACATTTACAAATATTGCTACAAATTACAACAAAGGAAAACCAGGGATGCGTCTTGTTTGGATACCTCAGTTCAGCATAGATTATCTTCTGGCTTTCACAGTCAATGTTTGCAGTGAAAATGGAAACCCTCCATGCAGTGAGGATGGCTATGACTCTCCAGAAACATCATGTGGAGTATGCCTATTGATTATCATAAGGATGTTTCAGAGTAAGTGGTTTCAAACTTAACTTCATGCACTGTTCATATTTAAACAACAGTATAATGCTACTCATCCCCTTATTTCCCTTCGACAGGCATTTTTGGAAAAATGATGAGGATGATTAGCATACTTTCTAGCTCCAGGGATTCATGAAAGCAAGTCTACAAGAGGTTGGTCTGGAAGCTGCAGCTGCTGCAAAATGTGGTGGCATGACTGCTCACTGAGGAATAACCTCACCAATATGTTATCTTGCTGCTGAAAGAATTGCACTGGTTGACCATTAGTTACTGGGCTAAGTTCAAGGTGCTTGTTTTGGTGCATAAAGGCCTATACAACTTGTGACCAGGTTACCTGAAAGATCGTCTTACCCCTTATGTACTCAGTCGATCACTGTGCTTCTGCAGTTGAGGGCCTCCTGCAGATACCATCTTATCAGGACGTCCTTTCCACATAACATAGGAAGTGGACCTTTAGTGTTGTGGCACTGACACTAAGGAATTCCCTTCCCTTAAATATTGAGACAAGTGCTGTCTCTGTTGTCTTTTTGGCACCTGCTGAAGACCTTGCTCTTCCAACAAGCCTTTTAAGTAGAGACCTCATCCTAGTCTGTGTGTTGTCGGAATTGTTTTTAAGATGTTTTTAAATATTTTTTAAAAAAGATTTTTGTTAAGATGTTTTTTAAGATGCTTTGTTTTTAAGATGTTTCATAGATATTTTTAGTGTTTTATTGCTTGTTTGCCACCCTAGGCTCCTTCTGGGAGGAAGGGTGGCTTATAAATAAAATAAAATAAAATAAATAAGAGCAGAGCCAAACGTTTAGGTTAACATGTGAGAAGAGTGAGTTGCTTAATAGTAAAGCTCATGTTTTGCATGCAGAAAGGCCCAGTTGCAATCTCCAATACCAAAAGTTAAATGATCTTAATAAGACTGGGCTTAGACCTTCAGAGCTTGGAAGTAACTAGTTACAAGTAACGAATTACTTGTAATTTATTACTTTTTTGAGTAACTAGTGGGTAACTTCATTACATTTTGATGGTAATAGAATGAGTAGTAACTTCATTACTTTTGAGGAGTAATTGTAATGTTTCCAGCATTACTTTTGCGCATTACTTGGGGGGGGAGCAGGGGAAGTCTTCTGCTCCTCAGATTTGTGAATAAAAATCATGTGCTTCAAACTGGGCTTCTGTGCAGCGTTGCTCTTCCCTTGTGCTCTGTGGGTGCTTAGGAGGCAATGAGGGAGGAGGTGGAGAGCGAGACGGTGCGGAGGAAACAATTGTTTAAAAATTGACAGGAGTGGAAGGAGAAAAGAGCTGGAGGCAATATATATATATATATATACAGAAAATATTTGTGTTGGGGTATCATCATTGCTGGGGGTGGGGTGAGGGGATGTGAGATTCTGTTATGCCATTCTGTTAATCTTATGGATAAAAAAAATTATTCTGCTACCCTCTGTGTATGCATGCTTATTTTTAATGTTGTTATAGGCTACTTAGATGTGTAGCAGCCAAGGCCAGCACCTTGTAGGAATTTTTTTTTAAAAAGTAACTAAAATATAATTGTAGCAATTACTTTTGACTGAAAGTAATCAGTTACTTTCAGAGCAATTGTAATTGTAACGGTAATTACTACTTTTGGGGGGCCATGTAGCTGTAACTGAAATTTATCACTTTTTAAAAGTAATCTTCCAAGCTCTGAAGACCTTAGAGGGCAGCCATACGTAGGAGAATACTGGGCTACCTGGACCATTTTTCTGGCTCAGCATAAGGCAGCTCTGTATGTATCCTTTGTGATGCAATCCTTCATATATACCGCCTTAGTATATGGGGAGGGGAAGGGCACTTCATCTAATGTGCCTGCTTCAAAACCTCCCTATATGTGGAAGTGCCAGATTAATGTAACAGTACTTTCAAACCAGGGATCCCCTATGTGCATGCCAGGAATGGAAGGATCTCTCAGTTTCAATCCTCTCAGTCTCTCATTTTTCCAATCTTACATTCAGTTCTCTGTATTTCTTTTTTTTTTAAAAAAAATCCTCATGAAAAAATTTCAGCATTTTAGTGCAAAGTTCTCCTAAGCAACACATTTTTGTATGCAGTTTTAACTGATGTACACGTTCGTTTCTGCAAGCAATTTCTCCTAATATAATGCATTGTTGTATGTTATTTTCACTAACGTATTCATTTTATGCACACTTCCCCCTAATATGTGCATTTTTGAAAACACTGTTTTATTAGAGAATTACATCGCAAAATTTGGATATGTGCAAATTTTGAAGGATAGCTATGTGTTGGTTCTCATACTGTTTTGGAAAGTGCAAACTTGATAAATTCAGCTCGAAATGCAAACTGAATTTAAATTCTTTCCCATCCCCTAGTGGATGCTGAGGTAGCAGTGTCCAATTAACATTTGAACTGTCTCATTGGGACATGTTGCTCTTGGGACATACTCTTCAGTACACGCATATAGTGCTTTGAAGCCCTCCGAAACTCAGCTGATTGTTGGGGCTTCAGAATGCCACACATTTCTTGATCATCCCAGAATGCAGGACATGGAATAATGACCTCAGGTTACAGGAAGCCAGATTTTGGCTGAACATCAAGAAAAACCTCCTAGCTGTTTGAGCAGTGTGGCAATGGAACCAATTATCTAGGGAGGTGGTGGGCTCTCAAATACTGGAGGCATTCAAGACGCAGCTGGGCAGTCATCTGTTGGGCATGTTTTAACTTGGATTCCTGCATTGAGCAGTGTCCCTTCCAGCTCTACTATACTATGAGAATCAGCTGTCAGGTCTCGAAAATATCATGCACAGGGCTTTGCTGGCTCCACTGTTCAGCTGAACAGTGGTGCCTGCAAATCCCTTTTTGGCCCAACCATGTCTTTGCCTATGCCACAGCTGCCATGTGAGGCAAGTGGGTGTGGCTCAGTTGAAATGGCCCCATGCGCCAAATGGGAAAGCCAGGAGGGCCTAATTCAGCCTCTGGGACAAAGATTCCTCCACTGCTGCTTTAAGCAAGTAAATGAATCATAGTTGAGTTGAGAATCAATTGATTCAAAACTTTCCTCTGCCAACCTTTTCTGAGGGGTGGGGGATAAAATCATGCCTCCATGTGATCTTACATACTACATTATGTGCATCATGCAAGAAAGGGTGTGTGGCCACTTCTGCACTGTGCAAGAAGGACCACTGCCTATCAAGTATGTGTTCCAGGCTACAGAGCAATGTGCATACATGGATTAGCCCCTTCTCCCTGAGGTGGGGTGGCCATGGTTTTCTGCTATATGTTCACAGAATGGCAACTTTACTGTATGTAGAATGCATAGATAAATCCTTCAGTTCTTTGTTACCTTGTCATCCCTATTTACGTTTCAAGTGCGTGAGCAAATTTACAGATCCACAGCTATTATTCCTTTTCCAGAAAAAAAATCCTGTAGAACAGACCCTAATCCTGCATTCTAGGATTGAAGCAGTTTGCTGTTGATCTCAGGGGGAAGGCCTGCTTGAGCCACAAGCTTCTAAATACAGACTGTTGGTACAAAATGCATTCTTTGTTACCCCTCTATAAAGTTGTGAAGGACAGTCTGATAATTGAGGATTGAACAGTGTACTACATTGCTCTGAGCTTTCTTATTCTGGTAGAAACTAGATTAGATGACTCCAAAGGTCTACAGTCCTTAATGCCATGTCTTAGATTATAAGGTATGTACTATTAGTCCTACAAGTAAATCATGCCAGTTCTGCTGGCAGAAGAAAGCTGATGCATTTGATAAGTTCATTATTCCCTATTATATGGACCTGCTCACTCTGAATCTCATAATTCTTGGAGGATGCAGGTCTGGCCAGGGCTGCCCTTGGGGAGGGGTGAGCTGGGTAGTCACCTGGGACACTGACCTAAGGGGAGTGCCTAGCTCAACTGTGGGGGGGGTGCGCCAAACTCAGCTCAGTAGCTGTGTTTTTTAATGTACTGTCTGCAGTGAGCTAGGGAGACAAACAGCAAATGTCTGCAACCCTTTTTTCAAGGTTCTACAGGTTGTTTGGGTGCTAACTACGAAAACGATCTTCCTTCAGTTAGCTTTGAAGTATATATCCTTTTCATTTCCCACTTTGATATCATTTGCCCTAGGTAAAAATCAGTGGGACACAGTTTTAGTTCGAGGCAATGTTACTGAGCACTTAGCACTTCAAATACTATGAACACTATGTAAATAATAATAAAATAAAGCCGTAAGTTGTAAGAGGTCTGTTGGATACCTTTTTTTTTTATTTCTAATATAACTTTTCTTTATTATTTTTAAAGATAAAATATGGATATTCTACAATAAAGAATGTTTACCAAAATATAGGAACCAAAAAGATGTTAAAAGTAAAACCTGTGATAGCTGAGGAGGTAGTGTTGGAGGTCTGTGAGAAGAGCAGGCACCATTTTGTGTTCCTTATAAGGAATATAGGCCTACAACTCCCTGGGAATTATCCTTTGAGAGCCACCCACACCACATGACAGAGACTTAATTGGAATCCCAGAAACGGAGCAGGAGTGCATTGAAAGTGAAATGAGGTAGCTTACTCTGGGCCCTTTTTGCTGGGGGAAAGCATGGAAGTAGCAGGGTCTGTTACACTGCTATGGTTTGCAATCCTGCACAAGCCATACAACTTGGTAACACTGCAAACTGCAGGGCTACTCAGGGGTGGTGGTGGTAACTGAGGCAATTTGCCCCAGACCCCCACAAATCAAGTCCCCCATCTCAGTTCCTGTGTTTACCATTGGACCCTGCCCTGACCCTGCCACATTGCTCACAAGAATTCTTGGTATTTTGTTTACAGTTTTCATTTAAAAATGGTGTATTACAATGTAAGATGATACTGAATCTCTACATGTAATTATGACATCATGGAAGCTCTCCCTGGCCATGATGACAAAAATATTTTACATAGTTGTGTATGAAACAGAATAGATGCTAATTTGAGGCTTAAGATGGCAGAAAAATGTATTCTTTTTGGGAGGCTGGGCCTGCTTATTAGCTAGGCCTGCAGCCCAATTTTAAGGGAATCTAAACCAATATCAAGGTAAAATCTTTATGTCTGGACAGCAATAGAGATAAGGTTGGATAGGCAAGCTTATGATTGGCCCAGGCCTTGTAGTCCCGGTTACAGAGTTTGTTGTAAAGAGAGAAGGTACATGGAAAGCTTTAAGTAAGGACCCTTTGCCAGAGTTGGTGGCTTGTTCTTGTCACAGAAAGAACTCTAGGCCCACTGGGGAAAGAGTTGAAGCAGGAAGTGAACTCTTAAACTCCCCTTAAATATTAGGCAGGCACCATCTCTGTTATCTTTTCGGTGCCTTTTGAAGACTTTCCTCTTTCAATAAGCCTTTTAAGTTGAGACCTATCCCAGTCTGCGTCTGTGTTAGAATTGCTTTTAATATGTTGTTTTTAAAAAAACCCAATAGGTTTTTAACCCTTTTTAAAATATTTTTTAAAGCTTTTTAAAATATGTTTTAAAGGTTGTTTTGTTTTAATGTATTTTAAGGTCTGTTTTTATGATGTTTTGATGTGTTTTTAATGCTTTTGTTTGGTGCCCTGGGCTCCTGCTGGGAGGAATATAAATAAATAAATAGTGAGTGAGTGAGTGAGTGAATGCTACCTGAGATTTCCAGGCAAGGTGTCACTGGACAGTAATTTTCTGTGGCAATTACCATAAGGAAAGGCACAGGAGTGAAGTCAGGATTAAAGGAGGAATCCTTCCTGAGGGAGTAGTGGAGAAGGCCAACAGCAGGCCACAGCCAGAAGATCTGTGAAACTGAGCCCCAGGAATCAGAAAGAAGCTCTGCCAGAAGGGTGTTGGAATTTGGAGAAGATACTCAGGAGAAAAATAACCCAATCCCTATTCTCTTATCCCCAAGTAAGAAGAAAAAATGAAGCACATCTATAATTCTGTGAGATCCGAGAGCAAGGAGGAGCTGCAATTGAGGTCTCACATGTAGTCCGTACATGCAGTAATTCTTGCATGTGGCTCTAGCTTTGTACACACATGAATGGATCCTTATAGAGGGCAACAGCAGGGCCCCAACATCACATCTGCACTAGGCCCCATAAACCCTATAGGAGGCTCTGCAAAGCTGACCATGGGGGGTGCAGACAGCACTCCTCAGGGCTCTATTTATCCTAGGGCAGCCCTAGGTCTGCCTATAGCTCCTGAACACCCAGAACCTCTTTCTGAAAGGTCAAATTGTTCTCCTCAAGCCCACATTTGTTTGTAAACTGCCTTGAGCACAATTTTATGTGGAAAGGTGGCATACAAATAAATTGATGATGATGATGACGATGTAGATGAAACAGAGTCCAGCTGAAGTGGGCCCTTATTTGAAAGTCTTTTCAAATAGCCCAACTATGGGGTGGGGTATGGGGAAATGAAGCATAATGCATCCTTATTCTTCCCTGTTAGGTGTTATTTATGCTCCTACTGTCCTTCTGCTTTCACTAACTGCTCCTCCCCAAACCTAGCCTTGCCCCTTTCCAAGAGTTTATTGGTGCATGCTATCTCTGACATCAGTGCTTCCCCATCACTTCCAAGCTTGACTCTGTTTACATCTAGCTGACGACACTGGAAGGACATCAGAGTCCCTCCAGAGGCAGTGTACCCAAGTGAGCATAACAGGAGATTATTGTGTCAATTTAAGAGTCAATGAATGAGAATCAGTTTAAACATTACAGAGCTGATTTCCACATTGCCCAGTGACTGAAGTTTATGGATCCATGAGCCACATGGGCAGAGCCAAATGTGTGATTCCTTCCTATCCAATTACCTCCCTCTCTCCCTGCTGTGTGATGATTAGACAGGAAAGAAAATTGACCCTGCCTGCTTCATTCCTGGCTTCAAATGCTTTATGGACAGCACGAAATCTTTACGCAGGGAAATGACTCCCACACCACTAGCAGTCAGCAATCGGGATTCAGAATGGTAGTGTCACTATCAGTATGACAAGGTACAGAAACTGGGCCCCTTTACAATACCAGGTTGCAATTCTATAGAACGTACTCGGGAATGAATCCCGTTGAACTCAGTAGGACTTACATCACAGCAGACCTGTGCAGAACTGCACTGTCAATGCACCCATGCACTCACTTCAATCTCTGGCAAAACAGACACATCAGATCATTTTCATCATCTGCTTTTATATCCTGCTGATGTTTTTCTTTTTATTACGGAGACATTTTATAAAGTTTGTCTGCTTATCGTAACGTAAGATAAATAAGGAAAATACATACAGTAAATAAATAAAGTTTCAAAAGTTTCCAAGGCTAACAGAATCTTTTTCAGACCAAGGGCTGCATTATCTTCTGGGCAATCTTTTCGGGGCCGCATGCCAGTGGTAGGTGGAGCCCATGGGCAGAGCAACAAATATGAAATGTACCTTTATACAGTAGGCTAGCGTCTACACATACTCACATACCATTTTCTTTCCTCCACCCAGGCAAGCAAGAGGCATGATCAGAGTGCAAAGACTTTCCAATCAGGCAAAAACATTCAAGGAGGGTGCAAAGTAAGACTGGGAAGGGGTGTGGCCTGGAGAAGGGTAAAGTAAAGAGGTCAGGAGGACCATATTTGGTTTCTCTGCCTGAGGTTTCTCTCCCATCTTACATATGAAGTTACCTTATACGGAATCAGATCAGTCTATCCATACCCCAGTATTGCCAAATCTGACTGGCAGTAGCTCTCCCAGTTCAGAGGTGTAGGATTTTATCAAGGGTCTCTGCTGCCTGAGAGCCTGTGAACTGGCGATGCCGGGGATGGAATTTAGGACTTTATGCCTGTCAAGCACGTGCTGGACCACTGAGTCATACAACTGCTTACATTGGCCACAGAAGACATTTCCAAACTAAGTGTAGTGTTTTTGTGTGAAAGTCTTCCTTGCTACAACTGAACTCAGTTTGGCCCACCACATACAAATGTGAAGGCAATCCCTGGGCTTTTGGAAGGAAAATGGCCTCTCTTCCCACTAGTCCTAATTCTGGCATTGGACTAGAGGGAGAAGGGAGTTAACAGCATTCACCCAACACCTTCTGCTCCTGACACTCTAGCAACTCATTATGCTTCATGATTCCCACCAGTATTTGTCAGCAAGTCTCTCAAACTCCCTTTCACTCTTATTGTGTCTCTTCTCTCTTATATCTAAAGCCACACACCATACAACCCTTGTAACTCTGCGCATCCATCAGTCGTTTCCCTTCTAGCTGGGTGTGATTCAGATTGCTGTGTCTAGCAGAAGCTGCTACACCCTCCACCTCTTTTTGGCTTGAGCTTCATCTAAACAGCACAACCCACATGTCCTGTTCTTCCCCAACCCCCACATGGGCATTCCCCCTTTGGATTCCCTACAGTAGGTGAAAGAATGTTGAGGCTGGTGACTTGTTTTTATGACTTAGATATCTCACCTGTATGGAGACGCTGCTGTAAGAACCTCCAATGACGCCTGCAATCAGTAACGGAATGTTTTCTTGAATTGCATATGACCCATCAGGACACATATACTCTGCTTCATCCACTTTAGTCAAAGAAGCCCTGACAAACTCCAGTGACTGTTCTAATGCATACGTGTCCCGGGAGCAAGTGTCCAAAATGTGAACCCCAAGCTTAATTCCTGGAAGCAAGTAGCTGTCTCTGTTGATCTCATCAATAGCAAACAACATTGCCTCCAAACGCTGGATGCCTCGATCTTCATTGATTCTCCCACATTCTTCTGCTCCACTGCCCTTTTCCTTAATTGGAAACAGACCACCAAAAACCAAGTCTCCTTCAACCTTAATTTCTTTCCTTATAAAGTTGTGGTCACCTAGAGAAAGGAAGGCTCCTTTGGAAAATAAAGCCAGCGCAAGCATATGGAGCTTTGCAAACATCTTCATTGGTCCTGTTCTGGCAGCTCTAAAAAACATCTGTAGGAGCGTTAGAGACCTTCATTCCTTCCAGCACATCATGTTGCAGTGTGAAGTGCTATCCCATTGACAAAGGAGGAACAAGCCAGCCAGATCTTCCATCAAGGCTCTAAAGAGATGAAAAGGATTAGAAAAGGCTAAAGTAAGACCCAAGACGGCTTTCCCCCATTGAACACATACTAACTTGGTCTTTAAGGTTTCAGAGGACTCTTTAAACATGCTCTGTGGTGGAAGAGTAACCATGTCCCCCCCCCTTCTTCTCACACCTCCTGAACGTGTGGCATGAGGACTTTGCGTATATAGCCAAGTTCACATAATATATTTATCGTTAAACAACTCACTGACATTAGAGTGATTTGAACTGCCGCCAGTGGTTTGAGCTATGTCCTCTTCTGGAGGAATGATAAATATAGTTTTGTTGTGAGAGACATCAAAGCACAATTAAAGAATGTTTCCAGTTCTTCTCTTTGCTCCCATGGCATTTGTTGTTTCTGGGGCATTACTGAGATTGTGCTGGAAAGATGTTTTATTTCTGAAGAAGCACTTGCTATGAAACAGGATTATACAAAGATCCTGTAAAGATCTACGTTCACATTAAGATTAACGTTTACATCTCTGTATACAGCATGTCTGTTATTGATGTAGTGTTTAACATCTTTGTATGCAGCATGCTTTAATCTTGTTGCCTGGTTTGTGAGATGATCGTTAGTGTTTCCTATGTACTAGTTCAGTACCTTGTTGGTTGTTCACGTTTCCCCATTTTTTTATACATTATATATTTGTGTCTACATCAGTTCTCCAGTTGTGTGTTTGTTAGCATGGATGGATGTGAAGGCAGTGGATCAGTGATGCCTGGTATCCATTGGGACTGGTAGGGTGGAAGGCATGGAGACCAACAGTAGATGGAGCCAGAGATACACTGACAGGCAGAGCCAACCGATTCTAATTTTATCCCCATTCTCCTCCTCGTTGAGTTTTACAAGGGCTACACTGAGACTAAGGAAGAGGAAACTGACAGGCAGGGCCATCACCTGTACTGGCTGTAAATATTAAGGCAGGCAGGTGGTGCTGGCTGAGGGTAGACTGAGGTTGGTGGGGCACTGACCCATTTGCCCTAATAGACTGCCTCCCATTGGAAGGGATTATTCCAGCCTTCCCATTGCAAGCTGCTAAATATCCGGCATGATTCCTGTCTTGAAATCTGGCCCCTATCACAGAAGTTAGGTATTTTCACATAAGTGTTTGGGTAGGGCTTAAATTATTGTGTGTGGGGGGGAAGGAGTAGAGGGTTCCTTAATGAAGTCCACAAGCCTCAACCTCTGATTCTTCCCCCCCTTCCCTCCCCCCAAATCATACTACCCTTGCAGCATTCTAAAACTATAGCTAAGGGGCCATCCTAGAAGGTAAAGTGCCTGGGCCTCCTTTGTCCCTCTGAAATTTGAGAAGAGTGTTTGGAGCTTTTTAGTTGAGAAACAAAGGGGCATGATAGGGGCTCATACAATTATGAACAGCATAGAGGAAGCAGACAGGTGTTTTTTTTAAAAAAAATCCCACTCTCATAATTGTAGAAGGGATCACTGAATGAAACTGGTCAGTAGCAGGCTCGAAACAGGAAAAAAGGAAGTACTTGTTCACACAATGTATAGTTTTTGTGGAATGCCTTGTCATGGGATACGCTGATGTCTACAAGCTAGAGAGATTTGAAAAAGTTATGTAACTTCATGCAAGAACAGGCAATCAGTGCCTATTGGCCACATCAGTGAAATGGAGCCTCCATGTTCAGAGGCAGTGAACCTCCAAAAAGCAGGTGCTGGGGACAAACAATGAGAGAAGGCAATTCAGCTCTTTTTTTAGAGGTTTCCTGGAACAGGAATAGGTTCCTCCTCCAGACAACCTATTTATTGAATATTCAGCCTGATTTGCCCGCACAAAGTTTATGTGGGGTTGGATTAAATTTGGTCTTTATTGTTTGCAGGGACGTTATGCGACAGTGAGCATTCATTCTGATTTGCTTGTGGGATATTTATACATCTTGTTAAGTGTTTGTCCATCTCACACTTTTTAGTGCATTTCCCTTTCTTAATGGTAGAAAGTTTTTTTTTTAAAGTGGATTTGTTATGCTAGGGAAACAGAGCACTTTGATCCATTTCAGTTGCGCAAGCCTAAATTTGCTGTTATGTCCTTCAATCCCCCCTGCAAAATACTGTCTGTCTGAAGGTGCCCTACCTAACTACTATGGGAAACAGGATGTACATCTCAAAAATGATACTACAGAGCTAGAAATGGTATGGAGAAGGCGGATCTCTCTCTCTCTCATGAAAATGCTAGAACCCAGGGTCATCCAAAGAAGCTGAAGATTCAGGATAGACAAAAGGAAGACCTTCTTCACACAGTATGATGGAATTTGCTCCCAGAAGATGTAATGATGATCACCAAGTTGGATGGCTTTAAAATGGGATTAGACAAATGCATGGAGCATAAAGGTATCCATGGTTGCTAGTCATAATGGCTAGATGTCGCCTCCAGTGTCCTAGGCAGCATGCCTCTGAATATGGAGAACATGAGTGGGAGAGGGCTATTGCACTTGTGCCCTGCTTGTGGGTTTCCCACAGGCATCTGGATGGCCACTATGGCAACAGAATGCTGGACTAGATACTGTTTCAGTAAGGCTGCTCTTAGGTTCTGATGATGAAATGGAGCCAGGGTCACATACAGAAGGACTATTCTTACATTTTTATTTTATTGGGTTCCTCTAGGTCTAGCTTCTCTTTCTGTCAGCTCCAATGGGGCTGATACTGGCTCCTGCCAAGTAGCTAGTCCCTGGCAAATGCACAGAGATGGCTTAGAACCAGTGCCTAGGAAATTGTGTCCCTGATCATGCTGGAAGCAAGCTTAAATATTTACACATTTTAAAAAATAATTCAGGCTGATATGTTCATATTTGCAGGGGGGAGGGGAGGATCGGTTGTTGATTGTTGTCCTTGATCTTGTTTCTTTAGATTGTAGGTTTGGAGTGTTAGCCCTCAAAGTAAATCACATATGGTAATATTTATATAGAGCACTTTAATAATGTATGGCTGTACTTACCTTTTTCCTTAAAGCAGAATTTATAATGATGGAGCTTGCAGGCCTATGTATAATTTAGAAACTCTTAACATTATTTAAAAAAGAGTGCTAAGACATTTTAAGGAGAGAAAATTAAAATGTAACACCAAAAGGAGGTGAAACAAGGTTGTTTGCTGCTGTAGTTTTCTCCTTCCTCCCACTGATGTGATTAAGAGACATAGGAAGGGGATCTGCAGGTTTTAAATCAGTAGGGACCTCTGTAAAACAGACACCTTTTCTATAGCAATACCGACAAAAAGCCTCAATTGTAACTCATCTGAGCAGTCAGAGTTTTGCCCTCATGGATGAAAAGTGATAGCTGCAAACTTCACTATTCCCTACTGACAATCTACTTTTGTTACCTCATGTGGTTTTTAATTTAACCATTGCCAGTACACAACTTCCCAGGTTAACAAGGATGATATCTCCTAAGGCAGCCTTTCCCAACCAGTGTGCCTCCAGATGTTGTTGGACCACAACTCCCATCAGTCTCAGCCAGCATTGCCAATGGTCAGGAAAGATGGGAATTGTGGTCCAACAACATCTGGAGGCACACTGGTTGGGAAAGGCTGTCCTAAGGATTAGAGATACCAGGGAAATTTATATTCCTGGTGCTTGGAAATGAGTTTAAAGGGCTCATCTCAACAAAAAGAGGAGTATTAAGGGTTTATCTGCCTAAGACTGAAATCTAAGCTGCAGAAGAATTCCTACCCAAGCCCCCTTCACTTGCTGAGCTTACACCTTCCTTCCTTCCTTCCCACCCCCCACCCCCCCATCCCCAAATCTCCTAAAAAACCCTTCTTCTCTTCTTTTAGTCTCCACTTCCCTGGTTGGCTCAGTTATTTGCAGTCACAGGGAAAGGGAGGTCTCTCTTCCCATGTCTTGTACTTGACTTCAGTCACCCTTGCAAAAAGAACATTTGCAAAGGGCTAACAACACACCAAATGCCAGAAAGTCCTCTTTCCTCCAACTTCTCAAGATGGGAGGGAGGGGATTTTGAGGGCTTATGGAGGAATAGGTCAAGCGAAATTCAGATACAAGGCCAGCAATTTCCCAGTTTTTTGGGGAAATGGCTTGGCTTACATTTGAGATAAATCTGATACACACTTTACTAAGGACAAAGAAATTATGCCCATATAGGTCAGAGTCAAAATTGGATGTCTACCTTTGTTGGTGAATCTTTAGTGCTTCTACATAATGACACTTCACAACATACTATATCATGTCTACCTTTAGATCTGCTTCTGTGATGCAGTCTAAGTTAAGGATTTTAAGTGGTGGATTCCCTAAATTTTGTTGGATACAGCAAAGGGACGGGGGTTGCTGGGGAGAACGGATGGAAGAGATGAATCTGCCACCCTCGCCACTTGATCAGTAAACACATCTTGGAAATCCAACTGGGGATACAGAAGCAGGCTACAAAAGGGTTAAGCACCCTAGCTCTACCCACTCTTTCTTTCCTGTAGTCCTTGACTTTGTACACGGATGCAGATTGAGAATTCCAAGTTGGCAGCCAAATGCTCTTCTGCCCTGAGTCCTGGTGATGTTTTCAATAAGAGTCATATAAGGACAAGCTCAATTGGGTCACTGAAAACAGTGAGCATGAAAAGGACTTAATTTTGGATGGATCACAATCTAATAATTAAATAAAGAAGCACAATCTACTGTTGTGCTAAACTCTTCCACTGAAATAAATGGCATGTGTGTAATTGTGAAGGTGATCCTTAAGCATACTTACTCAAAAGTCCCCTGGGTTCAATGGGAGTTATTCTGTAGTAAATGTGCCTCACATCCACACCACACATTTAAAGCACATGGCTTCCCCACAAAGTATACTGGGAACTGTAGTTTCTTAAAGGTGATGAGAATTGTGGTTCTGTGAGGTGTAAACTACAGTTCCCAGAATTCTTTGGGAGAAGCAATGTGCTTTAACTGTATGGTGTGGATATGACCATTAAGGCGGGACTGTGTATATTCATGGAATGCAGAGTGAAATTTAAATTCGGTACAAGGGAAATAAAATTCAAGGCAGAATTAATTATGCAAATTGTCAACCTGCATATATGTATTTTGACATACATACAAAATTAAAAACAAAACAAAAGCCACAGTATTCATCATTTATGTAGTTCTTCCCACATCCTCACAACCCCCAGTGGTTTTGTGTACTCTTTGCTAAATACTAGCTTTCAGAACTAGGCATGGACGTCCGCAACTTTTCTACAGTTGGTTTCTTTGCATTGCTTCTGGAATAGCCTGATCAGTGCTAGAAATTGATTTTCCTGTTGATCTGGAGCCATTTCTGTCCATTTGCAGTGTGACCTGCTCTCCCAGGATCTAATTATTAGTGATTTGACAGACTGGGAAGTATAACAGCTCAAAGTACAATTATACCAGTTTGGCAGAAGAAGATGAGAAGCTCTATTCAAGACTTCCAGATCATTGGAAAGAAGCCTCAGAACAAAAGGCTTCCCATGATGTGGAATAAGTTGGTAGACCGAATGGTGAAAATCTAGAGATGTGTCCTATTTTGGGATGCTTTGAAGTCAACTAGCAGACATAGGTAGGTTGGTTGGTTGCTTTAGCATAGCCTGATGAGCTGCTTTACTACCTGCACAGGGAGTTTATGTGGGGGAGTATTCAAAAATAGGATACTCCTTCTGCCAAAATGCTGCCACCTCAGTTGACATAATATGCATAACTCTTAAGTGAGAGCAGAGTAAAGAAAAGATACAATTCAAAAGCCAAATCAGGTGAAGCTGCTAGATAGCAGACCGAATTTCTGTTGCACTTCAATGTTAGTGTATCCATAAAGAGCAAACCGTGCTATTTATCATCAGTATCTTGTTTAAAAACTTCAGGTTTTTCAAAACAAGCCATGCATCAGGTGGTAATATTCTGAACTCTGGTTGTCATACTGTTGGTTGCTCCCCCATGAAAAGTAAATGACATGTAAAAAAAAAAAAACCCTAGCATTTTCAGGGAGAAAGTTATGAAATATTATTTTAGACTGTATAAGTTAAAAACGGTTTTACTATATGATTACTTGTTTGTCTAGATATCTTCCAAGAAGATACTATCAGTGTCCTATTGAGGTACATTTTCTGAAGGTCAGATTTAATGAGTATATAAGAAAAGAAGAGTTCATTTAATTTCTGTACTCATTTTCATTTTAAAAGTTTTCATCTATTTCTCTTTCCATTTATTTGAACTGCATTCATTTCATTTACCCTATTCTTTTTTGTCTCCTCCATTGATTTTAATGGTAGTCTTCAGCTTTTTCCAGGGCTTCAGACCTATGAAATTTAAGACAAATTTAAGAGTTCTTAAAGCCTTTTCTTAAAGACTCCACTTATATTGGCCCTTTTAAAGGCACACATCCTATAACCTTTCTTTTACTTCTAGCGGGAGAGTCAGCTAATTTTCTGACATAATATCAAACTGTTCCCATAACTTCAACTGAACTGACAGCTGATCATAAAGAATCACATGAAGGCATTCTTAGATGAAAGTAGACAGAACATTGGTTTGCACATCACTCTCTCGCCTGGTTAAGCAACTACTGAAGTTAGTTTGCACGCACATGTATATCACTTTATTCTCTTTACTTGATTAGCCAGCTCTTGATGACTGTCAGGTGACTCTGTGTACTGACTCCATGTCTGTGATTTGCACAAAGGATTTGAAACAACCACAGCAACAGAATCTGTGGTAATACCACCCCCTCTACTTCAAATGTTCAGGCTGTGAAAGCTGTTGCTTATGTAGCCAAAATGGTATCACCTATACACAAGAGGGAGTTATCAGCAGGTCTGTGGGAACCGCGAGGTTTGTAGGTTTACAAAACATCTTCAGAACAACTCTAAGAGGAGGAACTCCCACAACAGCCTAATTGAGCATGCTCAGGAGCCATGCAACGTTGACTGACTGGGGGTGGGGGAGGAAAATGGGGGGACGGGGAAATGGAACACAGTGGCTGGAATCCTGAACAGGAAGCACTTCCCACCCTAACAGTTTGTTGGAAGCTCCACTTCTGAAGTTCTACCTGTGACGTCTGCTTCTGCTTTGCTCCTTTCTGTGCTTTTCTTCCATTCCCCTGTGTTTTAAGGCCAAAACAACAGCCAAACACTTGAATAAGAAAAGTATTAAGCACTTCAGTTTTTATTTTATTCTGCAGTGTCTTCATTTTGTTCATTCTACGTCCCCTGTTTCAGGAACATCTGCAACGCCACCCCCTGCAGCCCTGTTCGCTGTGAAACTTGCTCATTCCACAGCCAAGAAACATTGCGTATTCATAGCGCCTTTAAAAGAGCAATATTGGAATCTGCTAGGTTTCCTTCCAGCTCTGCCAAGGCAGTTTCTTCTCCCAGGATACGGCAGGAGGGCCAAGATGCATTCAGCCCCTAGAAAAGGCAGAGAGTGCCTTTCCCACCGCGCTGTTGTAGCAAAATGGTTGCTTTTCTAATCATCTTTGGTTGCAAGGATGCAGAGGCACATGGACAGTTCAGATGTGCAGAAAAACAGAGAGGCAATGTGTGAGCATCAACATGACTCTTCCCTTAATACAATAGCTGATACTGAGAAGATAAAACTAAGGGAGCTGAATGGAGAAGTGGGGCAAAAGCAAACAGCTACAGTATGGTCAGGAATAAAGTACTGGCTTGAGCAGGTGCTGAAGTATGACTTTACATTGAGGATTTCCTGCATTGGCGGGGAGTTAGACTAGGTGACTGCTGAGTCCTTTCAGGCTCTATGTAGCATTATCATTATTGCCCTAGTATAACTTTTTCAATTGTTCAAACAAATAAACAATAGGTCTTGATCCAGGGCTGCTATGGGTACAGTACCCGAGTATGGCCTAACACAGCATAGTTTCCTCTCATTTCCCCCAAGGAGGGCATGCAAGCACTCTGTCAGACTGTTCCAAGAAATGGGAGGCATGTGCACATCTCCACATCTCTGTCCAGCCCTCCCCCTCTGCATGGGCAAGAAATGCGCTCTCCAAGCAGAGAAGGAGGAGGGCTGGATGGGAATATGGGAACACACTGTTGCCAAATGTTTTGCAATCATATAGTACAATGTGCTGTGTCACTGGTGAAGTGGTGTGTGTGTGTGTGTGTGTGTGTGTGTGGAAACAGCACTTTATTATGTCCTATGGGGTCCTTCCATGAGTGTGTGCTTCATCCATGGCAGGACTGGAAAGACCCCAGAAAATATAATATGTAATGAGAGGAACATCCTTCCTTTCCTATTCTTCCTTTGCTGACTACTAACTAATGCCTGGATTTACTTCATTGCCTGTTCTCAGAATCCTTGCCTTCTGTGGTGCTAGGTCAATGTCAGAATGTTCAGCATAAAGGGATCATTCTGTTCTAAGGTGGTCTCTTCAGCATTTCTTCTTTTGCTTTCTTGTAGTTCAGAAAGGGTGTCTAGATGATGCTAATATCCAGTGCTTTGACCACTCATACAGAACATTCCCCATGACAATGATGTCCCATATTTTTGAAATCATTGTTGTATTGGGGTAATATAGTGACCTTTCCAAAAACCAATACCAATTTGGCTGCAATAGTAAATTAATTAAACTTTCAGCATATTTCTAAGGATGGTCTGAAGTATAACTTTTCTTTCTTTCTTTCCTGTGTCCCCAGAATGTTGTCAAGGAAGATGTGGAAAGAGGCAGGATTTAATTTCAGAAAACAGAGGTGCTGGGATTCAGGCCTACATATGTTTGTTCGATAGTAAGGGGAAGGTACTCTGCACATGCTCAGAGGTACTTTATTACATAACAATAATGACTGGTGGATAAAGGAGGAGAGATCCAGATCAACAGCATCTGAGAGTGTTTCCCATCCCTACTGACACTATCCAGATTGCTTGGACTCAGACATTTTGACCTCAGGAATACCTTGCCAAATACAAAGTGCATGATCTGCACCTGATCTCTGTCTCATGCATCATTGGTGGCATGTAGTTGAGTCACCAGTCTATGCATGCAGCAGAATGTGGGGACTGTATCTTTAGGTGATAGAGTGACCTGTACCTCTACAAACAGTAGGTAAGGACTATTGCTTTCCCCCCAATGCTCCCCAACATAGAAATACTCCCCAACAGGTGGAGCAGTAATACACCAAGGAGTAGGGTGGGTTAGAACCATTCTCCTTGATGTGCATTTTTTGTTTCTTAAGCTTCTGCAAGTTTTAATATGGGGATATTAAAAATAGTAACCCCCATCTGCAACCTAAGTTGGTGCAGTCTACCACCTCAAGATGCTTCCACCTCATACAGCTGCATATGCAGACCAAGCGAAAGGTGAAAGAAGACCCTTGCTTAATGAGACTTCTGTACAGTGCTAGCCTATTCATGTCTTTGCAGAAATAAGTCCCACTTAGTTCAATGGGACTGACTTTCGGACAAGTAATTGAAACTTTAATCAGGAACGAATGTAAGCGTTTGTCAGCTGATCTTGTCTACAGGGCTTTAGACAATTAACTTCAGCAGCCTCTCTTAAAGTTAACACATACAAATAAGCACTGCAGAACGGTAACCGTTCCATCACATGGATGTTACCTTTAGGCCACAGTAGTCAGTAGTGCATGAAATCACAATTAACAGAGCAAGTGTTTTGCAAGCGAGCAGAAGCTGCTGCAAATTACATTGCACAATTAGCTGGATTTTTTGTAACAGCTCTGTTGAGCAACAGCCTGATGATTGCTGGACTGTGGCACATGATAAAAAATCATTAATTAAGCATAACTGATTGCGAATCGTGCTTGCTTCTTGTACATTTTAATTGTTAATGTCACAGAAGTTGGCTGGCAATAAAAGCTGCCCTTGCCTATAAATCACTGGAAAGTTTTTTCCGTTACAGAGATAAGAGCAGCTTCTCAGTTTGTGCAGACACACTCCTGGGCAAAAGTAGCCCTCTCTCCCTTCTCAAGATGGTTCAGGTCAAATTCTGTGAGGTGCACTTCCTTTAAGCTTGGCAGCTGGGTGAAGGGCAATTTCTTTAATCACAGATATCGAATCCCTGTTTTTATACTTACCACCAAATGGCTTTAATAACTAGTCAGTGAAATGCTCTCCCAAAGGAGCACAATCATTTTTAAAAGATGCTTCTCTTGGTTCCCATGAGCACTTCCCATGACTGCATGCATGTTAAAGTGCTTGATCTTTAAAACTGTAATACATGTTATTAATTTTTAGGCAATCTAGGGTACTATATAACTCCAGTGCTTATTGGTCAGTGGGTAGCTTAGTGGAGGAGAAGAGACTGGAATGTCACCTCTTAAATGCCAAAGAGAGAATAATTGAACAGGGCATGAAGGCATCTGCTCTCTCTGTTCTTTGCATCCTACAAGCTAGTATTCAGAAGCATACTTCCCCTGCATTTGGAGGTTGCATGGCTTTGCTTAGTTTATCAGCCAATCCCAAAGTCACAGCTGATGGTAAGACAACCAGAAATTTACAATCGCCCAGCTGAAAACTCTATACCTCTGTAAACTCTGAAAATGAACATTTTCTACTTAATGAGAACCTCACATTGATAATGTTTGGAATACACATGGAATATTCAGATCAGTTCTGTTTGTAAGAAAAACCAGAGAATGATTAGGAGAGTAAAACTAAATGACCTAACATCTACAAAATGCAACCTTTTCTTCCATATCCATAGGAAATGGCAGCAGAGGGACTTCAAAATGAAAAGGTAACATTCCTGTGCTGTGAAGGTAGCCAATTACTTGAAGGGCTTCTGCTTTCTTAGGTCTTCACTACAGATATTTGTGCAGGGGGCAAAGAAGAAAAAGTCAGCACCATGGACAGCAGTTCACTGGCTGATTTCAGAACTGTGGTTGGCATTTGGGTTAAAAACAACACATGCTACTTTCATTGTAGCCCATAATTTTCTGTATGGATATAAAGCGTTGTTTTGAAAAAGTAACAGACACCTCTGAAATTTTGCTTAAGGTGAAATTCAAAGCAAATTTGATTGTTCCACCTCAGGCAAAACATTGAAAGTCTTTTGACAGAAGCCATGATAGCATAGAGAAAGCCACTGGATTTCATAGGGGGTTGCACACATTCCTGATGCTGGTCCACATTTCAGTTATCTGCTTTTTCATTAATTAAGTCACTTTAAATAAATCTATAAATAATCAAAACCACTATATAGGCACCACACTGAAGTTATTGAAGGGAGTGCAATACAACTTACAGCACAATCCTATCCTTAACTACTAAAAAAGATACCCTAGTAAGTTCAATGGTGCTTACTCACAGGAAAGTGTGCATCGGATAGCAGCTTTAATAACTGAATTAAATATAGCTACCACTCATTTGAAGGTAGTTTAATCTCATAACTGTAGCCCACAGAGTAAAAATGGTTTCAAAACTAAATGAGTTTCACTCTCAGCCCAAGCAATCAAACGTTGCCTCTCCAATTCAAGTTAACAAAAGCTTTAGTTGATTAATCTACAATTAAACTGTGCAGAACTAATAAGAAAAAAACTCTGTTTTCATATTTGACCACCAGAAGGTGCGCTTCTAAAAGTATGCATAAGGATCCAATCTTTTAACTTACAACAAATTCAGCAGCAAATCAAATTTCCTAGTTTAGTTTTGTCTTTAAGTAATAACCAACCCACTTATGGCACAGACATAAGTGCTTGCGCTATTCCCAACATCCTTGCACCCATTGCTCTCTCCACACAGTGCTTCACCTTTGCTGTATTGTGCGTGGTGTGGTGTGTAGAACACTCCATGGAATTGGAGATCCTGCTAAAGTATGGTCCTGTGAAAGAATCTACTCAAATACAAGCACACACAAGTAGAGACCCCCTGTAGATTTTCCCTGTACAACAAGGGATGGTCAGGGACTGGGAGGTGGAACATGATGGGTGTCAGTATCTTGGGGCAGGGTTGTGTGCACAGCTCTGCCCCTGTTCACACTTTGAGTGTTTGTGTGTTCAGAGGAATATTTGGATGCACCTATAGAATGTTCTTAAGTTGCCTTCACACGCACCTTCAGGCAAAGAGGACTCCACATGATCATGGGGTAGCAGGTTCATGCTTGTGGCACTGCCCCCAATGTAGCACAGCTTCCTTGGCCCACCCCCAATGCCCTTGCATTAGGTGTGGACATCTGCAGTGGGAAAGCGTCTGGCTATAGGGACCTATAGATATAGGCTTCTGCACTGCAGATGCTCACACATAATGTACGGATGCCAGAAGTAGGGTCAGGGGCAACCTCCCACATCTTGATCACATGGAGGCCCCTTCATATGATTAACATGTGGAGGCATCTATAGTTTGGTCCTGAATTCTTCACCAGGACAGACTCCAGAAGAAGCCTCAGTTTTCAATGAAGTGACATGCCTATATCTGGGCTGTACCATTTCAGACTACAGGAGGGGGCTTTCATGATTGAATGCTTCTGTAAATACACACACACCCTGCCCAGAACAGAGTGCTGGAGAGATGACTAGACCAGAACCTTTCTCTCTGAAAGTTAGTTTTCTGTGTAGAAGTTTTTTTTAAAAGGAGGAACATTCAGTGAGGCGAGAGACCCCCTTCCCCCCACGCCTCTGCAGTTTGAGATAATACAGCCCAGACACAATTTTGCCATCTCAATGAGGCTTTAGAGCAGCCTTGTCCAACCTTTGAGCCACAGATGTTGCTGGACTGCAACTCCCATCAGCCCCAGCCAGCATGGCCAATGGTCAGGAATTATGTAGTCCAGCAACATCTGTGGCCCAAAGGTTGGACAAGGCTGCTTTAGAGAGACTGGACCTGTTTAGTTATATGTTTGCTTTGTCTTCAGAAATGGAATTTCTAGAAGTTCATCATGTACAGGGATCTGATATGCAAGAAGCAGCAATGCAGCCATTATCTCATTTTGCAAATATATTAAGAGGCAGCCGTTTCACGATGCACAGTGCAGTTATTTTTTTATGTATTCTGCAACAAGACCACAGGTGGCTACCAAAGGAAACCTGAAACGGATTTTGACATCTGCATATATGTTTTACAAAAATGGCATTGTGTTTGAGGAGTACATTAAATGTTTTTTTTTAAGTATTTTGGCTTGGGACTAGTGACAGACTTGTAAATAAGAACAATGACATTGACATTTATCCAATAAAACAGCAATGAGGAACCTGGGGCCTTCCAAATGTTGTTGGACTCAAACTCCCATCAGCCCCAGCCAACATGATCAATGATCAGGAATCATGGGAACTGTAGGCTGTACATGCCCCTGTAAATGTTTGTATAATATTTATGGTAAGTGCTGGTTTTGTAGGTTAAATATGGTAGTTGGGAGGGGGGAGTACATGTGATGGAATGTTGAGGACTACTGTGTTGTGACTGGCTGAGCATCTGGATGGTTGAATGTATATATGGGAGAATGACAGTTGGTCAAAGGGTTTGGTTGTGGTTTTGGGTTGAAGAGGGTGAGGGATGGATGTGTATTTAGATGGGTAGTGAGACAGGCTTAGGGGAAAAATGTATATGAAATAAGAGAAACTATTTGTTAAAGATCATTTATTTGTAACCACAACTGAATACAAAGTAATCTTGTTTATTCCCAGTGTTGTTTAATAAATTGGTTTGGTTAAACAACATGCCTGATCCTTGGCTGAGTTAATACAGAGGAGAAGGGTGGGCAGAGCAAAAACCAAAGCTGGAACTAGTATCTATGGTGGCAGCAGTGAATGGTTAGTGTATCAGCAGCAGGTATCCAAAGGCAACCCAGGGCTGTAGTCTTTAAAGACAGAAAGATACAGGGGGGTTGTGGCCTGAAAGTGTACGTAGACACTTAATAGCAATCTGTAAAAGGAGGAGACTAAGGCAAAGTCTCAGGGCCGCATTACTTTACAGGGTGTCAGGTAGTGACACCTAGTGGTGGGATTGTGAGAGATCCGTGCAGGGGCCAGCGCAAGAGAGGAGGTCTGACATAGGCCATCGACATCTGGACGGCCACAGGTTCTCCACCCCCTTGATAGAGGAAAGCCATGAGAATCTCCCCTCATATTGGAAAAGCCACAGTGTTTCAGTCAAGAAGCATAGGAACCTAGAGAACAAAAATTGTTATTTATCATCTGGTTCTTCCTTCAAGAAGCTTAGACTAATGTACAAAGTTTATCCCATTTCACCCTCACAACAGCCCTTGAAATAAGTTAGGCACAGAAACAGTTGTTCTCCCAGAGCAAACCATTTAGCTTCATGGCAGAGCAGGGATTTGAACCCAGGTCTCCCCAATCCATGTCCACTGAAATGTACATGGAGATGACAAAATAAGGCTGAATGCAGTTTTTTGAAAATGCAGTTTTTCATTTTCAAATGAGACATTTCTTGTCCTCATGGCTGATTTCCCATCTACAAATGGTACAGTCCACTTCACCATCTCAGGATTCTACAACCTGATTTCCACATCATTCCGATCCATGTGTAAATCCTGTCACAATTACTCCCTATGACCACCTATATTGATTGTAATGCTCATATCCCAGCATTTCTGCCAATCCTCAGCTACTGGAAAATAATATAATACCAAGTTCTGCAAGAAGGAGGGGGAGCCCTCTACATTTGTAGTAAAATAAGGAGGAAAATTGAGCAAACACATGTTGGGTTGATCAAAGTTCAATAACAGAATTGATTTTTCTTGGCTGCAGACTTCTCAGACTTCAGCACCAATTTCTCGGCTTTCTGTCCAAGGGAGAGGGCAGGGAGGGGGAGGAAGAATTGGATAATGGATGCATCTAGCAAAACATCCTCTTTTTTTCTATATAGGACAACAGTTTGCTCAGTTTGTTTTACGCAAGAATGATAACTTGGGCTGAGATATCTTTTCCTCTGGGTTTTATTCAAACTGCAAAAAAAAAAAAAAAAGCAAAAAGGGACAGTGGCCAACAGACTGCACATTTTTACTCTAACAGAGAGATGTGCAAACCCGAATCAAATCTATTAGCAAGCACATACTCAAAAGATATGATTCAGAAACACCCCTCCACAGCCTCTTCCAAATGACCCTTACTTGTGCTGGTCTGACTCTTCTGTGGAATGCAAAATCATTTGCTCAGGTTGGAATCTCACTGAATCACAACAATATTCTTTTGGAATTTCTTAGACTGACATAAATGTAGAAGCTGAGGACTCGCTTCCTCACTGATCTTTTGGTTTCCCAATACCAGTTGCCTTAGAGACATTTCAAATAATGAATGAATGAAAGGAAGGAAGGAAGGTTTGGATCCTAAGTTAATCATAAGTTCTTATGAAAGTTCATAAAAGGAAGGTCCCCCCCCCATGCTCTCTGAAAAGCCTCTCCAAAGGATTAGAGGCTTCTTCTCAATAATGTAGGATAGGACTATAGTGCATTACTGGCAAATGGGGAGGACATATCAGAAGAGCCCTGCTGGATCAGACTAAAGATCATCTAGTCCAGCATCCTGTTCTCGCACTGGCCAACCATACGCTGATGGGAAGTCAATAAGCAAAAAATAGAGCACAGCACTCTGCCCACCTGTGATTCCCATCAACTGGCATTCAGAGGCCTACTGTTTCCCACAGTTGCATGGAGCAGAATGGTGAGAAAAGAAAGAGAGAGTCCGTGAAGGAAGGACTGTTGGGGCTGGGCTGTGAGAAGATGAGAGACCAGGTAAAGTGCCTGCGTAGTAAAGAAGCTGAAGAAGACCTGATGAAGAAGGAAAAGAACATAAGAGAAGGGAAGCAGAGAGAAGGAGGGAGTGGGAAGAAAAGCAAACTCTGAAAATGGAAAAACCAAGAAGAGAATCCATCACCTAAATAGCCTCAGTTAGCTGACATTAGTTCATTGATTTAAGAAATTTGCTGTTACCAAGTGACCACCAGCAGCAGTTTGAGACTGGGTTGCTGTGGAGTGTTTTAACTGTTCATTTATTGTTATGCCTGTTCCTTTACCTGTGATGTTCAGGAGTTTGTTAATTTTCTGAGATCAAGAGCATTTTACAGATCAAGAAATACCTTTTGACTCCAGAGTGATTGCCAATTTGCCCCTCCTCATCCTAATATCAGAACCTAAACACATGATAGGGCATGGGGGACTTTTGGGGATCAAGGTGGGAATGGGAAAGTTTCATTCTGTGAACTTCCGTAAGTTATTTTAGGATCCAAGGCTGATTTTGGATGATGTTGCATTCCCCAGGAACCTCCACCCCACTCCATTTTGCTCAGGAAAGCTACCTAAGCATCTTGGAAGGCTTTCCAGGGGGCAGCGGTAGTTGCACGGGGAGGAAGGGATTGGAAACATTCCTTCCATGAACACCCTGAATTTAGGGTCCAAGCCAATAGGTTGTATCTAATGGTGGCTTTACTCTAAGGAAAGCATTCCCACTGCAGCCCTGGATGCCCTGCTTGGGAGGGTTTATGTGCAGCTACACACATTTTGGGCAATATAAGAAAAGAAATTGTGCAGTGTGAAATATATGTTTGTGCAGGTGAGCATATGGCATTTAATAAGGAGCTAAAAGGTAAAGGTGTCCCCGCACTTGTAGTGCGAGTCGTTTCCGACTCTTAGGGTGACATCTTGCGACGTTTACTAGGCAGACCGTATATATGGGGTGGGATTGCCAGCTCCTTCCCCGGCCTTTCTTTACCCCCCCAGCATATGCCGGGTACTCATTTTACCGACCACGGATGGATGGAAGGCTGAGTGGACCTCGACCCCTTTTACCGGAGATTCAACTTCCTCCTTCCGTTGGAATCGAACTCCGGCCGTGAGCAGAGCTTTCGGCTGCGTTACCTCTGCTTACCACTTTGCACCACGGAGGGTGTTAATAAGGAGCTAGGTCATTTCTAAAAAAAAGAAAGAAATAGGAATAGAAAACGAAGATAAATACTGGTTCCCTTCTAATCTTCTTAACCTTATATTAATAGTGTTTTATGGGACCAATTACTCAACTAGTTTGAGGGCAGGCAGTGTGCTGGCTGCTTGGGCAGTAGGACTTGGAATAAACTCTGCTGGTTTGCATGAGCATAGCATCAAGCGCAAAAACACCACTGGATAGAAGCCAATGTCTTTTCAGGCTTGAAGCAGGAAAAAAAAAAGGAGTTTCATAATCAGTCATGTACTCGGCACTTGCCCAGGGTGCAATCTAGACAAGGATGCAAAATGTTATAATAATATGATAGTATTATTGTTTCCTTTACAGTTTTCAAGATAGTAAATGAAAAGCGAGGTGCCAACTTGTTAGGGGAAGGGCTGAAGCTCAGTGGCAGGGTATCTGCTTTGCATGTAGAAGGCCCCAGGTTCAATCCCCAGCATCTCTAGGTAGGACTGGATATGCCTGAAACCATTGAGGGTTGCTGCCAGTCAGTGTCAACAATACTGAGCTAGATGGACCAATGGTCTGACTCGGTGTAAGGCACTTTCCTAGGTTCAGAGGCTTAGTGAGGGCAGCATGCAAGACAGACGTTCGGCTTCTTCTGGATCTGTGCCTGCAGTCTTATAAAGGAAAGCACATTCAGTCCCTGAATACAGCTGGTGGGGTAGAAGAAAGTGAAATGCATGTGCTATTGGCCAGCAGCAAAAAGCAGGTGCTTTTGCACAACACCTCCTAAGCAGGACTAATCTATTGGCATGCTAACAATCTGAAACTTCAGCAACAGTGTCCTTGAAGCCCCACAAGTATCCCTTCCCTGGTAAGAATTATGAGCCAGCACTAGGTCTAAAAATGACAATACTGCTTATGAGCCATGGCTGTGCCCAGTTCTTTTAATGGGGAGAACAGAAGTTGGAGAGATCAGGATACAACATTACTGAGCTGGCATCATACACATTTCCTGAATATTGTAGCTGAGATTTACTGCTACAGGAAGACTATGACTGTTTATTATAATTCAGCCTTCCCCACCAGAATTGTTAGTGTACGTGTTGTAGCAAACATCAGAACTTCTAACATTTGCGCTTTTTGTGGATAGTTTGCTCAGCTTCTCTTTCTGATTTGTTGAAATTGATTGTCTTTTATTGGCTTTTTTCTTCCAGTCACAACTAACGTTGCCCTAAGGTTGCATGTCTCTCCACATTTTACTCTCTCTTTTCATGGCTAATGGGCAAACATACGATGTTAGCTTCAAACTTTTCCATAATAAGGGGGCTTAGGGTGGACAGACACATGTTGTGGTTTAATGGTTTTAAGGGGGAAAATGCTTCTCGTAAAGATGCCAAGTGCGTGCACCTTGCACAGATCAGCACCATGCTGAAGAAGTGTTGAGAATTCATTACAATTATTGCAAATATGTCTATAATGCTGGTGGCGAAGGAACAGGGTGAAGGATGAGGTTAACACCATCAGTGCTAGTGGTGTCAATGGATCCATTAATCTATTTTCATGAATTCATGAAAGACGAGTGGTGTTTTTTTTTAATGGACAACACCACACACACAGGGCCAGTTCAAATCTATCTCTGCTTTCGGGGGCCATTGCTGGGAATCACAACTGGGGAGAGTGCTGTTGCATTCAGGTCCTGCATGTGAGCTTCTCATAGGCGTCAGGTTGGTCACTGCAAGAATAGGATGCTGGAATAGATGGGCCTGTGGCCTGATCTAGCAGGGCTCTTTTTACATAAAATCCTAGAAATTTGTCCCCACAGTATGGCCCCCAGGACTCAGCCATATAGAGGGAGCAACCTCTGACTTGCCATGACCCCCATTTACAGGTGCCATTTTGTAGCAGTGGGGTGCTCAATTATGTGAGTGCAGCAGCTCATTTATACAGTAGATGCTGCAGTTGCAAGAATCACCATCAGGGAGTCAGCTGTACTGGGCCAGGAATTATTTCCTTCACAAGACTACATTCAGTTCTGGTTGCTTCATTTCAAAAAGGCTATCATAGAGCTGGAAAAAGTGCAAGAAAAAGCAACCAAAATGATTAGGGGGGTGGTGCACTTTCATGATAACTACAATCTAAGGCACTGGGAGCTTTTTACTTTAGGGGGAAAAGACATGTGAGGGGAGAGATGATAAGAGATTTCTAACATTTTGTATGATGCGAGGAAAGTGGATAGCGAGCTATATTTTTCCTCCCTCTTTCATAACAGTAGAACTTTGAGGTGAGACAATTACACTGATTGCCAGTAGTTTCAGGACAGAGAAAAGAGAAGTACTTCTCCACTTCAATTCTTTGCTATGAGATGTGCTGATGGCCACTAACTTCAATGGTTTTCAAACAGCACTAGGCCAATTCATGGAGGATATACCTATCAATAGCTATTATGATGGCATAGCACCTCCAGTTTCACAAAATGCCTCTGAATTACAGTTACCAAAGGGGGAAACAGAGGAAGGGATACTGCTGCCATGTTCTGCTTGTGAGCTCCCAGGAAGCAGCTGGTTGACCGCTGTGAGAAAACAGGATGCTAGACCAGATTAACCTAGATGATGCTTCTTACATTCTTTTGCCCCCAAGGGAGACTCTATGTGCAGGATTTTCTACATCTGAACCAGTGACTACTCCTTTGATGTTGAATTGATAGAAAATGGGTTATATATATAACCAGGAAATAAATAAATAATGAATACAAATACCAGGCAGACTGATTCCTGCAGTTTATTTGATAATTTAAAGTGTGTGTGTGTTGTAAAACTTTCGATGAGATTGCTATGGGTGGTCACTGAGCAGGTGCAGGATGCATGCCCCTTTCACAACACTGTAGAGCTTGTAATCAAGATGGCCACTGCAAGCAAGGCTCAATGGAAGCCCAGGGTGAACAAGCCATTGGCAGATAAGGCAATGTGTCTGCTATGCGTGAAAGATTAAGCTGCCTTGTTGGTTACATTTGACATCAGGAAAGCCTTTGGAACATTACTTTGGAACATTAGCTGTGCTTCAGTGCTGATGACACGTATGAACTATCAGCACGGCCTTTCCCTTGAGACTCCCCCCCTTCCTTGTTTTTATTTTGAAATAAAACCAAACTGCTCTCTCTCTCTCTCTCTCCCTCCCTCCCTCTCCAGTGCTCTTCCAGTTCAAACGTGGCTTTACTCTCTACTTTAAAAACATTGATTCTAATTACTTCCACTTCAAACTCAGATATACTTACAGAAATACAATAGATTCTTAGAACCAACTTGCCCTATTGTGATTGCGAGACATGTAAAGTGTTGAAAGGATATATTTATATCCACTGGGTATCTCAAGAACTACAGAACATAGAATGAGCCTGAACACTGCAATAGAACTGTGAAGGATTGTTTAAATATCCTGTGATGTTGTGACAGTCCTGAATTAGGTCAAAATGAGTTTCCTTTACAAAAATAAATCCTCTTGTTTATTTCACGTTGCCTCCATGCTGACAATTTTGCTATTGCATACTCTGTTAGATATTTATTGGATCTTTTTTGTCCTCCCAGAAGCACTTAAGGTGGTGTCCTGATGCATGAGGATTCTCACCAATGAGGATAGTGATGGCCTAAGCAAGGGGAAGGAAAATAGTCCTAGGGTTCCAGGCAGATAGGAAGGAAGGCCGAGGCAAGGCAAGGCAAGGCAAGAACAGCATCTTGGAGCTCAAGGTGCAAGTTTCAGGACCACAGCTAGTGATCTTGATGCTGAGGCAAAACATATAAGTTATCTCAGCAGTGTCCTCAGGCAATGGGCCTGGGCTAGGTATACATTGACTAGAGGCCTCACTGTCTGAATGCTGCATTTGGCCAATTAAAGGGCCACTGCCTTCTTCTGCAGCTGTTGGTGTTTTCCATGCCCTGGAGTATGATGCAGTGGAGCTCTCCTGAATCTCCAAGGAGTCTGTGGATCAATCATCGGTGTCTCCTTAGGGTTCAGGTGGTGAAGCAGGCTACACTGCTTGCGGCTCCATATGGGATGGACCAGGGAGTAGATCCCTCAGGGTTACTGTTGGAGGACTCTGCCTCTGAGGATTCCTTGTATGGGGCCATGACAAGTGGTTTACACATTATATTAATAACACAAAATACACATGATGATATTTCAGTAAATAAAACCTAGCAAGTCAATCCAACTGACAAACTGAATATCAGAACAGGATCAAATCACCATTCAGACTAGACCTTCAAATGTATTCTGCAATAAAAATTGTTTAGCCCAGATATTGAAAATTGACAAAAAGAGACTGCTTGGTGAGCTTTTTTGGCAGGGGTTTCTGGGTCAAGGATGCAGCCACTGAAAAGGCCCTGCTCTTTTTTTTTTTGAGTTCAGCATGTTTTGAACTGAGTTTTTCCTCTTGAACAACCAGTTTCAAAAAATTATTATACAACAGTGTTGAGACCTGGTTTGAAACCAGTTGTTCGTGAGCTCCTGCAAGGAAGAGCTCAGTTCAAAATGTGTTGGGCTCAATAAAATTTTTCTTCTTTCTTTTTCCCTATGATTGGTGCCTTATTGTTTTTTACTTCCTTTTTCTTTCTTCCTTTTAGCCTTGCTAGGCCATGACGCCCAAAGCAGGGTCTCATTTGATGACTTCACTATATTTGTGCAGGGTTTCATATGGGAGAAAACATTTGCTTAGATTCCTCAGATTCAACCCAAGTAGTTCCACACCAGCACTTTGAAATAGGCTCAGAAACTAATTGAAAACATCAGTGCTCTTGGAGAACTGGCATGATATGTTCTCTGTGGCGTGTTCACCTTAACATTTAGGCTGCCACAACTTGCTCCCACTGAAGCTTCTGAATGTTTTCAGGGAGCTCCCCCTGGAGTGAATTACAGTGATCAAGAGGGTACACAGGACATGTGTACAGCAGTAGCCAGATCCCTATTTCCCAAGGCAGTTGCATCTGATAAAAAGCCCTCCTGGTCAAAGTTACCACCTGGGCTCCCAAAAGTAAAACTTGATCCACAAACGGTGGACCTGCTCCTTAAAGGGGAGCCAAACTCCATCCATGGAATAATCAAATAATCACTGCTTAAGACATGGGGACCATTAACACCTCTGCCTCGTCTGGAGTGAGCTTCAGTTTGTTCACCCTCACGCAGCTCATCACAGACTACTGACTCCTGTTCAGTGTTTTATTCCCTTTAATAAATTTACTGGGCATATTTGAAGCAGGAACACATTCCACTTCCACATCTAATCAGAACTGATTCTCATGACCATTGGATTTGTGATTTTTGCACATTCTGATTCCTACTCCAGAGCCACTCAGTCCTGTGTATCTGCCACCATGTGTAGAATTCAATATTTGGCATGCTTTTGAAAATGTTATTATTTCCTGCATGGAAATTACTGTGTTTGGGGCCCTCCCTGCTGAGAGAGGCCCACAGACTTCTGCCCTAGCGTCTGTTCCTGATGGCACCACTGTATTTCATGGCTATTTGTTGAATTCTGTCCCTGGGAATTGATGCAGTCTGAATGCTTGTAAGGAACAGACTTCGGGACTTACTGATGCAAAATAAGGGCATCAAAGCCTAAATAAACCCAGATTTAAATGCCTTCTATTGATTTCCTTGCTTGGCTGGGCACAACGTTGAAGGTAGTTAAAACAAATTGAGGTGGGAGATTCATGTCCACGTGTGGCTAGTATGCTCACTTTATAATGCCGTGCTAAAAAAGCAGTCTGGAATATAGATGTCAGGATGATAAGGAAATCAAATTAGGGTAGATTATAAGGTGTTTTTTTAGACCACATGCCTCCAAAAATAATGTCCAACTTTAAACTATGGGAAGCAAGATTAAAGGATGCATTCCCCCCCTCCCTTGGACAAGATTTCTCATAGTTGGATGCATTTGACAAATCTCTATCACAGCTGGCAGTTTAGAGTCAAAGCAAGCTTTGTCCGGGCAAACAATGAAGCCAATAAACAGACGAAGAGGACAGGGGCAAGTATTCAAGAGCACTTTGATCTTTATTCAAGCATGGAGTTGTCCAGAGTGAGGAGCCACATCAGAATTCGTGGCTTTATAGGGCTCAGTGCATCCCACTGGCCCTTCATGTTAGCTGACCTCTGCTGGGCTGGTACGTCCAGCACTGCTCACTAGCCAACCACACTGGTGATGCAGATGTACGGTAGAGAGTGCCAGCACTCCCCCCTTGCAAACCACCATGTAGCGTACAAAGGGTAAGGTCCCTAGATCCAGCTAATGGAGCCCCCTGTTTGAGACCTTTTGGACTACAATTCCCACCAACTCTGACCACTAGCCATGCTGGTTTGGGGCTAGTGGGAGTCCACAGCATTTGGACAATACCACATTGGCTATCCCTGATCTGTGAAACCAACAAATTAATTTAATTTGGACGCCTTAAAATGTTGGGTGGCCACTGCAAACAGGAGCTGATTTTGGCTCCTGTTCAAAAGTGTCATTGCCACCTGCCCCCAAAAAGCATCAAGGGGCCCAGCAGGGAGAACAATAAATGTTGGTGCAGCCGGGTTGGGCTGGTGAGGGGCCCTTCCAAGCCCCTGTGACCGATTGCTAGGCAGACTGTTTCTGCCTCGTGTGGTGGTAATCGTGTGTGTGTGTGTTGGGAGAAGACACTGAAAAGGCCTCGTTTGTTCTGAAATTGACAGTGCCAGCAAACATTTCACTTATGTTCTTGTTCGCATCCTATTTTGCATCCCTGAGTTTATTCATTTTTTTTAAGAGGAGGATCTGCCCTTAAATGCTATGGAATGTAACAATTCAGATCCTGACTGGTTTTTGCTCAGGACCTAGAAATGAAGGCAGGGAAGAATTGTTTTGAACTGGGCCTAAGGTAAAATTAGTCAGCCAATTTCAGTTTCCTCCACCCTGCACAATGAAAACCCTCCCTATCGCCTTCTCAATGGTGCTTCATTTCCCACCTCTTATATTGTGAATAAGCGGAAAACATTGTACCCACACTGAATTATGCCATCACACCTTGTCTCAGTTTTCAATGACATGACATCTGATTGGCTATGATGTCCAGCACAGTTTTATTTACAGAGGTTTAGTGATGCCTTAACGCATTGCAGTGTAAATCACAGTTGAAAGGCATCCCCTTTGCTGCATATCATGTGATATATAGTATGTATAACTCTGGAAGTCATGGCTGAAGAAGGAAACAGAAAATGCAAAATTCAACCCTATCACATAAAAAATCGCTGCCAAAGTAACAAAATTATAATATCCTAATTCAGTTAATCAAACAAACAAAATCTATTTTACAGCATATTAAGCAAATGATGTACATCTTTTGAAGGGTATGCCTTACTTTTCCAGAAGTCAATAAATGGTTTCCAGTTTCACAATGATCTATTAAGATTCTGCCTTCCTTCTTTTAATCTAATGTAATTTGTTAGTTTTCCCATCATGGGATATCCATACAGTTTAGCTTCCTACTCAGCAATGGTGGGGACAGATGTCATTTCCCTGAATTCAGCATAGCATAATCTTGCAGCTATAATCAGGTATGATTTCATGAAAACACATTGGTAGGATATCAGCAAAAACAAGAGGTCAGATATGCAAATAACTGCTGCTATGGCTGGGGCTGTCCAACACAATCCCACTCCTCCTTATGTGCATTCATGACCTCTGTGGCTGGTTGTCTGAACAATGCACAGTATTTTTTACATAACTATAATAAGATGAGGAAAAGCGCCTTTGTTATCGTAATAACAGATGTTATCGTAATAACAGAGTCATTCACTCAAAGCTACAAAAGTGTGAATATTTTTGTTACATTTGTATTGGACAAATGAACGAAAACTTAACATAAAAAATATGCTCCAAACCTCAGAATTAGGATCAGTGGCAAGCCATATAGCAGTAATAAGCTTCCAACAATAAGCCATTCTGGTGTTGCAGCAAAATCGAATGTATAAAGTGCATTTTGATTTTTTAATGAGAAACTACCTAATTTGCACTTCTTGAACCAATATGTAAAATGAAACACAATTATTCTTTAAAATTCACATCTCTGAATTTTGCAATGCAGTTCTCCAACTAAAGTATACAAAAATGCATATATTAGGGAAAACTGTGTATAATGCCTATATTAATAACAGCATACAAAAATGCATTCTGTTAGAGCAGCCTTTCCCAACCAGTGTGCCTCCAGATGTTGTTGGACCACAATTCCCATCTTTCCTGACCATTGGCAATGCTGGCTGAGGCTGATGGGAGTTGTGGTCCAACAACATCTGGAGGCACACTGGTTGGGAAAGGCTGTGTTAGAGAAGAGCACTTGCAAAGATGTACATATAAGTCAAAACTGTGTGAAATGTATATATTAGGAAAAATTCAGATAAAATGCAGACAAATTTCTGTATATAAGACGTTACATCATCATGCTATCATGATGTCATGCAGTGTGATGTGTGGGCATGACAGCAAAGCATCTTACCAAAAAAAGATGGCAATGGGGGATGGCGGAGGCATGAGGCCTGGTGCTTAGTGGCAGCAGCAGTGGGGGAGGCACGGCAATAGGCCATGGTGTCCGGGGCAGGAGAGGTCTAGTGCTAGGCAGCAGCAGTGGCCCAGCACTAGGCCACAGCGCTGATAATGGGAGAGGCCCAGCACTAGGCCACACTGCTGGGAGTGGGAGATGCCTAGTGCTAGGTGGCAGCGGAGGCCTGGTGCTCAGAGGTGGCACTGAGAGCAGGACAGGCCTGGCAGCCAGTGGTGGTGCTGGGAAGAGTGCGGTGGTGGCACTGGGAGAGGTCCAGTGCAAGGCAGTGGCTGTGGCTCAGCGCTAGGAAGTGATGGCAAGAGCAGGAGTGTCCTGGACCTCAGTGGCTGCGGCCTAGGTCTGGGCCTCAACAAGTGAGTGGAAGGCCAGTCTTGATGACCTGTGGGGGGGGACAAGGGAGAGAAGGTCTGGTGATCTGTGGGGGGGAGAAGAGGAAGGTCTGGCAACCCTGTGGGGGGAGAAGGAGCGATAGAAGGTCTGGTGACCCATAGAAGGGAGGGGAGGTCTGACAACCCATAAGTGGGGAAGTAAGGGTGCTCCGATGACCTGTGGTGCGGGAAGGGGGAGAGCTTTGTTGCAGTTTGGGAGGTGGGAAGGGGAGGGAGGCTTCTTGACTCAGGGGGAAGGGAGACTTTGGCAATGATAGGCAGGGTTGGCAAATTAAGTGAGCAGGGGCAGAGCCCCTACTATATTTAAAATATTGTAAACTGCTGCAGAAATGTGGAGAACTGAATTTAAGAAAAATGAGAAACTACCCAGGAGCTGACTCATACTGAGTCAGATCAATGGTTCATCTCGTTCATTATTGTCTACATCAGGTATCTCCAACATGGCAGCCACAAGTCCATGACTTTCATGAAAACTCTTTCCCGGCACCCACAAAGCCTCAGCCACCATCCTGCCCCGTTCACCGTCCATCATTCACCCTTTTGGAAGCTGGAAGGGAACGGTCTCAGCCCAGAAGAGTACATCAAGCTGAGGAGAGAGGACCACTGGCTTTCGCAGCTCTACATACTTTTCCAGGCTGAGGTTGGCAGCCAAGCAGAAAATGGAGTGACAGGAAGGAAAGGAGAGAACATTTGCAAAAATGCTTTAAAAGAAAGACGGAAGAAAAAGCCAAGCTTTTTGGGGGTGTATACATGTATGTGAAAGAGTGGCATGACCCAGTGGGGGATTGGGAAGGCAAGTGCCCTGAAGTGATGTGGTGCAACTTGACAAGGAAGAGAGATGGGAGGAGTGTAGTATGTCTCTGTGTACGCCCTTTCTTTCCTCTCCCTGGGGCTCTGCATGCGTTTATTCCTCATTCTGTCTAGGAATCTCTCTCTCTCTGAGTGCTGTTGCACTCAGGTCCTGCTTGCGGGCTTCCCAAAGGCATCTGGTTGGTCACTTTGAGAACACAGTGCTGGACTAGATGGGCCACTGGCCTGATCCAGCAGGCACTCTTGATGTTCCTTTCTTCTCTGTTTTCTTCTCTCTGTATATCTGTGTATCTGTGTGCAAGTGTTTGTGTTTTCTCTTGGGACTTGCATGAGTTTTCTCTCTCTTGGGTTGTGTGGTTTCTTTGTGGGTCTGGGGCTGTTTTCTTTCAACTACCCAGCTAGCCTACCTGCCTGCCTCCTGGTTCACCTTTCCCATGGCACGAGAGATTGAGAGAGATCAAGTGGGCCCACAGGCCCCCAAAAGTTGGTGGGCCCTATTCTACACTGAGCTCTCCATGGTTCAGGAAGTATTATTTTCCCCAGAGATGCCAGGGACTGAGCCAGCGACGTTCTGCGTGCACAATATTGAGCTATGGCCCTTCTTCATTTTTTCCAGTTCGCAGAACTGATCATTGTTTTTAGAAGCATGTGATTATAATGTTCAGTCTACAGAAGTCAGAGTGAGGTTATCTTAACAGTGGATGATTCATACTGAATACCTTTGAAATAGTGACGTGCTGATGTTTGCGAGGTTTCATTCTCAGAATGAACATTTCTGTTTTAAGAGGATCAAAGCTCCTGCAGAAATATGAGCCACCCATTTAAAAACAAATGTCACCTTTCACACTAAAAATGTATAGAACAATCCCTCAATTTCTCTTGGCAAGCACTTTCCCAACAGATGGGGATCGGGAGAGGTATTGGCTTGTGGATTGGTCTGTGGATTGCCTCCATTAGCGGCAACTGGCCTTGAGGAAATTTCTAAGCCACTTTGCAGAAGGATACTCTTGTCAAGAGAGGGAGAGGAATGTGGATTGTGTTGTGGTGCACATTTTTGTTCCTGTTTTCCCCTCCTGCTGCAATCACCAACATGGGTGTGTTTATGTCCATTTTTGCCCACAAAGCCTTATGCAAAGTATTCCACAAGATAGCGCTTTGAAAGGGGTTTTGCAAGACTCAACAATTTTAAATTTGGTTTCCTACATCCAAATGTTCTTTTCTAACCCACTATATTCTAAGACTGGTCCTCAGCTATGAATATTATTGGGTGGGATTTCTCCCCCATCTCAAATATTATTCTGGACTAAAATATGGAAAACTTATAATGCATGTGTGATAGGCTTCGCATTTATATGCAGGCTCAACACAACTGTTACTTCTCTGTAGCCAGAGATGGATGAAGGCTGGCAGAGAGGATAGAATAATCACACGGTTGCCACTCACTGATCATTATTCTGCTATACATCTATTATCTCTGTGTGGATAGAGAGCAAATGGCACATTGTGAATGCAGATAAAACCACTTAGTCATACACAGAGACACAGCAACTGGGGTTTGTTTGATATAATTTCCATGGAAGGGATAATCTGGATCTTGTTTTAATGACCTTTTACACTTGTGTAGCCTCACTGAAATAAATAGAACTAGACATGTACAAGCTATCACTTAGTCACCCATTATGATATAATTGAATACCTTGGATCATCTTTCATCTAAAAAGGGATACAATATTTTGAGTCTGACAGTCTGAACCTACATTTGTATGCTCAAAAGCAAGTCCCATTGATGACTGTGGGACTTCAAACAGAGCAATCCTGACTATTAGAAGCTGGTGAAACTTAGGCTGGTGTAAGTGACCCCTATTTCAGACTCCATTCAGAAGCCTCTGGGAGAGGCTAGTACAGACTGAGCTGGTGGGTGATGCGGGCCTGAGTTTTGAGGGTTTGGAATAGGTGTAAGACCCCATGCTTTTTTGGGGACTTCTGCTGGTGTAAGTTCTGCTGGCTGAGTCCTGGCTGAGCTGGGGTGAGGGACTTATGCTGGGGTATCTCTGGCTCAGGCAGAATGAGGGACTTACACCGGCATAGCCTCAGTATAGCCCTGGCTCAGCCTTGAAAGCCCACGATCTGCTAAATCCAAACTCTCTCATCCTGGTGGATCTTGGGCTTGGATTGCACTATTGTGCCTGGGATTGCAACGTAAGGCTGCTTGCTGAGGTTGACTTTCTCCTGCAGCTGTAACGCTTTTGGTGACATCCTGACATGTTAGTAGGGTATTCATCTATAGTCCACTGAGACATCAAATGCGCTGATCCCTGAGGTATTATGGGATGTTCATGGATATTCCAATTGCTCAGAATTTCCAGAGAAAGCACTTTCACCCAGTGGTACTCAACACTTAAACTAACATCAGGGCCAACCCAAGACATTTTGCTGCCTGAGATGAAGGACAAAATGCCACCCAGCCTTCCATTCCAGACACAGAAAGTGACTGGACTGGAAGCTGACTTTTATTTGAACCCTGGTGATGGAACAGTGTCTTCCACTACAGTTGAGAGCAGCAGGCTAGCTTTAGGGGCACAAAGCAGGCTACATGGCACACATAGTGTTGGAAGTGGGGCAAGAGCAACTCCTGTTTTGTTCTTTTTGATTGTGCTCCAGAGGGAAGATAGAGCTAGGGTCCTCCAGATGGACAGGCTTTGTTTACCTTTTTACCTGTGATGCTCTCACTGACTTCCTCCTGTCGCTAGACTGTGACGTCTTTAGGGAAGCTTATGTGCCCCTCCTCCTTCCGCCCTTTCCATTCCATTCTTCTCTGGCTGTCCGTGAGAGAGGAGACATCCCTTTGTCTCTGCTCTCTCTCCGAGCATGGGGCTAACTCCCACACCTGGGTGTTACGTTTCCAACTTAGCTAGTTAGAACTAGGTATGCCTTTTCTATCTACTATGTATTTCTATAAAAATAAAGTAGCTTTTCTTATTTTACTAAGTCTCCAGTCTCAGTGATGCTGATGCAGGGTAAAAGCCTGCTTTCTTAGGCAAACGCATGCACATGCTGGCACACTCGCATTTCAACATCTGCTGTTACTCTCTGCTGCTGTGGTGCTGCTTTTAAATGAAATTAAGCAACACAACTACACACAGCGCAACACATAGGACTGTCCTCTAACAAGGAAATGTCTAGGGGGCTCAAGAGAATGACAGGGGGCTACTGCTGCCCCCAGCATCTGCTGCCTTCCTCATTTAATGGTAGGGCCACTTATAACTAAGGGTGCTTTCAGATGACCTATTAATGAGCATTCATCCTGATTTGTTTTCAGGGAGATTTGACAATGTTGGCTATTTCATTAATTTTAATTTATTTGCAAGGAGGTTAGACAATGTTGCATCAAAGCAAGTACTATCCCACACTTTCTAGTGCATTTTCCCATCCCTCTCCTTATTGTAAAGAGTCTGATTTTTTGTGAAAGCGGGTTTGTTGCTCAAGACCTATAATTGCATAACCTGAATTTGCTGGTATGATCAAATTCCATACAAAAATAGTGTCAGTCTGGAAGTGCCCTATCATCATAATCCTGAGCCCAGTGATTGCAGCCTGAGTATGTGAGAGAGTGGTCTGTGAAAGGCAGTATGAGTACAGATGGGCTTGTGTGAGACAGTAAAGAAATTAGAAACAACAGCCCCATCTTCATGTATCTGTGTCTCCAGTTGTAAATAAATTCTATTAAAATGTGGAAGATTTGTAATAACAGGTGCCTCTTCTATACTTCTTGTTTTACTCTCAGGTTTATGGCTATCATTGCTGGCAAAGCTGATGCCTGGATGCTCATGAAGCTATAGATCACCTTCTTCCTTTGGATCGCTCTGTTAAGTTGCTGACGACAACAAAAATCCATAGGCATTTAAAAGCCCTGCCTTTTGCTTCATTGATTTTTGTTGCTTCTACTGGCTTCTTGTATATGCAGTCAAATTAAATAAAGTAAATGAATTTACCCAATTAACCAGATTAAACAAATTAAACTAATCAAGATAAATGATCTGGGCTCAAGCTAGATTAGAAAGAAGCCAAGTGCTACAAATCAGAAGGGCTCATTTATTCCAAAGATGTGAAGTCCAGCCCATATCCAGATCAAAAAAGACCAGCAAATAGGGAAGTGCTGTATTATTCAAGGGTGATGAGATAGTGGTTGAACAGAATAAGTTAGGGGGCTTCTTGGTGACCCATGGAGTACTATCCAACCATTACCTATACAAGCTGCCCACCTACCAATAGACATGATAGCTTTAATGCTAGCTCAGCCAAAAAGGGAATCTCTCTTTTTCTTAGTATTTGGCCCAGTACAATAATCTGCTATCCGGAGTTCTGGACTGAATGATAAACACTGCCAAAGACAATTGTGTAAAATCAAAATATGTATCTTTGGTCGCAACTTCAGACATTGCATTCTTCATCCACCTCAGTGCACGCTTTCAATATGGGAAAATGGGACAAATTTGCTGGCATCACATGTGCAGAATGCAGTGTGGCACATAGACCCTGGGGTGGCAATCATGGAAAGTCTTGAAGTAACTAAGGAAATGCTTGCCAATTTACATTGCTACAGATATGAAATGAATGAAGGCCTTTAATGTGTCTAGTATGAAAATGGATGCAGGTGGTACCAATTCAATCTGCATTCTTCTCCCATTATTATCTAGCATCCAGGTCCGTTTGTCCCCATTTGCATGATTAAACTTCTCTCTGTGTCTTGGTCATCTGAAGGATTGCACTTGTCATCGTGTCTGTAAAAGGAGCATGAGCCATACAAACTTGAATGGCAATAAGCATATGGAAAGGAACAGCATTAAGCATTGGGAAATGAAGGCTTGAGCACAACACTTTACACGATCAGATGATAGGTCAGAGAGCTGCAACTGTTTCCATCATTTAACCAATTCTTTTTCTTTTTACATCCTCTCAACAGCAGTATGAAGGTGACTAGAACTTTCCCAGCATGGGAAGGAGAAGAGTAAAAAGCAAGAAAGAGCTTCTGAAATCGACAATCCCAGCGGGGCCAAACTCAAGTGGCTTGAGAGTTTGAGAAATCTTGCACCCAGTAGATACCCAGGAGCCAAGCCTTCTGGTTTTAATGACAAAAACCAGGGCATTCCACCAACATTCACTTCTGTCACTGCATGGATGCCCTGTGTTATGTTGAGAGCTAGGAGTGGATGCCATAGATATAATGTGAGGACTTCTGAGTTCTGCCTCTGAACAAGGATGTTTTGTGTAGCTATCATGTCTTACAAGCATTCACAGATTCTCCTCTATAGAGTTGTCTGCTCCTTTGAAAAAGACATCTAAGCTAGTGGCTGTAGCCACATTGTATGGCCCACGATCCAAGCTGGGTCACAAGCCACAAGCTGAGGGAGTTCACCCATCACTAATATGAATTACCAGCTTGCATCCCATTGGCTCAGAAATATTTCCCAAATATTTAACCAGAATATGTTCACTCACAAACCCCATCTCCTCCTATCTCACATATCCGTGGCCTGGGAGTGCTGCTCCCCATGTATGTGTCTGGTAAATGGCGGTGGCAAGCTGAAGAGGGAAGTGTCCCCCACTCCTCTCTCTAGTGGCAGCAGTAGTATTGGTTCAGGGGAGGTGGAGTCACAGAGCCACCCTTTTGACACTATCATCATTGTAGCTTACCAGGATAGGGCTGGGGCAGGGAGGACAGCGGTGAGGTTGAGACAGTATAGATGCACTGGCACAGGCACCGGATTGGCTCTCCCAGTGCATCTGAGCAGCCCTGACCTTGGTGCCATCCTGCCCAACCAAGGCTGAGCTATAGTCATGCCGGTGTCTGCCTCACCACATCAGTCACTATTGGGCAATGGTGCTCAGATATTGTAATAGCATTTCAGAAAACTGTTTCCCAGAGACTAATGGTAACAGGGTATGCTGCATAGCAGCAAACCATGTGTTGGAGGGGCGAGAGAAGCTGGGGAGGAGGGGTTATGGGCTGCTTTGGTGGTGGTGGTGGGAGAAGGGCAATTCTTCTCTGGCTTAGATTAAAATTTGGCAGTTATAACATGAGGTGAGCATTGCAAGCCCCCGAAACTCCTCTTTGTAAGCCTAGAAGGACAAGTTCCAGTGTTATCCCTTTGAGTGTTTGGTGAAAAAAATGCTTTTGTCTGTACTGGATCTATTGCAAATCAGTCCCGTCCCCCCCAGTACTAAGAGAAATGGAGGGGGAAATCTCTAGCTACTTTCTCTACAGTTTTCAAATGAAAAGCTGCTACAGCTCTCCCACCTTCATTCATTTCGTTGTGCCCCATTCTTTTTGTTCCCACCCAGCACTCTGGAGGCATTTGCCTAACCGCATTGAAATGTCTACACTCCATTCATCCTTACAGCCCATTCAACAGGTCTCTGTAGAGTGGTGAATGGAAATGTGTTTAAACACATCAATTGGGCTCTGAAGCAGATTCAGTGGTGCGGAGGGAAGGTGGTGGTGGTAGCTCTCTAATGGCCAGCCAGATACCAGCCCCCTACCTGGCAAACATGCTGTTCTTGTCAACTGTGGGTTTCTAGCCAGCAGGGGCCCATTTCCACTTAATCAAGAGCAATGTGCTCTCAATTGGCACTTTTGTCTTTTTTTTGGCATGCTTTCCTGCTGTTAAATCATTCAGCACACAAACCTCCCAATGGCTCTGGGAATGACACCGGCCTTTGAGAGAATTAGCCAATAATGGTTGCTTTAGTTTCTACAGCTGATCACCAAGGAAGGCCACTGTACGCTCTCCAACATGTCTCAGATGAAAACAGGGATACTTTGGTGTAATCTGATAATTATAGTTTCTCTCTGTTTGTCATTTATCCAATTTTAAGTTCTGTTCTCCACATTTCCACACGAGTTTGTAGTGGGGTTTTTTTTAAAAGAAGTCCTCATTAAATTTATCAGCATTTTGGTGTAAATTTCTCCTAATATGCACATAGCTGTATGCAATTTTGCCTAAAATGAACATTTTTGCAAAGCAATTTCCCCTAACATAATGCATTTTTATTCATTATTTTCACTAATATATTATTTATTTATTTATTGCATTTATATACCGGCCCATAGCTGAAGCTCTCTGGGCAGTTTACAACAATTAAAACATTAAAAACAAAAATTTTAAAAAACACATTTTTAAAAAGCCATTTAAAAACACAAGCTAAAATGACTGGGAGAAGATGATATGACTTTCTATGCACACTTTACTCCACTAGATGCATCTTCTGTACCCATTACTAGGCTGGAGAACTGCATTCAGAGAAATGCACATTTTGAAGGATGGCTGCATTACAATTTGCATATTGTTTTAAAAAGTGCAAATTAGGTAAACTTGCCTTTAATGTGAACTGAAACAAATCCCTCCCCCAGACCTACCTGTGACACCTCTCTTCTTAAAGGGATCACCGCCTGACCACTCCCTCCACCAACATTAGTTTACCAGGCTTAGGGTGCTTCTCTACCTGCTTTATGCCATATCCTTTTATTCTGCAATAGTGTGATCTTCATTGACTTCTGAAGCTAGTAAACTCAAACAGTTTACTTAATATAAAGCTTAATTTTTCAGTGGATCTGGTTATTGTTGTTGTTGTTATTATTGTTGTTGTTGTTATTAAGACTTGTTAGTTGCTTGTTACCCAAAGCTCTCCGCATGACTTACAGCACATTAAGAACATAAATCAAGAATTCCTGCATCTTAAACATATGCAGTAATATGGACTATCTGAAAGGCGATTGTGGGGGAAGACTATGCACACCTGTGCTTATGTTTAACCAAGAAAGCATAACCTTTAGACACTTCCCAAGTCTAGCAACATGATTTAAAAGCAAAGGAGGTGCTTGTTCTTTTGGTTAAAGCTATGCAAAACCAACCAACCACCACCACCACCTGACATCATAACTAGCCTATGATGTGCCATTATATATAACAGTTTGCATTCAACATTCCCCTCTTGCAATATATGGGATGGTTAGCTTGGGCACTAGCAAATTATTTACAGTGCAATCCTTTAGTTTGTTTAGTATGGCTAGACAGTTGATGGATTTCCAGCTACAATGCAGGTTTCTGAATATAGGGTGTTTGGACAGTACAGTATTCTGATTGGCTATGGCACTGCACTGTCAGTGGGTGTGGGTTCCTCTTAGGCCTACTTAATGGCTGCATGCAAGGCCCAACCCTGTAGAATTCCTCTGGTCCTGATGCAAATGGCTAAACCTGTGGACTAAGTGGCTAAGGGGTGACAAATAGCTCATAATGTAGTTTTTTCCTTGTCCGTTCCTGTGAAGCATGGGTTCTAGTTCAATATACCCCACTACCCCCTTTTTGGTGCCTGTTACATGGTTGTGGCTGGCTATGAGCTTTGTTTTAAGGCATAGGCTGCCTTTTGCATGGCCAGCAACAATCATGAAGACTTCGTTCCCTATTTCCCAATGGCAAGACTTGAACTCTCCCTCTTCAGTTTCCCATCTCAGTGCTCTGTCTAAATGAGCGATTGGGGAGACAAAAGGGTTGCCCCATGTGAAGGTGGCGGTGTGGTTGAGATGTCCCTTGTGGCTTGTCTCAGTGTGTCCCTTCTGCCTTCCCTGGCAACAGGCTGTCCCCTATTTTCCCCTGGCAGGGCTTGTTCCCTTCCATTGGAGTTGGCTCTTTTCTTGGACTAACTCTGGGGTTGTTCTTTGCAGGTTCTGCATGTGCATGCCATGTGTAAGGGCATTCAAGTCCCCACCTGCAGAGATACCTGGAGCAGGTGAGGGGGACTCATCCATTAGATGGCAAGTGGAAGAGTGACACGACTGAATGCTCATTATTACAGGAAACCCTAGATGTCAGAGGAAATAATTCCATGGTAGCCTCTTCCCTGATATGCTAGTTTAAGATGGGCAAGGGATTTTTAAAAAAATTAATTCAGCTATGCAGTCCTCCCTCCTACAGTCTGTTTTACAATCTCATTGACATTTGTGTGAACTAGGCCAAAATCAAACCTGTAGAAGCCACCCAAGCCCCAGATAGCCTACAGAAATCTTGTAAGAAACCCTGTCTCCTATAAGAACTTCCAAGCCAGGCTTGGATCTTTGATCTGAGCAACTAAAATATTTAGCTTGTTGTAAGTCTTGGCTGCAGATTGGTTATTGATTTTAAAAAATGTCAGTCCATTTCAGACAGTAGGAGTCTAGTTTGACTTGCACCCTGTACATATTTTATATGACTAGCTGTACAATATAAAATGTTTTGCAACCTAGAAAATGTCTTTTCAGATGCAGGTTAATTTGATGTGGGATGTTCTCACCCTGCCTGCTCCTGGTAAATTTAGCATTTTCACATTCAGCCTATTCTAGAAAAGATGCAAGACTTGGTTCTCAAGTAAGACCAGTTCCATGTGGGTACAATTGATAATGTTCAGTGTTGAGTACAGTAATACCTCAGTTAACAAATCTGCCAGGAACAAAGTTCCTTTTAAAGAAGACTTTTTTAAAATTGAAACTGACCAGCTTTGCTATGGATAAACTTTCAAGCCTGTGCCTTTGCTTTAAGGTGAAACTAAGTAGCATGTGTCTCTGCTTTGCTATCAATAAACTAGCAAAGACCTATGCCTGTACTTAAGGTGAAATTGACTAGCCTGTGTCTATGCTTTGCTTTCAATAAATTGACAGACCTATGCTTTTGCTGTAAAGTGACTGTGTCTTCGCTTTGCTATGGATAAACTTTCAAGCCTGTGCCTTTGCTTTGTTAGGGTAAAACTGACAAGCCTATGTGTTTTCTTTGCCTTAAAGAGATCTCTTGCTTTTTCCCAGGGCTGGGGAGGGAAGGATCCAATATGATTCAAAGGAGGAGAAGGAGAAGGAGGGGGAGTGTGTGGGTGCCAGTCTTAAATTAGTTCTCCACAAATCTGCAGCAATTTGTAATTTTTTTTAAAAAAATCCTCATGAAAATTCTCCAGCATCTTAGTGTCACTTTCTGTTAATTAACACATTTTTGCAGGCAGTTTTGATTAATGTACACACTTCTTCTCCTCGTCTAATGTATTTTTGTATGTTAGTTTCAGTCATATATTCATTTTTATGCACACTTACACATTTTTGTAAACCTTGTTTGGCTGGCGAACTGCATCACAAAATTTAAATAAGTGCAAATTTTGAAGGATGGCCGTGTCTCGGCTCTCGTGCTGTTTCGGAAAGCATGAATTTGATAGGCAAGCCTGAAATGTGAACTGAATCAAATTTCTCTCCCATCCAGCAGGGGTCTTCTTATGTTCTTGTGTCTGGTCCCCAGGTAAGAGTTGCCTAATATGTGTAGTTAACAGGGAGAGTCCAGTGTTGGGTATAAGTTCAGTTCACACCTGCGACCAATAGACAAAGTGGTGGGAAAAGGTCTGTTCCTATCAGACTGGGACAATTTTCAATGTCTAGGTATTATATGCCTATGTTGTACATCGCCCAGAGTGGCTGGACAGCCAGCCAGATGGGTGATTGATTGATTGATTGATTGATTGATTGATTGATTGATTGATTGATTGATAGATAGGGAACATGGACTTTCTATGAGACATAAAATACTTTGGTAGGAGCTAAGGTGCCACAAGGACTGATTTTAAATGGAGCTAGGGCCAGCTCTGGAATTTGGTTTTCATGTCCTGGAGCATGTGAAATAGTAGAGGGCCTCTGAACATGTGCAGAGTGCATTTCCTTCACACCCTATCCACAACAATGTAAAGGGCGGGGTTAGTTGGGAGTGGGTCCCATGTAGATGTGAGCCCTTGCATGTTCCTTTTTTGAAACCAACAGCTGTGTAGGGAAAGGAAAGAATACAAGAGTCTGATTGCAAAGTGCAAATCTGTTCCTGCCCTGGTAAAGTCATCAACCTTGCAGGGCATAATGTTCAGGTCTTGTGCCAGTCCTACAAGGGGACTTCTTTGGACTCTGGGGGAACTGCTTCTGATACATGCTCTTGCAAGTAAGAGTTGAGTGACGCCTGAAGCTTGCGTGCAGCAAAGCAGCCTGTGTCAACAGTGGTGGGATGTAGTCTGAGCAGCGAACTGGAAATCTTTGAAGAACAGACTTCAAAGGAAAATGGGAGGGAGAAAACAATGTCTAATCTTCATACAAATGTGCTCAAGGGTCTCTGAAGCTCAAAGTTTTCCCTGATTTTAGAATTAATTATCACTTGCCACTAGCAAGCTTTTATTCACAGGTAACTGGTACAGCAATCAGAGTTCTTTAGGTGTAAAATTCATGAAACTGTATTAAATTGATTAAAGCTAAGTAAATCACCAGATTTCCCTTTGGTATCTCTGCAGTCCTCCCTCTGCCCCAATTCCCTTCCAAATGTTTGATGTTGAGTCCTCTGCATCATTGATATGCAGGGAGTGGGGCTGGCTCCCAAAAATCCAACTGTGGAAAGGGCTACATTGGAAATACTGCAAAATATAAATTAGAAATCATGCTTGCCATGCTCTGTTGCTTTTGGGGGTATAAGTGAACATTTGCAAACTCGGGTGTCAGCGTTCCTTGACAATTGCAATTCTGGGAAGGAGTCTTTCTGGTGTAAATCAGCACGTCACCAGTAATTTATATTACTGGAAGATCTGGCCAAAACCATTACTCAGCCATGTGACTTTACACAGTCTATATTTCTGGAATTCCTTGTGGCAATACAAGCAAAGTGCTGCAAAGATAACTCTTTCTATGCTAATAAGTGAGTAATTGACATAGTGCTTTCTACCGCTACTAAGGAAAACTCTGTGCAATGTCCATTGATAACAGTGATGGTCCCAATGTATACAATCTGCTGAATCAAGCTGTGAAACTTTTCCTAGATTATACCACGTTAGGTTGCAGGTGGGGAGTTGTAGGTTTTAAATCCCAACACCCCCAGTAGGCAGAAGGCCCCTGGTTCGATCCCTGGAATCTCTAGGTAAGACTGACAATGTCCCCTGTCTGCAACCTTGGTGAGCTGCTGCCAGTCACTATAGACCAGCCTTTCCCAACCAGTGTGCCTCCAGATGTTGTTGGACCACAACTCCCATCAGCCTCAGCCAGCATTGCCAATAGCCAGGAAAGGGGAATTGTGGTCCAACAACATCTGGAGGCACACTGGTTGGGAAAGGCTGCTTTAGACAATACTGAGCTAGATGGACCAATGGTCTGATTCAGTGTAAGCACCTTCCTATGTTCCTATCTGACACCCTTGCTTGCAATCAAGGGTGCAAGTGATTTGCAGTAAGTGATCCTGGAAAAGTTGTTTGTCTAAAGTGGCCCTGGTTTAATTCTGTTAATTACTCATTTGTATTGCACAAGACTAGTGCAGCTGATGTCAGTGAGTAAAGATATTCCTGGATTGGGATCAGCATGCCTGAAATACCTGGCAAGCATTTAAAAAGAAGTCAGACAAAAGTAGTACACTCAAGTAAAGGGCTCCTGCTGGGAGGAAGGGTGGGATATAAATCAAATAATAAATAAAAATAAATAAGTAAAATGGTCAAGCTTGTTTTTGATCTCTCACTCACTGATTATGTGTCAGCACTGCTCCAACAGCTCCCGGCTTGTGCCTACAGGAATACGTGTTCCAAGGCTCTGCAGACAGTTTGGTTCCTTGCTTATTTTGCAGGTCAATGGGACACAGTAGAATTAACATGAAATTGGGAATTACTGTGGGGGATTGCATTGTTAAAGACATTCTACAGCCTCATATAGGCCTATGGATTTGTATTGAATCCCACTGTAATCTAGTAATTGACAGATTCAGGATTGCACCCTGGGATCATTGTCCATCACTCTTTTACTGTGGGGTAGACAGGCAGAGATCAACAAGGTTCTGCTCTGGTTGTCTGTCTAGCTGAAGTTTTTGCTTTAAGGGCCTTTTAAAGGATTCTTCTGGGTCTTGAGCACCCTCATTTGCCACGCTTGAGACTGAACTAGAAATCTGGTGGAAGACAAGTATGGAAACCCCATCACTCCCAAACCACTGCAGTAAGGGTCAGAGAAGGTATGATTTGCAGGGTAGAAGTGGTGGACAGGAAACCAGTTCATGAAACTAAAAGGAAGTGGTAAAGAACCCTATGTTTGACACAAAGCAGTATGGTTAGTTATACATCTGAAATCCACAGTGTCTGAACATTCTTACAAGAAAACAGAGTTGAAATCCACCCTGGATTCATTGCAAAATTTACAAAGATGTAGGCTTACACTGTAGCTCTGATTTATTGTCAGCAGCAAACAATGTCCCCAAATTTCAACCATTTACCATTTATAATTTCTGTTGTGTAAATGAAAAAAACAGGGCAAAATCAACCAATCAATCCTTTGAAACCTATTGATTTTTTGCAGTTGGGCTATTTTTGTGTCCCAGCCAATGTTCATGTTTTAGGAAAGGGGGGGGGATGTCCTGTGCAGTCTTTCAAACAAACCCAACCCAGGGAAGTGCTCTTCTGAGACAACACACTTTGTTTTGCAACATTTAACTTACCAAGACACATTTCAATTGGCTTGGGTAGACAAACACCCCAGAAAACTGTATGTCAATTTCATACTGCTTGGGGTAGAAAGCTACCCCATCAAACTGTTGTGCTATAGCTGCTTGCTTCCCAAACCTGTTGGAAATCGAGCCAAAGCATACTGCGGGAGAAGAGAATGGAAGAACAGAAGCCAGGGCGGGGCTTCTTTTGTGCTATAAGCCACAGAAAAAGAGGACCACAGTGTCTGGTGCCTTTGGGGACTGGCAGGACAGAAGACCAACAGAAGGTGGAGCCAGAGCTAATGACAGGCAGAGCCAACTAGTTCTAGTTTTGTCCCCAGCCTCCTCCCTGCAGAGTTCTACAAGGGGCAATGCTGAGGCCAAGATGGAGAAAGCTGACAGCCTGGTCTACCCCCTAGACTGGTTGTAAGAAAGAACGCTGGTCAGTGGGGGTTGGCTGGCTGAGGACAGACCCTGCTTGGTGGGGCAATGCCTAATCCGCTGTCATGGGCCAGCCTCCAACAGAGGAGGGAGGACAAAGAGAAACACAAACACATCTCCAAGGAAGATTTTGGGCATGGTTGATATTTTTGGAGAAGGGAGTGAGAAGGGTGAGGTTGTCCTCAATCCTACCCTATGATGAGCAGGGCTTCTTAAAGGCCATGAGCAGAACCCAAGAGCAGTAGTTAGCCCTGTTCTCTGGCACAAGAGGGAGCCAAGAATGCTCCAAAGGCCTTGCCATGCAGAGAATGCCACTACTGACTATGTTCAGTTTTTAGATTTCTTGGTAAATCAGCCCAGACCGTAAACATATGAAAAGTGAAGGGTGTGAGTCTTTTCTTCTCTTGGGGATATTCTTGGGCTCTGAACAATAAGATCCAAGCTATCTCTTTTTGGCTCATTGCTGAGATTCCCAAGACAGCAAAGCCACAGGTGATGGGCTTTGCTCCCCCCCTTGCAAAAAAGAAAAAAAATGTTGATCTTTTGGAGCATTTGTTTGATTAGAGATAGTTGACACAGCTTGTGGGAAATCGTTTTGTAGGGGGAAAGAATCTTGCTAGCTCCTCTGTGTTCCTAGCTTTCATCTCCTCTCCTGCTGAGTATTATGAACAGCCCACCAAAAATATCTTGCGAGAACAAAGGGTGAGGCTGGGCAGACCTTCCCGTCATGACAGAGGACTGCAGCCTGGGAAGAGGCTGAGCTATTGGTTGTGGTTTCTGTATTCTAAATGCCAGGGTTTTAAAGCATATCTCAGGATTTTAAGGTGATTATTAGGCTGGCTATGCTAAAATGCTACTAAAGCCTGTTCTTATGACCAACAGTGGAATTATAGACCACATGTTATCTTAATTTTATTAAATTAATTATCACTACATTTATATTCCACCTTTTCTTCATGGAGCTCAAGGTGGCATACATGGTTCTCTCTCTTCTCATTTTATCCTTCCAACAACCCTGTGAGGTAGGTTTGACTGAGAGATGGTGACTGGTCCAAGGCCACCCAGTGAGCTAAACGGCTGAGTGGGGATTTGAACCCTGGTCTCCCAAGTCATAATGTGACATTCTAACCACTACACCACATTGGCTCCCACACCACACCCTGGCCTATTCCTCAGGGACATCCCTGTTTCTGAGTGAATATAGTTGTAAACATTTAACTGAGCCAGGATTTGGAGGGCCCCTGGGAAAGACATCCTCCCTGAGCCCCCTCCCTCTTCTGTCTTTCTCCCTGCCCTTACACCAGCTGCTGCTGCAAATCTTCCTAACATTACTGCTACCTGCGTGTTTCCTGGCTAACAAGCCAAAGAGCAAACAGGCAGTGAGCAGACAAGCTGAAGGGAAGGACTCTTGTCACTAGGCCTCCTGCTGGGGTGTGTGCCCTTGGCAATTGCCCAACCGTGCCAGTCCTTGCTGTCAACCCTGAACTGGGCCTATGTGGCAGATATGCCTGTGAAAAGCACCAGTCGCTTGGCTTCTTTAAAAAAACCGGTGGTATTGCTGTGGCTTTTGTGAGCTTTTAAAATTTAGCTTCGGCAGAGGCCTTAAGAACTTAAGAAGAGCCTGCTGGATCAGGCCAGTGGCCCATCTAGTCCAGCATCCTGTTCACACAGTGGCCAACCAGATGCCCAAGGGAAGCCTACAAGTAGGACCTGAGTGTAAGAGCACTGTTCCCTCCTGCAGTTTACAGCAACTGGTATTCAAAAGCATACTGCCAGATTTAACCCTGGTTTACATATCAGTTTGGGTCTTTCTATTTCACCATTAGCCTGGTCCTTTCTTGCTGAAATTTGTTTTTACCTTCCCCCACCGCCTGAAAGCAGAAATGATGGTGCCGCTGAAGGTCAAATGAAATGGAGAGCAAAATGGAACTGAATGGAGTTACAGCAGCCACACACTGTGCCAGTGGCATCGGCCAGCCTCACATCCTCTCCTTTTCTTGTGATTTAATGCCTGAAAAGAAGATGGAAACATGCAGCCACAATAGCACCTTTCTGTTCTTCCCTGTCAGGGAAATTTAGTTCAGTAGCACCGTGACAGCAGCAAATATGTGGTAGGTTCAGTTTGTCAATTGGATACTCACCTGGAAGCAATTGCTACTTGCCCCAAGAGAGTAGATGTGGCCAACCGCATGGCTCTGTTAAAGTTTTATCTCTCCTTCCAGGAATGTTAAACTATGCCTAAGGTCTATGAGAAAGTGGCTTTTTAAACTTTTTTTGATTTTTTTTCTTGGAGCAGCTCAAACTGTGAAGGGTCTTTTATTTTTCTTCTGAATATAGTAGTGGCCTTATTGGATTTGAACAAGGTTCTGCTAATCCGTCACTCTCTCTTTAACACTGGATAGCCTGATTCCTCTAGGAATCTTTATCAGCAGGGTGTCATAAGTAATAGCCATTCTCTGTCCTTCATCTCCCAGCAGGAAGTACTCAGAGGGACACTACCTTTAAACATGGAGACTTCCATTTAGCTATCATAGTGAGCAGCCATGGATAGATCTATACTGCAGGAATTCTCTAGTCCAGTGATTCTCAAACATTCTTTTTCTGTAACCTGCTTGACAGTTGCTGAGGGTCAGCAGACCACTTATTTCTTCTTCTTCTACAAATCCAAGCGCATATATAACTCATATTTTAATCACCATAGTTTTGCCTTTTTGTTTTTCATAACAGCACAGCTGGGGTGGGGGCACGGGGACCCAGATCCAAACAACTGAAAACATATTCTTGTTTGAGAAAAAACAACTCAACAGTGTCATTTTTCTGCTAGAGATGCCGTGACTTGTAGTCTGAGTCCCCTATGTGACGATGGATGCTCCAAACATCTGCCTCTACTGCTGCTGCCACCTCTTCTCCTGCCCCAGGTAAGGTTTGTGGGCCCTGGGGTGAGCAGGGGAAGGGTGGTGACAGAAGTGGGTGTTTCAGGGTTGAGACAAGCAGGGCCCTTTTCACCCCAACCCTACTCATGAAGCACTGGACATTTGTGATCATGTCTGTTTGATTCCTTTTAGTATCTCTAGCGTCAGGTGTGATGGGTTTGAACGAGGATCCCCATGAGTTCGCTGATCCTCTGGTTGCTGGTTTTAGGATGAAACTACAGACCTCAGCTGGGGCACCAGCACCTCCTGTGACTACAGAAAGCCAGTCCCATGCCACTGACTGCTAGATCAACTGCATCTCTTCAGTTTGGGTAGTTTGCTGTTTAAGGAGGCCACAGCAGCCTCTGTGCTCCTGGGTTACCTGTTCACTGACCTCCCCAGTGGATAGATACCAACTTGCCTTCTATCCCAGGTACTTTCCCTGACTGCCTGAGTTCCTGGCTTGATTGTTTCCTTAACTGGTCAGCGTTTTATATATTAAATACACTTCGATTCATACATTTTATAATAGTGGATGTAAAGGTATGTAATTGTGTGTTGCATAAACATTGTGCCCCCAGTCCTACTTAGCTAACCATATGCATTGCACTTTCAACAGAGTTGTAAATGGGAAATAATGCTGTGAAATTACAAAATTTGCTGCTTTGAAATTGCCTTTGTGCATGCATTCTCTGTCTTATGTTGTTCCACTTGGCCTAGAATTATATTTTCAGAATGATTATGAACTTTGTATTATGTCTTTTCAGAATGAAAGCTTTTTAATTCACTGATGTTTAAGCACTTGCAAGATGAGGGCTCTTAAAGTGTTATTATCCTAATGCTTTCATGAATAACTATTATACATTGCCAGATATCTTGGGGGTGGAGAGAGGGGGAGGAACTGCATCTGTGAGCTTTCATACTGTAGAACACTGTAGGATCCCACCATTCTTACTGATTCTGTTCCTTAAACCAGCCTGTCATGTGGAAATGTACCTGGTGAAGCTTTAACCATCACTTATCTCCACTTGAGGACTTCATTGGCTTAAATTCTGTGTGGTGGGATTCTGTTAAAGGCACAGAAGCAAACCCAGTACAAACAAAAAAGGTGGCAATTTCCTAGCCAGGGTGGCCAGCTGGCCAAGAAAAAGCAACACTTTTGATCCTATGCCTCAAATTATGCCTCTGATCTGCAGACAACTGCAGGTGACACTTTTCATGCTATGATAATCACCTGCTAATACTTGCAGATCAAGCTGCTATTAAGGCAGAGGAACAATAGCCCTTACAAAGTTGACAATTCCACTCCCAGCTGTTCTCTCCCTCTGTACAGAAGCGAGCTCAGAATGAAGAGAGATCTTTTGAGCATTTAGGGATGTGCTACTTATTAAATGCTCTGTGGAAGATTACAGCAATATCTGGCAGCATTCCTATTTAAATGCAATAACTCAGCAGCACACCGTCCCCTGTCTTGCCACTGTGATTTATTGCTTTGGATTGTGATCATGCCATGTTTTGAAAAGCTTGAATTTGGTCAGGGCATGGATGGAAGACCTCCAAGGAAAACAGAGGAGCTGCAGAGAGTGAGATTGGTGTTAATGACCATGTGAAGCTGGAAGAAGGCACCGTCAGTGGGGTAATTCTGCTTTGACCCTGGCTTAAAAACTTCTGCACTTGTAATGGGAGCTGGTTTTAAAAATGTATGTGATTAATCATAAAAACTTGATCCTGGTAAAAAGTTCCATATATGAGTTTCCTTTCCTTGGCCTGAACACTTCCTACCAAACTTTTAACGTAGTTATTGAACATCCCCATCTACCTTAGTGACAACTACCAATTCCCCCCCCCCCAGGCAAGAGTGAGCTTAAGACTGGGTGGCCATAAGTTTTAGAGCTCAAATATGTTGAATGAATGAATGAATGAATTTTTATTATACGATCACAGACCCATCATACAAAGAATTTAACAAACAGTATAAAAGGAATAAAAGCGTACCGTATTAAAATAACAATATTATCAGAAAGTCACATTAAAAGGGAGCATTCTTTTGCATTATCTGGACTAAATTAAGAAATTTAGCAACAGTTTCTGTTGTTATCTTATCGGCATCAGACATAAGAAATTGTAAATACCAATCAATGGATCTTCCGGGAAAGCAATTAATTATAGGGAAAATAAATCTAAAACGTTCAGCATGATAAAAATTACAGAAGAAAAGATATGGGTCAGTGATTCAACTTCAGTGGATGAACAAGGGCAGACACGATTCACATAAGGGATACCTTGGAAGCGGCCCTCAAGGATCGCAGGGGGGAAACAGTTAAATCTCACTCTGGAAAACAGAAGGCGATATTTCGGAATAGACAAATTTACAAGGTAGGCAGCGTGGGCAGGGAATGAAAATTGCAAACCAAAAAACGTAGGGGAGCAAGTGTTACGGGCCCTAGATCTAGAATATTGAAGATCAATATCTTTAATGCGTTGCTCACTGATGCGTTTGGCTGAACCGGAGCCCAATGAGGACAAGAGATCTATTGAGAGGCCAAGCATCTTTAGTTTGTCCTGAAAGTTTTTTTATCCATGAGCTGGTATACGAATCTTTCCATAGCAGGTGTAAGAAGCCCATATCAGGATTGGCATAGGCTACTTTAATCCAGAATCTGAAGGCCAAAAGCCAGGCAGTGCATTCAGTAGAAAAAAGCCCTGCCTCCAGGCGGAGGCCGGCAACTGATGCACAGTGAGGCATGCAAAAAATTGTTCTGAGGAAAGAAGATAGGACAGATTCAACCTTAGCATTAAAGCACGGAGCCCAAATTGGAACCCCATAAAGGAGTTGAGAAAGAATTTTAAATTTAAACACTTGAATCACTGCTGGGATATACTGCCCACCCTTAGTAAAGAAAAAGCGAAGTATAGCCTTAGTAGTATTAGACGCGGATTGGACCGCAGAGCGGATATGAGAAGACCAGGAAAGAGTTGCCTGAAATAAAAACCCCAAGTATCTGAACTGCTTAACTTGTTCAGTTGTCTGACCCTTAACATTCCATGGGTGAACGGACAAGTGCTGGGAGAATACCATGATCTTTGACTTACTAAAATTAATAGTTAGAGAGTTATTACAATAATTCATAAAAGCGTGTAAGAGGCGTTTTAGACCTATATTTGACAAGAACATTAAAACCGCATCATCAGCATACGAAAGAAGAGGGCATTTGGCCCCTGCCAATTTAGGGGGATGGAAATTATCAGATGAGCAGCTGTTTCTCAAATCGTTAAGAAAAAGGTTAAATAGAATAGGGGCCAAAATACATCTCTGGTGAACCCCGCTGGAGGCCAGGATGGAGCTTGTCATGCTGCCATCGGCGCCACAGAGAACGAAAAGAGTGGTACGTTGATAGAGGCGACTAATAAGAAAAAGCAGTCTCTTATCAATTGTGGAACGAGATAGCTTAGACCAAAGTTTGGCCCTTGAGACAGAGTCAAAGGCCGCTTTGAGGTCCATGAAAGTAACTGACAAGCCATTGCCATGACAGCTTGTATACTTCTTGGCCAGATGAAGTAATATTAGACAGTGATCCAAGGGAGATTTTCCCTTTCTAAAACCTGCTTGCTCTCTGCCCAGAATGTTTTCCTTCTCAATCCATGATAGCAGCCTAGCGTTGAGGAAGCTGGCATATAGCTTACCCACGATTGATAAGAGGCTAATAGGTCTGTAATTAGAGGGGTCACCTCTGTCTCCTTTCTTAAAAACTGGGATAATTACTGCCTCTAGCCAGGATATAGGGAATTGCCCTGAGTAATTAATATGGGGAAACAAATTGGCTAATAAGGGAGCCCACTAATCAATATGGAACTTTAGCAGTTCAGATGGTAAGGCATCAATGCCCGGAGCCTTGCCAGGTTTCAGATTTCTTATCAATGAGGCTATTTCCGATGACACTACGGGAGGCCATATAGGCAAAGGGGAGGAGTCCACATGGGTCAAAGGACCGAGCAACAGACTACCGTCGTCAGAGAACAGAGCAGCAAAGTGGCGTTCCCAGATTGCAGATGGGATATTGCATTGAGAAGAGTTAGACAAACCTAAGGCATCAGTCACTAAAGCCCAGAAAAGTTTTGAATTTTTATTTAGGGAAGCACCTCTCAAGGCCTTCCATTGATTTTGTACTGCTAATCTCTTTTTAATAGAGATAAGTTGCTTATATTTCTTTTTAGTAGTAAAATATTCAGGTGGTAATACATGAGCCTTGTTATCCCGATAGTGCTTATAGACCATTCTCAGTTGGTTCTTAGCCTCAAGGCAGTCCTTATCAAACCAGTATGAGAAAAATGATCTGGAAGAGGAACTAAAGGGATGAGGCTTGGGCCTTAAGGCCTCATATAGAGCAGAGGATAAAAGTGAGTAATCATCTAAAACAGCAGAAACATTGGGGGAGGCCCCAAGATGACCATTCACAATTCGAGATCTAAGGGCCATACCCCGGGAAGAAGCAAGAAAATGGGCAGCCTTGTTAGAGGACTCAATAGACCAGTAAAACCTCTTGTAGCTAGAGCGAGGGTCCTTATCTGCATATTGCAGGTAAGAGACCAAATGACCATGTTCACTAAGTGTTAATGTAAAATTGAAAGGACAATGGTCACTATCAAGTTTGTCGACTATGGCAAAATTAGAAATCTGTGCAAACAAAGATTGGGAGATTAAAACATCATCGATCACGCTACTGCCTTGGGTAGACGCATATGTGAATTCAGCACTGTTGGCTAGTTCTACATGGCTGTTCAGGATCATCAAATTGAGGCGAGCAGCCAATTGTATCAAACAAATTCCAGCATAATTTACCCTTGGATCTTTAGAGATCCTTTCATGTCTAGGGATATAATTGACTGGGTCGACCTCACCCCATAGGGGAGAGAAAGAAAGAATGTTATTGCTAGAACCGATTCTTGCATTAAAGTCACTGAGGATAATAAGGTATGTCCTAGGATGTGAAAATATCAGATCTAATATGAATCTCTCCAGCTTATCCCAGGTCAATTCTATATTCCTCTTAGAAGCAGCAGGAGGGATATATATATTGACCAACAGAAGAGATGTAGATGTAAATTGCAATAGACCCGCAAGGGCAATATTATCACACGAACCCAGAGCCGTAAAATTTGCCCAGAGCGAGGTAGATATCAGAATCGACAAACCAGCCTTAGGTCTACCTCTGCCTTTGGCGGGCACGGCTAATAGGTCAGTTGTAGAAAAACCATTCAAATTGATGTTTTTATTAGCCCATGTTTCCTGTAGGCAGACCACCTCGTAGTTTCCTAGAAAATCCAGGAATCCCGGGAAGAATTTTTTAGAAGACCATCCGGCAATGTTCCACGTAAGAAACTTAAGCGAATCATTAAAGCGAATCATTGAAGTGGCAAGGACTGAAAAGATTGTAGTAATTCTATTTCTTCTGGAACAAAAGCAAGTTTAGAAGCAATAGAATGGTCAGAATGGGAGCATATCGGATGCTGTCCAGAAGAGTTAGGATGCGGGGAAGCTTTAGAGTCACCCAGCTGGATAAGAGAGTTGCAAGTATTCACCATTTGGGAACAGTATGGGGTTTTATGGAATAAAGCTATAAGATTTTGATTCACAAACAGTCTACATATTACAATATTTGTGTTAAAAAACTTAAATCTTTCCGCTTATATAAAAGAGACGCAGATGCCGAAGACGTAAATGTAACTATAGCACGGGCATGTTGATAATCATACAACAGGTACACAATCTCAGAGATATCATTAATCATACCGCATTGGGGAGCAATCTTGCCCACCAAATTCAGGAAGTGGGCCTTGCGTTGATGAAAAGGGAGCCAGCCTTTAGGTTTAGGAAGATTGGAGAAAACTGATTTTCTATTGTTAAGAGACAGTTTCCACTTTTGCTGAGATGTGGGAAGCGGAGAATAACGTGGCACCACTTGAGCAGAGGGATTGACCTCAAGGATGTATTGCCAGGGGTCTTATATTCCAGCAGTGGTCGTCCTAGGAACAGAAGTAGCATTTAAAGAAGGCACATCAGGTGAAAGATTGTCAAATTTCAAGTCAGGGGGGAGAGGTAAATCAGGTGCCGAGTGTAGACCATTGGTAGAGGAGTTGGGCGCATGAGACTGGCAGAGAGCCTTCTTTTTTATGCTTTTAGGAGCAGTAGATGATTGAGGGGGATCAAGCAGGCTAAAAAGTTTTTTAAAATTCATTCCTTTTCATCGTTTTACATTCTTTGACCTGGATCCCCAAGACTTAATATTTTTTGACTTAGGTAGAGGCAGCACTTTATTATTTACCTTGTGGGTGGCATGTTTTGGTGGTTTCTTGGGGGTTCTGAGAGGTAGATCATCCTTCCCCGGGGGATTTTTTGATTCGTTAACCCCCTTCAAATAGCCAGAGGTCTTTATGCAAGGATGGGATATATGAAATTCGGCTATCACCACCAATAAATCATAACATTTAGATAAGAATTTTTTGACCAAGTCCAACTCTCTAATGAGTAAAAGCCAGGAAGCCTCCAATTGAGGAGTATCGAGAACGATGGGACTCATAATCACAGATACTTTTGATGGGGCATGTTGAAGAGTAGGGTCTAGTGTGTTGTTAGATCGAGGAGAGGATGTAGATGCCATATCTGTAGGTCGTGGCTGGATTGTTTCAGAAGAGAAGGATCGACCAAATAAAGAGGGGGGTCATCTTATGAGAAGGAGACGAAGCAGACAGAGGAGTATGAGGGCTGAGAGGCCTCGCGAAGGGGGGGGTTGAGGCCCCCACTGCAGCAAGTTCGGATGCCAAGTTAGGCCCCCAGGAGGACCTTCCTGGGAGGTGCAGCCCACCCTTGGTATAATCCATCGACCAATCAAGGCAGAGAGGCTCCTGGAAGATCATTGAAGCATCTTTATCATCCAGTATCCGAGAGCTTCCTCCCTCTCCCTCATCCACTCCCAGATGGCCCTCTTTTGAGGAAAAGTACGAAGAGATTTTAGTTTGTTTCTTACTTTTCTTTTCCTTCTTTCCCTTCTTCAAAGGGATTAGGGTGGGGAGTAAAGATTCCCCTGACACCTTGCTAGCTTGTTGAGTAAGAACCATGGCTGCCGTCTATTAGGTGAGTTACAGTAGAGGTATATTCCAGGTTGAAGCCCAATTAAGCTAACAGACTCATCGGGGAGAAAATAGGACAAAGGTTGGCAGTATCTTATTGTCTTGACCCTTTGTTCTACTCCTGTAGTAATAATTCTTCAGCGTCAGAGATGTAAAATGGACGCGGGGGAGAGCTCTAAAGAATTTCAGGGGCACGACAGTCAAAACCAGCACACCAAATAAAAAAGCAGGAAAAGTCAGTTCCCTTTCTCTAGCTGACAACAGGCCCTTGATTAATGGCCAGAGGCTACTTGAAGCCAGTGGAACTCGTGTCACACCCACTTGGATTAGTGGGATTTGACAAGAATGGTTTTTAGTGGGGAAAGCAGACAAAGATGTCTTGAATTTTTGAATGTTTTGGAAAAGGCTGAGAAGATGCTTCTGGCTATCAAAAGCAGCCTGCTGAGATTCTTGGATGCTGGCTTGACATTCCTTTAGGATGAGAACTGTATGCATGTTTATTTTCCAGCTGCTCTAGTTACACATTTGTCAATAAGCAATCCCTATTACAAAAAGCACCAATGCTCTCTTCTTGGAGGCCTGTGAAGCCCTGGCACACCCATACCAATGTCATTGGGTGTGTGACAGGGTCTAGAGAAGGAATGGGGAGCCTGTGGCCCTTCAGATGTTGTTGGGACTACAATTTGTCATCCCTGATCATTGGCCATGTTGGCTGGGGCTGATGCGATCTGAAGTCCAACAACATATGGAGAGCCACAGCTTCTCCATTCCTGGCTTAGAGACTCCAAGCATTTCCTGTAGGCCTTACAACACGTAAAAGAAAGTAATGTCTGATGATGGCAGACCTTCAATTTTTAATGAATGGATTCCACATTCAGAGAGGCCAACAGCAATACATGGAATGTTTTTAAATCCCCCCTCTGTCCACCCTATTCTTTTACTATCCACTTAAACACTTCTTATAAAATTCCTTTACATTCTTCTACAAGCCCGCTTCTACAATATTTTGCTCATCTATGGTATCCCTGTAGTCAAAAATATCTTAGATGGCTCTATGTTATTTTTTAAAAAAAACAAACAAATTTAATCTATCGGGTGGGATATTTTTGAGTGATTACACTAGTGTCACCAAAGCACTTCAGGAAAGATTCCTTATTTTGACACTAGTAATTTTATTTTTTTAAAAAGTTAACTTGAAATCAAATGAGGAACAGGTGCTGATTCTCCACTGCAACTGCCTTCATCACATCTTCCTTCTCTCTCTCTCCACCCTTGGGATTACCTGCTTTCTCAATACTAGGTTGGCAAGAAAACTGGTTAGAAATAGCTAGTGAATACATTGGCAGGGGAAAAGTAGCTGGCAACAGAAGGATGAAGCAGCCGTCCTGTCTGGTGTCTGCCATTTTTTGTCCACAAATGTCATCACCCTGCCACTGAACCGTGATATGTGCACACACGTGCCATTAACCAATATGCAGAGGCAAACAAGAAAAGGCATAAAATGGGCTTGTGAATAGGGATGGGCAAATCTGTCAGTTTTGGTTTCTCAGTTTCTCACTTTCCCAGTCCGAATATCAGTTCATAACATTTTTGCATCAGCTTGGGATTTTTTTTAAAAAAAAATCACTAGAATTCCTCAGCATTCTCAGAATGCTTATACTCCCAGAACTGTCTATTTTCGATTCCGTACCAGATGTAGCTATTGCCTCTTTACTACACTCAATTCATCAGCATTTTAGGGTGACTTTCTCATAATATATACATTTGCTATGCAATTTTGCCCAGGGGTGCCACCAGGATATCTTGGGCACGTACACTGTATATACATTGGACCCCATACATTCCTAGCCACCTCTGTCTCCCGGCAAGCTATTGTTAGCCTTTGAACAGTAATTTTGAATCTCTGATAACAACAGATAAAAAATACTCGAAGTATGTGCAGCTTCACAACAAAAGTGACAGAACCAACTCTCAGCCTAACCTACCTCACAGGGTTGTTGCAAAGAAAAAAGGGGGAGGGCGGACCCAGGAAGAAAAGTGAGGTGCACATCTTTCACGTCATATTCACGAACCATGCAGTGTGGGGGGGGAAACATGCACAAAGCCACTACCCCATTACTTTAATGGCAACATCCCACAGCACTTATATTTTACAGCAATATACAGGCATACCCCGCTTAAAGTAGCTTCACTTAAAGTCACCTCGCTATAAAGTACATGCTGCATACTCCACCATACCCCGCTTAAAGTACAGGCGCTTTGCAATAACGGACACTTTATTGGCATGACGCTGCTGCCATCTAGTGGTGATTGCGTGCAGTACAAGTGAAGACAATTGCTTCACTTTAAGTACATTTCACTTAAAGTACACTCTCCGGTCCCATTGCGTACGTTAAAGCGGGGTATGACTGTACCAACAAAAAAAGATTACACACACATATTCACTGCTTTGTGGATTAGCAGAACAATGACGTGCTGGGAATTCTGTCTTCCAGGATCCAGTGTACCTGAAATGCAGTTCTATTAAATTAAAAGCATCTGTTTACTGTACACACACACACATACACACACACACAAGAGTGCATGTGCACCTTCACTGAACCAAATCTCAGCCTAATCCACCTCACAGAGTTGTTAGAGAGACTCCATACACACACACCAGAGATGTAAAAATACATACACTCCGTATAATAGTTTATATGGGGTATATGTCACTCAAAAGAAAGTCCTATTGAATTCAGTGGGGTTTATTCCCAGAGTCCCAGGTATGTGGGCTTAGCATTGCAACTTTACTTCCAGAAAAATGAGTAGAGGATTAAAGTCTCATGTTGAAACGGTTTTCAAAGCAGGCTATGAATTAGAAAAATAAACTCCAGCAGCACAAGAAAATGTAAGCTTGTATGACTCCTTATATTTAGAAAATAATAACACATTGAAATGGCATCATAGGTTGCATGTACACTTTATTTCTGTTCAAAAACTATTTGATGTAATAATGTATAATATGCAAAAAAATTTGCAAATAAAAAACCCTGCATGTACACTTTTATTGTCTTCATCACTGAAATTGTTTACTGTGCATGCCTAGCAAGATCCTGCTGTGCTGTGTGTGCTTCTTTGATCTTCTATTCTGGATGTGCACACAGGGATAAAAGTGGGCGGACAGCCACATGTGCTGCTCTGAAAGCTATAAGCTTACCCAACTCATGACATGTGCACACGCATCCTATTAACCAATATGCAGAGACAAACAAGAAAAGGCAACTCTTTTCAGGAGTTGCAAGGGTATCTAGCTATTGTCTGGTATTCAACAAATCCCTTGACAATCACAGCTCTGACTTCACTCATTGGCTAAAAACCTGAAAGGGCAGGGTTTGGAGCAGTCAGCCAGCTCATTTCAAAGAACTTGCAGGAAAAGGGCAGCTTATGTTTTGGTGTATAACTTTTGATCCAGAGCACTTAGAAACTGACTGTTTTTTAAAAATGAAAGCTAAAAGTGTGGGGCCCCTGTTGGCCCCAGGCCTGGTAGAAATGAACCTTTTTTCCCATCTGTTGTCAGCTCTGATAATACACATATTTTTGCAAACCAATTTCCCCTAATATAATGCATTTTTGTATGTTGTTTCACTAATATAGATAATTTTATGCACACTTTAGCCCAGTATACACATTTTTGTAGCCACTACTTGGCCGGAGAACTGTACTGCAAAATTCAGAGAAATGCGTATTTTGCAGAATGGATATGTTTCAGTTTGTATTTTGGAAAGTGCACATTAGATAGGTCTGCCTTTAAATGTGAACTGAATTGTATTTCTGCCTGATCCCACTGGTGAACCATGAGTCTCTTGCAATGTGTACTTCTATCCAAAGTTTCCTTATACTTACAGATGCATTTCTATGGCTCTGATTTACTCACAGGATTTTCATTTAGGTTTACACATGTTATCAGAAGGGCCCATGTATCCTTAAAGAGGAGGCTGTAAATGTGGTACTTATGGGTACCACAGCATCCTCAGATGCCTCCTTATATCTACCAAGGCACCTTGCCTCCATTTTTGTTAAATTCATTGTGTTCCTTTTTAATTGGTTGTTTGGGTGTGGCAGTAGCCTGCTTTTTTGCCTGTTTTATTTGTTGGGAGGTTTGTGTACGTGTTCCGCTTGTTTGGGTTTTTTTTTTTTTAGGGGGGAGGGTTCTGAGCATCACCAGTTTTAATTCTGTGACATGGGTATTTTGTAAGCATGGGGTAATTCATGGGTGTTCCCCAAGTCAAATCATGATATCAGTAAACCCTCCTGAATTGGTTTGGGCCCAAGCAAAATCTTGTGCCACTCTGTTTTTGTGCTATATAGTGCTTTGTTTTCCTACATACATTTCTCTAGGTCCATGGGCTTAGCAAGAAGTGAGGCTGTCCAAAATATTGCCTCTGCAGAGCACTGAAGAACTCTGAATTGTTTTTCATTTGAGTTTTTAACAATACTATATTACTCTGCTTCTACACACATGCATGCACTCACACCAGAGCCCTTCAGAATTCCACAGGCAGTGTTCTGGATAGTATTACAAAGTGAGACTATTGGAAACTTCTGAGGGCCTATCAGGAGATTTGTAAGTACACAACAACTCCAAAAAGAGTGGCTGGTGTGAAGCTGCAAAGTTCTTAAAAATGAACAAGCAAGAATATACACCACTTGGCCACCTCTTAAAAATTTAAGGTAAGAAAGAAACAACCTCCCCCTCCCCCCTCTAAAGAGATTATGAAGAAATATGAATCTCTGTACTTCCTTCACACAAAAAACTTGTATCTATTTGTATGCAGTTTGGAAGGCTTAATCCATTCTGGAGGGGTTCCTGTGTCTGTAAATTTCATTCACTTTGGCCAAAAGAAGAAAACATTATAGTTAAGTATATATTGCCCATTATAGTGAACCAGGAACAAAGAGCTTCATTATATACAGAGTGGCTCAGAACCCAAAACACAGATCAAAGTGACGAGTGCACAGAGTGACTCAGAAATAAATTGGATTTTTTTACAAATGCACATATATTAGGTGAATTTTGGGGCCTGTGCAGTTCATTAGTATTTTGTGGTGCCCATGGCAGTTTCTTAGATATCCTAATGTGCCCCCAGAACTAAAAACATTGGGGACCCTGCCATTGGGGGCCCTGCTTTAAAAGTATGCCTTTTTACTGGTTGTACTTATCTCCACACTAGGGATTCCATGACTTATTCCAAAATTAGTGTGAAGCATATCTGTAATGAAAACTAACTACATCTTCTGCGTATGGAACAGATCCACAAGGATCTGTCAGTCTCTCCAGCTAGGTACAGTATAAGCCTACAAAGGTATTACAGCCAAACAGAATTCTTAACCAATCTGTCTCCCTATGTAGCTAAATTTGCAAAGTGCGTTTCATTCTACCTGATTTGAATTTCCTCCAAAGAAAAACAGCTTATGAACCCAAAATAGTTTGTCAAGTGTGAAGAACAGGCTAGATTCAACTTGGTGATGTGTGTTGTCTCATTCTATATGTGAAGTGCAACATTTGAGTCTGCAAACAGGGTTTTGTACATGGATGGATGGTGGCTATTTGGCAGAAAACCCATCAGGTGAATAGAAGAGCAAGGGATGATTAATAGGCATAATATTTGCTGGTGTTCCCAGCTTGAAAACAATATTTCTTAGAGGAGAGAGAGAACACATTGATTGTTGATTCAGAAAAGTAACTGGTATGAAAACCACTGACTAATTTGACAAATGTCAAGACCTTTTGGTTTAGTGAAGGTCCTCTGTTCTTCTCAATGGCAGACAACAAGGGAGTCATTACTGGAGAAGCTTTTGGTATTTCAAAAGCAACCAAGAGGACACAACATCATTGGCTTTAGTCACTAATACAATATTGGGAAAAATCAAATATTATCCATCATCCAGGTTGTATGATGTGTTTATTGGTGGAAATCAGGAATAGATCAAGGTAAATGTCTAGAACTGCATTGCTAACATAGGTTTCAGCAGCTCTCCCTGGATCTAATGATCTATAACTGTTTTTTTTAGCTGTTCTTAAGCCTGCTCTATTGTTGCTTTGTTGTGATGTCCTGTATCTTTTTATTGATTTTTTGGTAGGCTCTATTGTTGCAGTATTAACTTTTGTTTTCTGTATATTACCTTGAGTACCTGCTGGAAAGCTGGTGCACAGATTTATGTGGTACATAAAACACTGGCCTCTTCGTGCCAGTGCTGGTACATCATGTCTAGAAAAGGGCAACACTGCTGTGTTATTTGTTGTGTGTTTGTTTCATTTTTATCCTTCCGTTACTCCAATGAGCTCAAGGCAGTGCACACAGTTGTTTCTCTACCTTTTGTCCTTACAACAAGCCTGTGGGGTAGGTTAAGCTGAGAGATGGTGATTGGCCCAAGGTCACCCCAGCGAGCTTCATGGCTGAATGAGGATTTGAACCAGGGTCTCTATAGCCCTAATCTGCCAGAAATATGTCGCCTGGCTCCTCCCTGCACTCTACCTTGCTCTTGGCAAGAACTGCCAACTTTTTTGCCTGGCAGGCTATTGCGTGAGAAGTGGGGATGGGAAGATCTGTAAATTTCGCTTCTCACGGTTTCTCGTTTTTGCAACCTTAAATTCAGTTCTGCAGCAATTTGATTTTTTTTTTTTTTAAAAAAAAATCCTCATGAAAATTCCCCAGCATTTTAGTGCATATTTCTCCTAATAAACACTTGCGGCAAAGGGTTGAAATAATACGCAGCCACAGCAAGCTGGGTTGAACAAAGGGCCACTTTATTAAACTTCAAACAAACCCCTTAAACTAAACCTGCAGAGGGGAAACCGAGGTACGGGAACTGTCTATAAGCAAGCTGCTGCAATATAGCTATTGGGCAACCAGCCCCTATTGGGGCAAGGGCAAGCCATTCTGCTTACCCCTTACCCCCACCACACCTGTAGGTGAGCAGGGGGGTCTTCCCACATCACCAGCCCCTGGGGCCCCACAACTCTGAGTGGATGAGATAAGATGGCCCCAGAAGCAGCCCATATCCTGCCCTTGGGCCCTAAAACCCTGACTGGTAGGCCTCCGGAGCCACCAATCACCTCCAAAGGTGACTAAGGGGGCCACCTAGCTGTCCACACCTACATCCCTTCTTGTTCCTTGCCGCACAAGTGACCAGACAGCCTAAACCAGCTCGGGGAATTAACCTTAACATTGTTGAATTAGCCAAATGAGCCGAAATAACCTAGTAACCACCATGTTGCACACCAAGAGGATGTTTAGGGGGGCGGCACAGGCTTAAATAAGCCCCGATGCCCCACCTCGATGCAGTCGTGCTGCGCATGCACTTCATGTGCGACGTGCATCTGCTGCCCTCCTCTAAAATGGCTTCAACCCCTTAGCCGCAAATACGCACTGCCCGCCCAGGCTGCACTTGGGCGAGCGGAGAGGGCCTTTTTTCTGGGCAATGGTGACTAATGTACACATTTTTTCAAGCCGCTTCTCATCATATAATGCATTTTTACATGTTATTTTAATGCATATGTTCATTTTTATGAACGCTTTCCCCTGATATATGCATTTTTTTAAAACATTGATTGGTTGGCAAATTGCATTGCAAAATTTGATCGAGTGTGAATTTCAAAGGATGGCTGTGTTTCAGTTCTCATATTGTCTTGGAAAGTGCGAATTTGATAAATTTTGATTTAAATGAGAACTGAAGTGAAATTCTTGCCCATCCCTAGTGAGAATTGAAGAATTTCTGCCTGTTATGCTGGAGCCCTGTCAGAAGAAAAAAATGACAATCCTAGTGAGGGCCAAGGAAGGGAAGTAATGCCACCACATATCACATACTGTAAGCTGTCTGGGAATAGCAGTGCAAGACTGTGCTATTATTGCCTAGTCATAAATGGTGCAATATAGCAAGTGACTCATCAGGGGGACACTGCTCCCCCCCCTGGCCAAATACAATATGCTGATATAGCTCCTGCAGCTGTAACAAAAGTTTCTACTGGGCTGTAAATTTGCCTGTCACAAGGGTAACCAACATTCTAGTTCAGTGGGCACATGGAATTTTGAGAAAGTGCTGTGGGTGCCAGTCACAAAATGGCTGCCAGGAGGGCATTGCATAACACAAAATGGCTGCCACATTCAAAACAGCAGAAAAAGAGGCAGGAGCACAAAATGGTATGGGCATGCTTCCCCCCAATCAGCTGCCCCATCAATGGGGGGAAAAAACACCACACCACTACCACACTCACTTAAAATAAGGAACTCTTTGCACCCCTCCTCTGTCTGGAAGGGAGGATGGGTTTTTGATCCTGGCATCCAATGAAATGTGGACATTTTTAAAGGGAGAGTTTTTAATGTAAGAGAGGTTGAGCCAGTGCAAACTGGAACCAAGCAGGAAGAACAAGCAGTCTCTCGTGCATTGTGGATTTTTGAGGGGATATTTAATAAGGTTTTCTGTAGGTGCCATAGGAGACACTGGTGGGTATACTGACACCCACAGGTGCCATATTGGTTACCATTGGCCTATAGAGAGAGATACATTTTAATGTCCATGTGACATTTCCATATGTATCTGGGGTTCCACCTCCTGATTCCCCATGCCTAGATCAGGAAATCCCCCAGGAAGTCTGCCTCAGACTGGGTCAGATATGCCCTTTGAACCCCAGCTTCAGCCCCACCACCTTTTCTCCCCAAAGGTGGTCACTGGTATAGACTGTCAGTATAATTGGTATAGCGTAGATTGCACACTGATTTGGTAGCACATGTGACCAAGCTGACACACAGAATTTAAAAACAAACAAGTGTTATTATTTACAAGATGTTGAATGCTGATCATTATTGATTAAGATGTTGTTGTCCCTACTTTACCTACCTATCCTACCCCTCTAACCACAATAAAACCTCCCTCAACACCCCAGCCCCTCTACCTAGATGTTCACTTCACAATCCTTAACCCTATCTCCTCCAAATCATTCCCTATCTAACTCTAACTGTCAAAACCAACCACTTTTCACTTTCAAAACGCACTTGGAACTCTCACTCACACACCTCTTCCCACCTGTCAGCCTTGCATCATCCACACCTCCTAGCATTCCATTCACTCTTTCTTACCTGAATAACATTTCATAGCATGTTTAAATACATAAACAAGTCTGATTTCATTATAGTCCACTTTATAATTAAGGAGATACAGCCTGAATGTACGCATGGTGTCTGCAAACGGTGAATTATCTCCAAAGCTGTCTCAATCTGACAAAATTAATTTAGCAACTAAAGCAGATCCATGCTATATGAAGAAGATATTTGTAATAACACAAAAAATCCTTGACAGTATGGGGTAGCCACAAATGACAGCAAGCTAAGTTCTCTGCGAAAGAGTGCTTTTGAAGCAGACACAAGCTGTCCATACCATACATGTCTTCCGATTCAAAATGAAGAGGAAATCCAACCATGCTGTGACTGTCCCAAACTTTGATCAGGTTGCAATGATGACATTTTGACTAAAGGCCAAGCAGAAATTTGGATTGTGAACTGCACTTGGATGATTTTGATCATTTCAGTTGTCCATCTCCAAACCATGTCCTCTGATCAGTGCTGGATTTAGGCATAAGCTAAACAAGCTACAGCTTAGGGCCTCACAATCCGCAGGGGCCTCAAAAAATTTTTTTGGGGGGCTTTTAAAATTTTATGTGTACTGAATATATATATATATATATATAGTGTAATTTTTTAACAAAGGGCCTCCAAGCTTTATATAGCTTAGGGCCACACCAAGTCTAAATCCGGCACTGCCTCTGATCTATAAGCATAATGTTTTACTCCCCTTTCCAAATATGAATATACAAGTGATGGTGAATCTGTGGTGAAGGAAGCACATTCTCAGAGGCGTTCTTGTTGTTTCTCTAGGTATCGTGAGTGTTGGGCATAGAAGATAGGGCACTGATCTGGGAAGTTACATGTAGGTAGTCATACCCTATGGATTGGTTACAGCTGCACTGGTGAAAGCAATTGTTTGCCCTGCTGCAGATGAAGCATGACACTCTACCTGGAAAGCACAAGCTGACTAAGTGTGTGCAAGAAAAACATAGGGAGCTTCTTTATCCTCTGACAGGCCATTGGCGCATCAAGCTCAGTATCATATACAGCAGACAGAGAGAACTTGTTGCCCTCCAGACGTCATTGGACTCTCAACTCCTCTCTAGTCTGTATGATCAATGGTCAGGGACAGTGGGAGCTGTAGTTTAACGATGCCACATAGTGGCAGGCAGCACCTCTGTGAATTTTCAGATGGCACTCTGTTGCAGCTCTGCTTGGAGATGCCAGACATTGAACGAGGGACCTTTTGTAAGTGACGCTTGTGCTCTACCACTGAGCTTACAACGCTTCTATAAAAAACCCTTCCCTGACACTTGTCCTATTTACACACACATTTATCACTAGCATCAAGGACTCCTTGCATATGTGGCTGAGCTGCCACAGATTAATTAGGTACATAGATGGGAATATAGTTTGTTTTTATGTACACTGCTTAGAAATACTAATGGTTTAGTGGGATATAAATGTCTTAAATAAATAAAAATATGAACCAGCCCCCCCTTTTTAGTTCCTAAGTAATTTCCCAAGTAATGGGTACAGTCCATGCATTATATCTTTGTGATATGTGAGGCTACAGAAACTGATCCGTAATCTAGTAGTACCTGACATAAGCTGGGCTGGTTTCTAAATGTGCAAGAAACTGGGCAAGGGAAGAAACCAAAGCTTTTCAAAATGGAAAAGAAATCTACCCTGTGAGTCTCACGTGTCTGTTTGTAGTCCCTGCTTGCCGTAAACACAGAGGTGTCTTCCCGAGCTATTATCTGGGCTAAAGGCAGCATAGCTGTGCTGAGTTCAGTGCCGTTTAAATCTGAAGAGGATTTTAACATTTTTTTTAAATTTTCAACAAAATCCTTCGTGAAGGCACACTTCCTTCACCAGTTTTGCCACTGAGGACTAAGGGAACTTTCGGCAAATTCTCATGGGGGACTGGGGCAAGTGTTAGGATGTGAAAGACTGAGGATACAGGAAGGCTGGGACTTTGTTGAACTATTAATTGACATGTTATGGGTGATCCATGGAAGAGGGGGAGATATGTGTATCCTGCCCCCACAAATGTACATTACATAATACGTGATATTTTCTCAACCTTAAAAGAAAGCTTAGATGGAGAAGTTGCATACTTTCTGCAAAAACAAGACCAGGACTGCGGTACAGATCATGAACTAGTTGTATCGAAAATCAGAGTAAAGCTAAAGAAGAAGAACAAAGCAATCATAATGCCAAAATACAATTTAAATATCATCCCAGGAGAATATAAAGATCAAATAAGGAACCAGTTTGAGGCTTTAAACTTAATTGACAGAGAACCAGAAGAACTATGGAGTGAAGTCAGAGACATTATCAAGGAAGAATGCAAAAAGACAATACCTCAAGTTAAAAAGAGAGAAAGACCTCAATGGATGGCTGAAGAAACTCTTAAAATGGTTAAAGAGAGAAGGAAAGCAAAAGCAAGAGGAGAAAGAAACACGGTCAGAACCCTAAATGCAACTATACAGCGACTAGTACGTAGGGACAAAGAGAACTATTATAATTGTTATTGTATAGAAATAGAAGAGAGCAACAAAAAGGGAAGAACAAGAGCCCTATTCCAAAAGATTAGAGAAATGAAAGGGAAATTTAAATCAAGAGTAGGGATGTTGAATAATCAACAGGGGAACACACTGACTGACCGAGATGAAATAAAAGGAAGATGGAAGCAATACACTGAAGAATTCTATAAAAGAGATGCCAGGATGACAGATTCATTCAGGGAGGAACCATATGATGAAGAACCAGAAATGAATGTGAGGTGAAAGCTGCTCTTAAAATACTTGGAAGAAACAAATCACCAGGAATAGATGGCATACCAATAGAGTTGCTACAAGCTACTGAGACTGAATCTGTCCAAATTTTGACAAAAATTGCCAAGAAATATGGAAAACTAAACAATGGCCCACAGACTGGAAGCGTTCAATATATATCCCAATTCCAAAGAAAGGGGATCCCAGGGAATGCAGTAATTATTGACTTAATATCTCATGTAAGTAAAGTAATGCTCAAAATTCTACAACAAAGGCTCTTACCATATACGGAGTAAGAAATGCCAGATGTCCAAGCTGGATTTAGAAAGGCAAGAGGTACCAGAGATCATATCACAAACATACGTTGGATAATGGAACAGAGCAATGAATTTCAAAAGAAAATCACCCTGTGCTTTATAGATTACAGCAAAGCCTTTGACTGTGTAGCTCATAAAAAACTATGGAATGCTTTAAAAGAAATGGGGGTGCCACAGCATCTGATTGTCCTGATGCACAACCTATACTCTGGACAAGAGGTTACTGTAAGGACAGAATATGGAGAAACCAATTGGTTCCCAATAGGAAAGGGTGTGACACAGAGGTGAATTTTATCACCCTATTTATTTAATCTATACACAGAACATATCATATGGAAAGCGGGTTTGGACCAAGATGAAGGAGGTGTGAAAACTGAAGGGAGAAATATCAATAATTTAAGATATGCAGACGATACCATACTACTAGCAGAAACCAGTAACGATTTGAAACAAATGCTGTCGAAAGTTAAAGAGGAAAGCACAAAAGCAGGACTACAGCTGAAAGTCAAAAAGACTAAAGTAATGACAACAGAAGTTTTATGTAACTTTACAGTTGACAACGAGGACATTGGACTTGTCAAGGATTATCAATATCTTGGCACAATTATTAACCAAAATGGAGAAATAGTCCAGGAATCAGAAGAAGGCTAGGACTGGGGAGGGCAGCTATGAGAGAGCTAGATAAGATCCTCAAATGCAAAGATGTATCACTGAACACTAAAGTCAGAATAATTCAGACCATGGTATTCCTGATCTCTATGTATGGATGTGAAAGTTGGACAGTGAAAAAGATGGATAAGAGAAAAATCAACTCATTTGAAATGTGGTATTGGAGGAGAGCTTTGTGCATACCATGGACTGCGAAAAAGACAAATAATTGGGCGTTAGAATAAATTAAACCAGAAGTGTCACTAGAAGCTAAAATGATGAAACTGAGGTTATCATACTCTGGACACATAATGAGAAAACATGATTCACTAGAAAACACAGTCATGCTGAGAAAAACAGCAGGGAGTAGAAAAAGAGGAAGACCAAACAAGAGATTGATTGATTCCATAAAGGAAGCCACAGACCTGAACTTACAAGATCTGAACAGGGTGGTTCAATGACAGATGCTCTTGGAGGTCACACATTCATAGGGTCACCATAAGTCATAATTGACTCGAAGGTACATAACAACAACAACAAAAGAAAGCTTGCATTCATCACACCTTCATGTACATGGAAAGCATCTGGCTCACCTTTAATCTAATGCACATGGAGAGGGGTACCTGAGCTCACTTCTTCAGGACAAACAGATCATATAAAGATTGATCAAGGGACTAGAGCACCTTCTCTTTAAGGGGAAGGCCAAAGCATCTGGGCCACTATAGTTTAGAGAAAGGAGGACTATGGGAGCATTATAGAGGGTTATAAAATTCTGTACTGTGCTGAGGAAGTGGACAGATTTTTCTCTCTCACTTAAATTAGAGTCACCCAATGAAATTGATGTGTGGTACATTTAGGAAAGACAAAGGAAAGTACTCAAAGCATTTATGGGGAACCTGTGGATTCCCAGAGGATGTTGGACTACAACACTCATCATCCCTAATCATTGACCATGCTGACTGGGGCTGATGGGAGTTGGGAGGGCCACAGGTCCCTTGACCCAACATAAAAAGCATGTGCTCTGCTGCTGAGCTATGGTGCCTTGCCAACTGCACCTACTGCAATTCCCTCTCCTACATAACTACGAAAGATACAGTGCTGGCATTGCCACTGTCAGGCAGATGGAGCTCATGATGTAGTCTGATGAGTCCAGCCTGGGGTTGAGGTGAGAATATGATCAGGGCCAGCGCCAGGCATGACTGGACCCTTGGGCATGACTAGATCCTTGGGTACCAGCCTGCCCTGGGTCCGCAGTGCCTTAGCCCACCCCCCATACAGGTGCTACGGGGCTAGTAAGCCCACCCGCATATCTCACCCTCTCCTGTCCCTGTGAATGACATGTGCACTATGTGCGCATGCCTACGATTAACCAAGATGGAACACCTTAAGGAAGCCTGCACCACCATCTTGGTTGATGGAAGGCATGTGCACGTTGTGCGCACAATGCCAACCTCATAGGATGGTAGCAGGGCTGTCAGCCCCTTAGTGAACCCTCCACCACCACGTTGTTGATGGCAGGAATGCACGTGCAGCATTCACAGGGACGGGAGAGGTACGTGGGGCATGCGGGCAGGCGTATTGAATCTCATGCTGACTGTATTGGGGGTTACCTGGGAGCTCTCTCTCTGCAATCTGTGGCAAGGTTGGGAGCCAATGCTGCCGTGGTCCATGGAACAGGAGCACTACCCTACCTCCCTAAGGAGGGGCCCTTGGCCAGGGCCCAACCTGGCCGCCCTTTGGTGCTGGCCCTGAATATGATGGGTGGAGTGGGGGGAGTCTAGCAGAATCTGACATTTACAGCCTGCAGTACTTGTTCCCTAGAAAGGTTTAAATAGTAAGCAACCCTGCCATCCATTGTATCTGGTCACCTTAATTGCAGCATCCGGGATCACACGTGCTTGTGAACAATGTTTTTCATCTCATCCTGAAATGGGTGATGAATAAGAATTCCTTTTCAACTATAAAGCAGTTGGTTGGAGCTGCCTTCCTTTTGTACAAAGAGGGCATCACCTCACCCCAGGCTGATACCTCAAAAGTCCAATAGCTTAGTCGCAGAGTGCTTGCTTTGTGATATTTGGACTACAGGAGAAAGGCTAATAATAGATGTATTAGCAAATTTGTGTGTGTGTGTGCGGGTGTATTTTGCAATATGCCATTGACTGAATTATAGTGCATTAGTGGTGGATTTATTGTACAGGGATGTCCACACATTATTCCACTTCATTAGGTGTTCTGCAGTGCTGTGATGCACTATTGCCATCTGGAGGGACACGCTTGCACTATAGTGGAACAAAAAAAAAATCAACAAACCAAGAATATTTGTGGTATGAAAAATTTCAGAATTTCAGCAGGAAGTTACGGGACATGAACTGACTGGAAACAAAGTTAAATGACTGCCCCAAATTTTTTGCAGGCCCTTACAGTATTGGAAGGGGGAATGTGTATAACTGCCCTGATACCATCATTAACATAATTCATCATGAATGCACAGTAAAAAAGGATGGCTGGAAGGGCCCTATGCCAGTTTTGGATTGCAATGCCTGTCAGATAAATGCTGAAAGATTATATAGAGTTTAGGACAGAAGAGTCACTGCATACTTCACCAGGGAAGGTTCAGCAGGTAAACTGCACTTTACCAGCCTTTTTTAAAATGGATATTGCATTTTACTGGCTGCTACATTGATTTTGTTTCTTATTTATGTCAGTGATAGCAAAGACAGCTACAGGAAGATTTACCTTAAATGTCTGTGCTATCAGTCACATGAAAAAATCTCTTATTTTTTTCAGTGTGGTACCAATTAAAATGCAATATCCCTCAAAAGAAAAAAGGCAAGACAACACACCATTTTTATTTCCAAATCTCTAAAACCTCCTAATGCTGAATTGCTTTGCAATTTATATGAGAATTTGGAGCCCTGGAGGAGTTGTCTGAATTGCAATATCATCTCATGCTTTTATTGAAGAAGGGGGGAAAAAAATCTTCCAACCCACTCTAGTAATTAACATTACACACTAGGCTCTTGTTTCTAACAAGTAAGTGCTCGCAGTAATTTCAGACGTCATTTGCTGCATATAATATCACAAGTAATTAGTAATCATATTAGGAATTTGCAGATGGCAGGATGCATGCGGAATGCACCTCACTTTTGTCATGCTATTTAAGTACGTATCTACAAGTGGGACCTGCAACAAAATGTTGGATTGTGGAGTGCTCCTGTTCACTCTTTCAAGCCAGGGAGCCATGCCCTTCTCCAAAACACTCCATTCCATTTTCCTTCCCTCCTAGTTTTCTATCCCCCTAAGAGTCTGTCAGCATTCTGTGTTCACTAAGCAAGACCAGTACACAAAGATACAAAGCTCATACTGAGCAATATATGAACAGAGAAACACATGCACAAAGCCTTCTCTGTGTAGTTCCTTACTCCAGGGACCACATGCATGTTGATTTTAGGGGTGTTCACACTTTACATTCAGTGTGTTACAATCTGTGCACACCAATGGTTGAGATGTTCATGCCAACAAGTGTACACTCTTTCATGCAAACAAGTACAAGCTGTCATGTGTTCAGTGTAATGTGTGAACAGGCTTGACTGCCTGTCAAGTGATTCCTTGCAAGTCTGAATAGACAGACACAGGCTTAACAACAACAGATAGAAACTCCTTCCAGGAGACCAATGTCCAGGTTACAGAGGAGGAAGAATAGAGCAGGGGACAAAATACTACAGAAGGGAAACCCAATTTACAGCAAGATGCAAAGGCTTTTGAGTATATTCATGATAAGATTGCAGAGCATTTGAAGAGCATTTACAGCCATCCTCGCATCTCTTTGTCTTGTCATGATTCCTGTTTTCCCAACGGCAGATCATGTGCCATATATTCAAATCAGGCTGGATTTCTTACAGACCAAACATAATTCTTCTGGAATTAACACTTGGTTTTATTGAAGGGAACAAGAAAATTTTCCTCTGGCCACAGTTGTTGAAGAGATCACATAGTAGCATTTTTTCTTCTGATTGGGCTAGAGGAATAAGATGGAGTTAGATTCCAGAGCAAATTCTATTCATTTAGAAAGGCTTTCAAGAGAAGATGGATTCAACAAAGAACAGTGGGAAAGAACAGAGCAGAGTTCCCTCCCATAGGGTAGACTTTGGTTTATAGGGGATACAAAGCCTAGTTGGACAACATTTAGTCCCGCCAATTTACAGTTACAAGGGCTTAGGGGCTGGTGGGAGACACAAATATGGACCCATCCTAATACAGATGGCGGAGAAATTCAGTCCAGTCAGAATTCATACATCCTGAAACGATACATGAACAAAAATGCTGCTATGATTTGAAATGTGCATTTATTTGAATGCCTATATAACTAACATATAAAAACGCATTATGTCTGGGGAAATTGCTTGCAAAAATGGGTACGTTAGGCACATTTGCAAACCAAAATGTGTATATTAGGATAGAGGATATTGAGAAGAACTCTTAAAAAAAAATAACCACAAGCTGATGTGGTGGAAATATGCAGACTGAATGTAACGTTTGGAAAATGAGTAACAGAGAGAAATGGAAATTGATACATTTGCCCATCCAGGCAACTCTATTTCATGATAGTAGCTAATGATGGTGCATGTGGTCAGTTTTCTATGGTATGAAGAAATAAAAAAAATGGGGGGGAGGAGTAGCAAACTGACTTATCTGATCAAATGGGGTAGCTGGGTAATTGGGAAAGCACATCAAGACCTTCTACCTCCCATTTCCATCATAGCAGAAGTCATGTAATGAGAGTACAAATGATTCACCCTGTCTGAAAAGGCTTGAACTCCTCATGGATGTGATGAAAACATGAAATGGGTCAGATCTTGAAGTCCTTCCCCTTCACTGCCATCATTGACATGTTGCCTTAGTAAGGATTGACTAAGGAATTAAATCATGAATTACAGCTAAATTCCTTAATTAACATGCAGATTTGGTTAAGCAGTGTGTACGGATGGCTATTGGTGGCTGTGATAAGGGAGAGCAATGGATAAAAAAAATGAAATGGATTAACACATTTCACTGGCATTAGGTTGTTTCATGAATTATTAGCAAACTATATAATCCTCCACTATCCATGCCCCCTGCCCCCTTTACTTATTCTCCTAAGTTAAATATGGCTGATGCTAGCAGGTATTTGTTTTCAAGTGGCTTGAGTCTATATTGCTGAAGACCTGCAGCCAATAAGGGTGGGGATATGCAATGCAGGTGCTGGGCAATTTTCTTTCCCCAGTCTGGGGAAAGCTGTAGCCCAGTGACCCAGGCTCAAACTTCCGTAGTTGTAGCTAATAGGATCTTGAGTATCAATGTAGGGAAATATCCCACCAGAAACCCTGGAGGGTCGAGTCCAGTTGGGGTGCTGGACAGTGGTCTGACAGGCTAAGGCAGCTTCATCTCTCACAAGTCCACTTGATGGTTGTGAACCATGTAAGATAGAAAGGGCCATAGCAGCTCCGTGACAGAGCCAATACTTTTGATATGGAAATCCTTTGGAATCTTCACTTAATCAGAGGTGGCTGGTACCCATTGGGACTGGTAGGGCAGAAGGCAGACAGGCCAACAGTAGGTAGAGCCAGAGCCAGTGACAGTTTTGTCTCCTAATTTTGAGTTTGTCTCCATTCTGCTGAGTTCTACAAGGCAAAACTGTGACTAAGGAGCAGGAAAATGATAGCAAGGGCCACCTCCTGGGCTGGTTGTAAGTGCGAAAGGAGGCAGATGAGAGCTGACTGCATGCAGAGTAAGATTGCTGGGGCACTCCTCCATTCATCCTAATGGACCAGCCTCTGCTGTACTTAACCTAAGGAAATCAGGTGGAAGAATGTGTAAAAACCTTCCCCTGAGATCCCAGGGAGTTACAGAGCCAGATTAGAAAGCAGTTGGCCAGTCAACAGTAGCAGATGGGATCAAAGGTCTATAAGGTGGCTCCTCATTAGTTATGGTGCCAAACTTCATATTTACCTAGCTTGGATTATGAAAAGTCCCGTCATTTACTGTTTGGCTGAACTGTGAATTCAGCAGCATTTCATCCCACGATTTTTCTCTGGCCACCTATAAATGAAGCACCATGACCTCTCTCTCCACAGGGTCTCAAACATGGCATCCGAGGTACCAGAGACCCTGGAAAATGTAGTTCTTCAGGGTGTTTAACATTCATAAGCACCCTGGAGAACTACATTTCCTAGATCCCTAACATTGTAGCCCTGTAGGAACTAAGGAGGGTTGGAGAAAGAAATGTAGGAGACGTCTCAATGGCACCCTTCTGCTAGCATTGCTGCCAGTGGGAAGGTAAGAAGGTAGTTGTGTCAGGGTGTATGGGATGGTTGGGGGTTTGTAGGGTGTAGGGACCATGTCTGGACACCACAATGTTTCCAATGACATACTTAGGGGTGCAACAAGATCCAACTGTTGGAACTGGGTTCAGAAAACAGCCATATTTTGAATTTTTTTTAAAATGTTGTAACCTGTCAAGTGACCTTGAGTGAAAAGGGTGGGTAATAGATAATGATGATGATGATATTTTTTGGAAAAATAGGTCAGTTTGTCAAGCCCACTTCCGAATCATGCCAAGGAGAGTTCACCCACCATGACTCCTTATATAGTCTTCCAGAAGCTGCATTAGCAAAGTTTGAGGCCACATGTGAAATCACAGATTTGCGCTTGCAAGGACGAATTCAAGAAGCCAGCCTGCTAACAGTACTCACAAAGTGTATGACACAATCTGTGGTGAGGGAAAAAAACCCTAAACTAAACTAAATACCCACCTATATACAGAATAGTTGCATAAATCAGCAAAAGCATTGTCAACCCCACATTCAGCACTCCTGGGAGCTTTTTCATAATTAATGTTTCCTCCTCCCTTCTCAGCACAAAGTAGCTTGGCATCATATCACCTAATATTATAACAGCATTTCCCCATCAGAAGTTGTATTCCTTTACACTGTTTTCTTTTCGCTTTTTTACACCCTACCCTATCTTTGGATGGTATTTTAAATATGCTATATTGTAATGCCCATCATTTTTTTTTACTAAATATCACTGTAGTCATGTATACATAGCTAACTATGTTGGCTGTGATGGATGGGTGTTGTCGTTCAAAACGTTGGGAGAGTACCAGGTTGGCAAAGTCTCTTCTAGAATAAATAGACACTCCTTGAAAAAAAATCATCCCCTGTGGTTTAGGAGAGACAAACTTCCCTGCTTCCAGGGGATGAGACTAGACTGCATTTAAAGAACCAAGTAACCAAGAAGAGGCAGGCAAGGCATTTGGAGTAACAGACAGACAAGGCATTTGGAGTAACTTGAAAGAATGCTTGGAAGCATTAGATTTAAATATGAAATGGTCAACAAGACCCCACTGGGACACCAATAAGGGACGCTGTGTGGTCTAATGGTGTAAACCTGGGGTGACCAACCTGGTGCCGTCCAGGTGTTGTTCAACTTCAACTCCCACAATCCTTGACCATTGGCCTTCCTGGCTGCAGCTGGTGGGAGTTGCAGTCCAACAATATCTGAGGGCACCATGTTGGTTATCCCTAGTGTAAACTAACCCTAAAGTCAGTTTGCAACTAGAAGCACTTGAAAAGGGCGAGTTGGGTTTCCATGGTTCTTTTGGGGAAATTTAATGAATGGGCTTTGCTCACTCTTAGGCATCAGTGATGGGCATATTTGGGTCTGTAAAGGCACAGTGTTGAGACCACACTGTGTAAACGCTCTATATAGGAAGTTCCCTCCTCTTAATTTTTATATAGTCACCATCTGTGCCTGCAGAGTTTTAGCACTATGGGATTCAGTTGATTTTTTTTGTCTTCCTAGTTATGACTTGTGTTCACTTGCTAGAACTATTCAGTCTGCAATCACCCTTTTCTATAGTTTACTTGCATTGTGGCATATTATGGTCTGTTTTATGCAGGCCAGGGATTAGCAACTGGCAGTCTCCAGGTCTAATCTGTCCCTCATCTCCCATGGCCAATCCCAGGTTCAAATGAGGGATCTGGTTGAGTAACATCTGTGGCAATGGGACTTGGAAGCAGGCCATTCTGGGTGATGTGATATGAAGAATAGACCTGCCAACTCTCACTCCCTTGCCATCGTAACTGTTCAACAAAAGTACTTATTGACTGGACCTATAGAGTAGGTATAGAACAATATGTCAATTTCAGTTCTCTCCGTTTCTCATTTTTCTAACCTTGAATTTGGTTCACTACATTTCTGCAGCAATTTGAGAATTTTTTTTAAATCCTCATGAAAGTTCTTCAACATTTTAGTGTGAATTTCTTCTAATAAATACACTTTTGTATGCAGTTTTGAGTAATGTACACATTTTTGGCAAGCAATTTATCCTAATTGAATGCAGTTTTGTATGTTATTTTCACCAATACCTTCATTTTCTGCACACTTTGCTATAATATATGTATTTTTGTAAGCACTGCTTGGCTGGGGAACTGCATCGCAAAATTCAGATGTGCGAATTTTGAAGGATTGCTGTGTTTCAATTCTCATACTGTTCTGGAAAATGCGAACTGAATCAAATTTCTTTCCCATCCCTTTATATAGAGATGAAGAGGGAGGCCAGTGAGTGAGCAGACCTGCTTTGGGGGGAACAGATTGATCTAGGCGGACCTTTTGATGCACTATCAATCCTGCAATTCCATGAAAAACAATCTGGTCACGTCAGCGAATAAGGCTTCAATCCTATGCACGTTTACCTGGGAATAAGCCCCATTAAGCACAATGAGACTTACTTCTGAGTAAACATCAATGAGATTGCAATGCAAAAGAAAATGATAGACCACAAGTTAGTTTCCTTTTCTAAATAGTTACATTGACACTGTAAATGGCATTTAATTAACCTTACAAGGAAACTTCAAATAAATATAGATCATCACTCTGTGTATTCGACTGATTATATTTCTTCTAACTTCCTTCTCCTCTTGTTTGCTCAGTGGATGAAAGATTTGTTCCCCTGACCAGCTTGCTGAGTCTTAAAAATGGCTGCAATTACATTTGAGTTTACATTACAAGATAAAATTCCCCAGTCTGTCTCAATTTCTCTCTTAGGAAAGCAGAGTTCAGTTAAACTGCACAATTAATTCTTCTGGGAAGAAGAGGAGGTGGGGGTAAGAAAAGGTTACTTGAAGCTGTGTTACTCTCTTCTTGGAGATTTCAAGTCAGCATGAGGCTTAAATTACTATTCCATAAAAAGTAGCTCTTGTGATTGGTATGCCTGGAACTGTCCTATCTGGTAAATCTTCCTTTTAAAAGCCATCTAAATAAACCAATTACAGGTTGCATTTTGATCTGATCTGCAGTCTTCTTCTTCACATTGCTGACCAATGAATGGAGTCTGAGTGTGGCTTCTGATGTTACAGCATATTTAAGCCCTCCATATGGTTGAGTCTTTTGTGCGCTAGGGCTTGCCCTGCTGCTGTAATGCCAGAAAAGAAACCCTTGAAGAGTTGAGATTCACAAGACTGACATGCTCATTCAGTTTGTGAATCTCTGCAGATTACCGCAGCAGCACAACATGGAAGATGTCCAACAGATGTCTAAAGCTGCTCCATTCACTTGTAAATCTGGAATTCTGGATAACTTCCCCCCATAGTGTCTGAAATTACTCTAGCGCTAAATCCCCCCCCCCCACGAACCACTTGAAAATGGTTGAGGGACTTGGTGGACCACTTAATGGTTTTTCTGCTTGTTGTAGGGATTGTAATGCGCTGTGCTAGATGCTGCATGGTTTTTAATTGTATTTTTATTAAGGCTGTGGACCGGATCTGGCTGAGGCCTGGGTCAAATCGTGTCCATTTGGATAATTTTGGGCCTCAGCTGAGTCAGGTTCTGACAGCCACGGATCGCTATGGGCCAGATTTGATGACCCAGAGCAACCCAGTGCTGTCAGGGGGTGGGGCATGAGGCAGGAAGAAGAGGCAGCCTCAGCTCTCCTTCCTGCCTGAAGAGCAGAAGCAATGGTCCTCCAGGGGTGTGGGTGCTGTTTTGCAAAACAACCCCCCAAGGATCCTTCCCTCCTTTGCGATGCCATTTTGCAAAGGGGAGAATGATACTGGGGAATGTTGTTTTTCAAATGGTTTTCCTGCCAGCATCTTGAAGGATAAATTGACACCCGTCTCAGTCGGGGGAGGGGAGAAGAGGAGATGCCATATGTTTTAAGAGTAATAAGAAGCAAGCTAAAATCTCCTCATATTTTCCATCTAAAGAGATACCTTTGGGAGTGTGTCAGCAATTGGGAGTGCTTGAGGGTGAGGATGGCTCTCCCCAGTCAGTGAGAGACAATAGCATCTTAACAATTTCACAGGAACCTTTACTCCTGGATTGGTTGGTGGACTTTCTTAAAGGGACGTCCTTCCTTGCAGAAAAGCCCTCCGGGGGACCTTCCCTGGCTGAAGAAATCTTGGCAATGTCGTATACAGGGGCTTGCCAGTTGAGATCCATAGAAATGCCATCAAAAACCTCCTCTGCTTCCCCTCTCACAATGTCTCCTGCATCTGACCCTGCCTTGACAAAATCTGAAGTGGAGTCAAGACCTGTTACTTTTGACGGTGCCATTGTGGAGGCTTCCTTACTCCACCTAAACAATGAGCTTGCTTCAGTTAAGACTTTTCTATCGAAATGCTATGACTTACTTGTTGTGATAGCAGACTCCCATAAATTTTTATTGGAACCAAAACACGTGGATCATCTGAAGGGGCTTAAGGCAACTATTGAATCAAACAACTCTGGCGACTTGGCGGCTCGTTTACCCAGACCTACCAAGAACCCTTCCAAGCGTGTTTCCCGCAGAGTCAAGCATAAACCCCCCCTTCAACCCAAACCTAAGAACATCAGATCGCGGACGGCCAAGCCCAAGAGTGCCAAACAATTCAATAAAATGAATTTTAAAAAGCTCTTCAACTTAGTTGACGCCCCCCAGAAATCTGGTCCTTTAAAAAGGGTGAAGAAGAATGTCACTCCCCAGCCTCATACGCCTTTGCCCTCTTTGCCACCTACTGAAATTCGAAATTCTGCACCTGGTACCTTTGGATCTGCTGATCGGCCTCTGGAGACCCACCTCCATCATTTGTCTCTGCCCAGCGTTGCCGCGGTGACAGGTCCCTTTCCTGATGGTGTACAAGACCCTTGGGATCATATTTTCTTGACGACCTGCCTCACACAAGAGACCCTGTCTTTCTCGCCGCTTCCCTTATCTAGCCAAAAATGGCATTTGTCCTTGAGTAACCAGAAATTAGTTTTTTTTTAATTTCCCTAAACCTTATGGGCGGCTTTCCCTTTATCAACGAAAAGCCCATTTTCTAAATTTAATAGCTAATATAGTCCCTCAGTGTTGTCACCCCGATGATATTATTGATATTACTTACTTATATTATGATTCTATAAATGCACGTGCTGTGGTCACGTTCAAAACGCCTGATGCAGCCCTTTCTTTTCTTCACCTGAAAGATCTATTTTTCAATGCTGATATTCCGTTATCCAGATTATTTGTTAATCAAACCCCCTTTCCTCTTTTTTCTAAGGTACTTCGCTGTCCTAAACCGGTGATTACGTGCAATTCCCTTATTCAACTATGCGACTCAGAAACTCCCATGTTTGCTGATACACATGAACTTCAACACCATAGTTTCCTTTATAACTACTTTTTGTCGCCTGCTGACCTTGTGCCTGAAGAAACAGAGCTATTTAAGTCCTTTCAGTGTTTACCTTTTCTCCAGCAGCAGGAGATTATTAGCAGGTTAACCTCCCTCAGAAATTCTCTTATTCAAATGCTCTCTTTGAATAAGACTTCTTCCCTGCCACTTCTGAACTCGGGCAGAGATGGGACCACTATCCTCTCTCAATCCTGAGGGTCAGATCATAATGCTATTAATACACCTAATACCCTTAAAAAGATGACAAACCCCTTGACCTCTGATTGACAATTTTCTAGTAATACACCCCGGACTTTGGGATCCCCTCATATGGATATCCCCTACCAGAACACTTCTAGTAATGTATATTCCCATTGTGACTTACTTAAAGTCCTCTCCTGGAACATTGCTGGCTGGTTTTCAAAATTAACATCCTCTGATTCTGCTGATTTTCTGAGAAGCTACGAGGTGATCTGCCTTCAGGAAACCTGGGCTACTAAAAGCATTTACCTAAATGGTTTCTCCACAGTGGAGCTTCCAGCCAGGTCCAATACTGGGAAAGGCAGACCTAAGGCTGGGCTGGCGATTTTGATCTCTACTTCCCTTCGGATAAACTTTACAGAGTTAAGTCCTTGTGACAATATTGCCCTTGCGGTTCTAGTAAAACTCCCGTCCATATCTCTCCTGTTAATCAATGCTTATATTGCCCCCACAGTAAATAGGAGCGACATAGAAAAAATCTGGGACAAATTGGAGAGATTCATAATTGACCTCATTAACCATTATCCAAAGGCATATCTCATTATCTCGGGGGATCTAAATGCCAGACTTGGCCCCAATAATGACGTGCTCTTTTCTTCACCCTTATGGGATGCTATTGACTCCACCAATTATTTTCCTAGCTATGAAAGAGCCTCTAATGATCCCAAGGTAAATTTTGGTGGAATATGTCTTTCTCAGCTGGTCGCTCGCTTTAATCTGATGATCTTAAACGGAAACTGGGCCCTGAAGACCGTGCAGAATTTACCTGTGCTTCCACTCTAGGTAGTAGCGTGATTGATTATGTTTTAATTTCATCTCCCTTGTTTCCCCAGGTTTCAAACTTTGGTTTAAGTGATAGATTTGATAGTGACCATTTCCCTTTAAGCTTCAGTTTGTCCCTTAGTGATTCTGTACATACGGCCACATACACTCAATATGTTGATGGTGAATCTGGTTTAAATTATATAAGGCCCCGTTGGATGATGACAACTTCCAAGGAGATCTCATGCCTATTCTCCTCTACCCAGGGTATAAACCTCAGATCTCGAATTATCGGTGCTTGCTTGGATTCTACTCTCGATCCCTCCATCATTGTTGATGACTATCAGTTGCTTTCTTCTGCTGTATCTGAGGCTCTAAAATCTAAGCCTCTTCCTGTCACTCCTCCTTCTAAATGCCCCTCCCCGAGGTGGTTCGATAAACATTGCCTCGAGCTGAAGAAGGAACTAAGATCAATTTATAAATTTTATAGGAAAACAAACTCTCTCACACTCCCTCCGGAATATTTTACCACGAAAAGGAAATATAAGCAACTAATTACAATAAAAAAGAGATTAGCCCTACGCAATGATTGGAAGGTTTTTCTCAATGCCTCTTTAAATAACAACTCCCAACTCTTTTGGTCTATGGTGTCCGGTGCTCTTGGCTCTTCTACTCCTTCTCATTGTCATATTGCACCATCAATCTGGGAACGACACTTTTCAGTGTTATACTCAGGTGCTGATAGTCGCCCTATAGACCCGGTGACCAATTTAGACTTTTCTTCTCTTCCCCCCTGGCCCCCAGTTTCCTCTTTGGAAATTGTATCCCATATTAGAAATCTCAAGTCTGGCAAGGCGCCAGGCATTGATGCCATCCCCTCGGAAGTTTTAAAATTACATATAGAGTGGTGGGGCCCCCTTCTTGCAAACTTATTTATGTACATAAATCATTCTGGCCAATTACCACACTCGTGGCTGGAGGCGGTAATTATCCCTATTTACAAAAAAGGAGATAGGAGTGATCCTTTTAAATATAGGCCTATCAGCCTTTTGTCTGTTGTGGGCAAATTATATGCCAGCTTTCTCAATGCCAGATTGCTGTCATGGATCGAAGATGAGAATATTTTAGGACCCGAGCAAGCTGGCTTTAGAAAGGGGAAATCCTCGATTCATCACTGCCTTATACTACATCACCTGGCTGAGAAATATTCTGGCCCCCATGGCAACGGCTTATCGGCTGCTTTCATAGATCTTAAGGCGGCTTTTGACTCAGTCTCACGCAGTAAACTCTGGTCCAAGCTATACCAAACATCAATTGATAAACGGCTGCTTTTCCTCATTACCCGTTTATATCAAACCACACCGCTTAGGATCCGATGTGGCCCCAATGGTACCCTGACAAAACCTATTCCGGCCTTTACCGGGGTCCGACAAGGATGTATTTTAGCTCCGACTCTATTTAATCTATTTTTAAATGATTTAAGTGAATGTTGTAAGTCAAACAATCTCCATTCCCCTAAGTTAGCCAGCACTACATGCCCCCTCCTCTTATACACTGATGATGCTGTCTTAATGTCCATATCCAACATAGGCCTGAGATGCCTCATATGCGTATTTATGATCTACTGCAAGGAAAATCTTTTGACTATCAATTTTACTAAATCTAAGATAATGGTTTTTCCCGACGCACGTCAATTCATCCTTGGAGGGTTATGGGCCACCCCTTAGAGCAAGTTAGACAATTCAAATATTTGGGGGTATTATTTCACTCATCTCTCTCTTGGTCTGCCCATATCCACTCTGCAGTATTATCTGTGTTAAACACTTCTAAGGCCATACTACTCTTTTTCTTTACAAAGGGAGGGCGGCTTATCCCTCTGGCAATCCAGGTTTTTCAAGCCAAGATTCTCACCCAACTTCTCTATGGTGCTCCAGTTTGGGTTACAGGTTTTAGCGCCCAGGTCGAATCGGTTTTATCCTGTTTTTTAAGAACTATTTTTGGTATGCCCAGATGTGCCTCCGCCGCTGGCCTTCGTCTGGAGGCAGGCCTTCCTTCTATTGAATGCACGGCCTGGCTATTGGCCTTTAGGTTTTGGATTAAGGTGGCCTTTGCCAACCCATCTATGGGATATTTGCATTTAATCTGGAAAGACTCATTTACGAGTTCTTGGTCCAAGACTTTCCAGGAAAAATTAAAACTCCTTGGCCTCTCTCTAGATCTCCTGGCCTCTTTGGGACTGGATTCAGCTAAACTGGCTATTGAGCAACGCATTAAAGACATGGATCTACAATACTCCAACTCCAAAGCAAACTCTGCTTGCTCTCCTTTGTCCCTTAGTTTGAAATTTTCATTTCCTGCTCATGCAGCTTACCTGACAAATCTGACAACTCCGAAATTCCGTTTACTATTCACTACAGCAAGATTTAACTGTTTTCCGCCAAAAAATTTAGAGGGCCGTTTTCAAGGAATCCCCTTAGCAAATCGTCTATGCCCATGCCCCCTTAATGAAGTTGAATCTTTGGCCCATGTATTTTTTGTTTGTAAATTCTATTGTTCTGAACGTGATAGATTAATTTATCCTATAATTAATCGTTTCCCCGGCAGGTCTTTGGACTGGTATGTGCAATTGCTGCTGTCTGATTCTGATAAGTTCTTGACTGAATCTGTTGTCAAGTTCCTTAACTTTGTCCAGATTAGGTGCTCAAACTCCTCCTCCTCTACTGTACCATATCCTGGTCTTTTAGACTTTTAAGGTTTTAACTATTGTTTTACTTATTGTATGTTTTACCTGTTTTATGTCTGCTGCTGCTCTGTCGGGTCTATGACCGCAAATAAAATTTTTTGTTGTTGTTGTAATTAGGGTTTTTTTACCCTAATTAAACATGATCCTTGCCCTCAAACGTATTTGAGAGTGTCTCTGAAGCAGGGTGGGTGGTCCCTGAGTCAACCCAGGGCCGGTCAGCCTGCTGCCCTCCCTCTGGAGTGGAGCCATGGAGCAGATGTGCATGGCTCTAATGTTGATTGATTCCACAGAATTCAAATTGTAATTCCATAAAATACAATATAAGAATTAAAAAGCAATAAAAATACAATTAAAAATCAATATGAATATTTAATATAATGGGTGAGCTGTCACCCATCTTTTCTTCAACATGCCATGGACCACCTGATTAAAGGTCTGCGGACCGCAGTTTGGGAATCCCTGCTCTAAGTGAGCTTATACCAGAGCTTGGAAAAGTTACTTTTTTAAACTACAGCTCCCATCAGCCCCAGCCAGCATGGGCACTGGATTGGGTTGATGGGAGCTGTAGTTCAAAAAAGTAACTTTTCCAAGCTCTGGCTTATACACAAGTACCAAAACAAGAATGGTGGCACAAACAACACCTATGGGCGATGGGGCCCCACTAACAATGGCTTTTACGAGGGTCTTACTGGGAAATTACCCCCTGCTGGAGATTACAATGTACTGGTGATGTGGGGGAGTCCCCCCCCTGTGGTGTCGCCCTTGTGCACTGTCCCTTTCATGTTTGGCTTGGACGCCATTATTGCCGGTTGTTGGCGTGGTCCGGGGGGGGTGCCCAATGACTTTTCTCGCACCAGGCTGCTTTTTCCGGTGGAGAGTGTTTGGCCAGGGTTGGAGTCGGAGAGGGACCATGGCCTTCTGGCAGGCCTGCGCTGCGGCTCTGTCCTGGAATCATACAGAGGGGCGCCTCCTTCCCCTGCAGGTTAGCCACCAGGTCCCCGCCAGGTTCTCATGAACCCTTGGCATGGAGATGCCGCCGCTCAGCCTCGACGATCTGTTGGAGGCCTCCGAGGGCCAGCAAGCACCCCTGCAGCTACCACCGCTTTACTATTCGGCCTTCATTTGCTCCATCTTGGTACCAGCCGCGCCTGCACCCCAGTGCCTCCGCCTTCTGCTTCTTTGGGGAGATCATCTCGGTTGGCCTACGAGGGGCTTGTTCATCTGCCCCCCGCCCCGTTGGAGCTGCTGGATGCTGGTCGCTGAGACCAAGAGGGGGCGCCACTTTTGGCCTTGTGAACTGACTGCCACTCCTGCTGTTCCTATGCCAGGTGTAGGAAGATTAACACCATGAGTATTTCATCTGCAGGTGTACCCTCGGGACTGACACAGGCGAAACACCCTGATTATTGTGATTGAGCTCAGCTTTATGGTTATTCTTCAGTTATATTGTTTACCTTACTGATGTGTTTGATGTTTTGATGTTTTTATATGTTGTGCTTGTACGTTGCTCAGAGTGGCTGGGAAACCGGCCAGATGGGTGACTAGCAAATCGAATGAATGAATGAATGAATGAATGAATAAATAAATAAATAAATAAATAAATAAATAAGAAGTGTCTAGGCCTAGGTGGGAACATCATCCCTGACCATAGGGCCATGCTGACTGGGGCTGTTGGGAGTTGGAGTCCAACAACATATGTAGGCCTACAGGTTCCACATCCTTTGTCTAGAGGAAATATGGATTCTACTGCCTAATGACTATGTGGCCGATACTGGTCCTATGTCCTTGTCATCTTTGGGTATCAATGGGAATGGACTTTGTGGACTGATCCCACAAATTTCACTGGTGTTTCTTTCATTAAAAAGGTACTGTATTGATCACTTAGCATAGCATCTTGATACGAAATACCCTGACGTTTCTTTCTGTGATCCCATCACCACTGTGCTCAAAATTGCCATAATGTCCTGCTGTGTGATACTGCACCAGCACAGCTATTGGTGTATCACTTGTCTTCAACAGTCATGAGCTGGTGCATGCGTCTTAGGCTTGGGAAGAAAGAAGCTCTTTGTAACAGCTGTAGGAGTTAATAACATTTTACATGTGCAATATTGATCTCTAGCCAAACAAATGATGTGAATAAATCCCGGGAAGAGCAGAACAAAAATCTGAAAATGACTTCAAGCATTTAGAGAAACAAAGAAAAATAGATGCTGTCTCTACATTCATAAAACAAAGAGATATCAGGATCCATAAGTGTTTAGGTATGCTCAGTATGTTTACTTTGAGAAGACTCCCTCCACTCTGGTCTTGTCAATAGATGCTTCACAAACGTTTGACAATTAGTTATCTATACAATCAATGCTATGACTGTAATACACTGTTTAAATCAGGCAAACATGTTCAATGCAAGTTTTAGTTTGCATAATTGGTTTGGGAGGGTTGGCAGAATTTGAATGATTGTTTAATTTTATTATTGTCTGGGAAATGAGAATACATGAAATATAGTGAAGCACTAGATATCTGTGAATACAGATACAGACACAATGCCTAACTCCTGGTAGTTTGAACCTCCTTCCCTCTAGGTTCTTATTGTTCAGCAGTTTCAGCCCACATGTTTACAGAGCTAGAACCCTGCTTAGCCCGAGAAAGAGAAAATGAGAAAGAAGGAACTTTAGGGGCTAGAAATTTGCCTAGGTTAAAAACAGCACAGATTCCCAGCATTTTGTAATAGCTCCCACATGCTCCCACATCCATTGCAGGTTTGTACTGTGTCACCAGAATACATTGATAGCAGTTGGGTCATCAATTTGGTGTTCCTAAATAGTTTTGCACTGCATTATTCACAAGTCTTTAGCTACTGCTAAAGTAAAAGAGCTTCCTAATGGTAGCTTTGCTTTTCTGTGACTATTGGTGTCAGTTATTATGTCCATTATAACTGCAGTTCAGGTAAACTTATAGTGCAGTCCTAATCATGTCTACTCAGAAGTAACTCCTATTGAATTCAGTGGGGCTTACTCCCATATAAGTGGGATTAGGATTGCAGCCTGTGTCATAATGACTAGGTCCTACTGGAAATCAAAGGAAAGAAGTTAGTCTTTCTCAATGGGATCGAACTGAGGATTGGGGCCAATGACAATATGAGTTGTATTCAATTAAGTTGTATTCAATTCTACTCAGTGTAGGTCCATTGAAACTAATGAACCTAAGTAAATCATGTCAATTAATTTAAATAGGTTTATTCTGAGTAGCGCTAGCACTGAATTTAGTTGGTGCTTATATGTATATCTCCACTGCTTTAAGTGAAGCCACATCACTTTGCCTCTTGTGAGCATCTAGTTTCCATTGCAACTACATGTGTTTTGAAAGTGATTTCACTGTACAAAGGAATATTTTCAGACACTGTGAGAAAAAAATATGGGGGGGGGAATGCCCTGTAGCTGTGACTCTACTGACATTGCCTATGAGAATATGAATACAGGGTAGCTGAAGATGGAATGGGAAATCTTCATCTGGAAATTCATTCTTTTATCTTACAACCAGTTTGTAGGCAACATTTATGGATGAAATGATGGTGCTGCCAGCTTACAGCCAGTTACACATCTGAAAACCCAAGAGATTTCTCTCTCTCTGGTGCGTTATCAAAAGCCATTGTGATTTAATCTGAAGAAGCATTTCAATTTCTTGTTAATGGGAGTCCCCATTTATTCAGAAAAGGTTCTGCACCTTTAGACAGTTGCATGGCAGACAGCAGTGCATGAGGTACAGTGCAGTCACTCATTCCCATACCAGAAAAGGGCTTCATTTGTTGGGTTTCTGCCAACTTTTTCAAGGTACAGAGTCTCTGTTGGGAAAGAAAGGTGGCAACCTGCTACTGAAAATACTCTGTGGTTGCAATGAAACGCTTTGCATTCTTAATGATAGTTCTTTAGAGGAAAAGATGCTACAATTATAAAACAGATGAACCAAATACATAGGTGCAAAACATTTGCTCTTTGCAACTGGCCCTTGGCTTAACACTGCCTTTCACCCCCACATTATTTATTTATTTATTTATTTATTATTTGATTTATAAATCCTTCCTCCCAGCAGGAGTCCAAGGTGGCAAACAAAAGCACTAAAAACACTTTAAAACATCATAGAAACAGACTTTAAAATATATTTAACCAAAACAAGTTTAAAAACTTTTTTTAAAAAAAGCTTTGAAGACATCTTAAAAAAAAGGTTAAAAATATTGTTTTTTTAAAAAAAAAGATTTAAAAACATATTAAAAAGCAATTCGAACACAGATGCAGACTGGGATAAGGTCTCAACTTAAAAGGCTTGCTGAAAGAGGAAGGTCTTCAATAGGCACCAAAAAGATAACAGAGATGGCACCTGTCTAATATTTAAGGGTAGGGAGTTCCACAGAGTAGGTGCCACTACACTAAAGGTCCGTTTCCTCTGTTGTGCAGAACAGACCGCCTGATAAGATGGTATCTGCAGGAGGCCCTCACCTGCAGAGTGCAGTGATCAACTGAGTATATAAGGGATAAGATGGTCTTTCAGGTATCCTGGTCCCAAGCTGTATAAACTAGAACCTTGAACTTGCCCTGGTAGCAAATGAGCAGCCACACCTACTGTGGCTAATGGGCATTTCCACACCTACACCTGGAATTGTAGGATCAGTTGAGGCCGACCCCACATTATACTCCTCACTAGGGTTGCAAACTGACTATGAAAAAATAATACCACAGCTTGGTCTGTTCTTGTGTCTTGAGTGGTAGATTGATGTGTAGAGAAACCAACAGGTGAAGCATCTCACAACACAAAGCTAAACATTATTACTTGCTGAAGTCTGCTCTGCATATCAATCTACTATTAAAGGCACAGCTGAAACATTGGCAGTCTTATCAAGTTCTCTTGTTTCACTAAAACTGAAATTCTGTGTACATTTACCTGGGAGTGAACCCCTTTGAAGATGGCGTGGTTTACTTTTTAGTAAGCATGCATAGGACTAGGCTGCACAAGTATAACTTGGGCATCAATCCTGCACACACTTACTTAGGAGTAAGTCCCACTTAACCCAATAGGACTTACTTTTCAGTAGACATGCTTAAGATTGGGCTGAATCTATTCAAAGATAGCATAGCATAGAACATTGCTGGTTCACACAGCATCTTTATCTAGCAATGACTTCAAAGTAACATGCAGTGATGATCAACAAGTGTGAATGTGTCATCACAAATCTAATACACTACAGATAGAGTTTTCATATTGCCTAACCTCTCTCCAAACTTAATGATTTTTCAAGGCACTTAGCTCATACATTCAGCTGATAGCCACCAAAGTGTAATCAAGTGATTTACATGCATGTGGGAATCAGACCTGTGTTGAAGAATGACATTTTCTCTGTGACATTTACAAAATTAACTGTGTTTTATGTACCATGTTTTGAATATATGATTGCAAATAGCACCCCTTTAAAATGCTCAACTTTTAAAAGAACAACAAAGCATCTTGTAGCATCTTAAAACACTAACAGTTTTTATTATGGCATTGTAGACTAGAGCCCACTTCATCAGACACAATTTTATTTAATCCATTGAACACTGCAATCTATAATGCTTACTGGAAAATAAAACCCACTGGGTTCAATGGTGTTTACTCCCAGGTAAATCTGTATAAGACTGCAGCCTTCAATTATTGAACTTGCTTATTTTTATAATGTTATTTTGCCTCCATGATACAGAATTTGAGAAAAAATAGTTTCTATTCTTATGCCTCTATAACAGTTGATCACAGAAACATTGATGGTTTCTGGGTAGTTGGTGCAATGGATGATACAATGGTAAATTATATTTTGACAAAGAAGTATAAAGGGCTCAGGTATTTCACCTTGTAACATAGACATTCTATGCCTCTGCTCACTAACTAATTAATTTGTTAAAGATTTTCATGCATATTCACAGATCTGTTTAAAGTGCCTCAATAATGTTTTCACTTGCAGCTTTATCTAGAGTAAATAAATAGTATTGTTTTACTTTTGATTGCCTGAATGAAAACATGCAAGTAGCAAGTGATATCATTCATGCAGGAGACAGAGAAATATAATCAGAATGTACAGCCATTGTTCTGTGACAATGTATTTGATCAGGTGACTTCTATACCTTGCAAATTGTTTTCATGAATATTTAACCAACCAAGGGAATGTATTTATATGAGTGGAAATTCAGGCTGCGTCCTTAGGCTATTTGACTCCACATTCTGCCAAGAAAGATGTTTTAAATATAAAATTTGATCACCGCCCCACCAGTTCAGTTCATGACACTTCTTAAAAATTAAGAAACACAAAACTACAATTGCTTTCCTTAGACAAATACGTTTTAAAGCTAAGTCCTGGATTCCACCCGTATTCCTCTGAGATTTGTACAAACAGTATGATTACTATACAAAGAGTAAGACTATTAAACAAATAGATTTGTAAAAGGAAAATGCACACAGTAAATAAAAAGTAAAAAATAACACACATAAACCATGCATTCATAATTCTAAATATGCTCATATGGATTTGTATATCTGTATTTCCATTCCAAAGGAATATATATATATATATTATAGTAGGCAAGTACAGACACAGAATAAGCATATACACAAAACATATATAGAACTGAATATAAAATTAGAAAGGTCTTATAGAGACAACACAAATAAATTAGAACTGGGTTATAGTTTTGAACTAAAGAAATGCAGTTTAGGTTGCCCTAGAATGTTTGTTGCTATGGAACCACAATGGGACCAAGGGACCAAATGGAATCATCTGTTTTAGCTCCTTATCTGAGGACTGACATTTTACTGAAGAGAATAAATAAACTCTAAGGGTGCAAGCTACCCAGGAAGTTCTCCCATGCAAGTCTCATGGAATCAAGTGGGAGCCGGGCAAGTGCTTTTCAGGGGGCTTGCATGGAACTTCTTGGTGGATTGCGCTCAGAATGTTTAGATGTAGATGTAACAGGATCACTATCAGTTGGCATAGGAAGCTTGAAGAGCTACTCCTGTTAGACCACCACATCTAATCATCTCTTTCTTTTTGATGGGCTGAAATTTCATTCTCGTTGGATCTATAAGGAGGAGAGTCTCCTTGTACCAGCCACCAGTTTAAGAGCCAAATCTCATGCAAACAAACATACAAACAAACAAGTAAAGCCCTCTTAACTGCACATTGCACATCAAACTACTAGCTTTTCCCAATTCCCCCCCCCTCTCTTCTCCTCTGGAACACAAAGGAAGAGATCAAATAAGAACAAGAGGGCTCGTGCTTGCCTGCTCCAGATTTTAAACACTCCAATTTACACTCATGCAGTAAAGAAGAACAATACACTCAGATTTCCAATGCCTGCTTCTTTCCTCTTTCCCCCATCCCCTAGTCTCCACTGCAGGAGTCCCAGGTCCTTAGAGATGCTTTGCTGTAAATCCTTGACCACTTGCCAACCCCTGAATATGAAGTTTGAACATGTCCCAGGAAGAGTGTGCTACAATAATAACAATAATAAAAATCAATCAAATATGCCATAGTTAATCCAGACTACTACTTAAATCAGAACGTTAGAGTTGGAAGGGATCTTGGAGGCCATCCAGTCCAACCCCCTGCTCAATACTATAATAATAATAATAATAATAATAATAATAATAAACAACCCGACGCAATCAATACTACTACTGCTACAACTAGTAATAATAATGTAGCCCTTGATCCACCTTTATCCTGAGGGAGAATGGTGGATTCTGAGCTCTCCGTTTCTCTTGCCCTGACCGCCTTTCGATCGACCCGTTCCCCTAGCACTGGATTGCTTGCCTGTGCTTCTCGAGAGCCCTTCCCGGCCCTCCGCTGAAAACTTTCCCCCCTTCACCTTTCTGTCCTGCAACAAAGTAGCTACCTGGCTGCTGCTGGGCAGCTTCTCCAACGGAGGAGGAGGAGGTGGTGGTGGTTGTCGCCTTACCGTGCATTGGCGGGCGACGCTTGGTGGCGGCTGGTGGACTTCTGGTCATAATCGGTGTTCTTTTTCCCGCCTCCCCCCCGCCGACGCCAGGCAATCCAGCGGAGGGGTTGGGCGTTTTAAAGATCCAAAAGGGATGTGGCGGCCTCTCCGGGAAATGTCCGCGCTCTCTTCCTCTGGGGAGACGATTCTCTCCTTCCTCCTTCTGCCCCCCCGCCCCTCTGGACGGGGCCCCGATGGCAGCTCATCAAGGCTTCCTGAGCAGCAGGGGGTGGGTGTGGGGCTGAGGCAGTGGGGAGAGGCAGCGCACGGCGAAGCTCAACACACACGCCCCCTTTCCCCAATCTCTCCTCCGCCACCCCGTCCTTTCCAAATCTGGGAGCCGGAGAAGTTTAGCTTTCCCCAAGGGACGCTCTTTGCTGCAGCCCTACGTTTGGGGGGCTGCTTCTCCTTCCCAACTCTCGCTCTCTCGTTCTGTCTCCCGCCCCTCCTTTTCCAATTTCGGGGCTCCAGGAGAACGGGACGACAGACTTGCTTCTGCCTGCTTCCCTGAGGGCACGCCGCAAAGCTGCCTACCTAGGATTGGGTTGGCGCCATGGTCATTTTTCTAACTTTCATGCTGCCTGCTGCTCTGGGCACGGCCGGGACCAGGGACTGGCAGGGAGTCCTTGAAAGGAGGAGGTGTCCCCAGCCAGCCAGCCACCCTCCCGCGCGCCTCCTGCCCCTTTTGCTCTTGAGTGATTGCCCTGGAGCACCAGACTCGATACGCGCTTAGGAGGTACTGCTGCGGCGGCTGCCTCGCCTGGCCTTGGCAGCTGTCGAACTCCACTTGCCGCCCGGGCGAGAGCAAATTCCCCTCTGGTCCCTTCTGGAGGGAGACGCGGCGATCTCCTAGCAACCCCCTCATCAATCTCCGTGGGATGGTCTCTGATTGGACCGGTCGGAGGAGGGAGCCACGCCTCCTTTCCCAAAGACCGCTCAGGATACTGGGCTGCGGGATGCGGCAGCCTGTTGTTTGCATCCTTCCGGCGGCGATAGGTAGACAAGAGAGCCGGTTCGGGGTGGCTTGCGGAGGGGCGGTGGGCAGAGCGATTTTAGGCAGAGGCTGGAAAGGAACATCAGGCCAATTTTCATCTGGTGCCCTCTGTGTGCTTCTGTCTAGGGTGGTATAAATTTAGATGCTCCTCTTGTCTCTGTTTTAAGACATGCCCAAATTCTTCACTGTGATAATAGGTAATATTGATCTTAATGACTGCTGGACTTTTGGATTTTAAGTGTACGTTGGTATGTTCTTTGTGTGTGTGTGTGTTCTGTTGTAAAGAAAATGCTGAAAAGAAAGGGGGAAAGTGTGGAATAATGATAATGATATATTAAATATCTAAAAACATTAGGTGTTGTAAAAAGTGTATTTTTTTTTAAAAAAAGAGCAGAGAACTATGACTGTAATCTTACATTCTAAAATTGATGGACTTGTTACTAGAAAATGCAGGTATTTACAAGCGCAGTGCAGTGCAGGCCGTTAGGTTTGGTCTAGGATTTTTCACTCAAGTGTCACAAAAGCAAAGCAGCTGTGCAACTGGGGACAATGCATCCCCCTCCCCCCAAAGAAGTGGGAGCAGTTGTCTAACCTGCTATCACACCCATATTGCTTGAGAGAAGCCTATGCGGGAAACACCAGCCCAACTATCCTTTTCTTGTCACAAATGTTTAATGTGGCAGTGTATCCATTGTATGATAGAGTGAGAAGGGGAATGACCCTGGTAGAGTTTTAAAATGAACAGAACCCTTACTGACAGAATGTTTATCACTGCAATGTGTACACCACTTTGAGACTTATTTTTTGATATGAAGAGGTTTATAAAATAAATTATATCTTTGTCCAGGAGGAGGTGAGCAGAGAGAGAGAGAGAGAGAGAGAGAGAGAGAAGCCTTCCCCTTTGTGTTTGCTTGCTGCTGGTATAAAACTCAAGGTTTAGGAATGAAATATGTTGCTCTGCTGCCCTGTGGTGGTGATGAATAAACACTTGTTTCCTGATTGTCAAGATCTTTGTAGGGTTTTTTGGAGTGCAGGAAAAAAAAATCAAGTTTATTTCTCTTTAAAACTTCCTCTAATTTCAGCTCTGGATAGGACACTTCATAGTTGCTTCTAAGCCTTTTCATGCCCTTTCCCCTTTTAATTTAAGAGATGCTTCTTTATATTTAACTGCGTCTCTAGAAGAGTGTCTGTCAACACAGCACACCCTTGTTCTACCAGGCAAATTACTGACATCCGTTGCTTGGGTTTAGGATGGCTCTTGTATAGATTACTGCTGCACACTATGCTTTTAGTGTGGATTTTCTTGTCCTTTTTAAAAAATCCTGCTGCATGCTATCTCGGGAGGTGTTTTTTTTTTTTTATATCCTGAAAGGTGGGATATAAATATTTTCCTACATACATCAAATGGGGTAGAGTGCGTGCTTTGCATGCAAATGAAAAAAGGTGGGACGTTCATTTACTGAAATAAAGACCCAATGAAAAATGCAATTCTACAGCTGGTATTGGCTTGTCAGGTAGCTATGCTAACTTCCCATCAGGTGGGTTGCTGTTGCTTACTGGGAAGGAGAGGGGCAAGTCAGTGGGGACACTGGCGTGGGTCAAATGCACCAGCAGAGTCAATTTGGCCCTCATGCTGCTGTGCTTGCTTTGTGGCAAGATCCCAACCACCTTCCCCCTCTCCCTCCTGTTAAGTGACGGTGACCCACCTGATGGGAAGCTAGCATAGTGGCTCTACCCCACCCAACAGGCTGCTTCTGGATATCCAGCCAGTTGAGGGGCTGTAGGAAGTGGTGAAAATCCTGCTCCACCAGTGGGAAGGTACTGACACTGCCCCAGGTACACTTGTGGACAGTTCCTTGGGCATATAGACATCCCACTAGTGGTATCCCACTGGTGAGGAGGGGCTGAAGCAGATGTTTGAGATCTATGTTGGGAATGTGTTGGGGGAGGCTGTGGATCCATAGGATCCTAAGGTCACTTGTTCCCCTTGACACCTCCCTCCTCCAAATGCCACTAGCCCTGGAACTGGCATAGTTAATTTCGTCTCACTGAGGTCAAGGGAAGAGGAAAAAAAGGGGGGATGAAAAGCTGCTCCCTCCTCTTATGCCCTGGCTGCAGCTAGGTGGCAAGGCTTTGGATGTACCAGTTTATCTGCCCTGGATCCTCCCCATCTACACACACACACACACAAATAAGATTGCTGTGATTCACATGTTTATAGCAAGGTTGAGGAATCTTTTCAGCCTGAGGGCTGGATTCTCTTCTGGGCAATCTTCCAGGGGCCACATGCCAGTGGTGGGCGGGGACAGAGGCAAAAGTGAGTGGAGCAAAGTACATTTCACCTTTGTAGAAGGCTAGTTTCTCTGCACACTCTCCCCTCTCTATCCTGCATCTAGACAAGCAAGGGTCATTATCAGAGTTCAAGGACATATTCCAGCCAGTCAACAACACTAGAGGAGAATGTGAAGCAGGGCCAATGAGGGCGTGTGGTCTGGGGAGAGGGGATGTGGCTGGGGAGTAGATGTGATGTATGGAGAGTCCCAAAGGCCATAAAGAGAGGCTTGGAGGGCTACATTTTATCCCTGTGCCTGTGCCCCCTGCCTTTCCCAGTTTATAGTTTGCACAGGATGGACAGTCTGGAACAACGTCTGGGGAAAAATCATGGTATTGTTGAATGTACCCCAATATCTGAGCAGTGAGAGACTTCCAAGGGTTCCCCATTGCTTACCCAGGGTTCAGTTTCCTTGGAATGAAGGTGACTGGAGATTGTGGTGTCTTTATGATATATGGCTTTATTTACATATATATATATATACAACCTGGGCATGAGATGGAAGGGCTCACAGCATTAACACTCCAACAGATCTTCCTTCTCCATTAGGTTTTTAGGGAAGTCCCAAAGCCATAGTTTGGGATTCAGCACAGAGAAAAGCCTGTCTCTTTCCAGCTCCCAGATTACACTAATTAAAACACACATAGGGTACCTCTTAGCTCCGGGGGACGGCTGCCCCAGTTGTTCCTATGGCAACTTATCTGCTCTTGACCAAGTCTTTAGACATGAAGATCAGATACAGTACTTGAAAGACCCATTAGCTTAACAAAGAAATTGGCAAACCTAGTTCAAACAAAGTTCAGCAGATACCTGTGCAACAAATTCCATCTCTACACAAAATTACAGGCTTGGAATCAACCCTCCCCCCCAATCCTATAACAGTATAGTTTAACATCTGATTGTTTTGAGATCCAGCCTCTGCAGTTTAGCTGTGTATTCTTTACAGCACACACAGCTTTCTCCCTTTGGGGCTTTGCTTTTGAGGTCATTGGGGAATCAGTCAAATCAGCAAGGATAAGAGAGGAATAAAAAGCCCACTCATGGTCTTGGCCACACATCTCTCCATGCCTCTGCTTCATATTTCCACTGACTATAAAGATTCATAAAAGTGTCAGATGCTAAATAATATTGCATTCCCACCACTGGGTACTATCTTCTATGAAATGCCGTGGCATGTTGGCTATCAAACACTGAAATAAAAGACCCTAAACAAAGATTGTATGACTATTTGAGAATTTAGAGAAGAGTTGAACCAGATTACAACATTCCTTTAAGTATTCTTGGGGGAAAATATTTTGAAGGTATTCCAAATAATGCAGCAAAGTGAAGGACTCAGTTGCCATGGGGAAACCATTTTTTAATCTCTCTGATACAAAAGTAATGTGTGCTTTGGTTCTTGGTCAGCCCAGACTGAATGTGAACATGACAAAACACGGTCTTCTGAATGTTCCTCCATGTTCTCAGACCTTTGGGATTAGTTTATACCAGAGGTGGGCAATGTGTGGATCTTGGCCTAATTTCATGCTAGTGGAAGGAGGGGGAAACACTGGGGTGGCACAGGGCTGGTCCTACCATTAGGTTGAAGGAGGCAATTGCCTCAGATGGCAGATGCTGGGTAACAGTAGCAGACCACCCTTTGAGCCCCCTGGCCATTCACCTTTGTTGGAGGTCAGAGCTATGCATGCCACAGGTCAGTCCTGCACACCGTAAACATGCTTGTTTCCCCCTCGTGCAATGCAGAATGGTGCCCATTGTCAATGTCAAAGGAAGATTCAGTTCCCAGTACTGTTGGCATCTGCACATGGAATGGGCAGGGGGACATCATCTTGTCCTTTGGCCAGGCAGCAAAATATCTTGAGCCAGTTCTCTGGTGGCAGAAAGAAAGAGTGGCAGAGAGAAAGATAGCAAAGAGGGTGGACAACCCGGTTTTGTCTTTGCTCTTGCCCATTGCTGGCTCCAGTCCTGCCAGTTCCCCAGACATATGGCTCCCAATGGAGAAAAAGGTACTATCAGCAGAATCAAGTGAACGGCTACCTTCATGGTCTGAAAACCAGCTGGTGATCAAAGGGAAAGAGTTAGCTAGGGATGGGGAAGCTGTGGCCCTCCAGATGGAATCCACTGTATTCCTGAATGCCCTGGGGGAGTTTCCAGTAGACAGAGCAGGTGTCCCTGTTGAAGCCCTTGTTACACTGTGGAACAGTGAGGTGCATTGGGCTCTTGACACGGTTGCTTTGTTTTAATGTATTTTATGATGTTTTAAAGTGTTTTTAGTGTTTCTGTTTGCCGCCCTGGGCTCCTGCTGGAAGGAAGGGTGGGGTATAAATAAAATAATAAATAAAATAAATGTTGCTGGACTACAGCTCCCATCACCTCTGACAATTAGCCATTAGCTGGAGTCCAACAACATCTGGAGGTCACCCACTCCTGGGTTAAGCAGTCCTATCCTGCCACTTTTACTCTGTGACTGATCACAACCATCCACAGATGTATTTAAAAAAAACAGAAAAGGAAGGGAGACTTAAATGCATCTGGAGTGTAATGTCCAGTTTAGCTGTTAACAGTGTAGGTTATATTTTGCAGATGTGTCAACAAACAGTGAAATGACTGACCTTCTCTGCGTAATGTCCCAAACGCTGCCATTTCAGATCTACACCACTGACGTATGCCTGTGGGTGGGGTGATAGATTTCCCACGCTGCTGCAAAAAAATCAATGACTGCAATCGCACAGTGGATTGACTCATCCTTAGGGGAGCTAGAGCAACATTTCAAGAAGAGTTCATCATATTCAAGATCACATAGCATGAAATAGTTACTCTTTAACTTCCTTAATTACCTTTTTCTATCTACACAATCAGTATAGTAAAGAGGGAGTAATTTTTTTAAAAATCCTTTTTCAATCCACACTGAAGTGTAAATCAACAGGAACTTAAAGTGTTTTGATGGGAATGATTTCCTTTCATAAGCTTGCCATGACTAAAATAATGGGCTTATATTGCAGTTGATTAAATGCCATATTAGTTTCTAATGTGTCACTACAGCTTCATGATAACATTTTTCACTGTAACCACCGATGAACACAAGAAATTCTATTACAAACTCAAACCAAAATTCTGTATATGACGTCCTTGGTTGGGACAATAGCCTACTAATATGACTTGCGATTACTGTAACAGACATTTTTAAGAATGATTACACTTGAAAAAGTGCAATTACCCTCTTAGTTAAATAAATCTAATGTTATCTCACATTGTTTATTATTCCGCAAGCTATATTTGCTTTCATTTAGCCTTTAGCCTTTAGCCCCCTACATATACCTTCATCAGCAAGGTTGCTGTCTTCTGGCTGCTAGAACTGTGAACTGTCAGGTAATTTCCTTGTTCATTCTATGTGTTGACCTCAGGTTTGGAATTAGAATTTTTGTTGTTGAATGAACTTGGGGAGCAGGGAGTGTTTTTTTTTTTTTTAATTGACTCCACAGTCCAACCCACTGTGCTCCACCAACGGATAGATGAAAAATGCTGCTCGGCTTCACACCTGTCCTACTAAAATCCACCAGGCTCATAAGACATCTGCTGGATCAGACTAAAGACCCATCTAGTCTAGCATCCTGTTCTCTCGGTGGCCATCCAGATGCCCATAGGTAGGATATGAGCATAATAGCACTCTCCCACTCATGTTCCCTAGCAAATGGCATCCAGAGAGACACACTGCTTCTGATGCTGGAGGCATGTATGTATCAGAGCTTGGAAAAGTTACTTTTTTTGAACAACTCCCATCAGCCCAATCCAGTGGCCATGCTGGCTGGGGCTGATGGGAGTTGTAGTTCAAAAAAAGTAATTTTCCAAGCTCTGGTATTTATTTATTTATTTATTAAAATTTATATCCTGCCCTTCCTCCCAAAGAGAGCCCAGGGTGGCAAACAAAAAAATGATGAAAACACTAAAACATCTTTTAAAAAGCTTAAAAACAAAACATCATTTAAAAATCTTTAAAAAGACAACAACACAGATGCAGACCGGGATAAGGTAGTAGCCACTGACAGCTATATCCTCCATGAATTTGCCTAAGCCCTTTTTAAAGTCATTCAGGTTGGTGGCCAACACTACATCTTGTGGTTGTGATTTACATAATTTAACTATTTGATTGATTGATTGAATTTATATCCTGCCCTTCCTCAAGAAGGAGCCCAGGGCAGCAAATATATCAACAAAATGATTTCAACAACAAAAACAAAAGCATTCCAAAAAACAGTTAAAACATTCTAAATCACAATTGCAGTTAAAATATTCTTTCATCCAGTGAACTCTATGTTACCAGGAACAGTCCCCTTCGGCCATCAGATGCCTGGGCAAACAAGAATATTTTCAACTTCCTCCTGAAAGTCAGTAGTGATGGAGACAGATGCACCTCACTGGGGAGGGCATTCCACAAGTGGGGAGCCACCACTGAAAAGGCCCTGTCATGCATAAGCACCAATTGGGCAGCCCCCAGTGGTGGCACCATCAGCAAAGACAGATGGCCTGCTAATCATAGTGTCTGAGATGGCTGATCCTGGGGAAAGTGTTGATACTTGGGTCCCAAGCCATTTATGGCTTTGCCTGCTAGCTCTCTGACAGCCAGTGTAGGACTTTCAGAACTGGTGACACATGGTCCCATTGGGCTGCTCTGCTTACTAGACTAGCAGCCATGCTCTGCACTAGTTGCAGCCTCTGGACCATCTTCAAGGGCAGCCCCACATATAGCACATTACAGTAGTCCAGACAGGAAATCACCACAGCATGGATAACTGAGGCAGAGCTGTCCCAGACAAGGAACGGCAATAGCTATCTAGCTGCAGAAGACACTTGGAACGCCAGTGACAAGTTGGAATCCAGGAGTTCTCCCAGACTATGAACCTGTTCCTTCAGAGGGAGTACAATCTCTTCCAGAACAGGTCATACACCTAATTCCTGGACACAGGGACCACTCACCCACAGCACTTCTGTCTTATCAGGATTCAGTGTCAGTTTATTGGCCTGCACCTCCCCCTTCCAATGTGCATCAATTTGCATTTCCTTACGTTGAATCACATTTGCCATAATGCCTATTTACCCAGTTCAGAAATATCTTTTTCAAACTCTTCACAACTGCTTTTTGTTCTTACCACCCTGAGCAATGTGGTGTCACCTGCAAACTTGGCCAGCTTACTGCTCACCCCTAATTCTAGGTCACTTATGAACAAGTTAAGAAGCACAGGTCCCAATACTGTTCTTTGGGAGACCCCACTTCTTACATCCCTTCATTGTGAGAACTGTCTATTTATTTCTGCTCTCTGCTTCCTGTTCTTTAAGCAATGCTGCTCTACAAGAGCTTACTCTTACAATGCACTTTACGTGGGGCTGCCTTTGAAAATGGCTCAGAAGCTTCAATCAGTGCAGGATGCAGCTGCCTGACTGTTGACAGGCTCAAGATAAATAGATCAGATGACATCAATTCTGTTACAACTATACTGGCTGCCTGTACACTTTTGAGCCCAATTCAAAGTGCTGGATTTAACCTTTAACGCCTTTTATGGCTCAGGACTCCAATATCTTCTGGAATGCCACTACTGATATGAACATACCTGGACACTTAGATTTTCTTTTGAGGCATTTCACCAGGTCCTCCCTCTGAGGATGGCTCAGAGGGTGGTGAAAAGGGAGAGAACCGTCTGTGGAATGCTCTCTGCAGTGAGGTCCACCTGACACCTTCATTGACCTCTTTTCAGTGGCAGGTAAAGTCTTGTCTTTTTTTGCAGGCATTTGATAGACTGAAATTTGTTATTAGTGTGCTGCCAAACATCCCATGGCTCTTATGGGAGCTGTTCTGTATTTTTTATATTGTTTATTTATATTTATGTTTTTAATGTAAGTTGCTTGGAGACCTTCAGATAATATGCAACTGGTTAGTCTAAACAATAACAATAATAACAATACTCAGGAGACTGTGATGAGGGACTGTATCGAAAGCTTTTTGAAAATCTAAGTACGTAGTTGTCTACTGGATCATTCCTTTCTGTATGTTTATTAACACACTCAAGGAATTCTGACAGGTTAGTTAACAGGACTCACCCTTGTGGAAGCCATGCTGATTCTTCTTCAGCAAGACTTGTTCTTCTATACACTTTGTAATTCTACCTTTAATAATATTTTTCACCAGTTTCCCTGCTGACCTGTCTGTGACTCCATGCATGGACCATGTGTCTCCCTTTGCCCACTTTTCTTTTGCATTCACTAAGGCACAATGAAAATCCTGGTGGCTACAGCAGATAAACAAAAGAAGAAACTTACTGGATCACATTAGAGGTCCATCAATTCCCATAGTGGACATCAAGATGCCTCCAGAAGCCCTCAAGCAGAGCAGGAAGGCAATACCCCCTTCCATTATTCCTTATCAGCAATTGATTATACAGCCACGAGAATGGCTGTATACTACAGCCATCATAGATTTTTTGCATTCCACAATGTTAAATTTAAAATACCCCCATGCCATTCTGCTGCTTCCCATAAGCTCATTTCAAAACAAAACCTTACAAAACTTATAGTTCTGAATTCAGAAATGCTTGCTTAACAACTCTCAAAATTTGCACGGTGATGCACATAACAGTCAGAGAGAATTGAGAGTTCAAAGTGTAAAAAGAAAGAGAAAAAACCCAGACCCCTTTTGGATTTTTTTCTGTCAGTGTTCTCATAATATTTGAAATTAATTAAAAACTAGCCATGTTTGTGAACCTGTAATCCTATTACTGACCTTGCCCCATACTCTAACCATCATCTTCTGCAGTTTAAAACTTAAAAAAAAATGCCTGGCCAATTTTTAATTAATTTAAGAAATTTAGCATTGGAGTCAATGATAAGCCTGGGCATGCTCAGTAAAAACCAACTGTCAGTGTTCTAAAAGCCAGAGTCATAGTGGTTGGCTTGCCTAATCAGGGGGCCACACCCTCACCAGATCTTTATTTCACTTTAGACAGTCATGGCTTCCCCCAAAGAATCTTGGGAAGTGTAATTTGTGGAAGGTACTGAGAGGAGACTCCTATTCCACTGAAAGAGCTCCAGTGGCCAGAGTGGTTTAACAGTCAGCCACTCTGATTGAAGCTCTGTGAGGGAAACAGGGCATCTCCTAGCAACTCTCAGCACCCTTAACTAATGACACTTCCCAGGATTCTTTGGGAGAAGCCATGACTATCCAAACGGGAATAAAGATCTGGTGTGGATGTGGCCAGGGACAGCTTTGGTTTAAATGTGGGTGGGAGATGATATGTGCGTGCTGTAGAATAAAAAGGTGGGAGAAATGCTGAAAAATAATATTACTGTTCACAATGTTTTCCTTTTGGAAAGGAAAGGGCCCTCCCCTCTGCCCAGTGTCCATCCACCCAATCTCCTCCCCTCCCTTCCCTCCCCCCTCTCTCCCCCTCTCCTTCCTCCCCTCCTCCTCCCCTCCCTGTCCCTCCCCCAGGTCAGTTTCACCTATCCTAAGCATGATTGCACAGGAGTACATTCCACTGAACTCAAAAAGCATGAAAATGATCAAACCTGCCCTCCCCTCCTCCTCCCTCCTATCCCCTCTGCCTTGCCCCTTCATTCCCCCTTCCTTTGCCCCTCCCTCCCCCTCCCCTTCCAATCCCCTCCTTCCCCTCCTTCCCCCCTCCCCCTTCCCTCCCCCTCCTCCTCCCCATGTCAGCTTTACCTATCTTAAGCATGATTGCACAAGACTAACTCCCATTGAACTCAATAAGCATGCAAATAATCAGACCTGCCTTTTCCCCTCCTTCCCCTTTCCTCTCCCTCCCTCCCTTCTTTCCCCTCTCCTGCTCACTCCAGCCCTCCCCCCTTCTCCTCCTCTCTCCCATGGTCAGTTTTACCTATCCTATCCATGATTGCACAGGAGTAAATTTCACTGAATTCAATAAGCATGCAAATGTTCAAACTTGACCTCCTCCTTCCCTCCCCCTCCTGCCTGATCCCACCCCCCTCCTCCCCTCTGCTCTTCCTCCTCCCTTCCCTCCCCCCCGTGGTCAGTTTCACCTATCCTAAGCATGATTGCAAGGGAGTAAATCCAATTGAACTCAATAAGCATGCAAATGATCAATCCATTCTCAGCAAACTTGCACAGGATCCCATTTCTTAGAGAAATTCACTAATAGACAAAAAACCTTGAAGTTTAAGAACTTATCTATAGCCAACAGATACTTCTATCAAACTTTAAAAAGCAGAGAAATTGGGCAGCTAAAGTGAATGCACTAGGGAAGCAGGAGATCTGACCTCCTCTCTGAGATATTGTACAGTAGGGCCCCGCTTGTCAGCGCCCCGCTTTTCAGCATTCCACTAATACAGCGCCAGTGGGGCGATCAGCTGGAGGGGGGGCTGGGGCTCCCCGCTCTCCAGCTGATCTCACCGGAGGAGGGGAAGATCAGCTGTAGGGCACTACAGCTGATCTCCTTCTCTTCTGGCGTTATCAGACTCCCCCGCTCAAGCTAATCGTGCTAGAGGAGGGGAAGATAAGCTGTAAAATGCTATAGCTGATCTCCTCTTCTGGCGCTATCAGACTTCCGCGCTTGAGCTAATCGCACCAGAGGAGGGGAAGATCAGCTGTAGCGCTCTACAGCTGATCTCCTCCTCCTCCTGCATGATCAGCTGGTTAGGTTCCAAACCCCCGCACTACAGCTGATCCATTTTTTGGCATTTTTCCCTTTTCAGTGGTGGTCTGGAACCTAACCTGCCATGTGACTGGGGCCCTACTGTACTGCCTTCCCGGAAGTGAGTGCCCAGCTGGTGGTTGTCTCTGAGAGATCTATGCCTCAGAGGAAGCTTTTTTCAGTTTAAAAGCCAGCCAAGAGGAAACTTTGACTGGCTTAAATGTTCTCCAAGGTATAGGAGAGCCGATCAGATTTTCCACAGGACTTCGTTGAGCTGTCGGCTGCTGGAATTGATCAGGAACTCCCTGAGATAAGAAGGCATACCGATCGGCGGAAGACGAGTCAGGATTTCCAACAATATTAAGACAGTTGATAGAGTTCAGATAGTCACTTTAAAGATGTTTGATTTAATTTGCAACTTTAATGAAGTTTCCTACAGTAAATCATTTTCTTTTGCTTCTGTTTCTGTGAATATGTGAAGTAGCTATACTTTACAACACTAAAAAAACTCCAAGAACAATTGTGGAATAATGGCACTGAGTATTCAGAATAGTTTCCAATGGACATGAGGAGTGTCTCAGTTTGCATAAGATAAATCAGCGGGAGGTGAAATACATTTTAGCAAAATTCTAGGTGTGCTCTGTTTTTAATTGACCCTGCTCACTTTTCCTTAAGTGGAGTAGTTTAAGCATAGCAGGCTGAACACATGCAACTTGGGCAGGCCAAGTTTGTTTTTTCCAACAGCTAGATTCATTGCTTAAGTAGCAACATATTGTAATCAGTCTGATTTTACATCAAACTGCAGTTTCAGATTCTACTGTTAATGCACCCAAAATAGAAATAGAACAAAACCTCCAGTTTGAAACACAAAAGGCTGTCTTCACCATCATATGACATTGACCAATAAAAAGGCTTTGAAATTAATAAACATAAATTTGAGACAGATTTCTAGGATGAATGAGAGAAATATAATTTTCTAGGTTAGATTCTCTGTACAAACAGCAGTAACACAGGAAAGAAGCAAAGTAAGAAGAACACCAACAAACATCCAAAGTATCTTGGACAGCTCCTTGAATGTTTGGACTAAAACCCAGAGCGGATTCCACTGCCCCACTAACACGGAGCCACCAGCTGCCAATGGTTTAAAGTCAAAACTTGGCAACTCTCGTGTTCATTTTCTCATGGGGATTACTGGCTTCTTGGTAAATATCATCGTATCAGTTTTTCTTTTGACTCAAGTCTGCATTAGGCTGCTGCTATCATCTGTGAACTTCAAGCTGTTTCCAGTTTTCTCTCTTTGAAATGTTGTAAGTCAGTGATACACATTTTCCTTCCTGGCCTCACAAACCTCCCACGCTGATGACCTACTTTACATATTTTCTTTAAGGTGTTTTTGGATTCATTGAGAAGCCTGTTTTGCTTATTTGGGTTATGCAACATTATCCAGCTGTGAGCCACTTAACAACCATCAGAAGGCTAGATTTGAAGACCTGTTTGCAATTCCTACAGGAAGAAAGAATGCCATGTTCAGTGCATTGCTGTCATGGGCAGTGACACATGGAGCCATTTCCTTTATAATCCCATCATACCTATGACCCACCACATGCCAAGCAAGGCAACAGAGCAACATTTGCCTATTAATACGAGACACCAGGCGTTGTGCAAAAACAAGAACACCCACAGCCCACAGGCAACAGCTTTTGCAAGTCTAAAAGCTCCACTTGAGCCTGTTTTTATTATATCATCAAGTGTATTTCTTCTTCCACACCCACTGAGAATCCATCTGTTTGTACTGCTGTCTAAACATCCTGCTGAGATCTTCCTTTGCTCCCCTTGTTAAAAACTGAAAGGTGCAATTTATAAACAAAGTTTTCTGTTTTCTGTAGTGGAATGATATTCTTCCGAGAGAGTGGGACAGTTGGCAACCCTAAGTGTACAACACTGGCCTCTGTGATTGACAGGAAGCATGAAATCTCTTGATTGTCAGGGCAAGCCATCAATATTGCCACAACATCTATCCATATTTTCTGATGAGTGTTCTTGGTAGATCACTGTTCCTGTTTCACACTTACTTTGCCTTTTAGGAAGGTTTGGGGGATGGGCTTTTGAAATGTTGTTAGTGTGTGAACATATTTTTGTATCGATTTAAAAAAAATCATTTTATTTGTAAATTTGTAAAATCACTTTAGATGCTACACGGGATACAGAAATTCCTTAATAAATATATACATAAATAGACACATAAACAACAACAAAAAGTGCATCTTCCACTCTAGACACACATCAGTACTATTTTTATTTATAAATATATTTGTATACTGCTATTTCATTAAAACCATCAAACCAATTTACTAGTAAAAAAAACCAACCACCACTACACAATAAAAACTTTGAAAATATAACAACAAAGGTCTAGATAGTACATATTGTTGAATGTTTTGTGTTGTAGTTATTTATAATAAGTACAATATTTGCCTGTCCCCATTTTTATCTATGAAATGTTGGAAGACATGAAATGTTAGAGGCTAGCTTTCCATCCTTGCCTGGTCAACAGAGCTTTTACTTTCTGCTTGCTGCACTGCAAACTCCAGCTGCCAGCTCAATAGTGGAGTTAGGCAATTTTAGACACTGGACTTAATGCTCTTACTGTCCCTGCCTTTAGATAGGAATGTGAATTTTATCACTTCCTGCAAAATGTGATAGGCTGACCATGCTCCATTTGGTACCATCCTGCTCATTCTACTGAGTGAAACCCTGGGTTTCTGCCCCAAAGACCTGCCCTGATGGTACCTCTGTTCCAGTTGAACCCATAAATCTCAAGGATCCCAAATTGATTCAATGTGGATCCCCATGGCTCCCGGTGTGGCCCTTATAGCTGTGCATAATGGAGCCTTCCCTAACCTTCTCCCCTGCAGCATGGCCAATGGTCAGGGATGGTGGGACCTGTGATCCACAACATCTGGAGGGCATCAGGTTGGGGAAGCCTGGCATTATAGAATCCTGTAGACTAGAGGCAGCATACAAAGTGCCCTCCAGATGTTCTTGGACTAGAACTCCCATCAGCCCCAGTCAGCATAGTCAATAGCTAGGGATGATGGGGTTATAGTTCACAACACTTGGAGGGCACCATATTGGCTACTGTAGATTGGTCCTTATGTAGAACAGCTGTCCCAGGTGCACATCATCCCTACTGTGGTTGGAAAAGGCTGGGGCAATTATCTGACAGTAAAATTATTATTCTAGTCCACTTACCCCAAAAGCAATGCAATGTTATAATTTATTATTGTTGAAGTAATGAGCTAAGCAATAACTAGTTAAGCTAAGCTGGAATCATTTGCAATGCTTTCCCCGAACCGAGGGATTACTCAAATATGAATCTTCTAAATTAATGACTTCTGTGTGTGCATGTGTTTGTTTTTTAAAAAATGAGTGAATGTGTCAAAGATTCTGTTCCATTTCCTGTCAGGAACTACAATGAGAAAAAAAATAAGTTTTAAATATAGTAAACCTGCAAGCCCTTTCCCCAGATAATACTCAAACTCACAGACTTAAATGGGGGAGATGTGTGACTGGCTGAATAAACAAACAAACCCTCGTTAGCACCATTCACCACTGAGTCATGTGTGGAAATGTTTCCATTTTTGCAATGCCTCCTGATCCTATGGAACGCACAGAATTTGTGGTGGGGGAAGGATGCTTTCTGTTGGAGGCATGTCAATGAAATAGAGCTGAAAAGAACTGCAGTGTGGAAATCTGCTCAGGGATATGTTGTGGGCTTAAGAGAAGAAAAAGCTTTCCTAGAGGATTTGTAATTTTCATCGACCAATCTCTCATGAATAAAAACATTGCCATTTATAACATATTATAGACTCAACACTAGATGCCTGCTTATTATCTGAGGAGAAGGTGTTGGGGATGAGTGCATTTTTTTCCTCCCAGTGACAATGTGACTTTTTAGACTGGTGGTTGAAGAAATACAAAGTGGTGATGCTACCATTCAACCTATGTCCTGTATAGCTTTATTTTGAATGTGATGCTGCTCATTGGGTCCTAGTTAGGGATGGGTGAATCTATCACTTGCAGGTAGATTTGCCTTTAAATGTGAACTGAATCACATTCTTTCCCCATCCCTAGTCCTGGTTCATACATTTATCAGGCAACACTTGTTATCTTGATGGAAGAGCAGGGTGCCCACACTTTCCCTCGTAAGGTTGATACGCATGGTGGCCTGGTGTCTCTTGCTGATCTTCCTGCAACCTCCAGCTCCAGCACAGGATGCTTCCACACAGCATTCTTTGCTGTCAGAGTCTCACTTATCCTCCTGGAGCATGGATTGCACACAACGCTGAATCTCCTGGATTTCAGCTGGGAGGAAGTGAATGGTGTTTTGTGACCATCTGAGTGGCTTCTGCCTATATCAGAAGCACTGGTGACCATGTGCAGGTGCAAAACATGCCAGACAAGAATGTGCAAATGCAAGAGGCTTTTGATTATTTGCTGTTATTTCTGCATGTGTTAAAAAGCTGTGCCACAATGCATTATAAATAAGAAACCCAAGTTCAAACATTTACTTGCATTTATCAGTCAAAATGTATTTTCTTTGAATATTGTTTCTGATTTCAGTGATCATTAAAGAAATATTCATTTACTTCATTTTAATCCCATTCTTCCTCCAAGGACCCCAGGGCTGTATACATGATTTCCCCACCTCTTATCCTAACACTGACACTAGGCTTAGTTGTAGAGTTAGTGTAGAGTTAGGCTAGGAGATGGTTACTGACTGAAGGACTCCTCATGAGCTTCGTAGCTGAGCAGTGATATGAAGAGATATGAACCTGAATCTTCTTCCTGCTCCTAGTGTGGCATTATTTCCACCAGGCAAAACTGGTGGTAATAAAGGCTTGTAACAGTTCTTCTATCCATCTCAACTAAAAAAAGTAATTAAATCCTATGTTTTGCTACCAAAATGAACTTTCTACACATGTTCATTCATGAGTTATAGGGTTGCCAGGGTCAGGGCCTGAGACTGATCCTGTTTCTTTAGGAGAAGAGAAAGTCAGCCGAGTGCAGGTGTTCTTGCAACACTGTAATGGGAAAAACCACAAGGTGGAATTCTCCCTTCCCCCTGAACAACTTTTAAAGATACAGAAGCCCTTTTGGAGGCTGGGCCCGGCCAGTCTCAGGCCAAGAACCTGGCAACTCTAGGTTATCACATATCCACATTCACATGTCAACCATCTTGGAAAACAGCAGCTTCAGAGTTACTGCTGCAGAATGGGATTTTCTATCCAAAGTTAAATAGGCACCTACATGGGTCTGAAATGCATACAAATGTCAAGATTCTCGGTTCATGTATTATTATTTTTTTATGTGTGCCTACAGCAGATCCAGGATTACTTTCTTTTTCAGACTAGTGAAGTCTGAGGTGAGAGCTGCTTCTTTCAAGGTATATTTGAATTAAATAGCAGCTAATTCACCAGTGAAACACTTGCACTTTTCTCAAGAGTAAGAAAGAAAATCTGTTTTTCACCATGTGACATGATCACCACTTGAGGTTTAATGTCTGTTTAAGTGATATAATCTGTGTCGCCTTATAATACACCAAATGCAAACCAGCTGTTCTGGCTGATCAAATGCAGAACCAAAGTTGAGACACTAATCTGTTGTAGAAGCTGTTTATTGCTCCTCGTACATAAAGCAATAGGGGTTACTGCCATCCTATAACCAGCTGTAATGAGAAGAAACAGAAAACAAAAATGAACTCCTCTTCCTTCACAAAGTTTGGAGGTATTACATTTCTAATTTTTTTAAAGTGATGGGTTGTGTCCAACTAAATTCTACTCAGAGCATGAAGTTAGTAATGGCCATTAATTTCAATGGGCCTACTTTGAGTAAAACTAGCATAGGATACAACCCAGTGTTTCTGGCTCCATTGGATATCCTAATGACAATCAAGGACATATATAATAAACAACCCTTGAATCACCCCAATTTGCCTCACTATTCAGCCCTCTCAAATAGCCATAGCACACCCCTACTATATACAGGTCTCTGCAGTCACTCTGTATATCAAATCCTAACTGCCAACTAATTAACCCTTTCCTGTTTGGAAGTCTAAGTGAGCGCCAGTATTTAAGGTGTGTTACTAATCACACTCATGAAACATTTATTGATAAATTGGATCAGCTTTGCTACATAACTTGACTGCCAATGAGGCGGTAGAAGCCCTGTTCAGGTGTTTTTGCCTGAACCCCTGTACAGAGGAGTGGGGAACATGCATGCTAGCCTCACCCCCATGTCCCCATGCAGAATGCTAATAATACAGGGTACCATTTGCACAGTTGACTCTGAGTGTGTTCAGCTGTATGCATGAAGTATAGGGATGTGCTAGGATTTTGCCCAATTTGGATTTGGTATCAATTTTTCCATTGATTTGTGTATGCTCTATTGCTGCAGATCAGATTTTTATGTAGCGATTTTCTGCCGCTATTGAAAGTTTTTTTCTTTAAAAAAGACCCGCCTCTAAAATATCAATATCAGCAACTATAAATTTATCAATATTTCCTTTCATTTATCAGTACTTCCTTTCAAAATATGGATATTAGTAGCAATATTTTTGGGGAGGGGAAAATGGATGAGTAAAAGCAGCAGATAACAAAGAACAAACTTAAATCGATACTGGCCTGTTAGGTTGATGTAATGCTTTTGAACCAGCACTGGCCAACGGATCCCATCCCTAATTAAAGAATCCCCCTTCAAATCTTTTTGCTCAGTGTTGGATAGTCAGGAGTGGAGACAACATGTACAGGGACATTGGAAGGGGCATGGCTAAAATGTCCAGCCATACTCTTCCCTACACGGATTCAGGCTATCATCATGCAAACTAGATTTTTGGCTCCTCTACCTGTGCAGAATAGTGGGGTCCTTAAAAATACAGAAGTTGGCTCTGAATTAAACTGAGCCAGGCTTTCCTTCACAGGGGCAGTAAAAAAAGAAAAGTGTTTTTTTGCAGTACTTTTGACCATCAACATAGTAATGAGATGCAGGCAGCTTTGACTTCCCACATTATTCAAATGAAAGAAAAGCGACTGATTTAGGGCACTGAGAGTCAGAGGTTAGGAAAAGCGGGAAGCAAACAAGCAGAGTGAGACTTTAAAAGGAGAGTTCCAGAATATACAAGAAATATTCTCCTCTGTAGCCCAAGGTATGTTATAGTAAAGGAAAGAGTTTTGAAGAAACTTTGACCTCTTGTAGGATTTTGTTCCTATTTGGGGGTCTCTGTCTATTTTGTATTTATGATCCTTGCACGTTTTTGTTGGGATAACCTTGGCGCAGTCATCCAATGTCATGGTATGTTTTATTAGGCACTTCCCTTGTGAGTTGCTCCAACCTGATAACCGTCGGAAATATCAAGCTGTTTCAAAAATAAATATTTCAGAGAGGTTCTGGCAAAGGACATTTGTCTTAATCACTGTGAAATCGCAAGCATTGGTCTTGGAGTCACAATGACTCCTGATGGGACTGCTTTCAATTCATTGCTGCTCTTGAGGGATGGGTTCACTGACAGTTCACCGGATTGCTGCCAAAATGAGTGTCGTCACAATATTTCACACCAAACATGACAAACTCTGCTGCATTAGGCAGCCATGATGCACGGAAGCAATCATTATAATACATCCTGACTTCTGCAGCTCTCCTGCAATTGATTTATTTGTTCTTTGTTTGGAGGTACTTTGGCCCCTGATATGAACATGTGGAGGATGGGAAGTGGAATTATGTTCACCCCTACTCAACATGTTCATAATAAAGGCCTGAACATATGCATGAACTACTTTCTCTCCATGATCAGCATCCCTGAAAAAAAGCAGTAGCTTATTAATAATACATGGAGGTCAAACGTGCCTAATCCTGCTCCACCCACACATATTCATATGATGCCCGAAAGGGGCTCAGGACTTGCCTGATGGAGATAGAGGTGGGCTAATATCTATCAAAAGATGTATAATCCAGATTTGTAGAACATCTGACATACCAAACCAAACACATTCCACCAGGCATATATTGTGGTTAGGCATGGGATCTCTGGGATGGTGCTGGTTCAAAAGCATTCTGTTGACCTAACAGGCCGGTATGGGTTCGAGTTTGTTCCTTGTCCATTAGCCGCTCTTTTTGCTGATCAGTTTTTTTCCTTCGCAAAAAAGATTGTTATTAGTAGGGATATTTTTAAAGGAAATATTGATAATTTTAAATGAATATAGATATTTTGAAATGGAATATTGATGAATAAAATGAAATATTGATAAAATTATCATTCTCAGTATTGATATTTTAGAGGCCGATTTCTTTTTAAAAAAAATCCATTCTCAAAAATAGCCACAGAAAATTGCTACATAAAAATCCAATCTGCAACAATAGAAAATAAACAGAATGGAAAATTCGGTACCAACTCCAAATTGGGTGGAATTCTAGCACATCCCTAATTGTGGCAAGGGAGGGACAAATCTGTCAGTTTCAGTTTCTTTTGGTTTCTAATTTTTCCAGTCTTAAATTCAGTTCCCCACATTTCTGCATCAATTTGCAGGTTTTATTTTTTTTAAAGTCCTCATAAAATTTGTGAGCATTTTAGTGCAAATTTCTTCTAATATACACATTAGTGTATGCAATTTTGCTGATACATTTTGCAAGCACTTTTCCTTAATACAATGCATTTTATTTTATGTTTGCTAATATATACATTTTTATGCAGACTTTATTATAATATGCACATATTCTTTTACATATTATTTGGTTGAAGAACTGAATCACAAAATTTGGAGATGTGTGAATTTTGAAGGATAGCAGCATTTCAGTTCGCAAGGCAACGGTAAACCCCCTCTGAATACCGCTTACCATGAAATCCCTATTCATAGGGTCGCCATAAGTCAGGATTGACTTGAAGGCAGTCCATTTCCATCATTTTGGAAAGTGCAAACTAGGCAGTTTGATTTTAAAATCTAACCAAACTGAATTTCTCCCCAGTCCCTAATTGTGGCCTGCCTAGGCAAGGACAGGGTACAGAACTGGGGTAGGTGAAGACAAGGTGGAACCTAGCGGACTGGGGCAGAACTGGAGGAATCTGATGGATTAGAGGTGGAACAAAGACAGAATCTGGTGGTTATGGGTAAAGCTTGAGAAAACACAGATGTTTACTGAGTTCCTGGCCAAGCACCATGCATGGGTGTGCATTCAGGAGGCCAGAAGTTGTGCAGAGATGATCTGGTCAGTATATTTGGACCAGCCTCAGTAGGAAGCCACATCTGCTAAAGGAATATTTAAAAATGTATGTGACACAATGGAATGAAAATCACTTAGAGGTTAAGAACTACAGTTTAATATATTGAATGTGAGTTGTCAGAGACAATTTTTCTGAGTTGCAATGCGTAGGACAGCTCTAGAATGTGGCATGCCAAGCCACATTGACCAAATCAGGAGATAGGCCACATGAATGGGTTTCAGTTGGATTTTAATGGGAGCAATGCATGCAGGTCTGCAAGCCAGAAACCATTAAAATTAACAGTGGAGCCCAAAATATATGACCTCCCCTTGCCACCCCACACAATATGTGCTAACTAGTCCATTGCATGAATAAATGTGCATTGCAGCAGAGTATGCCGCGAAGTGGTTCTTTGATTTTCTTACCTAATAATAATAATAATAATAATAATAAAACAACCCTTCACCCAAAGGCCCTAGGGCAGGTTACAACAATTTTAAACACATTTATTTATTTATTTTAAAATATTTCTATCCCGCCCTTCTACCCTATAATAGGGCACTCAGGGCGGCTTACAAAAATAAAATTAAACACGTACATAATAAAATTGTAAACAGTAAAATCACAAAAACATTAAAATAGACAGACAGACAGACAGACAGACAGGTAGATTAGATAGATAGATAGATAGATAGATAGATAGATAGATAGATAGATAGATAGATAGATAGATAGATAGATAGATAGATAGATAGATAGATAGACAGATAGATAGATAGATAGATAGAGGGGGTGGTACTAAAGGGACTACAAAGGTAAAATTTAATGTAGAAGGCATAAAATCAGTGTCAGGCTCTACCTTTAGTTCCTCCCAAAGGGTCTCCGGAACAAGATCATTTTCAGAAGTCTCTGGAAAACCAACAGGGATGGAGCAGAGCGGTCTTCTTGGGGTAGGGTATTCCAAAGCTTGAGGGCCACAGCTGAAAAAGCTCTCTTTTGGAGACTTTTGGAAACAGTTAAAAACAACCTAAACAACATCACAGAAAATAGAGTGGGTCCTAAAAATATACTCAGATCAGCATCCTGAATGGCACTTAGGTATATAATGAAGCAACTGAAAGCTATCTAATTGCCAGAATTTTGGTTTGCAACAGATACTCTTTTTTGACCCTGAAAAGGGTAATCGCTATTTAGGATGGGTTTACATTATTGTCAGCCACTTATATATCTCTGTTGATTCAGGCAATACATTTCAGGCAACCTGCCAAAGTGTAAGAATATGACTGATTTATTTAGTGTGAGTGTTATCATTACAAAACATGCTCCAAATATTACCCATATTGAGAGACTGTTATATTTGTTGACTAGTAAATGGATTAAAAGCCCAGCTACTGAAAAGCTTTAACTGGCTGACATAACATTAATAAGCATGGTGGGCAATCCTAGCTTCTTCATATATACTGAGCTGCTGATGACACTGACAAACAGCACAATCTTACTCACACTTTCCTGAGAGTAAGCCTCACTGAGCTCAGTGGGACTTCCTTTTGAGCAGATATGTATATGCAGTCCTGTGGCCAGCCTTCCTTGTTGGGTGTGGCAGCCGCATTTCTAGGTGGGGAATCTTTTTTTCAGGGGGAGAGGCTCATAGTGCCACCCAATCCCCCCCTCACTGGTACAGAAGATTTGAGAGCCAGGCCAAGGAAAGGGAAAGGTAATGACCTTCCCTACCACTCCTCCTCCATCCAGAGATTGTGTGAACTTACATGAATGAAGTTTAATCTGTTGAATTGTCTCACCCTTTTCTGAGAGATCTCCAGGAATACCAGACTCAGAAGCTTGACTTTGCCTATAGCTATACTCCCCTTTCACCTGTGGTCTGTTCCTGTCTTCTGATTCTTCATGAACTGAACTAGTTTGATAAAGACAGTGAACTCCTGAGCATGGCTTTGATGCACATTAGGTATCTCAGTTTTAGATTCCACCTGAAACAAAGTACAAGTTTAGGGAAGGGCGAAGAGAAAATAAATACTATAGGGTGTGTTTGTTAACTCCTCCTTGAGAGCCTTGTTTCTAGTCTTCTTCCTGGCCTTTAGATTTTCCTTCCTGTTGGACAATCAAAGGAAATATTTTTAACTGGCTGCTATGTAAAGGACTAACTAAGCAATTGAAAACTAATTGTGGAAAGCAATTGGGTCCCCCCCCTCATTGCTGGGTTGATTTTTCTACCCAGCAACCTTGAAAAGGCCTCATGCTGAGCTGCACATATTGGAGAAATCAGAAATTAGGCCTGAGTTACAGCCTAGGTGTCCAACCAGCCGAGCTGAGTACCTGTGCATGTGCCTGAAAGCACAGCCAATCATGGCTTCCTAATATGAGCTTGTCCTCACTTGTTAGTCACACTTTACATTTGTAAATATATAGTACTAGGGGTGCTCTACCCCCTTGCTCACTGCACTTGCTGCCACCACCCGCTCGCCAGCCAGGCCATCTCAAACACACCCACACCCAGACTCCCAAACATAACATACACACAGGCACTCCCAAACGCACACACAGACAAACATAGACACAGGCACTCCCACCCGGGACTTGCAAACAGGTCATCCTCCCCCACAAATGGGTTGCTAAGCTTCCCCTTCTCTTTCCCCACCAATGGATCACTAAGCTTCCTCCTTTTCTCCCCTTTAGACCTTCTCCTGTGAGGAGGAGGGAGACAATCTGCTGAGGTGACCAGCACAGTGGGGAGTGGCCAGGGCAGCACCTCAGCAACCGTCCTCTCCAGCCACTTCCCTCCTCCTTGCCTGCCACCACTGAGCCTTTCAGTGAGGTTGAAGGTGCAACAATTGCAGATCAGGATGGTTGATAAGGAGTTACTCCGAGCTGTCCTGACTGTTCCTCTGTGACTCGCCTGGGCTGCCTCACTCTCCCACCTTGCTTGCTTCCTTGCCTCATGCTCACCTCGCTTGCCCACTGCTCTGCCATCCTCACTGGCCTTACACCCACTGCAAGTTCACCACCCCCTGCTCCCATGGAATACTGCTGTCGTGCTGCCTGACGGCTTACAAAAATATTATGTGTGTAGATATAGACATCTTAGGAGTGCCCCTAAAAGTAATGTGTGAATTAGCCTTCAAAAGCCCTATCATTTGTCATTAAACACACTGATCAGCAAGTAGATATCTGCTGCTATTGTTTCATTAATGTCAAAGGCAGGCCTTTTCAGGTGATGACTCCTTATTTCAGAAAGAATAAAAATTTGAACAGACAGAGTTTGTTTCTGGGGAAAAAACTAGGATAGAGCTTGGCATTTAGCTGGGATAAAGTCTGACAGGAGAGCTCATTCACTTGTGAGTCCATTTGGCAGTAATAAAAGCCTTTTACATTGGGGAAAAAAACTCTACTAACCTCATTTTTTGATGTCATAACATCTTCCAAAGATACATTCAGAGCAAATGTGCACAGGCATACTTTATTTTCTGGTGGGTGGTCTGGAGAAAGAGTAAGCTTGCAAAAAATGCATGTATTCCTGAGTAAACGCCAATTGACAATGCAATCCTTCAGGGAGTTTGGAAATACACTGATTTGAAGAAATGATTGCTAGAGGGAAATTGGCCTTGCTGTTTGTTTGTGGGCATTAAATCATTGCACAGCATCATAAAAATTACCCATGATAACACTTGATGGAAAAAGCATCCAGAGAAATACACAATGACTGTAATTCCACATCCAAAAAGTGTCGCCCCATTTGCAAGAGCATGGTAACTGAATTGCATGGAACACAAAATGTACTCATTTCTGCAAGCAAATAGTGTAACAACAATTGCCTTCCCTCCACAGTGTACTGTCATATTCCCAAAGAAAGGCAACAGCAAAAAGTTCCTGTGAGGATGTGAGCATCAAGTCATGCGCTCAACATGCTGGGCCAGCCAGATTAGTCTTGAACGAAAGTGCTTCATGGGAGGCTGGTTGTCATTGAAATATTTGTTCATGAGGAAGGCAAATAGCCTGCCATAAAAAAGTGGTGATATAGACACCTTCCCCACAAGTTGAGGAAACTGAAGAAACTGGGCAAGAATGGGGGGTTGGGCTGAGGAGAAAAAAAACGGGTAGGAATGCTTGGACAAGAGAGGGAAGAGAAGCTAGGTGAAATTAAGTGTTGGCAATAGGTAAGAAGAAAAGAGGGAAATCAGAACATAAGGCTTTGTAGATCGGGCCAAGGGCCCATCTAGATCAGCACTCTGTTCTTACACTGGCCAATCAGTAGGAACCCTTAAGCAGAACCTGAGGGCAACAGCAGTTCTCTTAAGAACACAAGAACCTGCTGAATCATGCCAATGGCCCATCTAGTCCAGCATCCTGTTCTCACAGTGGCCAACCAGATGCCCATGGGAAGCCCACATGCAGGACCTGAGCACAATAGTGCTCTCCCCTCCTGCAGTTTCCAGCAACTGGTATTCAGAAGCATACTGCCTCTGACCATAGAGGGAGAACATAGCCATCATGCCTAGTAGCCATTTATAGCCGTATCGTCCATCACTGCCTCCTCTGGGAGTGAATCCCATAGCTTATCTCTGCTCTGCATGAAGAAATCCTTTGTTTTGTCTGTCCTGAATCTTCTACTATTTAGTTTCATTGGATGTCCACGAATACTTGTGTTATGAGAGAAAGAGAAAAACTTCTCTCTACCCAGTTTCTCCATGTCATACATAATTTTATGAATTTCTATCATGTCACCCCTTATTTGCCTTTTCTCTAAACTAAAAAGCCTCAACTGCTGCAACCTTTCCTCATAGGGGAGTTGCTCCATCCCCTTGATCATCTTGGTTGCCCTTTTTTGAACTTTTTCCAACTCTACAATATCTCTTTTGAGGTGAGATGACCAGAACAGTACACAGTATTTCAAATGTGGTCGCACACACCATAGATTTGTATAATGGCATTATGATATAGGCAGTTTTATTTTCAGTTCCTTTCCTAATGACCCCTGGCATGGAATTCACTTTTTTCACAGCTGTCACACACTGGGCTGACATTTTCATTGAGATATTCCAAGGTCTTGTTCTTGGGCAGCCACTGCCATTTCAGAACCCATGAGTGTAATATGTGAAATTAAATTAAAATTAAAAATTATTTTTTGTGCCCCAACATGCATCACTTTATACTTGCTCACATTAAATTGCATTTGCCACTTTACCACCCAATCGCTCAGTACGGAGAGGTCCTTTTGGTACCCTTCACAATCTCTTGTTGTTTTAACGACCCTGAACAATGTAGTATCATCAGCAAATATGGCCGCCTCACTGCTCACCCCTAACTCTAAATTGTTTATGAACAAGTTAAAAAGCACAGGTCCCAATACCAATCCTTGGGAGACTCCACTTTCTATATCCCTCTATTGGGAGACCTGTCCATTTATTCCTACTCTCTCCATGCCTGTAATTCCTAGTCACTGGTATTCAGAGGCACATTGCCTCTTGCAGGGGACAGAGAACATAGCCATCATGGCTATAAGAAGATGGGAAAGATTCTGAGAATAAGGGAAATCATGGTAGCAGTGCAAATATAGAAGGGATGGAGCATAATGGAGGATAAGTTGTTGTGGGACATTATGTGATATCAAGTGGCAAAGAGATGCAATGTTTGTCTGAGACTAGGCTAGTGCTGAAAAAGTATGGAGGAAAAGCCATTCAAACCACACATGTCCATCACACAGTAAGCTTTAAACATGAAATGAACCTTTCTGGGTAAGCACCCAGTTATTTGAAGCCCTTGCTTAGTTAGTCATTGTTTACCAGAACACACTATAAGATGACCCTTCATTGGCATCTTATATTAGCTAGATTATTGCATTTCTTTTTTTCTTTAATATATTTGTTGTTGTTATATGCTTTCAAGTCAATTATGACTTATGGTGACTCTATGAATCAGTGACCTCCAATTGCATCTTTAATATATATTAAATACATAATACCTCCATTCAATGTATAAATTGTAAGGCTGTTTACAGGATAAAAATGATCAAACTGTAACAATAAAATAAAATGCCAACAATCAATTCAATTCCATGTGACCAGATTTCAGTGTTGGAAATGCTTTGCAGACCATGCTGATCTTTTCTGTCTTTAGTGGAGCTGAACGTATGCTCAGACTTATTGATCCCAGACTTTGGATACTGTTAAATCACAAGGTGTATCAACGGAACAGATCCATTTGTGTGCCTTGTTAGATCACGCTGAGGATAATTGCCATCTCTCTAGCAGATTGATTCCTTTAAATTTGTTTATAGAGGCCGAGATCAGTTATGATCGGCATTGGAAATTGACAACTGTATCATCAGTAAAGGAACAGCTGATGAACAGGCCTTGACATTGCCAAGATGAATAAGCTGATAAGTGAGATTCTTACCCAAAAGGGAGTTGAAACTGTAGTTCTGACAGGAGAAAAATTGACACTTTTTATTTCCTCCTGTAATATGAACTGTAATGTTTCTATAATTAGAATGGTATGGATTTTGTAAAACATTTTCTTGTGAATAAAATATTTATAAATGTAAGAAATCCTGCAGTGACAGTCACCTAAGGGCAATTGCTAGTGTTCACTTCTGTGTGTGACCATTCTCAGTTAAACTGATTGTGAATTTTCAGGGATAATTGATTGATATTTCCTCAGGAGCTAGTGACTAGAGATATTTTCCTTAATGGCCAAACTATTGGCAAGGTAGAGTCTGAGATCAGTGTTTTTCCAGCTGATAACCAGAGCTTGGAAAAGTTACTCTTTTGAACTACAACTCCCATCAGCCTCAGCAAGCATGGCCACTGGATTGGGCTGATGGGAGTTGTAGTTCAAAAAAAGTAACTTTTCCAAGCTCTGGCTGATACATATATGGTAGTAAAGACGGCAGGTGCAGCTTGACTTCAGACAGAGAGAGGAAGAGAAGGAGATTTTGTTCATAAACCTAGAATCAGCTTAAACTGAACTATCTCTGGAGTATAGTTGTCCTCTGAGAATCTGAAGCAGGACTGGTGGTTGTGCTGCCTGGTATAGGTATAAATTTGCTTCCACTACACTCTGTCCTCATATTTGTAAATAAGCAGATATTACAAAGACACAGTAGTTCTAAACAAAAGGAACACCTGCAAAGTGCATGCAGAACTCTTTCAAAAAGGCGAGCACCCACTGTTAGGTGGGGAGGGAAGAGAAGCACGAAGACTGAATTCAGCTACCTCTGTTATCCCTAAAGTTTAGGCAAATTCCTAGCAACACTGGGGAGTTATTTAAAGTAGGATCCTTTAAATAACCGTAGCCAATATGGCATTTGGAAAGTTGTTTATCTTTCCTTTCCTTCTAGCAATGGTCTGGTTAGTGAATTTAAAATGTGGGGAGGAAGGGATTCCCTTATCAACATGACTGATAAAAGTATGCATTTTCCCTCTCCCTCCCCTCTGAAGATTCCTCCTTTAAGCAGCTGAAAGCTCTTAAACACATTCGTAGTATATAGATAACTGCCTACATAGTGAAAAGTTCTATATAATGGCTAAGCATCAGAGCAAACACTCATCTTTGGATATATACAAGACATATGGACCACTGGACTGTAGTGAATAAGTCAGATTTCTCATTTTAGAGCAATGCTGTTGTCACCTCCCTTCTTACACACTCTGTTTTGTTTCACTCAAGAGCAGTTACAAATCAATGCATGGCTCTGGTTATATGAAACAGCATTTTCTGTCTTGTGTTGAAGACAACATCCAGGCCTTATGGAAGTTAGCCAACTTACTCACTGGTGACAAATCAAGGTATATTGGGGCACTGGAAAAATTACATTGCCCAATGCTTCCGGAGCCTGGCTCACTGCTGTGGTAGCACCAAGTGTCAGCTGCCAGGTTCATACTCTGAACCAAGTAATAATGGTGCTTGGAGATATTTCTAAAGAATCTTGTTTTACCGAAAGGCTGCCTAGGCTCATAGGGTCAAATGAAACAGTTGGCCCCAGTTTAACACTTCATTTGTAGACTTTTGTTTTGGTGCCATTTCGGCAGCTACAATGCAAATCCGAACATTTTTTTTTTTTGGAGGGGGGAAGAAGCTTAAATGGTGGTGGGTGAGCTTCTTACCTTTCTCACCTTCCTTCTCTTCAGTCACAAACTATTAGCTTTGCTGGGCAATTTGATGGCACAGGTGCAGCAATGGGATTCCAACTCTGCTGCCACCGCTGTCCTCTGCTCTGAGTCACTCTGGAAACGAAAGATGGCAATGACAGCTCCATTACTACTCCACCAAATCTACCAGAGGAACTGACAACTTTCTTAAAAAGAGGAAAGAATGGGGCCTGGGAGCCTCTCTGTCTTTCCTCCCCCCTCAGTGGGTGCATATTAGTTCATGCCACCCCGTTCCCTGTTTCAGAGTTTACCTGACATACCACACCGAAAATCAGACACATCCCAAAACAAAGAAAAAGAATGTTAGCCCTTGGTCACATGTTCTCTCAAATACATGGATAGAAGGCCCTTAACTGCTAGTTAGAAGCTTCAGGAGGGGAAAAATCTCCCAGGGAGATCTGGGGACAGAGATCTGGGGACAGATTAATAAGGAGCAGCTGTAGGGATGGGATCTGTTGGCCGGTACTGGTTTGAAAGCGTTCCGTTGATTCGAATTTGTTCTTTGTCCTCTAAAAGGTAAAGGTGTCCCCGCACCTATAGTGCAAGTTGTTTCCGACTCTTAGGGTGACGTCTTGCGACGTTTACAAGGCAGACCGTATATATGGGGTGGGTTTGCCAGTTCCTTCCCCGGCCTTTCTTTACCCCCAAACGTATGCCGGGTACTCATTTTACTGACCACGGACGGATGGAAGGCTGAGTGGACCTCGACCCCTTTTACCGGAGATTCGACTTCCTCCTTCTGTTGGAATCGAACTCCCGCCGTGAGCAGAGCTTTCAGCTGCGTTACCGCCACTTACCACTCTGCGCCACGGAGGGTCATTCTTTGTCCTCTAGCTGCTGCTTTTACCAATCTGTTTTTCCCTCTCACAAAAAATGCTGATATTAATATTGATATTTTGAAAGGAAATACCATTTAAAAGAAAATCAATATATATCAATATATTGAAAGGAAATGTCAATAAATAAAAGGAAATATTAATAAAATTGTTCTTAATATCGATATTTTAGAGGCAGATATTTTAATTTTTTTAAAAAATTCCATTTTCAAAAATAGCTCTGGAAAATCTGATCAGCAAGGATAGATAATAAGCGAATTAAAGGAAAGTTCAGAACCAAATCTGAATTGGGTGGAATTCTGGCAGATCTCTAGGTAGCAGTGATAGCTCCTTCTCCTTCATCTTCTCTTCTAGGCTCATCCTCCAATACATTGTGAAGCGTTCTAAATAATGAAGGGCACTGGAGCCACCAATTCCACTCCATACCAACTTATCCTCAATGGCAGGGTTAGCACTCTCTTAAAAGCAGGAATTACTTCTTTGCTCAGGGCAGTCTCCACTGCCTGGGCAAATGCTGCAGCTGCTTCAGCAAGCAAAGACCTCTTGCTACCAAGTTCTGGTGGAGAATGGGTTTGATGGGGGGCAGCCGTGGTCCTGCCTCCTACCCTTTCCCATGTTTGAGAGAGGGGACATGCCAACAGTCAGTCCCCGAAGCCTCTTCTAAATTATCTGACTGTTCTGAACACTAGTGGACAGGAGCAGCCTTGGAAATCTGACAAGGTGAGCCTCAGAGATGCATGAAGCAAGCCCTAATGAGATGGAATCTGTGGCGAGATTTGAATGGGTGAATTCACAGCTCACACTTTCAGAAACTACACCACACTACCTGTCAGTAACTAGGTTTTGGTTGGCTAGTGAGAACAGGAGGACGAAGCAAACTGGAATCAATTTTGCTACAAAGCAACAAGCAGATCATTTGACTCATACTGAGCAATCTGAATGTTGGATGTTGAATGATACTAACTACCCTTATAAAGGAGTGTTGAGTATTGATGGAAGTTGTTGGATAGGGAAAGGTTAAACGGGCCAGAAAGACTGCTTAAAGTTGGTCAAATACAGTTTATCTAACTACAGGGGGGGTTGCTATGGGAACTAAATTGTTAGACAAGTCATATACTGGAGGCAAACTACAAATATGCTGGCCAGGCACATCATTTTGTTAGGTAAACTACATGTGATGTGTTGCTATGAGAACGAAATGGTTAGATTAGTGGTTCTTAACTGGGGCCATATGCCTCCCTGACATTGATCTACAAAACTTAGGAAGCATTCAGAGGTTTAGGGGCCAAAAGGGCAGCATTTGGGATTTTAGGTAGCCCCTTCTCTCTTATTGCAATGGCTTCTTACAGCCAGTGGAGGGGAGTTGTTGCATATTGCTCACTCAACCATTAGGATAAAATCCCAGCTCCTAGATTTCTCCCCGAGGCCCTTAAAAAAAGTGGCATGCAGCAAGGAAGAATGGTATGTCCATAGTAAAAGACAGAGAAAAGAGATGGTGGCACAGCTACTCAATGAAGATGGCAAAGTGATAACAGATGACAAACAAAAGGCAGCTCAATTCCTACTTTGGCTCAGTCTTCTCCCAAAAAAGGGTCTGTGACCCTCCTGGGAAACATGAAGTAGAAGGGGCAGGATTGGAGCTTGAGATTGATAGACAAATGGTCAAGGAATACCTACTCACTTTGAATGAGATCAAATCAGCAGGGCCCGATAAACTGCATCCTAGAGTATTGAAGGAACTGGCTGAAGAACTCTCAGAACCACTGTCTATTATCTTTGCAAAATCATGGAGGACTGCTGAAGTGCCGGATGACTGGAGAAGAGCTAATGTTGGCCCTATCTTCAAAAAGGGCAAAAAGGAGGAACCGGGGAACTACAGACCAGTCAGCCTAACACCAATCCCTGGAAAAACTCTGGAGCAGATTATAAAGCAGTCAAACTGTAAGCACCTTGAAAACAATGCAGTGATTACTAGGAGCCAACATGGATTTATGAAGAACAAATCCTGCCAAACTAAACGTATCTCATTTTTTGACCGGGTAACCTCCCTTGTAGACTATGGGAATGCTGTGGACATAATATATCTCGACTTCAGCAAAGCTTTTGACAAAGTGCCCCATGATATTCTGATTAGCAAGCTAGCTAAATGTGGGCTGGATGGAACAACTATCAGGTGGATCCACAGTTGGCTCCAGAATCAAAGGTCCCTTCTCAAACTGGGTGGAAGTAATGAGTGGTGTACCACAGGGCTCGGTCCTGGGGTCAGTGCTCTTCAACATTTTTTATTAACGACTTGGATGAGGAGGTACAAAGCATGCTTATCAAATTTGCAGTTGATACAAAATTGGGGGCCATAGCTAATACCGTGGAAGACAGAAACAAAATTCAAACGGACCTTGAGAGGCTGGAGCACTGGACTGAAAACAACAGAATGAAATTCAACAGGGATAAATGCAAAGTTCTACACTTAGGAAAAAGAAACCAAATGCACAGTTATAAGATGGGGGATACTTGGCTCAGCAATATGACATGTGAGAAGGATCTTGGAATTGTTGTTGATCACAAGCTGAATATGAGCCAACAGTGTGATGTGGCTGCAAAAAAGGCATATGCTATATTAGGCTGCATTAACAGAAGTATAGTTTCCAAATCGTGTGAAGTATTAGTTCCCCTCTATTCAGCACTGGGTAGGCCTCATCTTGAATACTGCATCCAGTTCTGGTCTTCACACTTCAAGAAGGATGCAGACAAACTGGAACAGATTCAGAGGAGGGCAACAAGGATGATCAGGGGACTGGAAACAAAGCCATATGGGGAGAGACTGAAAGAACTGGGCATGTTTAGCCTGGAGAAGAGAAGACTGAGTGGAGATATGATAGCACTCTTCAAGTACATGAAAGGTTGTCACATAGAGGAGGGCCGGGATCTCTTCTCCATTGTACCAGAGTGCAGGACACAGAATAATGGGCTCAAGTTGCAGGAAGCCAGATTTCGACTGGACATCAGGAAAACATTCCTAACTGTTAGAGCCATACGACAATGGAATCAATTACTTAGAGAGGTAGTGGACTCTCCGACACTGGAGTCATTCAAGAGGCAGCTGGACAGCCATCTGTCGGGAATGCTTTGATTTGGATTCCTGCATTGAGCAGGGGATTGGACTTGATGGCCTTATAGGCCCCTTCCAACTCTACTATTCTATGACCCCCTACCTGCTTGGGTCAAAAATACAGCTAAGATATTACTACTTCATCCATTTACAGTGAGACTATGTGTGATGAGCTTCCAGAAAGAAAACAACAGAGCAGGATCTGTGATCACAATAAAGACAAGAGAAAATCAGATTCTCAAAAAAGTGTCAATTGGACTCAGATAAAATTGGCACTTTTTTCAGAGAACCCATTTCTCCCTTGTTTGTATGACCTTCCAGAACCTACCACTTCATATTATATCTTTTTCCATCTCTACCATCCTTCTATTCTACCTCCTAAAAACAATCACATGGCTATGCACTAGGGATGGAATCGTCTCCTTTTTTATGTTTCCTTTTTAAGTGTGCCCCCTTGGTGATCATTAACAATTGGGTTTCTTTTTCCTCCAATATCTTTTTATTTTTCTGATCTCCAATTTATTTTTTTGCTTTGCAGAATATTATCGATATTATAATATTTATTCATGAGCCTCCACTGGTATCGATCTTTATTCTGAATTCTGTAATGATTGCCTGTTTATATTACTTTTCAGTGCACTGCAGAGCACACAGATTAAGGCGGATAATCAAGTCAGTGTCTTCCCCCCTGCTGCTTACAATCAACTCCTCATTCCCCCCTGCTGTTTTCTATCAGTTACAATCAACATTTCATTGACATCAGTGAAAAGTAATACACATTTGAAGAACTCACATAGAAAGTAGATCAATAAAAGCATCACTCACACTATCGATAATTTCAAAGTGAATTAAAAAAACCAAATTGGAACAAAAGGAGAAGAATGAATCGGAAACCAGGTGCGTAGAGTTGCTACTTCAAAAGTCTCTCCACAAAGAAAGAGAATATAAACAATAGGTAATCTAATGGCAAATCTGATTATTGCATAAATGGAACCCATCTCTACCATGCCCCCAGCCTTACTTTCTGCTCCATTTTCCTCCACACCCTGGCCTAAACGTCTTCCCTACTTCCACTGCTCCAGCAGTGTACAATCACCCCCACACACACAATTCCCCCTCATAGTTCTAGCACTAATTCTCTGTTGCCAGTGTGGACTGCGGATCTATAAAATGGAGCTATAAAGTGAGAGATATAAAGTGAGTTGCTGGCAGTCTGCTCTCACTGATCTTCCTCCAGATGTCTCCTATTATCAGTTCCTGATGTTAAGGAACTGGCTGATGGCCATCAAGCACCATGCGAGAAATTGATTACATGCCTGAGATCTGTGTATTGTATGGTCAAATCAGAATAAAGTTGCCTTGTTTGGAATGCTGCTTTTTGGTCTTATATTTTTCCTTCTAGCTTGTGGGCCTTTCAGAATTCCCCCCCCCCAATAACAGCTGCCAGAGAGGCTTTAGAGCATTAGGATGGTACTTTACTCTAGGTTCTGCCTGCTGGGTTCTCAGCCCAGGATTTTCATTGTGACATGCAGCCCTTAGGAATTCTCTCTGCTATGTCTGGCTCACCACTGAGTTTGTAACCTCAGACTTCATCTTTCCATTAGGCTGTTTCTCATCTGTTCTTCTCCCTGCTGTCTTGCTCTGCCTCCTTGTTTTGCCTCCATAATTGCAACAGTTTTCTTTCTCTCCCCCTCTCAGTTAGAATTCTGCCCTGCTGCTTTGCTTGGGCAGAGGTTCCCCTCCAGTTTGCTCCTTAGCTCTCCTTTGTCGCTGTGTCTTTGCCAGCTACTCTTCTCATCTTCTGCTCTGTGGTATTTGTTTGCTTAATTTTGGCTGCCGCTGCTGCCATCACGCTCTTTCATGCCCACTTGCTGCCATTTATTAGGCTGCAGTGAGTGTGTGAGGGCATTGCAGTGCTCCACTTTTGGTCCTTCCCAAAGCCCTTAGATGATCATCTTGGTTACTTGGTGGGTGGTAGTAGATTAAAGATGGGTTAGATTAGACTAGGGGTGGAAAAGCTCAGGCCTGCATAGAGAATGCAGCCCTCCATGCCTTTCTATTCAGCCCTTGAAATTTTCCCTCGGCCCTGTTCTGCGCCCTTGAGTGCTTTTGCCTGAATGCATCCTTAACTGTGATAATATCTCTTTCCTGCCTACATAGAAGATGGAGTATGTAAAAACCTCTGGCTTTTGTGTAGCTGGAATGTGGCCTACTGTACAAAGGCAAAAATAACCTCCTTTTCCCTGTCCACTTTTGCCCCTGGCCCCACCCACCACTGACATGCAGTTCCTGGGGAACTGCCTGCAAGGGAATGTGGCCCTCAGGTTGAAAAGGGTGCCCTACTCCTGGGTTAGACAATTTTTTCCTGGTACAAATGGTACCATTTTAGAAATGTTCCGAACAGGGAACATTTAAGCTAAGGAGGATGTAATCTAGGTATCTATGAAGGAAACAAAGGACAGGGAGTCATGGCAGCCCTGTGCAGGCTGTATGCCTGAGCAGGAAATATCAACTTGTGTAGGAGGCACATGGCTGCAGGCATCCCCATTCCCACATCCTTGCACACACTGACCCCACACTTCTGTCCTTGCCGTTCCCATATTGAGCAGGAAAGGTCTGAAGGGCTTTATCTACTTGTGTTCACTTGAATGTGAGGAGGAAGCCTTCTACTTGCATTTAAATGTATGCAGGCAGAAGCCTTCTTCAGATGTGCCCTGATATACACGGGAAGGTCAGGGACTGAGCAGGCAGGGGTGGGGGTGTTGGAGGCGGGCTGGTGTGGGCAGCCCCATGCCCACTACTTGGGTTGATATTTCCTGTTCAGGCATAATGCCTGGACAAAGCTAGAGACAGAGAGCTGAGTTCTTGAGCTCTTGTAAGTTAAGTTCTGGGGTATTAGTTCTCTCTCTCACTCACTAAAGATCTGATGTGGAAGCAGGCTATCTGTTGTAGTTTTAAAAGTGGGCCTCCACCTATGCTCAACCTGTATATTTGCAAACAGACACAGCAATATCCTTCCAAAGGAAGCAAAACCCTGTGCCCCTGGAATTTCTCATCATGCAGACAAATGGGGTGAGCTCCACACGATGTACTTTCAGCTGTTTTGTTTTATTCATTGTTTTTAACTGTTATATTCTTGTTATGGCTGATAGGTGTAAGGAATAAAGAAATGGCTACTGTGCGCTATTTCCATTGATCTCAATCAGCCTACCCCCAAGGAAATCCCATTGTCAAAATTCCCAGGAAGCCGTGTAAAGGATAGTAGCTCACAATTTTCTGCTTTATAACAGCCCTTTTTAATTGCAGCTCCAACTCCTGGGGATCGTGTTGAATAGTTGAATGATTCCCTTTACTTTGCCAAAATAAGCTTGACATTACTCCTGAGTTCCCAATTAAAGCTGATATATAGAAAACAGAGAAGTCATAAGCAAGCTTTTTAATGGGAAAAAAATCCTCAAAACGGCAAGCTTCAAGAGGCGTTCATTACAAATGATTTAAAATAAAACCCTCAAGAAGCAATAAAAAATGTTAACTCCAAAAAGTATTAGATCTTTGCCTCTAGGCCTGTGGTGGGGAATTGGCCCATGTAGCTATTTGGATTGGCCCTTCAGCCTCACCTGAGATTCACCCCTCCTTGGCAACAGTGCAAATGGGAGCACAGAAGTGTTATCCTGGGGAACTTCTGCCTTGAGCGGTAGCTGAAGGAGAAGGTGAGCAGAGTACTGCAAGTATCAGAGGAGCTTGGGAATCTTTCTCTCTCTGTGCACGTGTGCATTTGACAGAGAGGTTTATTTTCATTTTTTCCCCTTCCCTAAACTATGATTTCTAACGCCTTCTCACTGCCTATTTTGGACATTTATAGGGAGTTGTTAATCTACAGCTGGGAGTTGGTATCTACTCCCTAAGAAGATAATTGACAATGAATTATTGGTTGCTGATGCAGATATAAGATGTGGAGTGACAAAGAAGGTGCCTACTCTATTAGTGTTAACTAAATGGGAATCCAAACATTGGGTCAATTGCATCTTGGGGAAAAATTCTTATCAAAACCTAGACATTTATATCCAATTCAGATCTCACTCGATTGTCATAATTTTTCTTAGGGGGGGAAGCAATAATTCTAAATAAAATATTTAGAACAGTAAACTCAAATGATATGGATTTTTGTGTGTGTGTCTTTTTTTTTTTTTTATAAAAGTTCCATTTTGCTTCACTTCTTTGCTACCTGTTTGCGATGACAGCAACTGTGCTCCCAGCTGCTCAGTGCCATTTTCCCCTTCCTCTGCACCGCAATGGGAGCAAAAAGAATTGCCCTCATTCTGATTGGTTGAGGAAACCAAATCAGAGAGAAGGAACTGTGATTTTAAAAAGGAACTGTGTGGGGTGTGACCAACTAGCATAGCACAGACCCTGGTCCTGCCATAGTGCAGACAGAATACAATGACAAACTAACAACATTCAGGCATTTACACAGCTTGGTACTTGTGTGTGAGATTTCTCTTTCTCTTTCCAAGCTCCCATTCTCCCCAGCCAGCTACATTTGGGGCACCATCTTTGCAATAATAAAATATCCTTTATTATCATAATTGCATAGTATAATAAAATATCCTGGATGAGAAGTTTTGCTGGCAAAGTTTTTTTGCTGCTGTTTTACTGCACTTCCATCTTGCGTTATGCTCTATGTTTGTACAATTTTGTAAGCCACTTAGAGACTCTTTATGTAGTAAGCGAGTGATAAATTGAAATGATGATGATGATGATATTCACATAGGTTTCCATATACTGACATGGCAGTCAAGGATAGAACTCAAATTATTTCCCATCTTAATGCAGCACTTTGGGTTCTTGCCTTGGGTTTCTCTCCCTCCCGGTCTCAGCCCTCAAACGGTAAGCAAGTTATATAATCTTTCAACAAGAAAAGAATCATTTATCTAACTTTCTCTCTAGCTGAAATGATAAGACATTAATTTACAGGGCAACATGGTCAGGTGATTAATGTGGAAACAGTCCAGCCAGCTATAATGTGTCTCTCCTGATAAGGATAAAAATGTTGGAGTGGCTATTATCTTGATGTTATTCTCTGGCAATGAATTTTACTGTGATGTCGCAGAAGTGGGTCTATGCTTTCTCTTGGCTTGTTTCATTTTGGGGGGAATTGAACTTGCATGTTGCTATTTCCTTCATTTCTAGTTGATGGCAGTGGGAGCTGGCCACAGATCTTCAAGATAACACTGGGCTGTTAGACAGCCACTGTCTAATAGTGATCTGATGATAGTGTGAGCTTGGGAGTAAGGTTCTTATCTCTTAAACTAGTTTATGTATGCAGCAGAGTGGAGCGGTAGAGTGAATTGTACCACTTCAGAACAGGCAAGGCTGCCATTTATGAAATGCTCGCTGCAAGCAGGGAGTAGAAAACTAGCACATCAGGAAGACAGTTAATAGTCCAACCTGCAGCTTGCTGTGCTAGCTTTCAATGTGCAGGGAGGATAAAAAATGTGACCTCTCACAAATGTGACCTCTCTGAAGTGGTACAGTTCATTCCAGTATCTCAGAACTCTTGTCACCTTGTTCCTGCTGCATGTGTAGGCTAGTGTTTTATTTTAACACACATAAACACACACACTCTACCTCACCTGTGAAAATGGAAGGACTGGCAATTTAAAGGGACAGAGAGACCAGAAGTCCTGATTGGTGAACTGAGCAGACATCAAGCTTCAAAATAAACAATCTGAGCTAATTTACATATGGATCACTTGATGGTTGCAGCATCATGTTATAATTTGCATGTAAGAATGCACAGCTAGGCTATACAATATGCTCTGTCATGTGGATATTGCAGAAAATAGTAACTCCATGGTGAGATCTCTCCCTTTGTGTCATGACATCTAGATCACTTGCAAGAGGCTAGAGCTGTGTGCAAATAGCCTCTTGAAAGTATCTACCTTATTTGTGGGCAGAGTAATTGGATGGGAGGGGGGAGGAAATATTTCACCTAATTTCTCCTGTGGGATGAGAAATTCCTCAGCATTTTCTCAGGGGTGGAGCTAGGGATGGGGTTTGATCTCTGATGATGTTTCACTTTTCAATTCATCAGACGGGCTGCCAGTTACAATTCGCCATAAATTGTGTTCCGCTAGTTATTGCAATTCCCAGTTCTCCATTTTTTTGTTCTTTTTTTCTGAAAAATCACATGTTTTCCCCATCATTCCTTATGCTGCTCTATAATTTATAACGTATACAGCAGCAGCTGATTACAAAAATAATTATGTAAATCATTATGTAATTCTTGGTGAGGATTTTTTTTTTAAAATTACAGTGTTGCCAACAGTGGTGAACACACGCAGAGTGGGAGCCTATTAGACAATGAGATAAACTTGCGGATTATCCCAGAATTTGATACCAAATCTGATTCTGCAAATATTTTACACCACCTCTAGGTGGAGCTCACCATCAGCAATGGCAGTAGTAAAACTCTTTTCTTTTTCCTTATGGCTGTTAATGTTGTTGTTGCTCCCATTTCAAGTGGCAGCAGCGGCAACTGTACTAGCGGCCTGGCTACCATATGCAGAATTGTACTGTTTTTTTCTTTACTTACTTACTTACTTACATCTGTCACCCAAAGCAGAATACGTGAACATGTGGCTCTGCTCTTCCCCCACTGTCTGGACACTGAAATGCTTTTCCAAGGATTTCGGTTGGGTGCAGCCCTACACCTACCTATGGATGCCTAGATGCACACTGCAGATGTGCATTTCAATGTGCGGATGGGAGGGGCAGAGTCTATTGCTGCCCACCATCTGTGCATTCATTCTACAGCTGAAGAGGAGCCCTAACATCTGAACTGTTAGATCTAAACTGGTAAACTTTAGGTGATATTCAATATTACATGAGTGGACTTCCCTTTCCTCTCTGCCATCACAACCTCCCCAGATATGCTCCAGGGTATCTCCAACTCCCTAGACCAGCTTCTGGGGACAAGCAGGGGGCTGCAGGAGGAGAAGAGAAAGAGAAAGTCCAGTTATGCCACAATCGAACATCACCCTATGGTTTGTCATTGCCTTCCAAACCAGAATTGCAAACCAGGAGCAAATAATGTGCAGAACATGAGGCAACTAATCAAATCTGAACGTGTGGGAGGAGGAGAAAGGGCAGGAACCCACATCAAATTCTAAACTGACCCAATGTGTCTAGATAACTATTGCATGTCTCTCCCTATAAGGGTAAAACTATTGGAGTGGTTGTCTACTTGATTCCATTCTCCAGCAGGACATTTAATAGAGATCACAGAGGACTGAGTCTGTGCTTTCTCTTGGCTCATTTCATTTTTGTGAGGAATGGAACACACACACACACACACACACACACGTACATTATTTTAGCATTAATAAAAACATGATTCATATTGCAAAAAAGAGGCTACTTTTTTAGTATATCTGTGAAATATGAAGAAATCAGTAATTACATTATTACATTCCCTTTTGAATGCAAAGTATGAGCTCTACCATTGTACCATGGCCAGCAGCGGCTGGTGGGGAGGGGGTGCTTTCCTTGTCTTCTGTCACCATCGACACTGTGGCTTACCAGGAGGAGGAGGGGGGCAAGCTGGTGATAAGGATCTGAGGAAAATTTGATTCAGTTCTTATTTAAAGCCAAATCTACCAAATTTGCACTTTCTAAAACAATATGAAAACCGAGAAACACATCTGGAGGCGGTGTTTAGGGTTGAGAGGATTCATGGTGTTAAAAGAGCTCTCCTTATTGCACTATGTGGGAGGTTTCAGGAAGGTGGAAAGGAAAAAAAGCACACCTTTTCCCATTCCTCCTCCCCAGAAAGTTCCCCCTCCTGATATCGAGCAACGTAAGTGTTCAGCCCTGGAGTTGGCTTCAACTCTGAGCCTTTTAGTGCAATACAGCACAGAGAAAAAAGGTACGGGGATTTTTTTTCCTGCACAGGGGGTATTATCATTCCAGCATTGCCTTTGTGAAGACAGGCACTTTGTAATCTAACATTTTACTTACAGATTTGTGATATATACTGGTTATTCTTTAAATGTCTCCATGGCAGGGTTGGGAAGAAATCTAGTCAGTTTGCCTTTTAATATGACCCTGCTTAATTTGCACTTCCTGAACCAATACACAAACCCAAACCCAGCCATCTTTTGACTGCCAACTGACTAGGGATGGGGAGAAGTTCAATTCAGGTCACATTTCAAGCCGAATCTATCAACGTCACACTTTCTGAAACAACAGGAGAACCAAGACACAGCCAATCTTTTTTTTTTCAATTAATTTATATTCAGATTTTCAAAACCAAAACAATACAAAAAAAAAAACAAATCAATAACTAATACAATAAAAAAAGAAAAATAAAAACAAAAATATTGACTTCCGATTTGTCGTAGTTCAGCTATAAATCTATAATATATAACAAGCCTGTCTCTTAATAGATTATAAAATCACCTTCCTCCAGCGGTTATCTTAATTGGTTTCAAATCTCATTAACATCATATCATTTCATTCTTCCACAAAAAGTCAAAAAGAAGTTTCCAATCTTTGAGATATATGTCCATCAATTTTTTTTCTAGATAAACATGTCAATTAATCCAACTCATCAAGTCTACTAAGTCCAGTAATTTCAAATCGCTCTTCTTCCATTATCCATATTGGTTCCATCTTCCATCTTTACGCACCCAATAATCTTGCTGTCATAGTCATATAATAAAAGTCTGATAGGAATTTCCTTTATCACAGATATTTTCTTGCCATCAATTCCGAACGTATCACTGAAGTATTGTTGCAAAGCCGCATCTCTGTTCCTCTTTTTTACATGATACACTAGCACATCTCTTGAAGATTTTTCCATTAACACAAAACAGGGATTAATTCTGTTAACTTTCTCCATTTCAAGTTCCATCAAATCCTTCCAGTCCAGGAATTTTTTTGAACCGATAATATCTTTATCTCCAATCTCTTCAATTCCTTCAGGGACAGCGCTGATTTCCAAACCATAATATTTGTCTCCAGGATCCATCACAACCAGGAAATCCAAATCTTTTTCCATGTCCATATTTAATCCAATCTCCATAGTTTGAACCTTGCCTTTAATTTCTCTTTCATCCTTTTTTGGTTTTCCAAATCTATCTTTATTCTCCTTTCTCATAGAATCCTGAATTTCTTTCAGCTCCTGTCTCATTTCATCAAATTCAATTCTCCACGCTTGTCTATTATTTCTCAATTCTTGTTTTATTGACTTAATTCCATTCATTATTTTCTGAAACATGTCTAAAGATAAAGTCCCTTCTTGTACATCCATGATCTTCTTAATTGTCATTCTTAAAGCCAAAGGAACTAAACTCCTTCAATTTTCAATGTCCCAAGCAAAGAGCAGTTTATTTCTTTATCCAGTTATAAAGGAGTTAATCTTTCAAACCAACTGGCGTCACACTCTAGACAGCCCTTATCTCTTATATGCCCAGAAGTGCAAAAACAGCTTTAGTTCACAGCGTCCTAATGACTAGTAGCAACGAGAATGAGCAGATTCGTCAAAAAAAAAAGAAAAGAAAGAAAAAGTAGATCAGAAAAAATAGTCCCAGACATATATTACACAATCCCTTCGCCTGTGCAGCTCTGAGACGGGCTCCCGTCTTGGATGAAACTTTTTCAGCTATAAATCCAGTCAGAAGGGTCTTTTTTGACTGGGGATAATTTCTTCCGGACAAGGAAGAAACGTGAGATTTCCCACACAGCTTTGTTGTGGTTGTGGGAGACTGGAATTCGTCAGAATCATCTGTGAAAGAAGGTCTTCCAGCAGCTCGGACAGAGCGAGGATTTATAGCCAGCTCAGCTGAATAAGTGACCCGTTTTTTTTCCTTTTTTAAAAAAATGGACTAACAGGCAAGCATCCTCCTGTCTATGCTTATCACTTTCTTATCTATACAGCTAAAGAGATTTGTCAAAGGATCAGCAATTAAGAAAACCTGGGTGAGCCAAAACTTTCCTTCTTTTTTACTCACGGAACTAAGGGGGAGGAAAATAAAAATAGCCTATCTTTTTCCTATTGCAAAAAGCTGACATGGAAAATGGCATTGTAAAGATTACAACGGATGAGGGGTTTCTGATTGGAAGAGAAAAGAAAAATCTTTTTGATTTATAAGACGCAGCCAATCTTCAAAGCTGCACTTACTAAATTTTGTGATGCAGTTCTCCACCTAAACAATGCTTACAAAAATGGATACATAAGTGGAAGGCGTGTATAAAAATGCTTGTATTAGTGAAAATAACATACACATATGCATTATATTGGGAAAAATTGATTGCAAAAATGTGTACATTAGTCAAAACTGCAAAAAAAGTTTATTAGGAGAAATTTGCATGAATATACTGAAGAATTTTCATGAGATTTTTTTTATTCTAAATTGTTCATCTAGTTCATTCTAAATTGAGAAATAAGCCAGGAACTGAAAAAGCAGGAAAGCTTGTATTTCTTTTCCAGACAATGAACAAGGAAGACAAGGGTGAAGAAGAGGACAGAGTTAACTGTACCACCCAATACATTAAGTTTCTCATGTTGATTTGGTTGAAGTTGCCTAAATTTTAAAAGAATTTTACATTTATCTGAAAACTGAATCAGTTAACCATTCAAAACTCCATGTGCATGTTTTGTTAATGTTATTGTTTGTTGAAGAAGAAAATTAGCTAGAAGAATAAACAATCTTATTAGTACAATTTAAAAGTCTGTTTGGTGGTGGTGCTGATTCTAGCACATCATGACAAAAATATAATGATTTAATTGAACAGTTGGAGCTGGTTCATCTCCTGAATGACTTGACAAGTTCATTCTACTTTAGTACTAAAATGACCAAATCCAGAGTAATTGCTTGGTGTGTACTTACCTTCTGATGAAACCTACATCTCTGAATATGTATTAAGGTTATATTAAACAATAATATACTTCTACTAAAAATGATGATTAAATAGAATCTTCCTCACTAACGATTTAAGCTGCAACCCGATACACACGTACCTGGGAGTAAGTCCTATTAAACATAATGGAGCTTACTTGTGAGTAGACATGTATTAGATTACAGCCTTAAACTGTGATTTAAATCATTAAAATTGAGTCCTTCAGAGAAGTGATTTAAATCAATTTGATTTCCATCAAATGAACCTTGGATGCATGTGTCGCAGCAAGCCATCATCTAAGAGCCATTGCTGTACTTTCTCTCACAGGAAGGCATGCTTCTTTTGTGACTGTGCTTGCCCTCTCCAGTTTTTAGAATCACTTGATTTTAATTAATATGTTTTAAAATCTGCTGACCTATTAATGGGGGGGCACCTTTTTGCTCAATCAGTATGTTTGAACCCATTAATCTGATTAATTGACTAAGAGCACACTCTGATCCTTAAGATCTCCTGGTTGAGGGGCCTTAGGACCTTGTGGATGTTCTGCCATTTTAATAGCGGCATAATTGCATCCCAGTGTGATGTGAGGATGGCTCTGCCCATGTTGCAGCCCTGGTAAATTTATTACATGAGTCTTCCAGTTGTGGGGTAGCATACATGGTTGCTTAGCTTCTTTCCATCTTCAAAAAAGTTGAATAAATTATTTAGTGAACCTGTTAAACTTCATCTACACATATGCAGCAGAGTGAGGTGGAAGAATCCTGAGTGAGGAGATTGCTGGTGGAGGATGCAATTTTTGAACACTTCCTTCACATAAAAAAGCAGAACAATGTTCTGAAAGTAAAAGAAACCTAGCTTCTAGCCCAACCTGCTGCTTGCTGTGCTAATTTTCTACATTTGCTTTACAAAAGGGAACTTTTAAAAATGTAGTCCTCTACCTCCATCCTTAAGTCATACATTTTGTTCTGCCACTTCATTTCTGTTCCAGTCTGCTGATGCATAAAATAGGCCTCAATCAAGTTTTCAGAAGCAATTTCATTTAGATGTAAAAATAGTGATTGTTTTTTAATTGTACACCTATTAATTTCTCAAGTACTTGGCTGGATCCAGCTCAATATAATCCTTTCTGATAGACTTTAGTTAGAGAATCAGGCTTCCACAAGAGACTGCAAGACTTGGACTACTGAGTTGCAGTCAGCAAAGTGCTGAGAAAAACCAACAGCAACAGAGGATTTATTTGAAGATTTTCAGCCTTAGTCAGCAACCTGTAAAATCCTCTCCTGCCTCCTCATCAATCATTAAATCCGTTCCCCCTCCCAAATTCATCAGTTTTTTCATCTCTCTCCATCCATCTTCTGCCATTTCCAAGAAAATATATTGTGATGCACTGTAACCTCTACCCTTTCTCCCTGAGGGCAACACATTAAGGCCATTTAAAAGTCTGTTCTGAAACTCTAAATAATAATAATAATAATCCCATCTCATCTTTTTTCCCAGTTCTCCAAATTAGAAGTGAGTACTGATTCTCTTGATGTCAGCTAAAGGGACTTTCAAAATCTTGAAACTGTAATATTACAAAATTTCATAAAGCTAAAACCAGTTCCAGGCATTACCAGTGCTATTATAAAGCCTGGCAAACTATTTAGAACAGTTTTGCTATTGGTGAATCTAAAGCAGAATTACTCAATTTACTGCTCTCCAGATGTTTTGGTCTACCACTCCCATCATCCTTGACCATTGGCCATCTTAGCTGGGGCTGATGGGAATTGTAGTCCAACATCATCTGGAGGGCACCAGCTTGAGGAAGACTGATCTAAGGGTTCAGAGAATGGCCCTGGCCTGTAAAATGATCTGAACATACTGGATGTAATTCCATTTCTAAAGCTGCGTACCTGAGGGACTGGACCATTGTCAGGATGGGAAAAGACCTGGAAACCCCATGGACATATTTGTGATTGCTTTTTTCAAGAAGAATGAAATAAAAATACAACACCACCTCTCGGGTTTACTCCTTGTTTGTGGAGTAGAAGAAGCAATTGTTACTGAAAATGATTAGTAAGCTAGAATCTGTGGGACTGGTTCACATGATTATTGTCTTATCTCACTTTTGCAAACAATGAATTTGGGAGTGGGTGTTTGGATTGCAAATTTTCCTTTACTTCCCCCTCAGTGTGCATGGACTGCAATACTCAAACTGGGATGTCCTTCAAAAAACAACCCCCCCGAATTCAGGTTCTGGTCTAAGGAAGACCTTCATTCAAGTACCCCAGAAGCCTGGATGGTTCAAAGTCAAGGTGTGAAATGTGACCCCAACCCTTTATGGCCACCATTCCCCTTCCCTTTCAAAGTTGTCATTTTACAATGTTAGGCAGACAGAAACCACAACTGGCAGAAACTGCAGTTGTTATATTGTAATTGTAAACTTTATTGCCTGGCCATAGGCCTCTGCAAATCATACAATCAATATAAAATCATACAATCTATATACATAAAACTCATTAAAAGAAGCATTTTCATTAAAATGCCGGGGGTATATCCTTAAGTCCAGTATAGAATTTCAGTTCGACATATTTACCACAAACCTGCTGACTACCAGTATCCTGACAGGAGGCTGGCTATCCTACGGCTGGTCTGCTTGAAATTTCATCCGGAGCTTCTGCGCTGCCAGAGCGAAAAGAGTGACATGGTACGTGACTGTTGGGTCAGTATCGGACAGGAGAAGAGCGATGGTGGGAGCTGTCTGTTCAGGGTCCACATGGGGCAAAAAGCCATTCAAAAATTTGGCACATGGGTGGATATAAAGTGGGCACTTTAGCAAATAGTGGGGCAGATCTTCCACCACCAAACCCCCACAAATGCATAGCCGCTGGGACCAGGGGGTCTGATTATATTGGCCTTCGAGGACTGCACTTGGCATTGTCTGGAACCTAAGGGCTGTAAATGCCTGCCTGAGGTTTATCGTTAGGAATTGGTCCAGATATCTTGCTCTAAAATGATCACATTTAAAAACTCCAAACCATTTGGAGAATTTAGAGTTAATTATTGCCAGCCTGTCAAGCCAGGCACTATGCTGAAAGATGGCCTCTCTAAGCCTGGACTTGTTGATGGAAGTTGAGAGGACATGCAGGGGTATGTGGTAAGAATGGCAGATCTTCACAAATTGGGAAGACCAGAATTTATCCTTTAGGACTCTTTCGACACAGGTTTTTAAAATTAGCCTAGCTGGGGCGAGTGGAGTAGCTCTCCAACAATTTAGCAGAGCAATATGGATCCGTGCTCTAATACAGGGGAGATCCACCTCCGCACACAGTAAGGCCGCTGGTGTACTGATAGGCAGTAACAGGAGTTTTTTCAAGAAATTGTTTTGGACTGTCTCAAGAATGTGTATATGAGAATCCTCCCAGCCCCAGACGGGAGCTCCATACAATATCTGAGCTAATACCTTGCTCTGGAAGATTTTCAGTGCAGGTGTAACTAAATTACCCCCTGCTGAGCGGGAAAAATTAAGAATAGCTCCGCAAGTTCTTAAAGCTGTAATTTTGGTAAATTCAATATGCTTCTTCCAGGAAAGGTTATCGGTGAAATAAACACCCAGATATTTGAATACCCGGCATTGGTCAATCGGATGGCCATTTATTGACCATTTAAGATTGTGGGGCCTATTTCCAAAAACCATGATCTTTGTTTTGGAGTAGTTGATTTGGAGCTTTTCAGAGACACAGTAACTATTGAGTCTTTCCAGAGACCTTCTTCGGCCTATGCGGGTGATAGATAATAAAATCATATCATCCGCATATAGGAGCATAGACACTTTCCTAGGTCCCACAGAGGGAGAAAAAAGATCTGCAGTTGTTATATAGCGACCAGGAATCTTGAGATCTCTAACCTCATATCAGCATGGCTCCCTGGCCTGCAGCCCCCCAAAATAAAAATTCCCTTTGTCTGTAAACTACCTTCCTGCCAATGGTACATAGCCCTACCTAGTATCTAGGCATTATGTGCAGTTTTACTCAAGGCCTATTTTCCCCTTAATTCTTCCTTCATCTTAAAACCTCCACCACCCATTGCTTTTTTGGTCCCTGCTTTGTCCCACTTTAGCCATCCTGTCTCTTAGACAGCCTACTTAGCTATACTCTATCTCCCACATAGTGTATAAACTCTCTTGACCTTAGAATTCTTCAGAGTATTCTTTCCCCTTACTTGCTATTTGTTCTGCCCTGTTCTTCCTCTTCCTCTTATTGTTGGGCTCCTGGCCTATAGCTTCACTAACTCCTCTTCCCAGTCTTCAGCCTACCCCATCAAATTACTTTTTCATTTCCTAGGGCCTGAATAAGGTTTTAATCGTAGCCAAACTGATAACTCACAGAAGACAGAGAGCAAACATCCCTTGTTTACTGATGTGTTGGAATGTTAATGAACATTCAGTTCTATCATACAACCTCGTTCAGAGACTTCACCACTAGTAGGCTAAGACCCACCACTTTCCACATGTTGGAGGGGAAACTGAAGCAGGGAGTCTGCTCTATTTATGGAGGCTCCCTGTGTGAATTAGGACCCTGCTTGCTTCCACTTCAGAAGTTCCCCCTCCAGTACATGGAGGGCTGGTGTGAGCAGGCAGCAGGGATGTAACAGAGGATATGGGACCAGCAAGCATGCCTCTACTCTCCCCCTTCATTCAGTTGTAATCATGTGTGCGACATCTGAACAGTATTATAAGGTAAGTGGGATCCCTTGGTTCAAGCCTTATCTTCAACATGTGGTGAGAGAAGTAGTGGCAAGAAAGTTAATTATGAACAGTGAGCTTCCACAGCTAAAAAGGGATTTCGGCCTGGGTCTCTGCTCAACACTAGTCCCTATGCCACATTTGCTGAAGAATGGCACAGTGTTAATTACAAGAAGAAGAAAACAGAAAATAGGGAGTTTACACACACGCCTCTTTCAATTTGGGTGGAGCGGAACAAGGAAATTTGCCTTTCTTTCATCTGACTTAATGCCTGCTTTATGGATTGTCATGCCTGGATGCTGATCATTTAGCTTTCTAGAGAAAGCCATTGTATTCTCTTTTACAGAGCTTTGATATTACTTCATTTAGTCTGCCTTCCCCTCCCCACAGTCATCCATTCAAAATAATGTTTAGCCTAATGTGAATTATATCCTGAACTGACAGAACTCAATAGGGCTGGCTCAATATTATGCTAATGGAGTCCTTGGTTCTTTTTATCATTTGTACAGGGCCCATTCAGGTTTATGACAGCTTCACAGAATGGCCTTTTGTAGTGGTGTTAATGCTGACTTTTCCTTTTATGGAAAAATAAATAAGTGAAGGTTTAACTAAAGATGTTAGAAGTGCATATGAATAAAAATATTGCCCTGGAAAAGAGGTACAGCCAGACTCATAATAAAAAAACTGAAATAGAAGAATTCCCACATAATGCAGGATTACTTTAGGCTGACAATGAAATTGAAAAGTGCTTTGAAGACTGGAAAATTGTAAATATAGGAACTCTGTCTGGGTATTCACAGTACATGTTGCATGTTTCAAAAGGATGCAACTGACCAAAGAAAATGCTGTGGCACAGAATGGAAAAGATAGGTCCTGAATGCTGAGAATGGGCAATATTACTTGGTGTCATTCTGGCAAAGAATATATTTGGTTAATATTCCGCTAACCATTTGATGTTGTGTTGTGGGCATTCTGCTCTGAAGGGGAACGACCTTTGTAATATTTCATTCCCTTGAAGCATCTGAATTACGTCGGAGTGCTACATCTCTTCCCCTTGAAATGTCAAAAGTCATATGTTATTGTTGGTATACGTCATTGGGAACTTCTGAAGGAAGGATGGTGGCTAGGGACATCACAAATATCCATGATTTTCCATTCTGGAAATGAAAACTATGTATCTGCTGTTAAGGATATGTGTCCTGAACAGGCTGTATGTTTGCAAGTATTATAATTATCATTGGATTATCATTGGGTTAATTGGTTCTATGGCTTAATTACTAGATGTTCCACAATCACTCTCTATATCAGTAAGGTGAATGTGCCATGTGTGGATATGCTGGATGTAAAAATGTGCAAAGGAAAAGAGTAGGGATGGATCTTCTCTACAACCCAGGGTGACCACTAGATATGCAGGGAAATCATGGCTTTGGAAGGAAGAACTTCAACAGCTCTCCAAAAGAGAACAAAAAATGTGAAAATACCATCCCACTGTACATGAACAGAGCAATAACAGAGGGCAGTGTCATTCTCTACTCTCCCCTCACCAATCCACTTCTGTTAGTAGAGGAGGGAACACGGTATTTTCTATTTTTATTTCTCCACGCTACCCAATATAGTGAAGTCATTAAGGATTCCCTTTTGTTCTGTTAGCTCTGATGTTATACGGTTCAGGTATTGGGCAAGCCTGAACTTCCCTGTCACACTTTGCCCTTTTAAAGTTCACAGCTATGTGATCAGCCCCTGTGACCTGATATTAAACTCTCCTTCAGGTATGTTGCCACCATACATGTCTTTAGCATAGCCAAATGATATACTGAAAAGAGCAAGATTACTTTGTTTAGAAACGTGTGTTTACAATACAGGTCTTTTGTTCTTTCATTGTGTTACTGAATGTTCTTTATATTGTTAAAACCCTGCCTAAGTCATACCTACCTAGATATTCACAGTAACTCTACCCTCACACCAACAAAATCCAAAATAATAAACCAAATGACCCTACACTCGCTAAGCCCACAACCAATCACAAACATTGACTACATCCACACCAGACATTTATTCCACTTTAAACAGTCATGGCTTCCCCCAAAGAATCCTGGGTAGTTTGTAAAGGGTGCTGAGTGTTATTAGGATGAAATGGAAATGGACTGCCTTCAAGTTGATCCCCACTTATGGTGACCCTATGAATAGGGATTTCATGGTAAGTGGTATTCAGAGGGGGTTTACCATTGCCTCCCTCTGAGGCTAGTCCTCCCCAGCTAGCTAGGGCCTTCTCAGCTTGCACAAGCCAGCCCCTTCCTTGTCCACAACTGCCAGCTAGGGGGCAACTGGGCTCCTTGGGACTATGTAGCTTACCCACGGCTGCACAGGTGGCAGGGCACGTAACCCCTGAGCCACTCACTGTGGGGGTGATCTTTAGCTGGCCCTTTACACCCGGGAGACACGAGCGGGGATTTGAACTCACAGACTCTGGACTCCCAGCCTGGTTCTCCTCCCCACTGTGCTATTGCCATATTGTCTGGTTAGCCAGGTTTTACCCGGATTATAGCTCTGCTACCTGGCGCTTGCTTAGCCCATTAGGTGGCTCGGATTCTCTGGGTGGGCGCTCAGCCACAGAGAGAGAACTACAGTGCCTGCATACAATCACCCCCTCAAGCATGCAACAGGGGGGAGGGGGCATCCAGCAGGAGCAGAAGCGATCTTTCTCTGGCCCAGCTGCCCATTCTGTGTGCCCCTCCTGCTGGCACTGTGTGTGTGTGTGCGCAGGTGCGCACTGAGCTCCGTGCCTTGGCAGACTGCAGCCCCCAGCCAAGCAACCAGGGATGGGGGAGTCACCTCCAGAGCAAAGCAGCAGGAGTAGCAGCAACCTTTGCTTTAAAGTGTCTGCAGCTTCCTTTCCTCCTCCTCTGGCCTGCCCAGCAAGTTGGAGGCATGCTTTCCCTTCTTCTCCTCTTCCCCCCATCCACCAGATTCAAACTCCTCATTCTTCCCAGGAGGCTGGTGGTGGCAATAAAGTCTCTCTTTGTGTCTTGGGTGAAGGCAGTGTTTGGAAGTGGTGGTGGGGACTTCGCCAGCTCAGACTTGTAAATGGATCATCTGTTGTCTGCAGGTCTTGCTTTCTTTGGAATCTGGGTGTTTTCAAAGTTGAGAGCCAGCGTGGCATAGTGGTTAGAGTGTTGGAAAAAGACCTGGGAGACTAGGGTTTGAATCCCTACTCAGCCATGAAGCTTGTTGGGTGATCCTAGGCCAGTCGCTGCCCTTCTGCCTAACCAATCTCACAGGGTTGTTGTGGTGATTAAATGAGTGGGGCCAGAACTGTGTACTCCACCTTGAGCTCCTTGGAGAAAAGATGGGATTTAAATGCTAATGCTAATGCTAATAATTTCCCAAGGAAGAGTTTCCTCCTCAGAAAATAAAAACACGCTTTTTTTTTTTTGAGTGCCCTGTTGTCTGTGTCTTGGTTAAGGTGTGTATCCAACCTTGATGTGCTTATGGAAGGGGTGTACTATAGTCCCCTCCCAAGTGTGAAGGCCTGGACAAACACTGTGTTATGGAAAACCAAACTCTGTGTGAAAGTACATATTTGAAAATGCCACTGGTGCGATCCTAAGCACATTTACTAAATGATGTCATGTAGAACTTGAACTTCACAAAATATTTTATGGTCACGTCCATAAACACCTATTCAGCCTTGTGTCTGGAGACCTAGAGCAGATAACACATTATTAAGAATCACATTCCATACCTGTAAAGAGGTATGTCCACATGTGTGCATCCCAGGCACCTAAATAAGGGCTGAGAGCAGCATAGAAACATAGGCAGATGCCTTACACCAGGGGTTCCCAAACTTTTCTTGAAAAGTTACACTGTTATTGTTTTTATTAAATTTGTAAGCTGCCCTGAGCTCTGTTTTTAATAGTGGAAGGGCAGGATATAAAGCTTCTTAATACATAAATATTATACAGTCACAAGGGTGGCTGTATACTATATTTAGCATGGATTTTTCACGTTCTGCAATGTTAAATTGAAAATACCCCCATGCCATTCTGATGCTTTCCATAAGTCTTAAAAAACCTTACAAAACTTGGACTTGGCATATGATCCTGGCTTGTTATCAAACCATAGTTTAAAGTAACTAGAGTTGCCCCCTTTGAATAATGACTAACTCTACTTAGTTAGGAAGCAGATGCTTCTGATCTCCTCTTCATGGTCATGCCAGAAGAGGAAAGGGAAAGGGAGGAGCTTGTGAGCCCAAAGCTTGCTGCTGCTTGTTCACATAAAAGTAAACTATAACTTAGTGGTATATCTGAAATGGACAATAGTGTGGTTAGAAAAAGGGCAACAAATCAGCAAACAGCCTGGTGACCTGGTGGTTCTGTAATCTGTACAGATCAAATAGACAGTAGAAGTGGATACTATGTTGTACTGAAAGTTGCAAATAATCTTAAGCAGTGGTGTTCAAACTGTGTTCTAGGAAACCCTTATAAGAGTTCCTTAATAAGATCTCTGTAACAATGAATGAGTTTTTCTAAAGATAAAATTACCCACCACATTTATTTACCTATTTTCGATATCTACGGTATCAATCTCCCTGTTGGGTGCAGCTATATAGTAGAACGTGGGATGTCTTCTAAGTCACACTGTCAAACAGGGCAAAAATGTGACACCTCATAAAGCTGGCTCTTAGTGCAGTAGTCCTCATGAACTGAGTATATTACCTGCAGCATGCCCTAGGAAACAAGCTGGGAAATCTTCTGCAACATATTGAGTTTCTATGACCAACCTACAGAGATTCCTTGTGAAATTGGAGTTACCTGACATAGACAGTCTAAAAACCAGTGATCTAGAGCTCAGTAGGCCTTGTCTATATGCGCAGCAGAATAAGCACTACTTCAGACTGGGAATGCTCCCTTGTATATTAAAAATCCTGCAAGTAAAAAAAAATACTGTTTCTTGTCTTAGTCCTGTAGTAGCAGGGAGTGTTGCTTCTGGTGTTTTTAATAAAGGGAAGCATTCAAAAGTAATACCTGGCCCATTTGTATTCCAAAGTGGTACAGTACATTCTATCTCCTAAATCCCACCTCATTCTGCTGCTTGTGGAGAACACCCTTTAACTCAGTGACATTCTGAGCATAATGTATCCTTTCTCATATATTTCTCTGACACTCATGGTATGTGTGTGTGTTTTATAGTAGTCCGAACAATGCACTGTGCAAATAAAATAAATTTTAGAAGAAATCTGAAGCAATTGTTTTCTAATTTCTTACATAAGGGAGAGGGCCTTCTCAGTGGTGGCCCCCAAATTATGGAATGATCTCCCTGACGAGGTGTGCCTGGCTCAAACACTGTTATCTTTTCGGCACCAGGTCAAGACTTTCCTCTTCTCCCAGGCATTTTAGCATGTGCTTTATATTGTTTTAAATTTTTAAATGGTGTTTTAACTTGTTTTTTTTAAGATGTATTTTAAATTGTATTTGTTTTTAGTTACTGTAAACCGCCCAGAGAGCCTCGGCTATCGGGCGGTATACAAGTATAATAAATAAATAAATAAATAAATAATGTCAATAGCTGATGGTCAGCAGCTATATCTGCTATCAAACTATATATGTGCGTATTATTCTTGAGTGTTGCACTGGGGGTAGAGCCATGTCAGCATACAGAAATATTCCTGAAGCTCAGTTACCTGCTCAGTAGCAATACGCACAGTAACATACCAGTAATAATAGCAGTAATAGAAACATCAGGGCACCATGCTCAGCAAGAGACCATTTGCCAGTTCAGCTCTTTTACCAATCCTGGCAACATATGGGATAGTCATATGAATACTCCACATATGTTAATGAGGGAACAGGGTTGCATCCAATGGCCATGCCTTCCTTCTGCTGTGCACACTGCCCATGCCCCCTGCTAGCCATGCATTGAGCCAATGTGTGTGAAGCGGGCCTTCCTGTAAGCAGAGATTCTGGACCAATCAAATCCCCCACTTATGTCAAGGTTTTCTCTGCATGTACGCTGATGGGGCCTCTTCACAAATTGCCCAAATGCATAGGTAGCAGGGAATGTTATATGGTGCGGGATCACGATACCTGTCGGAACGCCTCTGCCGATATGAACCCGCCCGTACTCTACGTTCTACTACGAAGGCCCTCCTCCAGGTTCTGACTCATAGGGAGGCCCGGAGGGTGGAGACAAGATCTAGGGCCTTCTCAGTGGTGGCCCCCAAACTGTGGAATAGTCTCCCCAAGGAGGTGCGCTTGGCGCCAACATTATTATCTTTTCGGCGCCAAGTTAAAACCTTCCTCTTCTCCGAGGCATTTTAATTTAAGTTAATTTAATTTTAAATGTGTTGAAATCTGATTTTAGACTTTGTACTTTTTATATGCTTTGTTGTATTATTGTGTAATGTTATTGTATTTTTTGTTGTTCACCGCCCAGAGAGCTATTGCTAGTCGGGCGGTATATAAGTTTAATAAATAATAATAATAACAACAACAACAACAACAACAACAACAACAACAATAATAATAATAATAATAATAATGTGGCCAATGTGCACCTTGCCAGTGTGAGGAGCATGGCCGGTGAACGCAATTCCATTCTTTTCTCAATATGTGAGGTGTGTTTCTATGAACACCCCTCTAGTTATAGGACATTCCAATACCATCCACTAAATGCAGATCCTTACTGTTGAGCCTATGCTCACCCACGAGGGCTTGGGAGAGGGAAGACATGAGCTTCAGATTCCCCAGCAGCCAGAAGGCGCAGAAGACGCAGGAGTGGTGGAGTCTCAACAAGACCTTGGGAGGGAGTGTGAGGCTGAGTTCGGGTCAATTCCCACAGATGGCGCGGTATCCGAAGAAGAGAGCGCACCACCCCCGGACAGATCAGAGGAGCCGTCAGAGGTTGCCTCTGAGCGTGCGTTAACTCCCTCTTCACAGAGCGGCTTGAGGGAGCCTCCAAGGACGTCTCCACCCCCCGACCTAGAGCCTGTTGCTAAGGAGCTGGTTCTTTCGGATGAGCCACTGGAAGCACGCCCCCCGTCACCCCGCTTGCAACGCCGTGAGAAACAGACAGGAAAGAGGTCTGATTTGCGCAGGAGTCAGAGATGACGATCAAAGACTTTCCCTACTTAAGACTGCAGCTTTCCGGTTTAAGCTGCTGAGTCAACTTCCTTCACAGGTTGCAGAGCATATCTAGAGTGTAGTTAGGGAATTCTAGTGTGCTAGCATATAGATTCTTATGAAGCGCACTGCTTTTGATGTATCCATTACTTTAATAAAACAAGAGTTAATTGCACCTGTGTCTCAGGCTTGTGGATCCCGCTTTGAACGGGACACTTACACTTGCATTTCAAGTCAGCAGATGTTTTCTACATGAGATCTTCCCTAATATGTGTATCAGCAATGGACATGGAACAGGGCTATGCTTAATGCAACATATGAACAGGAATTAATCTGACATACTCCCCCCCCCGGAAATATAATAAACAAAACAAAACCCTCAGAGCAAACATTTCAGCCTCACTGAGCAGTCCACACGAGCCCTCCAAATGGTCTTTTTAAAAAGGATCTAGTGAATACACGAGAATGAGGTGGCACAGCATGAAATCATTCAGAAATCTGATTATGTAAACTAGCACCTAAACATTTTATAAAGTAAAATGCATTTGGATTGTCATGCTTAAAGCTGCGGAGGAAGCAATTTATTTTTGTTTTTAGCAAGATTTATATACAGCTTAATAAAAAACTCTAACCAGTTCACATTATAGTATAGAATATTCATTTAAAAACAATAAAAGCAGATTTTACAAACAGCTGACAATAAAATTATATGTTTCCCCTACCTTTTTATTCTACAGCAGGCACATGTAGCCTCCCACCCAACTTTAAACCAAAGCTGTCCTTGGCCACATCCACACCAGGCCTTTATTTCACTTTGGACAGTAATGGCTTCTCTCAAAGAATCCTGGGAAGTGTAATTAGTGAAGGGTGCTCAGAGTTGCTAGGAGATTCCTGTTCCCCTCACAGAACTTCAGTCAGAGCGGCTGACTGTTAAACCACTCTGGCCACTGGTCCTCTGTCAGGGGAATAGCAGTCTCCTCTCAGCACCCTTCACAAACTACACTTCCCAGGATTCTCTGAGGTAAGCCATGACTGTTTCACATGAAATCAAAGTCTGGTGTGGGTGTGGCCCTTGATTAGGCAAGCCAAACAGCTGTGAGTGTGGCATTTAGAACACTGACAGTTGGTTCTTACTGAGCATGCCAGACATTATCATTCAGTTCAATGCAGAATTACTTAAATTAATTAAAGATCAGCCAGGCATTTTTTTTTAACATTTAAACTGCAGAAGATGAAGGTCAGAGTATGGGGCAAGGCCAGTAACAGGATTATAGGTCCTCTGTGAGCATGGCTGATTTTTAATGAATTTCAACAGATTATGAGAACTCTGACAGCAAAAAGTCCAAACGGGGTCTGGGTTTTTTCCTTTCTCTTTAGACTTTGAACTCTCGATTCTTTCTGATTGTTTTGTTTATCGCCATGAAAATTGAGAGGGTTGTTAAGCAAGTATTTCTGCATTCAGGACTATAAGTTGTGGGGTTTTGTTTTAAAATGAGCTTATGGGAAGCATCAGAATAGCATGGGGGTATTTTCAATTTAACATTGTGGAATGTGAAAAATCCCTGCTGGCTATAGTATACAGCCACTCTTGTGGCTGTATAATTTCTTGCAGGTGTGGAACAAACTTAATGAAGCACTTGTAAAAGTCCCAGTTCTGCAGATCAAAGCAGTCAAGCGGGCACATATGGGATTTAAACCCATGTTTGTGCAGGGGTGTAGTTGTCCAGGGTTGCAGAGGATTGTAGACCCCTCACTTTTTTGGGAGCAGGCTCCCAGCAGGGTACCTGTGTACAAGCCAATCAGCAGGAAAGGGAGCGTGTTAGCCACTGGGAAGAGTCTTCTCACTTGGCTAACAACATGCTTACTCATCCTTTTGTGCTGATTGGAGCCAATCAGAGTGAAAGGAGGTGACTCATCACTGAGAAGACTCTTCTCAGTAGCTAGCACATGCCTCCCTGTAGGGGCAAATAAAAACTCCAAGACACCTAGATGTAATGAGGAGGCTTAGTGTGGCTTGTCCCATTTCCCCTGTCCCATAATTCTTGTCTCAGACACCTGATTTATGGGGTGCATATTGCTTTTGCAAACTGCTTGCCTAGTTTTGCTTCGAGAAGAAAGTTCTGGTCAAGAATTTACAGGCTTGCTGATCCTGTGTAGGAAGAAGCTTTTTCACTCTGCCTAAAAACAGAGACTGAGAAAGGATGTTTAATCAATCAAAACAAGCAGGAGAAAGAAGGCTTTCACACACTCTGAAAGGGCAGGGGAAGGCATAACTGCTGCATTCTCAGCTCTTGCGAGAATGACTCCAAGGTCACTGTGAGATAAACAAAAATCAGAAGTGTGAGATCAAAGACACTTGCTCCTGGGAAAGATAAAAATCTCACAGGTATAGGTGCCACCTGTGCCCCCTCCCAGAGAGTCTTTTTGGGTATAAATAAAGGACCCTCAATCTGGGCAGATAAGCCTCAACACTGGCTAGAAGCCTCGGCACCGGTCTGCAGGGGAAGAGTGGTGCAGTGTAAATCTAAACAGGGCCATAAGGGACCTCTCTTTCTGCTGACTGGGGGCTTCCAGCAGGGGAAAACAGAGAACGTAAGATAAGCTATGTGCTCCTTAGCTGCTTTAAGTGCTAGCTTTTGCATACAAACCAACAGCTCTGCTTCAATAAAGGAGTACATTTTCCTTCTTCACAAATGTGTTTCATGGTCATTCAGACCCCGAACTTTCTTGCCACAGGGAAGGGAAAAACCTTTGGCAAAACACTCCCCTTAATGCTGATTGGCTCCTAGGGTAAGTAAGACATGAATTTCATGGCAAAGAACCTTGTTCTCCCAAATCCTAGTCCCATGCTTGGCTTGATTTCAGAATGCTTAAAATCAAAATATTTCTGGCAATGTTCAGCTTCCACAGAGAGAGAGAGAGAGAGAGAGAGAGAGAGAGAGAGAGCGCATGGGGAAGCTTATGTATGCAGCAGTTTTATTCTGGTTCTATAATTCTGTAATTGCAGAACAGATGTTGAATCCTGGGGGTGTAGCTGTGAGGGGGTGTGGTGTGACTTTAATGAAGGGACCCTGCTCTTCCGAATTTGCCACTACATTACTGCTTTTGCAGCATTCAAAGAGAAGAAAATGTGGGTGTCCATACCATTTTCATGATACTTTATAGTGTCTGCCACCTTGCCATCACCCTTAGCAAATCATCATCTATAATACTGTCCACCTCTCTGTACATTTGTCTGTCTCTCCCTCCAACTTCTTTTCCTGAATTGCCTTTCTGGCATGGTACTGTTAGAAAGCAGAAATCCAGGTCAATAAACAGTATTTGAAGAAGCTGGAGGAAATGTCTCCAGCTCCCAAATGTCTCATCCTTTTATGGACTGCTTAGGGGAATAGCACAGCTTCCCTCTTGCTTCAAGGAGCTAACAATACCCTTGTGACATCAACAGCTATTAATACACCAATCCCTACCCTCATTTCAGACTTGGATGCCACTAGGCATGGAACATACCTCAAGCGAAGGAAAAGGGCAAAGCAGCCATGGTTAAAAGGACTGAAAGAAAAGGGTCAAGAATGAACGTGGGCTGGGCATACAAAGTTAAGGAACAACCAAGGCAGCTGTTACATTTATATTCCCATTACTGGATGGGCATTTTGCTAGTTTATTACTAACATACCCTTGCATGCCCATGTTAGTGTAACAGAGGTGAGTGTCCCTTTACACATGTGGATTACTATGAACACAGACATGTCTTTTTCTTTCTTTCTGCACCTGAAAGAAGCAGGACTGTAAGCTACAAAAGCTTATGCTGTGATAACATTACTCAGAGAAGGGATTCCTTGACACATGCGTTCAATAATGTATATCAAATGACATACCACATATTTAGATGTATCCTTTTTGCTATTGTCATTGTAAAAGTCACAGTTCTGGATGTACAGTTCCTTTTTAGATGCTTGATTCCCTTGTGATTCCAGGAGATTCACAAACTGTGCTCACTTGATGATTGGAGGGGCCATGAGAGCGTTGAGAACACTGAACTGTGACAATAAACATTGTCAACTCCCTTGAATTCTTTCCAGTTTTGCTCCAGTTGTGACCTTCCTCCATAAACAAAGCAGCATTCTTAAGTCAGTGTTTACATTCACAGCCTGTCAGTGCCAGGTGACGTAGAAGAATCCCTTACCAACTTGTATTGCCAATTTTTCATTAGAATGAAAGATGGGAAAGCATAACCAATACTTGTTTTGCATTCTCAGGGCCTCAGATTTTTCTCTTGTATCAAAGGACACTTTGGTGAAAATGAGAAATCTATGGCCCCAGGACCATGAAGCAAACATAACTTATATTTTTCTGTCTTTAATTCCAACAACTGGGGGTGCAAATTTGGCAAGACGTTCTTCTATCTCACCCAGCGCAGATAGGCTGTGACAACATCAAATGATGTACGTGTATGTATGAATCAACCCTGAATCTGGGGTAGGGATGGAGGAGAAATTTGTTCTGTCTACATTTGAAAGCAAGCCAACATAATTCATCAGTATCCAGCTTATTTGCAGATTGGAATACAGCTATCAATTGGACAATGTACTTCTCTGAATTTTGCAGTGCCATTTCGGTTTAAAAAATGTGTACAAAAATGCATATTTTACAGAATGGGCACAAAAATGTGTATTTTAGGGGAAAATGCTTTCTGCACATTTCCCCCCTAATAGGTATTTTAGGGGAAGGTTGTGTACAAAATGAGTACAACATGCATACTTTTGTGGAAATTTCCATGCCCACGACTGGGTCCTCCATCCACAGACCTCGCTCCATAGATCTATTATCTCCATAGATTAAAATTATCCACCACAAGACAGAAATATAGAAATTAATCAGTCACCATATGGCTTCTAAAATAAATAGAAAATGAGAAGCTTAATGGAGTGGTGTTAGTAAGTCATTCTTATTTACACTCTTTTTATTGGTACCAAGCTGTGAGAACAGACTCCATGTGGTTCTCCTGTCACCAGATATTTTTAACTTCTCCAAATGCCATTAATGTGAAATGCATTTATCATATTGTCACAGTTGATGAATTAGAATGTGAAATGTGAATGCAAGAAGATAATGCTAAACTTCGGAGAATTTATCTTCATTATAAAGTGTGTGTGTGTGTGAGTGTGTTCAGGTGTACATGTTTTTGGAAGCTGGTTACCATCATTGCAGGTGAAAGCAAATACATGGTATCAGCAAACACCTTTCCCTCCCCTTCCTTGTATTCATGTGTGAAAAAGCTCAATGTGGTAAATATTCATGAAAGTCTCATTTCAAACTGGTGGCTATATTTTATGCAGCACTTTCTTCAGCAAAGAGAGAGAGAGAAAGCAAGAGAGAGGGAAAAACTGTTCTTATAATAGAAATTAGTCCTGGTTGTGAACACTGACAATTTAGTTTATTTCTTTAATTCTGTTATTTGCAGCAGAGAATAGAAATGATGCTTCATGTACCATTTCCTGAAATATAAGCCCACAGAGACACATGATTATGCATCCCATTATCAAATCTACACAACTTTGTAATGCCACCTTCCCCAATCTGGAGCCCTCAAGACATTGCAGCTCCCAAGTCATGCTGGGTAGGGCTGATGGGTGTTATAGTACAGAACATCTGGAGGGCACCAGGTCGGAGAAGGCTGTTCTAATGGAAGAAAGTGTAAGGCTAAGATGTAATACAATACAAGTGAAAACAACAAGAAGCAATATTTAGAAAACAACTAGTGACACTTAGTGATTAAGCAGCTCTTTGAAAATTTCCAGAGAATAAACTAAGAACAAGAACGGTTTTGGAACTCTTTAGCATATTGCACATTTTAACTGAAATGTGTGGAGCAGAAAGCAAATGTAGCAATGATGACTGGCAATACCAATAATGGCAATCCTTTGTGTGTGACTAACAGCTTGTGTATAATGTGAAAGTCATTGATGGCCAAGTACAGTATGTGGCAGAGATACTGAAAAGATATGGTAGAGATCATATACAGATCAGATGAACTTTATGAAGCGTAATTGATGAACTTCTGCAAACTATCTAATGATGAAAGAGAGGCATGTTACTGGATCACACAACTCTATAAAATGCTTACTGTGTCATCAGCTTGCACTGAATATGTGAGTGGTGAGCTGGTCAACCAGGTAGTTCATCATGGGGGTCCAGATTATGGGATGGCCACAATGTACAAAAAGTCATCAGTATAATATAATATATTCAATGAGTTAAAGACTGCCACTGTAAGATAAGAGTTATGGCTATCTCATGGTGACTTAAGCTCCACAAAGCTGGGAAATTGGATAAGACTGATGCCTTAACAGACATGCCCTGTGATCAGCAATGATGTTGTGCCATGTCACAAATTGTGCTTGCCTATGATCCAGTGGACATAGGGTTGTTGGACTTTCAAAAAGCTTTTGACAAAGAAGGTATCTCACCAAAGATTCCTCAGTAAGCTCAGCAGTCATGGAGTAAGAGGTGAAGTCCTCTTATGGATCAGGAACTGATTAAGCAGTAGGGAACAGACTGGAGGAGTAAATTGTCAGTGTTTTTCAGAGTCTCAAAATTGCTGCTTTTAAAAGTTGGCATTCTGGCTGGCTCTTCCTTGCCTTTTTCTTTGAGGTCAAGGTCCACTCAGCCTTCCATCCATCCGTGGTCGGTAAAATGAGTACCCGGCATATGCTGGGGGTAAAGAAGGGCCGGGGATGGAACTGGCAATCCCACCCCATATATACGGTCTGCCTTGTAAACGTCGCAAGACATCACCCTAAGAGTTGGAAATGACTCGCACTATAAGTGCGGGGACACCTTTACATTTTCAGAATCAGGCTAGCTCGGTGCAGGCATATAGAGAGCATGAAGACACAGCAAACTCTGTTTCTCACCTTCTCCCTACTCTGTTCTAGGCTGGAAAAGTTTTGGAGACTCTTTTAAAAGGTTTGGCAGTTCTACAGAAACTGCAAGATTTGTCCCGTTGACCAACAACCTCAGGAGCTCCCTGATACATGGCCGGTTATGTACATTAACTGCCCAGTTTACATTTCCCCTAACATATACACACATGCGCCACACATTTAGAGCACATTACTTTCTCCAGAGAATCCTGAGAACTGTAGTTACCCCTCACAGAGCTACCATTCCCAGCACCCTTAATGAACTTCAGCCCTTGGGATTCACTGGGGAAGTAGGCAGCCACACACACATACACATATGGCATTGTTGAGCCTCAGTTCTCCTTGGAAGGGCAGGGAGGGGGGAGGCATGGGTTTCAGGCAGCTCAGCTGCCAGAAGTCGCGGAAGACCCAGGAGTTGTTGAGTCTGAGCAGGACCTTGGGGGGGGGAGCGAACCTGAACTCGAGTCAGTTGCCACAGATGGTGCGGTCTCCAAAGAGGAGAGCGCGCCACCCCCAGTTGTTGCAGAGGACCTGTTGGGGGAAGCTCCGGAGAACTTGCCAACTCCTCCCTTGCCAAGCAGTTCCCAGGGTGCCACCAGTGTGACGCAGCCTCCTGACCTTGAGCCTGCTACTCAGGAGCAGGTGTCCTCCTATGAGGATTGGAAACACGCCCCCCATCACCTCGGTCCCGCTGCCGCGAGAAATGGACAGGGCAGAGACAGGACTTGCGAAGGAGTCAGAGATTATGCTCAAAAACGTTCCTTATTTAAGCTTGCAGCTCACAGTGGGGAGCTGCTGAGTCAACCTCCTTCATTCACCGCAGAGCATGCCTAGAGGGTAGTTAGGGACTTTTAGTGAGTTAGTGCAGGCTTTTCTATGAAGCGCAATGCCTTTGATGTATCCATTACTTTAGTAAAATGAGATTTAATTGCACCCGCGTCTCAGCCTCGTGGTTCCGGCTCTGGATGGGACAGTTTGACTCAGCCACCATCCCTACTCGAATCTGTTCCCATGACAGATGGCATGGACCAGGATGGAGCAAGAGGGGGAATACACATAACCATGGAAACCTTGTATACTGAGATCCAGAACCTCCGAGCGACCACGCAAGCCCTGCAAGCCGAGAACCAGAACCTCAGAGCTGCGACGCAAGCCCTGCAAGCGGATAACCAGAATCTCAGAGCCTTGATTGCCCAAGTCCAAGCTGTGCCGCCCGGAGCGGCGGCAGCCCCTGTCAAATCTCCAGTGGGGCTCCCTGTTCGATACGGGGGGCAGAGTGAACAGTTTGCTACGTTTCTAGCCCAATGTGAGTTGTACATTCAGGTGCGCCAAGCTGAGTTCCCGACCAATGATGCGAAGGTGGCGTTCATCATTAGTTTACTGGAGGGAGAAGCGGCCAAATGGGCCACCCCATATTTGATTCGCAATGACCAGGTACTGCAACAGCTTGATGCATTTAAGGACGCGATGGGGGAGATGTTCCGAGACCCCCAGAGGAAGGAAACGGTGGCCTGCCAACTAGGAACCCTAAGACAGGGAAAGGGATCCGTGGGGGCATACACCAATGCTTTTTGCGTCTTGTCTCAAGAAACAGAGTACAACGACCCCACCTTGATGTATTTTTACAGAAATGGACTGAGTTCAGAAGTTTTGGATGAACTGGCGTGCTCCACACAACCCGACACCCTGAGGGATTTGATTCAATTGAGTCTGCAGATAGAGAGCCGCCTGGAAGGGAGGAAGTTGGAACGGCGGATGGAACCTTCCCGGGCACAGGTTGCTGCTCCACTGCCTCGCGTGCACCCCGTACCCAGCACGGGCGTCCCTACTCTCTTGGGAGAGGAGCCCATGCAGATTAGGGAGGCCAGACCGCATTTGACGGAGGAGGAGAGGGAAAGGCGCCGGAGGGAAGGCCTGTGCCTGTACTGCGGGAAGCCAGGCCACCTCGCCCGAAACTGTGCAGTCAAGACTGGGAGACCCCAGCCGCCGGAAAACTTCACATTCCAGCTCTCATAGAGGCTAGAGAGTTGGGGGTGCCACAGACACTGAGCCTCCACCACGACCCCTTCCGTCCCAAGGTGCCCTCCTGTTGCCCATTCTCATCACACTGCCCTCGGGCGAGAGTTTCTCAGCCAAGGCTATGATTGACAGCGGAGCATCCTCTTGTTTCATGGACCGAGATTTGGCAAGGCACCATGCTATTCCCACTCGAGAACTGAGCCAGCCGTTGTAAGTGGGAACTATAGATGGCTGCCCCCTGAAGTCCAGGGGAGTAACCCGAGCGACTGAGGTTTTGGAAGTGACAGTTCCTGGACATCGAGAAGACCTGTCATTCTATGTGGCGTCCTTGCCTCACTTTCCGGTGGTGCTGGGCATGCCTTGGCTGGTCCAGCACAACCCCACAATCTTTTGGGATGAAGCGGTGGTGGCTTTTACCTCCAAGTACTGCCAACAACACTGCCAGCCTGGGGAGAAGCCGGAAGTGTTGGCAGGATGCCTTCTCCAAGGGAAATAACTTTGCCCACCAAGTATGGGGATTTTCGAGATGTATTTGACAAAAAGGAAGCGGAACAACTCCCTCCTCACCGGCCCTATGATTGTGCCATTGATTTGATGCCTGGGGTGCGTATCCCCGCCGGGCGGATCTATTCTCTGTCCGAACCTGAGTTGGCAGCACTAAGGGAGTTTCTGGACACCAATTTGAAGAAAGGCTTCATTCGCCTTTCGCAGTCCCCAGCCTGCGCACTCCTGTTGTTCGTTAAGAAAAGGGGGGGGAGCTCCATCTGTGTAATGATTACAGAGCCCTAAACCAGATCATGATCCCCAATAGTTACCCCTTGCTGCTCATCAGGGAGATGCTGGAGCGGCTGTGATCCGCCAAAATTTGCACAAAACTGGACTTGAGAGGAGCTTATAACGGTGCGGATCAAGGAGGGGGATGAGTGGAAGACTGTGTTCAAGACCTGTTACAGACAGTACGAGTACCTAGTCATGCCATTCGGATTGTCGGGGGCTCCTGGAGTCTTCCAGAATTTCATGAATGACATCTTCAGGGACTTTGTGGACCACTTTATGATTGTGTACCTGGATGATATCTTGATTTACTCGGATACCCCAGAAGAACACGATGCACATGTGCGTGCAGTGTTGCAGAAGTTACGGGAACACCGCCTTTACGTTAAACTGGAGAAATGTGGGTTTGACCTGACCACTTTGGACTTTCTGGGGTATCCAGTCTCCCCGGCAGGAGTAGAAATGGACCTAGAGAAGGTCCATTGCGTACTCACATGGCAGCCCCCCAAGACCAAGAAAGATTTGCAACGCTTCTTGGGGTTTGCCAATTATTACCATCGGTTCATAGCCAACTACTCCAAACAGACTGTGCCGCTCATGGACTGCCTGAAGGGCTCAGGACCTTTCCGCTGGACAGAAGCTGCTCAGGAGGCCTTCGAGAGCCTGAAGCGAAGGTTTGCTACCAAACCCATTCTACAACATGCAGACCCTGCACTCCCTTTTGTGGTAGAGACAGATGCCTCAGACGTAGCAATCGGAGGCGTCCTTTTGCAACTGGCTCAGAAAGGGGGAGGACTGAAGCCTTGTGCCTACTTTTCCAGAAAGTTAACCAACTCTGAACAAAACTACACTGTGTGGGAAAAGGAGCTGTTGGCCATCAGAGATGCCTTTGAAGCTTGGAGACACCACCTGGAAGGGGCGCAGCATGAAATTGAGGTGCACACGGACCATCGTAATCTAGAGAGTCTACACACCACCCGCAAACTCAATCAACGGCAAGTGTGCTGGGCTCAGTTCTTTGCACGGTTCCATTTCAAAATCCATTATATATCCCAAGCACAGAATAAGAGGGCCGATGCCCTATCCCTGAAACTGAAATATCTGGGGGACCCCACCCCAAGACCATTACAGTTCATTATTCCTCCCGAGAAGGGAGTGGTTGGGGCTTGTCAAGACTCCTGGGAGGCTGAAGTGCATGAGGCTCAAAAAGGAGGACCCATTTGCCCGGGGCGGCAGGCTGGTGTAGGCGCGCAGCCCGAAGCAGAACAGAAGGACTTCACATGGAAGGATGACATACTACACCATCAGGAGGCTATTTACGTGCCCCCCAGAGAACTGACAGCCAGAGTGCTACGTCTGTTCCATGACTCTCCCACGGCAGGCCACTTCAGGGTCTTTAAGACCATTCAAGCCGTCACCAGGGAGTTCTGGTGGCCCAAGGTGAAGAAGGATGTAGAAGATTACGTCTGCTCCTGCCCCACTTGCATGAGAGCCAAACATGCCACTGGGAAGCCATCGGGGCTGTTGGAACCCCTTCCTACTCCATCAGGACCCTGGCAGATGGTTACTATGGACTTTATTACAGACCTCCCACCTTCTCAGGGGAAAATCACAGTTTTAGTGGTGGTTGATGCCTTCTCGAAAATGGCTCACTTCATTCCATGCGCCGGGCTCCCAAATGCTCAAGACACTGCCAAGTTGTACGTTCAAAATGTGTACCGGCTGCACAGACTGCGAGACAGCTTGGTTTCCGACCGAGGAACACAATTTACTGCACGTTTTTGGCAAGCATTGTGGAAGTTACTACAAAGTGAATTAAGACTGTCGTCCGCTCATCATCCTCAAATGGATGGGCAGACTGAGAAGGTGAATGCAATTTTGGAACAATATTTATGTTGTTACATGGGTTACCAGCAGGACAATTGGATGTCCTACCTACCTTTAGCGGAATTTGCCTATAATAATGCAGTGCATTCGCACACGCAACAGACTCCTTTCTTTGCCAACTTTGGCTACCATCCCCGAGCGTTCCCTACCCCAAAGGACAACCTCTCTGTCCCAGCCGCCGAGGATTTCCTGCAGGAACTTCACGCTATGCAACAGTTGCTCCAGGAACAACTGGAACAAGCCAAGGCGGATTACAAACGCGCAGCCGACCAGCACCGGCAAGAGGGAGCCCTCATTCAAGTGGAAGACAAGGTGTGAGTGTCTACACATTATTTACCTATGCCTGGCCGGTGTCGTAAGCTGCAGGATAGGCGTGTAGGGCCCTTTGAGGTGGAGGTGCAGATTAACCCTATGGCTTACAGACTAAAGCCACCTCCCACTTTCAAGATGCCACCGGGCATTACTGAAGAAGGACGTTCCTCCTGACCCTCACTGCCCGCGGGTTGAGCCTGCACCGCTGTTGTTGGTGGATGGGGAGGAGGAATATGAGGTAGAACAGAGATAGGACTCGAGAAAGCGCCGTGGGTGCCTTCAGTACCTGATTCATTGGAAGGGTTACGATCCATCAGAACTTTTGTGGGAAACAGCGGAGGACGTGCACGCCCTGACTTTGGTGAGAGAATTCCATGAGGCCAGGCCAGGCCTCCAAGAGGTCTTCTGTATCTTTAAAAGTTGTGCAGGGGGAAAGGAGAATTCCACCTTGTGGTTTTTCCCATTACAGGAATGCAAGAACACCTGCACTTGCCTGACTTTCTCTTCTCCTAAAGATACAGGGTCAGTCTCAGGCCCTGAACCTGGCAACCCTAATATGGCAAATAATGTCTGTTTATCTATGTGGGTTTATGATAACAAGCCTGTTTAATGTTTTGTATTTAACATATTTCATAAGGCTAGTTGCCTGGGGGGGGCAGAGAATAAGTAAATTTAAGTAGTTAAGGATGAGACAGTTCTGTTTTAAACTACATTCACACCACACATTTATTCTGTTATTATTCCCCTTTAGGCAGCCATAGTTTGTGAAGAGTGCAGAGAGTTGTTAGAAGACCCCTATTTCCCTCATAGCATGATAGTTCTCAGAGTTTTCAGGGAAGAGGGGCTGATTGGCAATTGTAGCTCTGTGAGGGCAATAAGGGTCTCCTAATAACTCTCAGCACTCTTCACAACCTACGCTTCCCAGGATTCTATGGAGGAAGCCATGACTGTTGAAAATGCTATAATAATGGAATAAATGTATGGTGTGAATGTAGCTTTAGTCTTGGCAATTGTTGCCAAGGAGATTGGAATATTGAGAATGGGAGAGTTGGGGCAGTTAGACCTGAGGAGCAAAGGAAGGAATGGAGAACTAGTAAGGAAGAAGAAAGTGTTGTTATGGATTTTTGGAGTTCATTTGGTGAGGGGAAACTGTAATCACGTGCTGGAAGGGGTTGAGAAGAATAGATTACCTGATCCAGCAAGGCTGCGCTATCCTGAGAGATGCCCCTTACGTTGCAAATCAAGCTCACAATGAACCAGTTGTTTTTTTTTAGGACATGCAGCCCTGTTTAAGTTCTGTTCTGGTGTACAGAGATTCTGGAGCTCAAGAAATGATGGACTCAGAAGTGGGCATTCTGGGATCCCATCGGCAAATGAGAGCAATGGAAATTGTCTGGAGAAGCATCTGTGCAAGGGCTCTGGAAATACTTCAAGAACGTTAAGAAAGGGGTAGAGGTACCTTTTGCCAGCTTTAGCTTGCTACATGAACCCTATGATCGTTTTTATGTCCAGACAGAGGTTTACCAATGACTTCAGGGATAGTAGTTTGCCCACTTTGCCTGTTGATGAAACAGCAGCGGGAAAAGGAATGACTGAATAAGACATAAAGAGAAACGAGAATCTCCTTCCTTCTTCAAAAGGAATGCTGCTGCTTTCCCTTGAAGCCTTTGTGAGTCAAGAAACCGGAGCTCCAAACATACCTTCGTCGTATCCAATTAGTCAGGTTCTGTGTGCCCTCCAGCAACTTCCTTGAGTCTGTCTCTGAGTATCTCATCACCTGAAGCTTTGGATCCATTCATCTCCTTTTTTGCAGTATTTACTTTTAGAATAAGAAGACTTGTGTCAGGAAGCTCCTAGGGTTGCTGGTCAAGAGGACAGATCTTGCCATTTCTGCGGAGCTGACAGTCCTTATAAAAGTCTCCAAAAGTTCTCCAGCCTAGAATAGGGTGGGAAGAAGGTGAGAAACAGAGTTTGCAGTGTCTTCATGCTTTGTGGGTCTGCACACAGCTGGTCTGATTCTCCAGACGTGGGGCAGCGTGGATCGCAGAAGGGGAGCGGAGGGGCCCCTGAGGGGCTCCTGTAGCTCCGGGGCCCTCGGGCCAGTGCCCAACCTGGCCGCCCTTTAGAACCGGCCCTGTCCAGCAGGGCTCTTCTTAAAGGTTGTAGCTGAGCTCTTTTTCTTAAAATGTGGTCCTCCACATGCAGGTTCAAGTGGCACACCTCAGGACACTACCACTTCATTGCACTGCATGTGTAGATCCAAATTAAACTGGCCAAGTCTTCTTAACGTGGTATTTTAGTCTTCAACAGTGCCCTACCAAAAAAGGGAATCTTAGCTTGAGAGTGAACTCAGCCAATGAATTCTATTTTGCATGCTTTTATTCACCCAAAGTCATTGACTTAGACACCTGACAGACTTGGTTGAAGAATTATGACCAGTTGGGACTCCCTTTAGTGATACAAATAATCCTTGATAGTTTCCTGCTCCTCAGGGGTTGCATCCTGTTTGAATCATCACTCAACAAGTGGCAATTAGATTAGAGACATATCATTTAAATCAGAGAACAGCCGAGTAAATGGTCTGGATTTAAAAGCAACGTCAGGTTTTACCCTCCACATTTCTGCCACTCAGTTTCCAAGTCTCACTGAAGAAATGTTCTATAGATGCTGGAGGTTACTGCTCTAATACAATCCACTTGAATTACTCGGGATGACGGTGGAAGAGAAGCTGTAGTCTCTTGTTAGACAGATTGTAATCGGTATGAAGCTGATTGTTCCTGCCTTTAAATGCTTTTCAAAAGATCAGAGAGAGATTACTTATTCCAAAAGCTTTCTGTTTTAAAAAATTTTTATTAAGAGAGTGTGAGAGAGAATTTTCCCCAATCATAGACAATTTGTAAATAATTTTGCACATGTTAAATGTTGCCCATATACCACCATTACCTTTATCATTGAATGAATCTCTCTCTCTGTGCTTGTGTGTGTGTATGTGTGATGGAAGACTAGATAGAATTCAATTGCTGAAAACCTCCTTGGATCTATACCAGCATCAAACTTGTGGTCAGCAAAACAGAAATCAGTCTAGTGTTGCTTCCGGGTGCCTGGGAGAAATGAGCTGATGCTTTCTATGTCCATTCTGGTTTTGTCTATCAATGGAAGACTTATATGTGTGACTGAGAGCTTGCATAGAAGACTGTTTCTACTGGTGAGACAATTCAACAGATTAAACTTCATTCATGTAAGTTTATACACTCTCTGGATGGGGAAGGAGTGAGGGGGAAGGCCACTGCCTTTCCCTTCCTCTGGCCTGGCCCTCACATTCTCTTCACCAGTGGTGATGGTGGTGGTGGTAGGATTGGCTGGTGCAATGCGCTTCTCACCCCCCAAATGCCCCACCTAGAAATGTGGCCGCCCCACCTAACAAGGAAGGCTGGCTACAGGGTTGTTGCAGGGGCAGACAGGAACAGGGTGCACAGAATCCCCAAAGGGCCTGATTCTCAGAAACTTCGGCTATGCCGACCTGGAGGTGGCATAGCAAAATGTAACAAAGAACTGCCTTCCCCACATTATGGCTGGGATGCAATGTTAGATCCACAACTCCACTGCTTTGCTTGTTGGGATAATTTCCTTTCCCTCTCCGATTTATTTCAGCTCCACAGAAAACTTTTAAAAAGCAGCTCCAAGTGAGTCATGTCTGTAGTGGAACAAAACCCATCTCAATTTTGAAACTGATAAAGAGAAATCATTGTATGCCTTCTACCACAGCCAGGGATGGAGAGCCATACATTTCACATCCTTGCATGGTGCTTTGTGAGCTTTATGTCTGTCAGAACACGGAGATAAGAATCCAGAGAGAACCTTCGATAGCTCTTAGAATTGAATGCTTTGAGGCCCATCACTCTTCTTTTCTTTCTAGGCATGTAGAGACAACGAGAGGTAAAAACATCGACAAAAGAATTGCTCTTAGAGTTTGTGTTCACAGCACAGTTATCTCCGGAATAGTGAATAATCTTTTTTCCCCTTTGCAAGTGCCTCGTGAGACAGTAATCCAAGTAAAACTACTAGAAAGAAAGAAAGAAAGAAAGAAAGAAAGAAAGAAAGAAAGAAAGAAAGAAAGAAAGAAAGAAAGAAAGAAAGAAAGAAAGAAAGAACGGACATAGGAAACTCTTATATTGTGTCATATCATTGGTCCATCTAACCCAGGATTGTTGACAATGGCTGGCAGCAGCTATCCAGGGATTCCAGCTGGAGTCTCTCCTAGCCCTACCTGGAGATGCTGAGGATTGAACCTGGAACCTTTTGCATGCAAAGCCTGTGCTCTGCCACTGAGCCACAACCCTTTCCCCTCACAACCTTTCTTCTGGAGGTCATTTATTAATGTAGTAATTAATGTTCTTTACTTTTCAATGTGATCTTACCGTTGGAGAAAAATAAGCACACCCACCCCGATAAACACATAGCTATTAATCAATGAAATTGCTAATTATTTAGAGATGAAATCCCAGTGAACATTCAGCACTTTTAAGTCCTATTGGTGAAAATGAAGAGGTTTAAGGATATGCTTAATTCATCTCATTGAAATCAGCAGGAAGATCATACCACATGATTAATTATCACAAACAACAAATGGCATATTTTGATCACCCAAGTCCAAACTATTTATGAGAGATCCCAAAATGGATCTTCTGAAATCTTTTTCTAGGCAAGATTGGATCAGGGGCTGATGCCGGGCGAGGGGAGCTAACCATATCCCTGCTTGCCAAACTAAGTTAGTTTTAAACATTTTTCCAGAATAGGATGGCCAATTCCCCTCTTTTAAAGCAGATCACAATCTTGTGTCTGGGAAACCATTAAAAATATGGGTTTGGGTGATGGGTGGCTGTTTATTTGTTTTTATTGGCAGCTATTGCGGCTGTCCAGCTTTCCTGTTGACAGCAGGCAGAGGCAGCAGCTGTGCACACCTGCAGGGTGGGAGGGGAAGGAGGAGAATTGGAAGAGGAGGAGTCAGGAACAAATGCAAGCAAGTGGGTGCTGCTCTTGGCACATATGGATGGACTGCCTTCAAGTCGATTCCGACTTATGGCGACCCTATGAATAGGGTTTCCATGGTAAGCAGTATTCAGAGGTGGTTTACCATTGCCTTCCTCTGAGGCTGAGAGGCAGTGACTGGCCCAAGGTCACCCAGTGAGTTTCATGGCTGTATGGAGATTCAAACCCTGGTCTCCCAGGTTGTAGTCCAACATCTTAACCACAACACCACACTGGCTCTCTCTTGGCACATATAGAGAGCAGGAAAATGGAGCAGGCAATGAAGACGTTGGCTTTATGTGAAGGATTGCCTTACCCTATGTATGTTTACTCAGCTACATTGTGGAATGTAATATTTGTCCTGTGCTTGCATAGAATCAGTCCTTCAGCATGGCAGCACTTACACTTTGGAACTCCTTGCCTATTGACATGAGGCAGGAGCCTTCGCTGTAACATTTTTGATATGTGCTAAAAGCTTTTTTTTGTTTAAGCAAGCCTATTCAGACATGTAAATATGACATACCTTTGAATAAGTAATTTTATTTTATAATGTGTATTTTAAAACTGCTGATTTTATTTTGAATTTTTTTAGGTTAACTCATTTTTAGTATCTGATTTTTCAGTAATTTTAATGTATGGTTTATGTAAACCACTTAAGAGGTTTTGACAATTAGGCAATATATAAATCCTGTTAAATATGTAAATAAAGCTAATCACACAGAACAAGCTGCTGGTGCTTCAGCTAACTAATATCTCTCCAACATGCACAACAGCAGCCACTTCTCCTTGCTTGCTTCCATAAAAAAAAAAGTAATGAAAATCCAGAGCTGGCACTAAGACATACAGTGGTGTGATTGGTCAAAAAGTCATGTGCTCTAATTATTTGATCTCAGCAGGGATCTGATGGGAGGACTGGGGTCAGGAGCGAGGTGAAGCTCAGGAAGTCTAAAGATGATTGATTTTGGCTGCCTGCTCCGTGTGTTACTTCTCTCTGGAAAGAGCTGAGAGGGCTGCTGCAAGGCCTGTTCTCCCCCTTGAATGGCACTGAGAATCATGAGCTCACAGCTGGCTACTCTAACCCTATCCTTTCAGGTTTGTAGTCAATAAGTAGAGTCAGGGTTGTGATTGACAAGGAATTTGTTGACCTCCAGGCATCGCTAGAACCCATTGTAAGTCCAAAAAACTGCTGTCTTTTCCTCCTTGTCTGAAAATCTCATAAATGGAGTAAATTTATAGCTTTCAGTAGCAGCAAAAGTCCCTTTCACTCTGTGTGTAGAAGATCTAGAACAAAAGATCACAGCAGGATCTTGGTAGGCGTGCACAGTAAACAATTTCAGTTTTTATTATAATAAAAATGTACATGTAGAGTTTTTTAAATTACTTGCAAAAATGGCATATTATACATTTTATCTTTCAAATAATTTTTGAACAGAAATTTTTAAGAAGTGTACATTCAGCTTATGGTGCCATTACAATGTGTTATACTTTTCTAATTATGAGTCAAACAAGTTTAAATTTTCTTGGGCTGCTGAAGAGTGCAGTTTATTCTTCTAATTCATAGCCTGTTTGAAAACCTTCCCAATATGAAACTTTAATCCTATACTTGCTTTTCTGGGAGTAAAGCTGCAATGCTAATCCCAAATACCGGGAGTAAACCCCATTGGATTCCATAGGACTTACTTTTCAGTAGACATGGTTAGGATTGTGCTGCAAATTAATGGGACTTTTCAGTGAATGTAACAAAGAATTGTGTTTGTGTTGTAAATCTTTCTCTCCCCCTCCAACCCTATTTTTAAAGCAATTAGGAGGGGCTTACTTAGGTGTCACTGCTTTTATTTTGTAGAAAACTAATAAACATTTATTTTTTTAAAGAAAACATTTTGCAATGACCAACTGGTTTTGACAATAAACTATTATATGTGGTGTATGTATTTTTACATCTCCAGTGTGAGTGTATGTGTGGAGTCCTTCCAACAACCCTGTGAGGTAGGGTTGGCAATTGGAAATCAAGGCAGCTCAAAACAAGAAATAAATCCCTTTAAAATCCAATAACCAAAAAACAAGTATAAAATAGTTGCAAAATAGCTTAAAGTGGCATGATTCTGAATTTTGGGTTGGGTGAGTGAAGTTCCTTTTCTCTTGAGGTTGCAGCACTGCACATCCTTTCCTGTTTGAGTAAACCCCATTGAATACATTGAGACATGACATGCAAAGGATTGTGCTATAAATATCTTTACAGGTTGTGTAAATAGTAAACATCTTTTTTTTTGTAATAACTTTTATTATTCAAATTTTTATAAAACAAATACAACAAAAACAATACAACAAAAATAAAAAGAAGAACTTGACTTCCGATTTGTTACAGATCAGCTATAAGTATATAATATATATCAAACCTGTCCCCTAAAACATACAAAATTCACTTTTTTCCATAGTCTATCTTGATTAATCGTCAAATCCCATTATCATCATTTCATTTTTTTCTTTCAACAAAAAGTCCAAAAGAGGCTTCCATTCCTTAAGAAATGTATCTGTCATTTTTTCTCTGAGAAGGCATGTCAATTTGTCCATCTCAACTAAGTCCATTAATTTCAATAGCCATTCTTCCATTGTTGGTATCGATTCCATTTTCCACTTTTGTGCATATAATAATCTTGCTGCCGTGATCATATATAATATTATTCTTCCATATTTCTTTTCCTTTTGTTTATCCATAAAACCCAATAAAAAAAATTCTGGCTTTGACTGAATATTTATCTTTAAGATTTTTTGCATCATCCTACCTATCTGTGCCCAAAATAATTTTGCCTGTTTACACGACCACCACATATGATGAAAAGATCCTTCTTGTTGTTTACATTTCCAACATACATTAGAAACATTACTATACATTTTTGACAACTTTTCTGGAGTCATATACCAATGATACATCATTTTATAAAAATTTTCTTTAAGATTATAGCATAATGTAAATTTCAAACCTTTTTTCCACATATTTTCCCATTGATCCATTTGTAAATTATAACCAAAATTTTTTGCCCACTTAACCATACACTCTTTTACTTGTTCTTCTTCCATGTCCATTTTCAATAAAAATTTATACATTTTTGCAATTATACATTCATCATTTGTACACAAACCTATTTCAAAATCAGATTTATTTATTTCAAACCCATACATTTTCTTGTCCATTTTGTATCTTTCTAACAATTGTAAATAGGCAAACCATTGTGAACTATATCCTTCCTTTATTAGTTGTTCTCTCTCTTTCATTATATATTCTCCATGCACATTTTCTAATAGTTCTTGGTAAGTTAACCATTTCTCTTTTCCAGCCATTTCTCTTCTATAAAATGCTTCTTGACTTGAAACACATAGTGGTATTTTCGAAAAAAAACCTTGTTTTGTATTTATTCCATATTTTCAACAAAGGACGTCTTATGAAATGATTATTAAAATCCACATTCACTTTTACTTTATCATACCATAGATATCCATGCCATCCCCACTTCAGGTTGTGACCCTCCAAATCCAATAATCTTTTGTTCCTCAATACAATCCATTCCTTTATCCAGACTAAGCAACAAGCAGCAAAATAAAGTCTCAAATTTGGTAATCCCAGTCCTCCTCTTTCTTTGGCGTCTTGTAATAATTTAAATTTAACTCTTGGTTTTTTCCCCTGCCAAACAAATTTAGAAATATCTTTTTGCCATTGTTTGAAAGGTAGATCAGAGGATATGACAGGTATTGTTTGAAATAGAAACATCATTCTCGGCAATACATTCATTTTTATTACAGATATTCTACCCATTAATGACAACTGTAATTTATCCCATTTTAACAAATCTTTCTTAATCTCTGTCCATAATTTTTCATAATTATTATGAAACAACTTTGAATTTTTATTTGTCATAATGATACCTAAATATTTCACCTTTTCTTCTATTTTAAAATCTATCTTCTCCATTAACTCTTTTTGATCTCTTAAAGATCTCTTAAAGATAAATTTTTCACCAACATCTTAAATCCTGCTAATGGTCCAAATTCTTCTAGTTTATCCATCAATACTTTGATTCCTTCCAAGGGATTTTCTAATACAATTATCAAGTCGTCAGCAAATGCTCTCAATTTATATTCCTCTTTTTTTATCTTTATTCCCGAAATCCTTTTGTCTTGCCTTATGTCTCTAAGCAGCACTTCTAGAACCAGAATAAATAAAAGAGGGGACAATGGACATCCCTGTCTTGTACCCTTTTGTATTTCACATGAGTCCGTTAAATCCCCATTGACAATTATCTGTGCCTTCTGTGATGTATAAATCGATCTGATCCATTTTATAAAATTATCTCCAAAGTCCATTTGCTCTAGAACCTTAAACATAAATTTCCAATTCAAATTATCAAATGCTTTCTCAGCATCCAAGAAAATCAAAGCTGCTTGTATGTCATTTCGTTGTTCTAGATATTCCAACACATTCAAAACATTCCTGACGTTATAACGTAATTGTCTTTTAGGTAAAAACCCCGCTTGATCTTCCTGAATAAATTGTTGCAATATTATTTTCATTCTTTCAGCCAAAATCATTGTAAAAATCTTGTAGTCATTATTCAATAAAGATATTGGCCGATAATTTTTTGTTTTGGTTAGATCCTGCTCCTCTTTAGGTATTAATGTTATATTGGCATTTTTCCAACTATCCAGTATCTTCCCCTCTTGTAAAATAGAATTCATTGTATACTGTAAAGGTAATAAAAGTTCCTCCTCCAAGCATTTGTAATACATTGCTGATAGTCCATCCGGTCCTGGCGCCTTTCCTAATTTAATTTTACTTATAGCCTCAGATATTTCTCTTGACGTAAGAGGACCATTAATAGCTTGTCTCTGAAAATCTGTAATTTTAGGCAAATTCTGTTTAGATATATACTCTTCTATTTTTTCAGAGGGAATTTCCTGACACTTGTACAAAGTTGAATAATATAATAATTAATAATAATTTAATTTGTGGGTCGCCTATCTGGCCAATGGCCCCTCTAGGCGACGTACAATCTAACAACAATACATTACATCATAATAAAATACATCATAAAATACAATATAACAATAAAACAATAAAACAGTTCCAGTACAGAGTAGTAGGCTATTGGTCGTAAAAATTTAACCCTCCCCGTAAGTCCCAAAGGCCTGTCTGAAGAGCCAGGTCTTCAAAGCTTGGCGGAATACATTCAGGGAAGGGGCATGTCGAAGGTCATACGGGAGGAAGTTCCAGAGAGTGGGGGCCGCCACTGAAAATGCCCTCTCTCTTGTCCCCGCCAACCTAGCTGTTTTAGTTGGCGGGATTGAGAGAAGGTCCTGTGTGGCTGATCTTGTTGATGGAATATTGATGGAAAACCCTTTGGATTTTTACATTGTCTGTCAACATCTCATCTCCTTCTTGTATCTTTAAAATAAGATTTTGTTGTCGTTCTTTTCTTAATTTATATGCTAGCAATTTCCCCGGTTTATTTGCAAATTCAAAAGTCCTTTGTTTAGCAAAATTTAATTTCCTTTCAATTTCTCTGTCAACATTGACACTTGTTTCTGTAACATTTTAATTTGATTTACAGTAGAAGCTTTAGTTGGATTCTTTTTCAATTCTTCCTCTTTTTGTTTTATTTCTTCCAAGATTAATTGCATTTTCTGTTGTTTCTTCTTTTTTAATTCAGAATTACATTTGATAAAATATCCCCTCATAAATGCTTTACTTGTATCCCAAACAATATTTTCATCTGTTCCTTTATGTAAATTGTGTTCAAAAAACTCTTTTAATTTCTTCTTACATTCCTGCACTATTTTATCATTCTGTAATAAAGATTCATTTAGTCTCCATCTAAATCCAAGATTTTTTTTAAAAAAAGTCAATATCACTGGATTGTGATCCGAAAAAGTTTTTGGTAATACATCCATCTTGGAAATGTCTTTCACTAAATTTTTAGACATCCAAATCATATCAATCCTCGAAAATGTTTTATGTCTTTCTGAAAGGTAAGTAAATTCCTTTGCATTGTCATTTATATATCTCCAAGCATCCACCAATTCTAAATTTTCCATCAATTCGAAGCAGATCTTCGGCAATTTGCCCTGTGTCTCTTTAATATTTTTCTCAGAAAGTCTATCCATTTTTGGTGAAATTACCCCATTCCAATCACCCATGACACACCAATGATCATATGCAAACTCTGATAATTTTTCCATAAGTCCAGTATAAAACCTTGTTTTATCTTCATTGGGAGCATAAATGCTCACTATCCAAATTTTTGTACCCTGTATGGTGATTTCAACTCCCACAAATCTGCCATTATCATCCAATAATATCAATTTAGGAGACAATTGTGAGTTAATATAAAGAACCACACCATTTTTTTTTTGGATCCTGCCGAAATAAATTCTTCACCCAAATTTTTACAGATTAAATATTTAGAGTCTTTCTTCTTAATGTGAGTTTCTTGTAAACAAATTATATCCAATTTTAATTTTTTCAAATAATGAAATACTTTCTTTCTCTTCTGCGATGAATTAGCTCCATTTATATCCCAAGTTAGATATTTGTAATCCATTTTTAAGCATGTATTTTAGAGAAGTTTGTACCTGTTGCTCCCTTTGATTCATCATCATCCTTTTCTTCCTCTACCTGTTTCTGTTGACTTTGTTTCCCAGGAATTATGTCCATGTCTTTGAGTTTATCTTCTTCCATGTCTTTTGAAGCTTTTCTCAAGAAATCCCTTGCTTTTTGAACAGTATTTAATCGATACTTCTGTTGTCTAAATGTAAAAATCACTCCCTCTGGAACATCCCATCTAAATTGAATTTTACATTGTTTAAGTTTTTCTGTGAAGAAAGCGTATTCTTTTCTCTTACGTAGAAGTCTAATAGGAATTTCCTTCATCACCTGTATTTCTTTACCATCAATTTTGAAGACATTATTAAAATGATGTTGCAAAACCATATCTCTGGTCCCCTTTTTTAGAAAATAAACAAGCACATCTCTTGGGATTTTTTTCATTGTTGCATATCTGGAATTAATTCTATAAACTTTATCTATTTCAAATTCCATCCGATCTTCGTTCCAATCCAAGGATTTTACCAAGCCATTAACAATTTTCTCTCTGATATCTTCACCTGTTTCCTCAGGAATTGCACGGAATCTCAAGCAATATTCTTTATCTCTAAGTTCCATAACAGCAATATAGTCCAATTTTTTTTTCCAATTCCACATTTGTAATATCTATTCTATTCTCTAAGGTTTGCACCTTATCTTTAACATTTTTTACATCCTGTGTTAATTGCCCAATGTTATTTTTAATCTCACCCACTTCTGTTTTTATATGATCTTGTAAATCTTTAAAATCCTTTTTCATATTGCGAAATTCATCTTTAAATTGTTGTCTGTCCTGTTTCATCTCTTGTTTCATCTCTTGTTTAAAATCATTAAACCCCTCCATAATTTTCTGGAACGTGTCTATCCCTTCCTGTGTATCAGTTGAACCTCTTCGCTCTAAAACTTTGGCTGCTTTCCTGGTTGTCATTCTTGAAAAAAAAAACCTTTTCTATTATTAGCCAATGTTCCCAAACTTAGAGGCAAACTGTTTCTTTTTTTCTCCCAGCAACAAAAGAGTTAATATTCCAGGCCTGTTAATATGATCTTAACCAACACGGTTCTTATCTCCAGCACATTCAGGAATGTAAAACAAATCCAGTTCTCAGCATCCAGCAATTAGTAACATACACAAACAGCAGATTCGTTCAAAAAATAATAATAATCCAAAATACAAAGGAATAAAAAAATAGTCTCAGATATATTTCCTTCAAATAATCAAATCATCTTATCAATAAGTTGCCTCTTATCCGTTTTAATCTTTGTAATTCCAGATTTAAGCCAGCTTTTTGTCATAAAAAAATAAAACAGGTTCTTTGAATTGCTCCCTTCTTCCTTAACTTTATATAAAGCGAAAAAAGTGTGACTCACCCAAGTTTCTGAGTTGCTGATTCGTAAACAAGTCTCTTTTACGATAGTAATTTAAGTCAATTGATAAGATTTAGACAGAGGGAGGCTAGCTCGTTAAAAACGTTTTTAAAAGAGAAAGAAAAAACGTCTCGCTTACTTTCAGCACAGCTTGTTGGAAATCCAGACTCCGTCTTCTGCAGCTAGATATGCCTTCTTATCTCAGGGGGATTCCTGATCGAATCTAGCAATCTACAGCTCAACGAAGTTCCGTGGATAATCTCTTCGGTTCCCCTTTTATCTTGGAGAACATTTACACCAGTCAAAAATTCCTCTTGACTGGCTTTTAACTGAAATAAGCTTCCTCTGAGATAGAGCTCACTCAGAGACAACAACCAGCCAGCACTCCTTCCGGGAAGTCGTAAATAGTAAACATCTTTGACAGTCATGCTTATTTAAATATTTCTTTATACTATGTCCCAATAAGTGTCTGATTTCACACTATCATTGTACATTATTATTTCCTCTACATTTTAAGTGTGACCTTCTTTCTTGGGGTGGTCATGGTCCCCATCAGTTGTTTTCACCCTCAGGGGCAGATTAGGCTGAGAGATGGTGAGTAGCACATGGTCACCCAATAAACTTTGTAGCTGATTTCCATTTTTTAAAATTAATTAAAACAATTTATATTCAGGCAAAGTTTATGAGGTCAATCCATACAATACATTTAAAGCACATCCAACTCTCATTTTAAGTTCATGACTTCCCCCAAAGAATCCTGAGAAGTGTAGTTTCCCCCTCACAGTTATAGTTCCCACCTTCCTTAACAAACTACAGTTCCCATGATTCTGTGGTGGGATTCATGTACTATAGATGTGTGTTGAATGTGCTTTAAATGAATGGTGTGGATCTGCCCTAGGTATGCCATGCATTCATTAGTGAATTGAAAAGAACAATTTTAAAACATATTTTTTAAACAGGGGAAGGGTTGTAGCTCAGTGGTAGGGCATATGCTTTGCATGCCAAGGTCCAAAATTAAACCTCTGGAAAAGACTATTGCCTGGAATCCCGGAGAGTCAATCCTAGTCCGTGTCATCAGTACAGAGTTAGATGTTACAAATGGACTGAGTCAATATAAGGCAGATTCTTTGTTCCTAAAAGAAGGAAGAGACCCAGTGACTCCAAAATTTATTTATGTATTTTATTTGTAACATTTATATACCGCTTTATTGTAAAAAAAACATCAGAACAATTTACAGAAGGAATCTAAACAATAAATTTATTGGCAAAAACAGTTAAAGACAGGTATTTAAAAACATTTAAAATAATAAAACAAATGAGTTAAAAACAGATAAAAAATAATAGCTTCTACATGCCTGGGTAGGCTTACCTAAACAAAAATATTTTCAGTAGGTGCCAAAAAAAGTACAATGAAGGTGCCTGTCTAATGTCAATAGGCAGAGTGCTCCAAAGTGGAGGTACTGCCACACTAAAGGATTAATTTCTTACAGGAGCAGAACGAGTACCGTGTCATACCCATAGCGTGGAAAGCACACCTTGAACCTGGCTTGGTAGCAAATTGGCAACCAGCACAGATTTCAGAGCAGAGGTATTATGTGCTGACAGGGTCTTACTCATGTCAGCAATGTGCCACAGCATTCTGCACTAACTGCAGCCCCCGGGTCAGGTTGTGCTGCATGGGGATTTGCATGTGACCTTGGCTGACTGGCTCCCAGGACTTTTTCAGTTTTGGTTTTTGGTTAGGAATCCTGACCGGTTGTGGGATGCTGAGTTTTCTGACTTACTCATAGAAATCTTGTTGTGATATGGTATTGTATTTAAGAAATCATCTCTGTCTTTTCTTTTTCTTTTTTTATTTGCATTTCATTTACTTTAACTTCACTCTCTTACATCCATAAAAGCAACAACAGTGGTTCCATGTGGTCGGTTCAACCCCCTGAAACCCACTGATGATGCACCTTGTTGGTTGCATGACAGTTTGTTTCTTGCCTAATAGTGGTAAAAGAGAATTCACCCCTGGAATTACAGCTTTGCCAAGCTGTGCTTTGGACTGCTAGATACCAGCGTCCAGCCAGACCAGCATTTATCAGGAAATAGATCTACATAGAAAATATAAACTTTGATTTAGCTTTCTTGGAACAGACATTTGAGAAATTTAAAGATATTAACTTGAATGAATGATAGCAAACAAACTGTGGTTTCTGAAGGGATCAAAGTATATTCTTTCATCACAGGCAGTCCATCTCCAATTGCTCTGACACAGATAAGGATTATTGTAAACTCAGTAGAAATAAGATTTTTCCCAACCCTTCCCCCACCTTAGACTTTCATAGTACAAATCCAACTCTTAAGAATAAGAAAAAAAAGATGAATTTATCCTTTCTACTTTTGATCCCAGAAAAACAGCTGTCATTAAGGACCTAATAACCTTTGGAGTGACCTTTGTTACAGCAAAAAAATGGCTGGATCTGCAGTCCCTGCACTTTGTACCAGTACTTCAGCTGCTGTTACCAATTTAATAGAAAGTGAAACAATAGCATGAGAAAGGACAGACTCAAAAGATGTAGTAGCAACTTTGTGGCCTGACCCAAAGGAAGAAACTAATTCCTGTACCTTCAAACAGTTTTGTAGAAGAGGTGACATCACAAATGCAGCTTTTCTCATCCATGATTGCGCGGATCTGAAATTTAGTTCACCTTTAGCCCAGCTGTGACCATCCAGATGTTGGATTTCAACTCATGTCATCCCTGATGATTGGCCATGCTAGCTGAGGCTGATGGGAGAATCAGAGTCCAGCAACATCTGAAGAGCCACTGGCTCATCATCCCTGCTTTAGGCCCTCTTCCACTAATTTAGTAAAAGTACAAAGGGACAGAGGGCACTGTTATTGAATGTGAAACAGCAAAGCTCAAATTCATAGGGCATGATGCAGCCGAATTTTAAGCACTTTTTATTCCATTAACTTCATGGATATGAAAGTTAAGTAAGTGCAAATGAACTAATGCTGATGTTTTGTTCCCTGGGAGAATCCAAACTGTTCCAGGCTGACATTGTGCCTCGCCATCTATTTTTAAGAGTTCTGAAATGAAATGAGTGTTAAATTAATTCAGGCCTGCCACGTTTCACTAATCTATGACAGATTATGACTAGATGTTAAATAAACCTTGCTCCAGGCTCAGGCTAATATCGTATGGAAATTCTCTTTTTCAACACTGTTTATCTTGAATTGTGTACTCTTTCATAAAGTAATCTTATTCCATGGTGATAAGTTATTTGCATGCATGAAATGTCCTTGTTAAAGATACCCAGGTTAGTCCAAATTCCAACGGATTAGTAAAATGGCACACTTTTTCACAATCTTCATTAAATTGCCTCCCCTTTTGTGGCCTAATCCTCAGAAAACTGTTGACACCAAACATATTTGAAGTGGGCAGTGCATGAACTCTCCAAACATCTCAAGGCCTGAAGCCTTATATTGCTCAATAGATCTCCTTGAGTACTCTTTTCTATTCAGAAGTGCTATTTTAGTTTATAGGTAAAACATTCTGAACTGACTTCATTAATAGACTTACTAGAAATATTTATAGGAAAATGAATCACTAGACTGGTCTAAGCTGTGTAGCAAATTGCTGTTTTCATTACCAAATATTTAGCAGTATTTCTGGTAGAGTCTGTGTGAAGTCCAGTATAATCTCAGAAGCACTTGTTAAATTAATCTCACATCAAGTGTACAATAATGTTCAGTTTCTTTTTTTTTACTACTCTGTGTTCCATTAGGGTTAATATATGCATATACAATTTAATTCTTCTGTACATATTGTCCAGCAGATGTCAAGGGATTTATTAAGTGACCTTATTTATTTATTGTATATTTGCAACATTAGTTTGGGTGAGGATGTACATAGTATTTCCATCTTTTTTACAGATTTAATCCCTTGAAGTTTGGAATCATGGTTAACTTTGACTTGGGCACTGACTTTAACATTGACACTTATCTGATACCTACAATCACCAGCAGGAAGGAGGCAGAAGAGTAACTATCATGGTGTCCCATGACAGTAGAGCAGAGGTCACTAACCTTTTTGGGCCAGTGGGCACATTTGGAATGTTGAGAAAATGCTACGGGCATGAGCCACAAAATGGCTGCCATGGAGGTGTGGCATAAAAGCCACCACTGCACTTAAGCACAGAGAGTAGCTCTTTGCACCTGTCCTCTGTCCAGAATGGAAGGGAGGATGGATGTCTGTGCCTGGAATCCAGTGAAATGTGGAAATGTCTGAGGTGGCATGTGCAATGGAAGAGAGGCTGAGGCAGTGCAAACAGGAACTGAACAGGAAGAGCAAACAGTCATCATGCATTTTATACTTTTTAAGGGGATATATACTAAGACATTTTGTGGGCACCAAAGGAGGTGATTCTGCTATTCTTTGGTTTTAACAGGCACACTGGCACCTGTAGGTGCCATACCGGCAATCTCTACAGTAGAGGCAACTTATACGTTTCTCACCCTAGGTGAAGAATGTCAAAAACACTTCAATGTGGTGGCAGAGCATAACATTTATATCAGGAATACCATGTGAGGCAACCTGTGGACCTAACTTCCATCATATGCTGTCTTTGAAAACTATTCAGAAACTCCTGTAGGTTGAGAATGGAGCTCTGGGAGGGCCCCTTTCTTATGAAAACAGTACTGGGGGGAGGCACTGCTGGGGGAGGCATTGGCGGGGTTTGGAAGCGCATGAATGGGCTTGTACGAATACCCGGTTGTTTCATGCTGTGCTGCACATACCTCTCCACCTGCTTTCCAATTATCTTGGAGAATTTCAGAACTGGCACATGCACAGTTTGTTACTGTTTTCGGTTTGCCTTTCTTCTTTACCCTTCCATGTTGCCACTGTGCTCTGGCTCATATGTACATCAAGCAAATTAGAACACAAAAAGGAGTCTTGATGTGCTCACAAATCACACGAGGGTATTCCGGTTTCTCTTCAGATTGTGTAACTCACATATTGCTGCAGGATTCCTTTTCACACTATGATTTAATCAATGCACATATGTGCTGGTGTGCATCGGTAACCCATCAGAAGAGAAAGATGCCAACTGAAAGCAGGCAAACTGCTCATGCACAATTCTGAACCTATTATGGAAATCAAAACTAGAAGAGTTTTGGGTCGCAAACACATTTGTGCCACTCTGGAACCCCAAATCCAATGAGAAATGTGTAAGGGGAGAATTTTATAAGTGTCCCTAGCTGTGCCTCTCTAACTAGGAGTGCTAGTCTGAAGTGTGATAGAGAAACACCTGGCAAAACACATGCCCCTTAGTCATGCACAGCCTGTTGTTGTCAAGGCAACTGTTCCCTTAAAATTCCTAGCAAGAGATCCAAACAAACAATGGATATGCTACAGGTATTTTTGCCAGCTGGTCACCTCCCACACAGTGCTCTTTGCAGAGGTAATGACAATAAGTTCAATTCACTCTGTGCAAACAATTGAAGATCAAAGACTAGACATTCATAACTGAACCCCATCTTCCAAATAGTATCCTAGCTGACCATGCATACCTCTATAATTTAGTTGTGGCCTAATTGCAGGGGGTGGGGAGAGTATCAAGTTTTGTAAAAAAAACCACCAACCTGATCACCTGATCACAGGTGACCTGGAAAGTGGTTATTTACAATTTGGATTTCATGCAAAACTTGATTCAGAAAACTGTTTTTTCCAGTGTTGGTTGTGCAATGATAATGACCACAGCAGTGTGATCATTTGTTGTTGTCATAACTTGGTCCACAAAGCAGCTGGCTTTGTGATGGGGAGGAGCCATAATTAAGTGGGGGAGATAGGCATGTGGGAGAAATTTGATCACTTTACATTCAAAGGCAAATCTATCTAATTCATACTTTTCAAAATAATGCATGAACCTGAACACAGTCATCCTCTGAAATGTGCACTACTTTAAATTTTGCAATGCAATTCTCTAGCCAAGTGTGTAGAAAAATGCATATACTAAAGCAAATTTGCAGAGATATTCATATGTAATATTGAAAACAACATATAAAATACATTATATTAGGGGAAATTGCTTTGTAAAATGTGCATAGTAGGTAAAATTGCATACAAAAATGAGTATATCAAGAGAATGCCGTTCCTGTAACGGGCGTGATTTGCCTCCACCCTAATTATGGAAGATGCGGGAAGGTTCTCGAAATTACGTCAGGGTGCCACGTGAGATCACTTATCCAATCTAAAGGGGCGTTGGAGCAGCAGATATAAAGCTGCTCCTTCCCCCACGCGCTTGCCTTTTTGCCTCGCGGCATCTGCGGTTGGTCCTCGCTTCCCGTGGCTCCATTGGCGTCTTGGGCGTGATCCTTCTCAGTATTCTACCTTTCCCTTGCCAGGTTTACCTACGCTCCAACCCCCACCACTGCTATTGTTTTAATACCTTTTGTTTGCGTTTCTAAAATCCCCATTCGTCAGCTGGGCTGCGGGCATCTGCTCAAGCTCCCGTGGCTGCCTGCTGGCTCGCCGGCTTCTTATTTTATTATTGTGTACCTTGTTGGTTCAAAGTTTTTCGCTCTTCTCCCCGCTGATCAGCTGGGCGGCGGGCGACCGCCCACGCGCCTGGCTGCTGCCCGCCGGCTCGACGGCAGCTTAATTCCTTCCCTGTGCTCCCGTTTGGGTTTAACGTCATTGCTCTTTTACTGTGCCTTTAAAATTTTCTTTTTGGGGTTGCATTTTGTTGATTATTTGTTTCTTTTGTAATTTTGAATTTATTCCGTTAAGTCCTCCTTTGCTTCGTTACTGTTTATCTGCCACTACCCCCCCTCCTTCTTGTTGGTAATTGGCGTTCGTTATTGGGTTCTGTTCCTCTGTACCAAAGCTCCCCCCCTTCCCCCCCATCCTTTCATTGTTTAATTATAGTTTTTAGCGGATTCAGTTGTTCCTCTTGGTATTTATTCAATACATTGAAAAATTTAAGTTGTATAAAAATAGTTCTAGCATATTATAATTTAATTGATTAGGTGTTGTATTTATTGGATAATTATATAACGGTTGGTTGTTTCATTATAGTTAATTGATCAATTAAACTAATACTCCACCCCCTCCCTTCCCCTTTAAAAATTTTTAAAAAAATTAAATACAATAATATTATAGTTCTGTAGTTATTCATTTCTGGGTGATTATTATTTCTTAAAAAATTCTGAAAGTTGTGGAGTAAAATTGCATTTGAACCCTCTCTTAATTTGCATAATTGTTGTTTATTGGTGTTTTTCTAATCATTCCGCCCAAGAAAGTTCAGCAGAAAAAAGGGGTGCGGGTGGTGAAGCAAGCTGAAAAACGTCCCCCATCGCACAAGCCGCAATCTTCCGATGATGAAGAGGATTTGGGGACTATCCATGCTTTGGTAGCTAGGGTCGAGGCGTTGGAAAAGGAGCGTAGGCAGCCAATAGACATAGAGGCGGGCCCAAGTTCCACCCCTGCAGGTAAGAAATCTGCTCGCTTGGCAGCCAGAGTGCCTAAATCTAGTATTCTTGCGGATTTGGCTTCTAGGATTGGTATTCTTGAAGCTGCTGCACCCATTGATGAGCCGGAAGTTGCTGTGAGTCCAGTTGGTTTGGCTGCGGTGCCTGCTACCATCTCTTCTCCCGCTGTTCCACTCCTGCCTGCTGCTGGTCCTCTTCAAGTACAGTCGCAGATTATGCCACCGGTGGCCACGGCTACGCCTGTTGGAGCTTCGGGGATGGTGGCACCCCCAGTGGTTGCTTCTCCAGCTGCTTACGCAGGTGAGCAAGTTGCGCATTCACATGTTCTCAGTACACAGGTTCAGAGTTCCAGTGCCTCTTTTAGGGACCCTCAAATGCCAGGTTCTCAGTTGTCAGGTGATACTACCAACCCAGTGATGTTTATGGGAGGGGTGCTGGTTCCACAGCAACCCCAGCTTCCTTGGCCGGCGGCTGCGGTGACGCCTTGGCAGCCGTCAGGTGATTCTTCTGTTCAGTCTCCTCCTTATTTGCCTCTCCCTTCGGGAGTTTATCCACATGGCGATACCTCCCTTCCGTTAGGTGACCATTTACTGTTAGCTACTAAGGAAAAAATTTGGCGTGGAGAGTATATAGACCTGTTTACTCTCCTGTTTTGTGAAAATGAGATAAAGCCCAAAGAAGGTCAGGAATTTAAGGAGCGTGAGGCAGCCATGAAAAGGAAGGTCGACCGTGTGTGGCCTAATTGGTTGAGCGCTTATACTATCTATATGGGCGTTATGGCTCAGGCTTACCCATCTAGGGCTTTGTCCATGATTAAATATCAGGACATTGTTCATCGAGCCTTCGTGAGTTTTCTGGTACCGCTTGGTTGTGGTACGATGAAAATTTTAGGCAGAGAGCGGCGTTGGACCCCACCCTTTGTTGGGACATTGAGCATGCGGGCTTGTGGCTCTGCTCTATGACTCCAGCTCGACCCACTTTAGGAGATAGAGCTGATAGTGGACACATATTAGTGCGTGCACAGACTTCCGCCTCTGGCTTAGGCCAAGGCGGGCGGTGGGTTCAATCCCAACACGTCTGCTGGACATTTAATAGTTCCGGCCATTGCCTCAGACGGCCTTGTAAGTTCAGACACATCTGCGGTTTATGTGGGGGTTCCCACCCCAGTTCATCGTGCCAGCGAGCACGTACAGCTCTCCAGAGTACAGGGGACCATCAACAGCCCAAACGGGGATCTGGCAATAGCGGCGGTACGTCGCAAGGCCAGTAGCCCGATAAAATTAATTCCTCTGGCTGGGTTGTTGAGGTTTTATCCCAATAGGCAAGCCGCTAGTTTTTTGCTTCATGGTTTTACGGAAGGCTTCCGTATTCCATTTGAGGGTCCTAGGATTGCTACTTCCTCAGCAAATCAGCCCTCTCTTAGCAACATGACTTCGGTGGTGCTAGCAAAACTCAATAAGGAGATAATTGCCGACAGGATATCTGGCCCGTTTTCTTTTCCTCCCTTAAAAATTTGAGGATTTCTCCTATAGGTATTATTCCCAAGAAACAGCCTGGGGAATACCGTTTAATCCATAACTTGTCATTCCCTAAAGGTGCCTCTGTTAATGATGGGATTTCTCAGTTATATGCTTCAGTTAGATATACGTCTTTCGACGAAGCGGTGAGAGTAGTTCGTAAGGCTGGTAGGGGCGCTTTAATGGCTGTGATATAAAATCCGCTTTTCGCCTCCTCCCAGTTCACCCCGAGGATGTGGATCTGCTTGGTTTTAAATTTCAAGGTCAGTTTTATGTAGATAGGGCTATGCCAATGGGTTGTTCTGTGTCCTGTGCTGCTTTTGAAGCATTCAGCACATTTTTAGAATGGGCATTGCGGAAGAAAGCCTCTTCTTCCTTCTCTGCTCATTATCTTGATGATTTTTTGTTTATAGGGCCAGCTGGGTCTTCACATTGCCTCCATCTGATGCAATCATTTGCAGCTTTAACTAAAGAATTGGGTGTACTGTTAGCTCCAGAAAAGTCTGAGGGTCCTACTACTTCTCTAATTTTTTTAGGAATCCAGCTAGATACTGTGGCTCAATCTTCCTGTTTGCCACAAGAAAAGTTGATTGCCCTTCGGCAACGGCTTTGCGAGATTTTAGGATTGAAGAAGATTACGTTGGTTCAGTTGCAGGAACTTGTGGGTCATTTAGTATTTGCATCCAAAATAATTTCACCTGGTCGTGCATTCCTCAGGCGTCTTTGTGACTCCATGACGGGAGTTCGCTCTCGCTACCATTTTGTCAGAATTACTGCAGGGATGAGAGCTGATTTATATATGTGGCTTCAGTTTTTGATGGATTTTAATGGCCTCTCTTTTTGGCGAGATGAATTATTATTGGAAGCTGAGTTACAGGTACATTCTGATGCTGCTGGAGGCCTCGGCTTTGGAGTAATTTTTAGATCCCAGTGGTGCGCTGCAAGATGGCCTGCCAGGTGGCATGTTTCTGGGATTACTTCTGATTTGACATTTTTGGAATTTTTTCCCATAGTTGTAGCAGTTTATATCTGGCCATTGGTATTTCAAAATCACACAGTGCATTTTTGGTGTGACAATATGGCTACTGTTAGCGTTATCAATGCTCAGACTTCCAAGTCTCCTCGCGTTATGCACTTGGTGCGAGCCTTCGTTTTGCAATGCTTACGTTTTAATATTTTATTCATAGCCAGGCACGTTCTCGGATTGCAGAATTGCATGGCTGATGCTCTTTCCCGCTTACAGATGGCGCGCTTTCGGGAGCTTGCACCTGGAGCGGCACTGGATCCAGTCCCAGTCCCACCGTTCTTGTGGAACCTTGGCAATTAGAAGTCGGGGCCGCTATTGCAGCTGCCCTTGCGCCCAGTACTCAAAAAGCATATGAGCATTCTTTGGCAAAGTTCCAGGATTTTTGCAACATTTCTGGATTGCCTATGGCGTGGCCTATTCCTGCTTCCCACTTATTGCAGTTTATGATATTTTTAAAAGGGCAAAATATGGCTGTTTCTACTATCGCTGGGCACCTTTCAGCGCTGGCCTTTATTTCCAAGGTGTGGGGACTGCCGGATCATTCTGTAGATTTTAGGGTCAGAAAGGTCCTTGAGGGTTGGTTGCGTTCCGCTCCCAGGCCCGCTGACCGGAGGAGGCCAATCACACCAGATGTCCTCCTCCAGATCCTGGCATTGTTTCATTGTTTATGCTCCTCTCAGTATGAGTCGCACCTTTTCGCCGCAGTAACTCTGATGATGTTCTATGGTGCTTTTCGCCCTAGCGAAGTTTTGGTACCCTCTAAGCGCGATGTTGCCTACAGAGCCTTATGCTTTAGTGATTGCACGCTAGGTGCCGATATAGTAAGCTTTTCCCTACGAGTCTCTAAGACTGATCAGAAGGGCCGTGGCAGTATTGTATCTTTGAGCACTTGCCGGGTCCCTGAATTATGCCCTGTGTCTGCAATGCGGCAATTCTTGTCTATACGGCCAGTGGGCCAGCGTTATCTGTTCATACATGCGGATGGTTCTGCCCTGACTCAATTTCAATTCTGGGCCGTTGTTCGGCGGGCCTTGTTGGCCAGTGGTCGCGATGCGGGAGTCTATGGGCTGCATTCATTTCGGATTGGTGCGGCTACGGCCACGGCCCTCGTGGGCATGAGCGTTAGCGATATCCAAGCGATTGGCAGGTGGCGTTCCAATGCATTTAAGTCTTATGTCAGGTTTTAATTATGATGCATTGTGTTTTTGTTTCCATTAGGTTTGTTGAGCCTCCCAGTTCCCGTGAAGATCATTCTGTGTGGCCATTCAATCTTGTTTTGGGCACACCGGCATGCCTCTTCGTCAATACCTGGAACACAGCTGCAGCTCTCGGCCGTAGCTACGGTTCGATGGGAAGCCCGTAGGGGCATGCTATGGGATGCGCTGTTGCCATCAGTTTGCCGAATTATGTCTTCAGCGGATCGGCCTCATGTATTGTTGATTCATTTGGGGGAAAATGACTTGGTGCAGCGTCCAGGGATGGACCTGCTTCGTAAGGTCACTCATGATCTCACGTGGCTTATTTGTTCATTTCCCAACCTCCTATTGGTGTGGTCGGATATGCTAGCTAGGAGGGTGTGGAGGGGTGCTTTTCATCCTAACAGGATCGATAGATCCCGGAAATGGGTGAATAGGAAAGTCAGGGCTCTGGTCTTATCTCTTGGTGGGGCATATATTCCTCACGATAGGATCAGGTTCCATGCCCCACATTTGTTTCATGATGATGGGGTTCATCTTTCAGAACAGGGGTGTGATTTCTTTTTAGAGGATCTGATGTTGGGATTAAGGGGTTTGTTAATGTCTTTGGGCTGAGGGGACCAAGCTTCAGCTGATCCCCTCTTGTGGCATAGAATTCGGGCAGGTGAGGTATTAGAGAGTTGAATTGAGGTGATTAAGGCATTCTGAAAAAGGGGCACTTCCTAGGGAACCATCATGGCTTCATGTCAGGTGGGGATCTGGGTAGTGTCCTGATGGGACCGGCTTGCGCATCATGGTGAACGCCTGTACGGCGGGGCCATGGTGTGGAGGTTGGAACCACATAACTGGCTCTAAGAGCAAGGAGGGAGGAATTCACCCATGTCCTTGTCTCTGGAGTTACAGACTCAGAAGAATTGATGTGTTTTGAAGGTGAGGGTGTAATCCCTCATAGATAGGTTTAGCCTCACCTGTCCGAAGTATTTTGATATGAATAATTGGCTGTATTTTAATTGAGTTAGTATGTTATATTTAATAAATATAACATTATTCCAGTCTGGTGTCATGTGTCTTCCTTGGTGTGGGGGAAAATCCACACTAAAATGCTGATGAATTTTCATGAGGACTTCAAAAAATATTCCAAACTAATGAGAAAATGTGGAGAATGGAACTTAACAGTGGAAAAATGAGAAACTGAGAGAAACCAATATGGTCAGATTCACCCATCCCTAGGCAGAGCTCATGCTTTGCATGGAGAAGGTCTCCATCTCTAGCCTCTAGTTTTTTTTCTTTTTCAAATGATTTCAGATATAAGAGCTGGAAAAGATTGTTCTCTGCCTGAGATTGTGGCATTGGTGAGAGTTCACAGTATTGGAACTAGGGTTGCCAGGCTCAGGGCCTGAGAATCATTCTGTATCTTCAAGAGAAGAGAAAACTCAGCCAAGTGCAGGTTTTCTTGGAGGCTGGGCCTGGCAACCACGAGGTCTTCTGTATGTTTAAAAGTTGTGCAGGGGGAAGGGAGAATTCCACCTTGTGGTTTTTCCCATTACAGTGTTGCAAGCAAACCTGCACTTGGCTGAATTTTCTCTTCTCTTAAAGATACAGAATCATTCTCAGGCCCTGAGCTTGGCAACCCTAATTGGAACGGATGAACCAATGAGTGTAAGGCAGTATGTCCATGAAAGAGGTATGATATGTATGCAGCTCTCCAGTCCTTCTGCAAACCTGTGAAGAAGCTTGTTTGTCCATCATATGTGGATCATGGGAATCAGTCCACCATGGTGGACATCTTCACAAAGTTATGTAGATCTCATCATACTGACACTAAGGAATTTCAGATACTCTTTTTTTTGAGCATTCACCCTGATTTGTTTGCAGGAAGGCTAGACGACGCTGTGTCAAGCAAGTGTTATTCCACTCTTCCCATTGCGTTTCCCCATCACGTCCTTTACCATAAAGGATCTGATCTGTTGGTATACAACAGAATCTCTCTCCCCCCCCAATACCAACAGCCTGAAAGTGCCTTAAGTGGCTATTGTGGATTTGCCACACTAAAACTTTTTCTGGGGGCATCCATATGACATATTAATATAAAGACTGTGTTTGTGTTTCCCTTGTGGTTCTATCGCCTTTTTTCAGAATGCATAAAGTATGACTGTTTTTTAATAGTAATAATAACATCAACAACAATAACAGCATAGTCTCAGCAAGTATGGATGCCCTTAGTGCTACCTGACTGTTCAAAGAGGCATCTTCTCCAAATCTGCCTCTAAAATATCAATATTAAAAATGATAATTTGGTTGATAATTCCTTTCATGTATTGATACTTCCTTTCATAATATTGATGTTTCCTGTATAATTATTAATATATCTTTAAAATAGTGATATTAATAGCAATTTTTTGCAAGGGAAAAAAAGCTGTGGCTACTAGACAAAGAACTTGATACTGGCCTGTTAGCTCAGTGGAATGCTTTTGAACCAGCACCAGCCAATGGAACTGAACAGAAGCCCCTATGGCATGGAGCTTGGTGGAGATGGAGGTTGTGGGGTTGGCAGCAACTATAGAGCCATGGAGACTGGCAGGAGAGAGGGGTGCTCACTGTGTACTGTGAAAAAGGCTGCCCATCTAGCAGTGCTGATGCCCCATTGCAGGCAGGGCAGAGGATGGCAGCAGAGTACTAGGCAAGCAAATAAATCAAGGGCAGGAGGGAAGTGTAGAGGCTCAACAGGCACAATTTCCCTGAGAATGAGGGGCAATAGTTAGTCAATGATCTCTGATTTCAATTTTTATATGGTTTTATTGTGTATTTATAAAGCTGTAAATCACCTTGATATTTGTATTTTTATGAACAGCAGTATATAAATATTTTTATACATAAATAAATACAACTGGCTGACTTCAATATTCGGAGGAAGGGCAGAGGAATGTCTGGGAACTGAATCCCAGGTTAACTGTAGACGGAGGGAGAAGAGAAGTGGGGAACATATTTTTGCCTTTTTAAATTATGGATATAGTTACACAACAGAGCCACAAGTGTGGGTGCATGTATAAATATGGCAGGGGAAGTGTAGGGCTACAGTGTAAATGTGGCAGGTGGTATGGACTAGTGCAGCCTTTCCCAACCTTTGGGTCTCCAGATGTTGCTGGACTACAACTCCCATCAGCCCCAGCCATCATGGCCAATGGTGAGGAATGATGGGAACCTTAGTCCAGCAACATCTGGGGACCCAAAGGTTAGGAAAGCTGGTCTAATGGTTCGGCTATTGAACTAGTTAAACATGTGGCATGCACGGCCACATTCACTATCTCGCCACAGGATCTACCTCGCCGAGTTGCTATGCGATTCAAAACTGGAAGAAAACCACAAGCATTCTCCTGATGCACCTCAAGAGAAGAGCTTCGGTGAGAGACAGGGTGTGGGGGAGGGGTTTCAATTTGGGGTGCTGTCTTTGTGAGGGGGTTTGGTGTGGGTCAAGGTGTGTGTGTGTATGGTATTTCAGTGTGAATTTGTGTGGAGTAGGTGTGTAATTATTCCAGTGTGGAGCAGTGTGTATATGTGTGTGTGTTCGTTTCAGTGTGTAGTGGAGTCAGAGGTTGTAAGTGTGTAACAGTGTGTAGAAAGCTTTTCACTGTAGAGTGGGCATGTGGTGTCTCAGGGTCTGGGTGTGGGGGATTAAGGTTTCCTGAGCCCAGTACACTGTATATGGATTGGCCATTACACATGCACAAAACACATGCATTTGCATAAAATTTGCATCCTTTCATGTCATATGCAAATTTATACTTTATTGTGCAGGTGGAGGTGAAGGGCCCAAACATAAATCAGGGTGCACACACAAATAATAAGATGTCTGACAGACAGAATGTCAACAGGTAAAGCTTTCCCCATATTAGAAAAAGCTTGTCCTGTTTAATTTCTACCTGCCACACTGGCAGGCACAAAAGCCCTGCTCTCCCCCCATGACCAACCCTAAACCATGCAAATAACTCAAATTAAGAGTTAAAAACAACAGCAACAAAACATTTGGCCAACTTGATCACATATTTTAAAAACAACTGTATAAATGTATTAGAACATTCACAAGCACAAGGTGATGAGACACTAGAAATGAAAACACACACCCTTTTCTCCACCCTCCATACTTTGATTGCTACATTCCACTCATGATATTTTATAGCAAAACACAAAAAACCAGCTTGACAACCTTGATAAACAACAACAAATCCTCTGGGCACGAGTAGTTTCACATTTTAAACTCACTTAATTCATCATTCTTTTTGCTCACTTTCTGCCCTGGGCCATTCACCAACTCTCTACTTAACCTATCTCACATGGCTATTGGGAAGATATAGAAGTAGGTATAAAATGGCTGCAAAAGGGAGCTTATGAAATAACTTTAAACATATCGGTCTCCCTATATTTAAGTTCTGCCTTTTTCTCACAAGAAAACCATGGCTGCAATCCTGTATCCATTTACCTGGGAACAAGCCCCATTAAATAAAAAGAAATTTCTGAGTAGACATGTATAACATTGTACTGTAAGTTAACTGTGCCAGGTGTAGGGAACCTTTGGGGCTCCAGATGTTCCTGAACTACAACTCACATCAGGTCCAGAAATCATGGCCCAAGGATGATGGAACCTGTAACATCTGGTGGTCCAAAGGTTCCCCATCTCCAGAGCTTGGAAGATTAGTTTTAAAAAGGAATACATTACAATTACTGTTACATGGCCCCAAAAGAAATAAATTACCATTACTATTACAATTATTCTCAAAGGAATTGATTACTTTACCATTACTCAAAAGTAATCACTACAGTTACAGTTAAGTTACTTTTAAAAAAAACTAGAGTGCCTAAAACAACATTACAAACAAACACACACAGAGAGAGATAGTAGAATAATTCCTTTTATCCATAAGATAGCAGTGGTGGTCTCTCTGCTGGTAAGGGACGCGGGGAGGGAGGCAGAGGCCACCGCTCAGATCTTTGCATATCTAACCAAGTGCAACCCCCCCCCACACACACTCAGCCAGCAACTGTTGTCTCTCTCATGCAACCACCTTCTGGACCCTGCATTGCCACCAGCTAAGGCACACCCACCCAAGCAAACATTTTCCCCTGGGGTGCAAAAAAGTTAAAACTTGCAGCAAAGTAGCCAGGGAGGGCAGTGCCAAGTGCAAACACTGCATTAACACACACGTACGTACGTACGTCGTTGTCTCTCACCTCTACATTTCTTTATCTCCATTCTGATGCTGCCTCCTCGTCCTTCATCCACATCCTTGCGCTCTGGCTCCTTTCTCCTTCCACTCCATTCTTCTCCACCGCCATCCTTTTTTTAACAATTGTTTTCTCCACTCCAACTCTGTCTCACTCTCCACCTACTCCCTTGTCACCTCCTAAACACCCACAGATCACAAGGGAACAATGCTGCAGAGAAGCCCAGTTTTGAGGCACATGATTTTCATCCACAGGTCAGAGAAGCAGAAGACTTCCCCTGCTTCCCCCCCCATAATGCCCAAAAGTAATGCTGGAAACATTACAATTACTCCTCATTCTGTTACATTGTTCCTCAAAAAAGTAATAAATTGCAAGTAATTCATTTTTTGTAACTAACTACTTCCAGTCTCTGCCCATCTCTGAACAATTCTGTGAATTCCTATGGAGTGCCTAGACGTCATCTCTTGCATTGCAGGAAACATGCCTAAGCCTCTTTGCAAAGTTTTAACGCTTTGCATTTGCTTTGGTTGGGGGATTCTTTAACATCCACCCACACTTATTGTGTAGTAGTATTTGCCACAAATAACTTGTAGGAAGTGGTATCTTATCTCGGATGAACCCACCTGATTGCTAGAAAAAATGGAAGGCAAAACTATGGAGATTTCAAGGACTAGAAAATGAGACGGCAGCAGGAAAAGGGAGGCCAAAGCAGCAGCTCTCTAGGACCCAGGGATTCCTATTACCTGGTGTGCAAATAACCCACTCATCAATCACAGCTCTGACTTCACTCATTGGCTAAAAACACTGAAAGATGGAAGCAGCCTCTTCTCACAGAAATCCCTTAGAATTTTCTCTGCATTTTGCTTTGTATCTTCCCTATCCACAACACTTACTTTTTATAAAAATGAAAGCTACCCCCTAGTGGCTCAGGGTGGGTAAGCAGTACCCCTGTGACTACCTCTTGGTGGACTGGGGATGACTAGTCAATAGATAATCTATAACGCTACACTCTTTCAGTTGCATGGCCAATGTCTGCCCATTAAATCCACCCTCCATTAACCCAATACTTCATCATTTTCCCCATTTTGATTTGTTTCATTTAAATATATATATATTATATTGATTTTCCAGATAAATAACAAACAACAATACACCCACAATTTCACCTCCTCTTTTCCCTTTTCCCTTGATACCACTAATAAACAACACTGGAGGCATTCAAGAGGCAGCTGGATAGCCACCAGTCAGATATGCTTTGATTTGGATTCCTGCATTGAGCTGGGGGTTGGACTCAATGGCCTTATAGGCCCCTTCCAACTCTACAATTCTATGATTCTATGGTTCTACAATTAGTAGGTTGTTTTTAGGTATAGGCCTAAAAAGGCCAAATCATAACAATAGTATTAGCCTAGATTTCCCCTCCACAGTTGAACATGAGATGGTGGAGGCTGCCACCTTAGTCTGTGATAATTTACATATGAGATAAAGCAATACCATAGTTCAATAAAGTCATCAACCTCTTTGTGTCTGTTTAGTGCTCTCAATTGCTTCATTAATTTTTCCATTAGCGCTATTGTCCATATTTTTTGTCTTCAGGTCTCCAAGCATAAATTGTCCAACCATTTCCAATGCTGAGCGACTACCTGTCTTGCCGCCACAAAGAGAAAGTTATCAATTCCTTATGTGCAAGTTCCTTATGTGCAAGAAACAGAGTCAACAGTCACAGTTGCGGTATACAGGGTGTGGTTTATTCAGTAATTAAAAACATTTCATCAAATACCTCTTTCCAGAATTTTTGAACTACGTTACAAGTCCACTACATATATAACCAGGTTCCTAATTGCCTACATTTCCTCCAACATATAGTAGATGTTCTGTGGCATCTCACAGATGAAGAACTTTAAAAGAATTTTCCCTTATTTTTGCTGATACAGATAACATTGGCTTTTTAGCCCACATGTTATTCCAGTTTTTTGGACAGGTCAATTCCTAAGACTGGTTGGTGATCACTATGTATATCATGTAGGCAAAATAAACCTGCTTCCTTCCATCTCTGGAAAGTATGTAATCTATCCCTGCTATAAAACAGTGGATGAAACCAGAAGGGGATTAGTGGGGAGGTAGGTTGTGCTAGTTTCTTGGCCCACTGTATCCATACCTCCAGAACTGCAGAATCTCCAGAACTGAGATTTTTTTTAATGTTTGGAGTTCTACCCTTTTTGAGCCAGCTGTTCATATTTTTCGCTCCCTATTGTTTTATGTTTTTCTCTAAAAAATTTATTTCATTCAGAAGCTGAATCCTTAATCTGTTCCTTTTCTTCTTTAAATAGCTATATTCATTTATAGGTTCTCACAAGACTGCTTTAAGTGTATCTCCAGAGCTTGGAAAAGTTACTTTTTTAAACTACAACTCCTATCAGCCCCAGCCAGCATGGCCACTGGATTGGGCTGATGGGAGTTGTAGTTCAAAAAAATAACTTTTCCAAGCTCTGTGTATCTCATAGCAACACCTCTGAGTGGTTCTGGGGTGGGTTATGTACAAAAAATAGGTAACCTTCACCTTTAATCTATCTATAATTTCTCAGTGTTGCATCAAGATATAGCTAAGTCTCCATATTGGTATGGTTAGAGGCTCTGCCGTAAATTCAGTCTTAGTCATGATTGGACCATGATTGGATAAAGTATTGGTTCCATAGTGGAGGACTGTATCTTACCTGTTAAGACAGGTGAACAAAGTATATAATTGACTCTTGAGTATAACTCGTGCTGGCTGGAGAAGAAAGAGAAATCACGCTCTTCCCAATTCTGTCGCCTCAAGTCCACCAAACAGTATTTATTTATTTATTTTACAATAATTTTTATTCAAATTTTCATAAAACATAGAAAACAAAATCATAAAACATTCAAAGACAAAAAACAAAACAAAACAAAAATGATTAAACAAATAAAATAAAATAAAATAAAATGTTGACTTCCCATTTGTCACATATCAAATCAGTTATAGGTCTACAATATATAACAATCCTGTCTCTTAAATCATATTATAAAATCACTTTCCTCCAGTAGTTATCTCAATTAATCATCAAATCTCATAAACATTACTTTATTCTTTCCACAAAAAGTCAAAGAGAGGTTTCAATTCTTTAAGAAATATATCTATCAATTTTTCTCCAAATAAACATGTCAATTAATCCATCTTGTTAATAATTATAATAATCTTATTGTCATAACCATAGTCCAAATAAACATTTCGATTAATCCATCTCATCAGAATCTGTTAGGTCCAATAATTTCAATAGCCATTATTCCATTATCCCTATTAGTTCCATCTTCCATCTTCAATAGTCCTGTTAAGTCCAGTAATTTCAGTGTCCAATCTTCCATTATCAGTATTCCATAATAATCTTGCTGTTGTAGCCATAGTCATATAATAAGAGTCTGATGGGAATTTCCTCTATCCCAAATATTTTCTTGCCATCCATTCTGAATAAGTTGCTGAAATACTGTTGTAAAGTCATATCTGTGTTCTTCTTTTTTACAAAATGCACTGGCTCATCTCTTAAGAGTTTTTCCATTGTCACATGGCTGCAGTTAATTCCATAGATTTTCTCTATATCAAGCTCCATCACATCATTCCAGTCCAGAAGATTATCCAAGCCATTGATAACTTTATCTCTAATATCTTCATTAATTTCTTCAGAGATAACGTTAAATTCCAAACAGTAGATTTTATTTCTAAAATCCATAAACTCCAGATCTTTTTCCAATTCCACATTTGTTCCAATCTCCAGGGCTTGTACCTTCCCTTTATTTTTTCTTTTCTCATCTCTGATCTCATTCTCCTCTCTCACAGGGTCCCCTATTTCTTTAAGCTCCTGCGTCATTTTGCTCAGTTCAATTTTCAGCTCCTTACTACCCTGTCGCAGGGTTTGTTTCGTTATCTCAATCTCATCCATTATTTTCTGAAACATAATTACTTCCAGATTCTCAGCCACTTTCTTGATTGCCATTTTTAAAACCACGAAAACAAAGCAAAACAAAAATAAAGAAGAACCACTTCTTATTTCAGCAACAATTGGGTTAATATTCCAGGCTTGATGACATCACAGTATAAACAGAGCAACCTGCCTTATCTCTCTTGTGCAAGAATGCAAAACAAATTTAGTTCCCAGCATCAAAACAGTTAGTGGCGTCGTGAAGAAGCAGATTCGTCAAAATAAAATAGACCAAAAAGAGAATAGTCCCAGACAATATAATATTCCTCGGAATAGAAATCAGGAATAGAAATCCCTCTTCTGTTTATTATCTTTAGAATGCACTTCCAGGACAGCTTTTTGCGACAGAAACAGAGATAAGCTGTTAATTTCGTGAATAACAGAGAAGAGCTATATCTCACCCAGAAGTTGTCCAAAGCCGATCAATCTGACAAATCTCCTTTTGCTGCAACAATTTAAACCAAGTAAAAAAAATAATAGAAAGAAGGGTGCTTGCCTGTTAGTCCGTTCTCTCTTTGAAGAAAAGATAAACGTATCGCTTAAGCAGATAGAGCTTGTTAGAAAGTCCGTCCGGCATTGTTGGCTGGACCTTATCTCATAAATTAATGAAATCCAGTCCTCCCAACAAAAACAGGCTTTGAGGTTGATCTCTACGTTTCTCCCTGCCCGGGAGAAATTTCATCAGTCAAAAAAAAAATGTTCTGACTGATTTATATCTGAATAAGCTTCTTTTGAGGCGGGAGCCCGTCCCAAAAGCAGGCACAAGCGAAGTCACCCTTCCCGGAAGTCCACCAAACAGTATTTATCAAGAAATTCCCTCAATGTATCTGGATCATGCATATTCATTCTGTGGTCCCTTGCCCCTCCTATCCTTGTCTAATATCCAATTCAAGTCTCTACCAATCACTACATCTCCCTTCCAAAATTCTTCCATTTTGCACAACATTTTATCCAGAAAATCTTTCTGTCTGATATTAAGGCAGTATATCACGCTAAGCATGAATTTGACACGAAACAGTATTCCCTTATTGGTTTCATTTTTTAAAGTGGGGGAACATGATCTGGCTATAGATGCTAATTACTTTTACATTGCACTGTTGTGTACACACACACACACACACACACGTATCAAAGAGAAGCACATATCGATACATTTCTTCATGGAAGAAATGCAACTTTTCTTGTTGAAAATGTGTGATGCAACTCAAACTGGTGGGCTGGGTTTGCACTGGTTTCAAAAGGTAGATAGAGGGGAGACCTAGGCTGTACCTATCCTTTGATCTACTGCTAACCCTTCCTGTGTAAACTGATACTGTTAGGATGCTGACTACATCTTCCAATTTCTCCCTCTTCTTCATTCCCTTGGGGGAGAGAAGACGTATTTGTTTGTATCTCCAACTTAGCCAAATAGCTAGATGTAGAACTCTTTTCTATCACAGTATATATTTCCTGAATAAAGTAGTTTTTCTTATTTTGGAGTCAAAGTCTCAGTGTGGCTAATTCCAAGGAAGATGTGCTATTCAACAAGGATTCAAACACACACACAGCTTACCCAGGTGCTACTTTGCAACTCTGCAACAGTTGTTGCTATATAACCTGTGAGAAAGATTAGTTTAGTTGCATATGCACAAAAGAGAAAATAAATCAAGAGGCAATGTTTTACTTCAACACAATTTGCAGAAAAGATGTGCTTGTCACTGAAAACAGAATCCCATCCTTCAGTATAGCTATTTTCTCTTTGCTTTTTGTATACAAGTATGCTTCCCTTTTTTACTGAACTCCTGTTCTGTATTATATAAAACTAGTGTCTCAAGATTGTGGTAAAAATGGATGACCAGAAACAGAAACCATAATTCAAAAAAACAGAGACAAATAACTCTAGGCAGTGAGACTAAGTGCCTATTTACACCAGCAGAAGAATCGCATGGTGCAGTTTTTGCTGGGCTAAATTACTGGAGGCTGTAGGGCTGTGTGTGTGTGTTTGCCCTGTGTGTGTGAGTGTATAGTTGAGGGACAGTTGTATATTTTACTGATCTGCCCCGTTCAACTCTCTATACAAGGGAAAACAAATGGGTCAGGCATCACAGCTGAATGTTAACATGGGCTAACTTAAAATTGCAGCTCTCAAGGGCTGAAAACGTTGTCCTACCTTATGGGGAGGAGGAGAGGAAAGAGTGAAGGGTAGGGCAATACTCATTAACAACACCCACCTTGAGTAGCTTAACATCTTGCATTAGTCCTTACCAGGTGATCTTGAGGTCCAGCATTATGAAAGGAGGGGGATTCCTCTCCTCTCCACCATTCGTAGATTCCAGTCATGCTTTGCCAAATCATCTGTTTTTCTAAACTTAAAAGGCACAAACATTTTTAGCCTTTCCTCATCAGGAAGGTGTTTATAAGTGAGGCCATCCAACTCTGTGTTAGAATCAGCTGAACTATTGACAGTGTGTAACTAACAAGGCATATGAGCTGACTCTCAAGAAGAGAAGTACAAGTTGAGGTATGTAGTAATGAAAGAGGAGGGCACCATGAGAGTACACTGAAAACAGGAACATAAAATAGCATCTTGTGGCCTCATTGAAACATATTTGAATGATGCTTAAGTTCACGAGGAACTGCTAGAAGAGCTGAAAGCAAAGATATAGGACATAAATATTGCCTCCCAATCTCTCCTGAATCTAAAGTACAAAGCAACATTTGACACATTATTAGCTATGAAGGATAAGAAATGGTAGAAAATGTTGGTGAAGGCCATACTGCTCCAGTATGATAGTTGTCCTTCATTGTTTGATATGAAAAAGGAGTGTCTCATAAGAGCACAGCAGTTCATTAGTTTTATGATGCAATGCAATGGATGGCAGATAGGACTGCCTAAACCCATTATTCATGATATAAACAACATAGCCAAAGAGCTATGTTATACCCCACATTAATGGCCTAATTAGTATTGCCCCTATAAACATGCTAGAATGCGTATGAGGGGAAACATTTGTTTTATTATATAGTTCCAAAATTCTAACCCATTCACATTTCTGTTTCTTCACTGCTTTCCTTACAGTATGGTGAATGCAACCTAAAATGATTGATTTAATTGAGAACATAAAGAACATTAGAAGAGCTTTTCTGGATCAGGCCACAGGCCCATCTGGTGTAGAATCCTGTTCTCACAGTGGCTAACCAGATGCCTATGGAAAGACTTTGAGCAGAACATGAACATAACAGCACTCTCCCTATTTGTGATTCCCAGCAACTGGCATTCAGAGGCACATTGCCTCAGACAGTGGAGGCAGAATATAGTCATCATGGGTAGTAACCAGGGCTGTGCACCTTCCCCTGATATCCTCCCTGTGGCCCTGATGTGGGGCTCTCCAAACATGCCGACTCACCCTAGACCAAACCGGGGACGATCTGCACTGCCATGGATCCATCCCTGGATCCATTTAGGGGTTTTCTAAACCCTGCTTTTCACATATAGTCAGGAGGGATGGGGGAAGGAGGAGATGCTATGTCTCCTCCTAGCTCTCCCTCGACTGAGAGCAGATGGGTTTGATCCTGTGAGATGCTGCTCTGCTTTGAAGGAGGGAAGCTATTCATGCAGCAGCAACTACCAGCACCGTGCAGGATGGAATCATTCTGCTTCCCAGGTGGTAAGCAAGAGGATTTGATGTGAAATGAGAGTCCAGAGTTATATGGCTTACACAATAAGAACATGGAACGTGAGAAGCATGATCCAGAGAAAGTTAGAAATTGTCAAGCAAGAAATGGAACATATCAACATTACAGTACTTGGTGTGAGTGAATTAAAATGGACGGGAATGGGACATTTTCAATCTGGCAACTACAAAATATTTTATGCAGAAAATGAGAAATTAAGAAGAAATCAGGTTGCTCTAATAGTGAAAAATGATGTAGCAAAAGCAATTAAGAGTTGCAATGCAAGGTCTGAGCGAGTGATATCAATGAGATTAAATGGGAAACCTATTAACATAACCATCATCCAAGTCTATTCTCCAACAGCAAACACAGAAGAAGAGGAATTGGAGAGATTTTATGCAGATGTACAGGAAGAAATTGATCACACACCAAACAAGATGTTCTGATAATCATGGGGGACTGGAATGCAGAAGTAGGGAACAGAGAAGAACTAGCAACTATCTGAAAAAGGGGCTTAGGAGATAGAAATGAAGCAGCATAAAGACTTATTGAATTCTGTGAAGCCAATAATTTGTTTCTTGCAAAGACATTTTTTGAGCAACCAAAAAGACAACTGTACATGTGGACATCACCAAATGGTCAATATAGGAATCAAATTGATTATATAATTGGTAGCAGAAGATGGAGAAGCTCCATACTTTCTGGAAAAACAAGACCAGGAGCAGACCGCGGTACAGATCATGAAGTGGTAATATTGAAAATCAGAGTAAAGCTAAAGAAGAAGAACAAAGCAATCATAATGCCAAAATACAATTTCAATAACATTCCAGAAGAATATAAAGATCAAATAAGGAACAGATTTGAGGCTTTAAACTTAGTTGGCGGAGAACCAGAAGAACTACGGATTGAAGCAAGAGACATTATCAGAGAAGAATGCAAAAAGACAATACCTCTAGTTAAAAAGAGAGAAAGATGAGATAGAAACACGGTCAGAACATTAACGCAATAATACAGCGACTAGTACGTAGGGACAAAGAGAACTATTACAATAGTTGTATAGTCAATCAATCAATCAATCAAATTTTATTATGCGGTCATAGACCCAATATACAATTGATTTTACAGGTAGTAAAAACCATGGATTATAGAATAGAGCTGGCAAAGCTCGTGGAAGTTAAAACAGAGCATTGTTAACTAAGAAAGATCTTCTTACGTATGGTGTGGGTGGTGAAGGTGAACTTAGCAGCAAATAGGGTTGTTGACTTGTCGATACCGGCTAGGAGATGTTTCAGTAAACGGTCTGTGGGCCTGCCAGGGAAATGTTTTATAATGGGGTTTAGATACCTAGAGCGTTCAGTGTTGTAGAAGGAACAAACAAAGAAATCATGGGACAGTGACTCGATGTCTGCATTCATGCAGGGACATAAGCGGAGTTCGGGGTGTGTGCCCTGGTAGCGGCCTACTAAAAGTGAGGAGAAGAGGCAGTTGAATCGGGCCCTAGAGAAGGCTTGGTGGTATTTGGGTATAGTCAAATTTTCCAGATAAGGGTCGGGGTTAGGGAATGTGAAGCTTAAATCAGAATGGGTTGGGGAGCAAGTTTTAGCCGTATTTGACAAGAGCTTTGGAGGTAGAGATCTTTAATCCGGGTCTCAATGGTCCGTTTGGCTGCTTCAGGCTCTAATGAGGATAGAAAGTCTACTGAGAAGCCTAGCATGGGCAATTTAGCGAGAAGTGTTTTTTACCATGAGCTGGAAAAGACGTCTTGCCAAAGGAGGTGTAGATATCCTGAAAAGGGGCTTATATAGGCTAATTTGACCCAATATCTGAAAGTTAAGGACCAGGCGAGGGATTCAAGTGATGGCAGGCCGGACTCTAAGCAAAGGCCAGCAGCCGGGACACATCGGGGCACTCCGAAGATTGTTCTTAGAAAGGCTGATAAAATTGATTCAACTTTGGGATTAAAACTCGGGGCCCAGAGTGGGGCACCATAGAGGAGTTGAGGGAAGATTTTAAACTTGAGAACCTAGGTGGCAGCAGGTATATACTGCCCACCCCTGGTATGAAAGAAACGAAGAATGGCTTTTAATGTATTCCGAGCAGTTTGGACTGCAGAACATATATGTGCTGACCAGGAAAGAGAGAAATGAAACATGACCCCCAGATATCTGTATTGCCTGACCTGGGCTATCTTCCGACAGTTGATTGTCCAATCAGACACTGGAAGGCATCGGGAGAAAACCAGGATTTTGGTCTTATTGAGAATATAGTTAAAGAGTTTGTGGCACAGTAAGCCATAAAGGCATGGAAAAGCAGTTTCAGTCCTATTTTGGACAGGGACAGGAGGGCGGCATCGTCAGTGTATAACAGCAGAGGACAATTTTGATTGGCCACCTTGGGGGGATGGAAGGCGGGAGAATGACAACATGTACTGAGATCATTTAAGAAGAGGTTAAAGAGTACAGGGGCTAGGATACAGCCCTGTCTGACCCCTTTGGAGGCGGAGATAGGGTTTGTTAAAGTCCCATCGGCACCACAATGAACTCGGAGGGATGTGGTTTGATGAAGGCGATAAATGAGGTAGAGGAGTCTCCTGTCCATGTTAGTTCGAGAAAGTTTGGCCCAAAGTTTATCTCTTGGAATGGCGTCAAAAACAAGATTTGAGGTCGACAAAAGCGACGAACAGGCCATTTCCCAGGGGGCTCGTATGTTTTTCTGCCATGTGATTTAGTAGGATACAATGGTTGAGGGTGGATCTACCTTTCCTGAAACCAGCCTGTTCCCAACCCAGAACGTTCTCCTTCTCAAGGCAGCAGATCAGTTTTGAATTTAGATAGCTGGCGTACAGCTTGCCCACGACCAATAAAAGGCTAATGGGTCTGTAAATTTGAGGGGTCATCTCTGGCTCCTTTCTTGAAGATTGGAATAACGATGGCCTCAAGCCAGGCTGCAGGGAGATGGCCGGAGTTATTAATCTGGGTAAATAGGTGAGCCAATAGGGGCCCCCACCAGGCTTGGTGGGACTTCAGCAATTCAGGAGGGACAGCATTGGGATCCGGAGCCTTGCCGGGTTTCAGGGCGCTAATCAGATACTTTATCTCACTCTGTGTGACAAGCGGCCAGGGTGGAAGACAGTACGGTCCACGGTAGGTGGACCGGTCGAAAGATTTATTTTATTTATTTTATTTCGTTTCATTTCTAGACCGCCCATAGCTAGTAGCTCTCTGGGCGGTGTACAAAGATGGTTACTTGAGGCCTCAAACAGCCCAGCAAAATGCTGTTCCCAGGTGTTAGCAGGAATGTTGCAGGGGGTAGGATTGGAGGATGTTAAGGCATCAGTAATAAAGGACCAAAAGATTTTAGAATTTTTGATTTGAGAGGCGTTTATCAGGGCCTTCCACCCGTTGTGGGTTGCCTGTCTCTTCTTAGTGGCTAGCAGATGTTTATATTGGTTTTTAATGATGTAGTATTCTGGTGGGAGCGAGTTAGAATTTTCCTTCCTGTATTGATGGTATATCTTTCTTAGATTAAGCTTGGCTTTAAGGCAGGCTTTGTCGAACCACCTGGGGAGACCCTGTTTAGTTTGTGGCCTGGAGGCTGGAGATTTAGGTTTTAAAATTATGCTCAAAGTGGAAGTCAATAGAGAGTAATAATTTAAAGCGGAGAAAGGTTCGACAGCGTCCATTGTTCGAGATAGGAGGCAGTCTTGTACAACACTCCTGTTGACCATTTAGTTCTCCAGTGTTTAAGGGAAGGTATTTTGTCCTCAGAGTTACATTTGGCTTCCAAGTAACCTTTCTCAGGGAGCAGGATGGAAAAGTTGAGGGGAAGATGGTCGCTGTCTAGTCTATCTCCCACAGTGAAGTTGGTGATCAAATTAAGCAAAGGTTGGGGGATCAAGACATAATCGACAACATTATTTCCTCAGCCCGATACATAGGTAAACTCCACGCTGTTGTCAATGAGGGTAGGACCATTCAGGATTACTAAATTAAAACAGCCTACCATTCGGGTCAGACAGATTCCCCCTTAATTCACCTTTGAGTCTTTAGAAGACCAGTCGTGTTTAAAAATGAATTTTTCAGTGTCGACTGCTTCCCAAAGGCCGGACAAGAAAAGTGAGGTGTTGTTGGGGCCTATCCTTGCGTTGAAGTCCCCCATTATTATGGGGTGGGCTCTGGGGTATAGGGATTCTAAGCCCATTATATATTGTTCCAGAGCCTCCCAGGCCGAGGTTGTTTCTTTCCTAGAGGGAAAGGGGGGAATGTAGACATTGATCAGCAAGAGAGACATAGTTGTAAAGTCCATTAAGGCAGCAATTGCAAGATTCCCGCATGGATGGAGTTTTTTGGTGTTTGCGAGCAGAGTGGTAGATAGCAATATCGCCAGACCTGCTTTAGGTCTGCATTTCCCGTTAGGGGGCTCGGCCGGTAAATCAATTGTTGAGAAGCCATCCAAATACAGATTTTTAGTGGACCATGTTTCCTGAAGAAAAATGACCTCAAAGTCATTTAAAAAGACAAGAATCTCTGGGTTATTTTGCTTGGTTGCCCATCCTGCTATATTCCAGGAGAGGAAGTTAAGCTGGGCTCTGGCAATAATGCTAGGTTTCCGATAATCACGAGGGCGAGAGAGTGGGAGACCTGGTGTTAAGCTGATTGAGGGGCTGCCATGTCAATTTAATTCGGAGATTTGATTAAGCTTTCCAGTCGAGTCCATGTAGACAGCACCAGTTTGCGCTGGGGGGATGACAGGCTTTGTTTTGTTGTTATCCAGGACGCTCAGGTGGGGCATCGTTGGTGTAAGGCCCAGTTCCTCAGGGCCCAAAAATCTAGATTGTAGCCAATCTGCTCCAGACTGTAGAGGTCTGGTCAGGTGATTCGGAGGGTATTCCTTTAAGGGCCCAGGGCACCCTACCGCTGTATTGATTGGATTTGTTGGTGGTCCGGGAGTAGTAGGGACCTTAGCGGAGAGGGGAGTCACCGTGTGCCACTTAGATTGTCCAGTCAGCAGCTCCGATTTCCTGGGTGCTGGTGACGTTAAGAGGCATGGTAGTTTCAGGTCTCGCTCCAGTGGCCTCCTGGCATTGTCCTGCAGCATGGAGTGGATAAGTGTGTCTCTTAGGAGAGTAAGTCTGGAGGTTATCTCTTCCTGAGACTGTTGTCAGCTCTACACTGCATCAGCAGTGTCAGGGGGGCTGGAAATTCCTGGGTCTTTGGCAGGGAAGGAAAGTCCTTAGCCAGCAGTCGGGTTGTAAATCTGCCAGGCCTATCCGAAGCGTACTTGCCGAGTCAGAAGTCCAGAAGCGAGGTCAGTGGAGGTCCGGGATCAATTGCCAAGGAGGTCAGTCAAAGAGATGCTGCAGGGAAACTAGGTCTACACAAAGCCACGCCTGACGTTGCAGTCAGCAACAAGCTGCAGCCAAGGTGTGTCTTATAAAGAGCAGGATGGACAGCAGGTGTGAGCCCTCAGCGTTTGGGCCTTAAGGAGACAGGCCTGTCTCTCTTCTGCCTGACCTTCTGCTGTCTACGTTCTGCAGGTGAGGGGGGAGTATCCTGTTCACTGTCTGTGTCTGGCTGCAGGGCCTCTGCTGTCCCTGGGGTGCTCTGCAGCTGAGGGGCAGAAGGAGCTGGATTCTCAGGAGGCTCCTCCGTGTCTCCTGCTGCTCCTGGGTCTGCTGCTGTTACTCCCGAGTCGTCCTCATCTGAGGAGTCCTCTGACGGGGCCATGACACTATCCCCCGCCCCACGACCAACCCTCCGCCTCCCGCCGGGGCCCAGCTTATCCGGGTAGCGCTGGTGGAAGCGCCGGACCAGACGAGGGGCATGCACCTGCGCCGCATCTTCCCATGAGCGTTCCCCAGGGCCGTACCACTGCCAGTCTATGAGGTACTGGAGGCAGCCACAGAGGTAGGTGACCGTGAACTGGAACCGGGAGAAAAACAGGGACCACCAGATCTGGCGTTGGTTCAGCCATCGGGCGCTTTGCAGGTGCTCCAGGTTTCGGTGGTCTGTTCGTACCTGGACCGGATGGTGTGCCCCTTCCAGGAGATGACGCCAGGTCTCGAAGGCTACTTTGATGGCCAGTAACTCCTTCTCCCAAATGGTGTAGTTCTGTTCTGAAGCGTTGAGTTTCCGGGAGTGGAACGCACAGGGGAGCAGGGACTGCTTGCTCCCCACCGGCTGAAGTAGGACCGCTGCCACTGCCTTATCCGATGCATCGGCCTCCACTATGTAAGGTCGGGTAGGGTCGGGTTGCTGGAGGATGGGTTCAGATGTAAAGGCATGTTGGAGGCGCCGGAAGGCCTGTTGAGCGGCCTTGGTCCAAACAAACTTCTCTTTGCCTCAAAGCAGGTCTGATATGGGCGTGGTGAGTTCGGAGAAGTGGGAGATGAACCGGCGGTAATAGTTGGCGAAGCCCAAGAAGCGCTGCACATCTTTGGGGCTTCGCGGAGCTGCCCAGTGGAGGATGGTCTCAATTTTGGCGGGGTCCATCTGGATACCCGAGGGCAAGATCCGATGGCCTAGGAAATCCACGGTCGTGAGGTCAAAGGCGCATTTTTTGAGCTTGGCGAAGAGGCTGTGTTCCCGCAGGCGCTGCAGCACCGCTCGAACATGCTCCTTATGTTCCGAGGGGTTCCGCGAGTAGATCAGGATGTCATCCAAGTAGATCACCAGGAAGCGGTCTAGGAGGTCCCGGAATATGTCGTTCATGAAGTGCTGGAAGACGGCAGGGGCATTGCACAAGCCAAACGGCATCACGGTGTACTCAAAGTGCCCATAACGGGTGCGGAAGGCCGTCTTCCACTCATCGCCCTCCCGCATACGCACCAGGTTGTAGGCCCCTCTCAGGTCTAGTTTGGTGAAAATGCGAGCGCCCCGCAGCCGCTCTAACAGTTCTGGGATCAGGGGCAGAGGGTAGCGATTCCGAACTGTAATCTGGTTGAGGGCGCGGTAGTCATTGCACAGCCGGAGTTCCCCACATTTCTTTTTGACAAAAAGGACAGGGGCGGCTGCAGGGGATGTGGAAGGGCAAATGAACCCTCGGCGCAGGTTCTTGTCGAGGAACCCTCTGAGGGCTGCCAGTTCGGGTTCTGACAGGGAATAAAGCCGGCCCATGGGAATCTTGGCTCCGGGGAGCAGATCAATGGGACAGTCGTAAGGATGATGGGGCGGCAACTGGTCTGCCTCTTGCTTCCCAAACACATCCGCGAACTCCCGGTACTGTTCCGGTAAGGCCTCGGGCACGGAGCTTACCTCCTGGGTCATCAGGATGCGCTCCTTTGGCCTCCAGCAGTTGGCTTGGCAATAGGGGGATCCGAGGGTCAGTCGGCCTGTGGACCACTGGATGATGGGGTCATGCCGCTGGAGCCATGCCAGGCCCAGCACAACCGGGAAGTGGGGTGCGGCAGCCAGGTAGAACTGGAGGCTTTCCTCGTGCTCCCCCAGGGCCATGTCGAGCGGCACTGTCTCCTGTACTAGAGGACCCGAGGTGAGAAGCCGGCCATCAATAGTCTCCACCAGGAGGGGGCGGTGAATGGGTTGACTAGGAACCCGGTGGAGCTTGGCAAAGGACACATCCATAAAATTGCTGGTGGATCCTGAGTCCAGCATGGCGGGTACTTGTAGGGTCCCCCTTCCGGGGACTGTCAGTGCGATCAACACGGTCAGATGCTTGGGCGGTGAGGAACTGAGGTGGCAGGCCCCTTGAACCATGAGGTTGCCCCGGCTCAGGGGCCTGTGAAGCCCGGGGCATGGGCATTTCCCGAGGCAGGGGCTGTGGGTCGTTTCGCGGAACACTGGGCTGCAAAATGTCCCAGGGCCCCGCAATACAGGCAGAGGCCCTGTTGCCGGCGTCGCAGCTTTTCGGCCGCAGAGAGACGTGGCCGAGCCCCTCCCAGCTGCATCGGGTGTAGGGTCCTTGCCGACAGGCTCCAAGGGCCCAGCCACTGGGGCTGATGCTCTGTAGACTGGCCGGGGTCGGTTGGCAGCACGCCTGCTTTCCAGCCTCCCGTCAATCTGGAGACACAGGTGTATGAGGGCTTGCAGGGTTCCAGGGCGCTCCACCCTAGCTAGCTCATCCAGGAGCTCATCCGACAGCCCCTCCTGAAACTGGTCCATGAGAGCGGCTTCGTTCCAGCCCAGGGTTTGTTGCAATAGACGAAAGTCTGTTACATATTCCCCCAAGGGGCGTCGGCCTTGCCGCAGCCTGCGTATCCGGCGGTTGGCTGTGGCAGATTGGATTGGGTCCTCGAACATAGCCTTCAGTTCTCGGGTGAAGGCAGCTAGGTCATTGAGCATGGGGCTCCGCTCAAGGAGCAGGGGCGTGGCCCATCTAGCTGCCGCCCCAGTGCGGAGGTTAATCAAGAATCCCACCCGGGTCTTATCATCTGGGAAGGCCTCTGGGCGTAACTCCATGAAGAGCTGGGCCTGGGCCCAGAAGGCTGAGAGCTGGTTGGAAGCCCCAGTAAATTTCTCTGGGAGAGTCACAGGGCACTTGGCTCTCCCTGTAGGGAGAGGGGGTGGGGCTGCTGCTAGCTGGGTTTGCAAGCCTTGGATGGCCAACAGTAGCTGGTCTACTTGTGAGCGCAGGAGCAAGTTTTCCTGCTGGAGTGGCTCTATGGTCAGCACTTCCCCCACTCCTTTGTTGCCTGCTTTGTTTGGGCTGACCGCAAACTGTCAGCTCTACACTGCATCAGCAGTGTCTGTCATCTGCTGTCCCTGGGGTGCTCTGCAGCTGAGGGGCAGAAGGAGCTGGATTCTCAGGAGGCTCCTTCGTGTCTCCTGCTGCTCCTGGGTCTGCTGCTGTTACTCCCGAGTCGTCCTCTGACGGGGCCATGACAACTGTAGAGGTAAAGATGAGAATGAGTCTAGGAGGTCTTTTTCTTCCGGAAACTGGGCTGTTTTAAAGTCATGAGGAGATTGGGGAAGCACACATTTTAGGCTGTGTCCGAGGCTCGGAGAGCTTTGGATAGCCTCAGGGTTATCTAAACAGATAAGGGGGTTGTTCCAGTTATTATTTTCGGTGAAACGCAGGTTGTTGTGAAACAGGTCAAAACAGTTTTGATTCTCGAATAATTGGGTTATTAAGATTCCAGCATGAAAAAAATTGTCTTTCTCTTTGTAGAGGAGTTGTACAGACACCCAGGTCTGAAAAGATATCACAGCTCGGGCATGCCGGTAATTATAAAATAAGTATTCAATATCAATAATGTCGGCAATAGTGCCACACTGGGGGGCAATCTTTTTTGCCAGATGCAAAAAATGAGCTTTGCGTTGATCAAAAGGTAGGGCACCTGAAGGTTTCGGAAAGTTGGAAAGGATTAGACTTTGGCGGCTGAGAGTCAGTTTCCAGGGCTGGTTGACTATACAGTTTGGGGTAAATCCGGGTTTAGTTGGGTCCTGAGGCAGGGAAACAGAGCCCGGTTCAATGGCATATTGCCAAGGATATTGAATTTTGATGGGGGTGTGCATAGGAGCTGTTTTATATTTAGGGAAAACCGAAGAAGGCTGGCGGGCACTTGGTTTGTCAATTGGGGGGTAGAATGAGGAGAAGTCCGGTCCTGCTGTATTTTTATTAGTATGCTTCACGTTAGGATATTGGATGGCCCGTCCTTTCAGGGAAGTTTTAGGTGAAACCTGTTTCGGTTTTCCTAACAGGTCAAAGAGCCTTTTGAAATCCAGTCCCTTGGTTTTTGGGGCTGATTTCGGTCTTTTCCCCTTTGATTTAATATTTTTACTCTTTTTCTGAATGATGGGTTTGCATTTCTCTTTTCCGCAGTGTGGCTTTGCTGGATTTTTTGGCACTCTTTCTATCACGGATGTAATGAGTGGTGCTTGAGGGGGCTGGATAGAGGAATTATCCCCATTGCTAGGACTCTCTCCTTGTTTATGGAATTCAGCTATGACCACCAGCAGGTCATAGCATTCTGAGAGAATTTTTTTTATTGAAGCAAGTTCTGTTACTAGTAACACTGGCACATTCTCCGATTTGGGTGGAGGTGGTTTATCCTGGAGTAATGGCCAGGGATGTTTGTCATGGGAAGGAGAAGAGAGGGGATTAACAGCCTCGTTGTTCTTAGTGTATCCAGGTGTTGTTGAACCCATGGGGCGTTCCTGGAGCGCTGAAGGGATTACTCGTGACTCTAGGCAGATAGTGTGGGTATTTGTAGCTTGATTTAGAGCAGCTTATTGTGGAGAGACGTCTGGGCTACTCAAGTTCTCGGGGGAGTTGAGTATCAGGGAAGCAGCTTGAGCAAGTTCCGTAGCGAGGTCTAACCCAAGAGGGGACCTTTCTTCTGGGTAAAAGGCAAGGCTGCACCTGGTGTAATCCACAGACCAGTCAAGGTTAGTGAGGGAGTCGGATTCCATGCCATCAGCCTTGCCTTCGACGTTCAAGGTAGGGAGAGAAAGTTGGCCACCACCTCTCCCAAGTATCTCTTTCATTGAGAAATAGGAATGGATTTTCATTTGTTTTCCCTTGTTTTTCTTAGGGGGAGCAGTAGGGGAGGGAATAGATACCCCCAACGTCTTGCTTGCAAGGTGAGTGAGGACCATATTGTATCCAAAGGTTGGTTAGGGAAGAAATCTGGCCTCGTTTGTTACAACAGCTGCATACAGAGAGAAACCTCCAAGTTAAGGCTGAGATGTGAACCGGGATCGCTGTTACACCTGGATGAGCTGTTTATGCCTCTGCTTCTGAGGAGGTTATCTCACCGAGAGGGGGAGGAACTTGATTGATTGATTGATTGATTTATACGCAGAACATATCATACGGAAAGTGGGTTTGGACCAAGATGAAGGAGGTGTGAAAATTGGAGGGAGAAATATCAATAATTTATGCAGACAATACCATACTACTAGCAGAAACCAGTAATGATTTGAAACGAATGCTGATGAAAGTTAAAGAGGAAAGCACAAAAGCAGGACTACAGCTGAACGTCAAGAAGACTAAAGTAATGACAACAGAAGATTCATGTAACTTAAAAGTTGACAATGAGGACTTTGAACTTGTCAAGGATTATCAATACCTCGGTACAGTCATTAACCAAAATGGAGACAATAGTCAAGACAGAGACTGCCTTGCTTGCCTTGCTTGTTGACCTATGCTGGGCATCAGACAGGGGGAGTGCATCCCTGTTGGTGCTGCTGGACCTCTTGGCAACCTTCAATACGATCAACCATGGTATCCTTCTGGGTCGTCTAGCTGGGATGGGATTGGGAGGCACTGTTTTACGGTGGCTCTGATCCTACCCGATGCACAGGACCCAGAAAGTGGCGCTGGGAGACTACTGCTCGATCTCCTGGCCATTGGCCTGTAGGGTACAGCAAAGTTCCATTTTGTCTCCCATGCTCTTTAACATTTATATGAAACCGCTGGGAGAGGTCATCAGGAGATTTGGAGTACAATGTCATCAATATCCTGATGACACTCAGTTCTATCTCTCCTTACCACCTGATTGCAGGGAGGGAGTGCTCATCCTAAACCGGTGTCTGGAGGCTGTGAAGGGCTGGATGTGGACTAACAAACTGAAACTTAATCCAGACAAGATGGAGGTACTGCTGGTCAAGGGAAAAACTGCATCAGGGACAGGGTTGCAACCTGTTCTGGATGGGGTTGCACTCCCCTTGAAGGAGCAGGTCCGCAGTTTGGGAGTCCTCCTGGATCCTGCCCTGCTGCTTGAATATCAGGCGGCTGCGGTAGCCACGAGTGCTTTTGGCCAACTCAAACTGGTCTACCAGCTGCGTCCGTTCCTGGAGGCAGTTGACTTGGCCACAGTGACACATGCATTGGTTACATCGAGGCTTGATTACTGTAACACACTCTATGTGGGGCTGCCTTTGAAAATGGTTTGGAAATTGCAGTTGGTTCAAAATGCAGCAGCCAGAATGTTAACTGGAGCACGGCGCAGGGAGCATATCACCCCTGTGCTTTATCAACTCCACTGGCTCCCAATTTGCTTCCAGGCCCAATTCAAAGTGCTGGTTCTGACCTTTCAAGCCCTAAACGGCCTTGGACCAATGTACCTGAGGGACCGCTTATGCCCATATGTACCTGCCCGGGATTTAAGATCATCTGCCTCTGGTCTCCTCTGCATGCCTGGAGTGAAAGAAGTTAGATTGACAGGCACGCGGGAGAGAACTTTTTTAGCGGTGGCCCCAAAGCTTTGGAACACCCTACGCAAGAAGTCTGCTCTGCTCCCTCCCTGATGGTTTTCCGGAGACTTCTGACTTCTTGTTCTGGAAAGCCTTTGGGAGAGACTGAAGGTAGAGCCTGACACTGATTTTATGATTTTATGCCTTCTACGTTAAATTTTACCCTTGTACCCCTTTAGTACCACTCCTTATATATTTGTGTATATGCGTGTGTGTGTGTGTGTATATATATATTGTATTTTATGTATTTTAATTTATTTTAACGTTTTGTGATTTTATTGTTTACAATTTTATTAGGTATGTGTTTGATTTTATTTTTGTAAGTTGCCCTGAGTACCCTATTATAGGGTAGAAGGGCGGGATAGAAATACTTTAAATAAATAAATAAATATATAAATAAATCAGAAGAAGGCTAGGACTGGGGAGGGCAGCTATGAGAGAACTAGAAAAGGTCCTCAAATGCAGACATGTATCACTGAACAGTAATGCCATTCAGACCATGCTATTCCTGATCTTTATGTATGGATGTGAAAGTTGGAGAGTGAAAAAAGCGGATCAGAGAAAAATCAACTCATTTGACATGTGGTGTTGGAGGAGAGCTTTGTGGATACCATGGACCACAAAAATAATAATAATTGGGTGTTAGAACAAATTATACCAGAGCTGTTAGTAGAAGCTAAAATGATGAAACTGAGGTTATCATACTTTGGACACATCATGAGAAGTCATGATTCACTAGAAAAGGCAATAATGCTGGGAAAAACAGAAGGAAGTAGAAAAGGAGGAAGGCCAAATAAGAGATGGATTGATTCCATAAAGGAAGCCACAGACCTGAACTCACAAGATCTGAACAGGGTGGTTCATGACAGATGCTCTAGAGGTCGCTGATTCATAGGGTCACCATAAGTCATAATCGACTTGAAGGCACATAACAACAACAGTGTTTGAGAGCTTGGGCGGTCAGGAGGCAAGCAGACTTTAATGCAGTGGTACACTATTTTGATGACTTCCTATTCGTGGGTAGGGCAGGTACTGGTGAATGCCAGCACCAGATGTCACAGTTTTCTGACCTGGTGAGGGAACTGGGTGTTCCCTTAGCTACTGCAAAGATGGAGGGTCCTCAAACGATGAGGTCTGGCTGTTCCATGCAGTGGCCCTCACGTTTTTTGAAGCCTTTTGGATAGGGGAGGTGGTTGCCGGGTCCAAGCTGGACTCCTCTCTATGTGCCCTCCTGCTATCGGATGTCCGTATGGATGGGGGTTGTGCAAACTTCAAGTTAAGATGGTGCAAGACCGATCAGAGGCACTGGGGGCGGACCATGGTTTTATCCCCTTCCCTGGTACCAGAAATCTGCCCTGTGAGGACTTTGCAACATTTTCTGGAGGCCAGGGGATCAGGGACACGTTATTTGTTTATTCATGAAGGGGGGTCTCCCCTTATGAAGTTTCAGTTCTGGGTGCTCACTAAGCTGGTGCTTCACGGCCTGGGAGTAGACCCCTCGGGGTGTGGGACCCACTCTTTTAGGATTGGAGCTGCTTCCATGGCAGCAGGTCTTGGGTTTTCTCAGGCAAGGTTGCAGGCCGTTGGAAGGTGGAAATCTGGGGCCTATAAGAGCTATATCTGCCCCTTTGGCAGGCCTGGAGGTCTGGAAGCCTAACTGTTTATAATTTTTTTGCCTCTGGCAGGTTGCTGGACAGGGCTGGAGCAGACGTTCATCCTAATCTGTGGCCATAGAATGGCCCTCTGGACGGGCCGTAGGGCTGTGAAGTGACATGTTGGTTTACAGCTGGGCCTCAATCAATGGGCCACAGTGCAGTGGCTTGACCGACGAGGGATGCGCTCCTACCCATGTTGTTCCAGCAAGGTTTAGTGTGGACAGTTCCACATGTTATGGTCATTCCACATGTTAAGTCACCTTTGTTTACTTAAGGGCAAGGTCCTCAGTTTGCAGGCATGTGAGGACATGCAGTTTGTGAGGCAACATTGGCCTCTGGTGCATCTGATTTGGTCAGACATTCTCCCATGCAGGGTCTGGCATTGTTTGGGAGACCCGAAGGGGATAGATAGAGCACGTAGGAAGGTCAACTGACAGATTCAGTTGGCTTTTATGGCACATGGGGGGTTGGCCTTCATCACCCCCACATCCAGCATTCTAGGGTTGAACTTTATAGGGTTGATGGAGTTCTCCTGACAGATGCAGGAAACGACATCTTTCTAGTGGACCTGCAGAGGTTTCTGCGAGAGGTGCTTCTTGGCTGTGGGGTAAAGGAGGACTAAATAGAGATTTGTCCCCCTTTTGTTGTGGCAAGGTACAGGAAGGAAAGTAGGTAAGGACAGCTAGGTAACCCCCTTAGGCACCTTTGGAGGGGATTGGTGGTTCCGCAGGCCTGTCTGTCAGGGCTTTACGCCCCAAGGGTAGAATATGGACTGCTTCTGGGGCCAACTTACCTCATCCACCTGGAGTTGTACAACTCCGGGGGGTGGTGATGTAGGAAGGCCCCCCTGCTCATCTACAGGTGTGGCCAGGGTAAGGGGTAAGCAGAATGGCTCGCCCTTGCCCCAGCAGGGGCTGGTTGCCTGAGAGCTGGATGGCAAGCAGCTTGCTTATAGACAGTTTCCACACCTAGGTTTCCCCTCTGCAGGTCACTTTAAGGGGTTTTGTTTAATAAAGTGGCCCTTGGTTCAGCCCAACTTGCTGTGTCTTATTTTGCCCCTCGGCCTCAAAATGTTGTATTGGAATGGGAAGATCTCAATAAAGGCATGGCTTAACAGATGGGTTTTCTCTCAAAAACAGGGCCCTCATCCTCTCAGTCTCCTCTGTCCTTCTGTGATGGTCTGCTTCATAATACCATCATGATTCAAACAGACTGAAAAGAAGCTGCTTTGATCATCTTTTAATCCCCATCCTTTCCCACAAGAAGTATGTGGGGCTCCTGCTGTGATAGCTTTTTGTATTACCTGTTTCCTATGCACCTGAGGCAATGAAAAATACTTTACCTGACATTTTTCTGTCTCTACAAACAAAAGAAATAAGCAGTCCTTCAGGTGTATTGGCTGCTCCTAATCCTGCACTTTTACTGGAAGCAAGCCCACAAGTGGAAAGGAATAATTACTTCCCCAGCCTCAGTTTGGCTCACTGATGCAACTCAAATGGAGATGAACTGCAACATTTCCACTGAGACTTCAAAACAACCAGTAATTTGGAGACTGCTGAAAATTGACTATATTTGGGACCCCTTATTTAAATGTCTAAATTGCCCTGTGCTGGAGAATCTATCTTCAAGCAGTGAGAAGATCAACGGCTCACAGGGTTTAGTTTCTTTTGAATCAGTCAAAGCACTGGAAACTGATGGAGTCTTTGTAATGTGTTTATTTGTAAATATACAAGCGGAGGATATTTGGAAGCAAACATTCCTAGAGCAAGGCAGCACCATTGCTATGCCTGTATCATAATCCTTAAGCAACAATTTGGACTCCTATACCCCTTAAGGTTGCTTCTGGTCCAGTTAAATTTACAGCTCTTTCTGCAGACTGCTTTTCTGTTATACACAGACAGGCAGTTTCAGATCCCTCCTTCTGGTAGATTGCCCATTCAGCAAATCATCTCATAAATATTAGTTCACACTGGGGAAGAATGAGCCAACCACCCTTGATTATTAGCTATTAATCAGCTTAACACAGGGAGTCACTCAAATGAACAGTCTGGTCGCCAGTGATCTGGAAATGGGGTGTGGGTGTTTGAATTACCCAATTGTCATGGAAGGATCACTCCCAGCTGATGTTTGGATTGATGATGGTGGGTCCTTCCTGCAGAGGTAGAGAACCAATTGAAATGGTCCACCCTTGGTGACTTTTGGAAGCCAAAGGGTTCCTGCATGCTCTAGAGGATTTTCTGATTGGCATGGCTGGCACTTTTATTAAGGCCCTAGACTTGCTATAGAATAGTGCAAGTGCATTCTCCAGCATTGTAGGGACTTATCATTTCCTTGGTTTTTCAGAAGAGTCAAGGAAACAAGCTGGATAGTGGCTGGAGTACAAATGGTGCAAGTCCCATAACAGAGACAACAAAAACCGCATAACCATACCTGCCATGTGGTGGTGATGGGAGCAAAGAGGGTCTATCCCCCACCCCCCATCCTTTGCATATTGCTCAGCAGAAGCTTCTGGGTGATGAATGGCTAGTAAAATCTGGTCCACAACTGGGAATATAAGAGCTCTTGGATAGCCACTGTAGAAAATTTGCAGAGCATATGGAGGGCAGAGTTGATCAACTTCACTTGGACTTTGATGCCATGACTGATTGAGAACCTAGAGAGCAGAGCTTGGAAAAGTTACTTTTTTGAACTACAACTCCCATCAGCCCAATCCAGTGGCCATGCTGGATGGGGCTGATGGGAGCTGTAGTTCAAAAAAGTAACTTTTCCAAGCTCTGCTAGAGAGGTTCCTAGAGCACCATCCAGAGGTTCTTACAGCACCATATGTGTGGGATCAGATTAATTTATTATAGCCTAAAGAAGTGAACAAGGCACTTAGGGGGTCTGGACAATGGTTTAATGGCTTAACATTATTTTTAAAAATGATATTTCAATTAATCATGTTATGGTTTTATGATGTATGTTCATAGCTCTAGGATCCTATGGGATGAGTGCCAGATTGCAACATAATGAAACAGATAACTAGCTTATTCCTTAAGGTCCTGTTTGCAGAAATCCCACTCAGGGTCTCACTCCCCTCCCCATTTTCAAATACCAGATTATCACTCCCATAGTCCCCAAATTTGCAAGTCCACTGCAGATGCCTCCCAGTAGATCCCAATCTACATTTTTGAGATTGTAGGGATTTAAGGTGTTTTGTTTTGTAGCCACCATTTTTCAAAAACAACAATACACACAACAGCATCTTATCTACCTTTTTTTTTTTAAAAAAAAAGAGTGGAGCACTGATTTCATTTACAGCACATTTGCTCTTTCTTGCCTGTTCATTTGGAATCTCTTTGCCTATTAACTTTAATAAACTGACAAGAGACTATCTTGACAAATAAAACTAGGCAAAGCAGAGTACTTGAATTAAATGGCCCTGATCCACCTCTAGTCCACCTAATTAGTTGTGAGCAATTAGGAGCTCTGGTTGAGAATGCACTGCACCAACCTCATCCAGCAATTTCAGGAGGGCCCATATGAGCATTGCCATACAGATGCAAATTCAGATGAACACCTGCATCTTAATCAACTGTGTCAGTACAGCATGTTCTGTGCATAGATCGGCCTCACTACATCGATGTGAATCTAATTTACAATCTGTGATTGCAGCAGCATTTATTGCCAAATAAGGCTGCAATTCTAAGTGCATTTATTTGGGAATAAATCTCATTGAACTTGGTGGGACTTACTTCTGAATAATTACACATAAAATGAGGAGGTGTGGGTGCTTACAGCTATAATGTGATGCATTCACACATGCCCTCTGAAATGGTTTGTAAATTGGGTTTCCTCTGTATAATTATTTTCTATTTCCCCCCTAATATTTTCCAAAATATAAACTGATCTAAACTGAGGCCACAACTTTTAGTTTACTAATTTACTCAGAACAATGTATCACATTCATGGCAAATTGGGGGATTGAATCCCTAATCCAAAGTCCATTGGTGAACTGAAATGAAACACTGCAAATGTCTGCATTTTTTTTTTAACAAAATCATTACACATTTCTATTAACAAGGAAATTGCTTAGACAGCAGGTCGCGTCTTACTTCTACTGGTAGAAGGCTGACAAAAGAGGTAAAGAAAAGGCATGCCTTTTGGAGCTTAAGACTGTCATTCATCTATTCAAACTTCCAAAGACTCTCAGTGTTGGAAAAAAGGCTTATTGGAGCCACCACATCCTGTGTGAAACTATCGGAAAATCATTTATCAGTACATCCTTTTGAAACTGTCATTGAACCGCCTGAATCTGAAGAGTGATAAGCATTAATAAGTTCCCACATACTAACCCATCTTTGCCTCTAACAGCAGTGACAGTACCTATCTTTTGAAAGCGACCATATCTTGGTCATTCTGCAGCAGCTATTTTTGCCCAAGAGCATGGGGAGATTTCAATGAAAAGAAATGGGCTGGGACCCCCAAAAGCTACAAAAGAGCGCCCAAGAGCCTTGCACGCAGTCAGTTGTTGGATGGAAGTGGATATCTGAGAAACACAAGCCCCAACCTACTAAGGCTGCATGGTGCTTTCGATCCTGCCTATAGGTGTGACACGGGATTGTGACAGCCACCTTGCAAGGTTGTTTTTCTTAATGTGTAGTTGGACACAAACTGTGGAATTGGAAAAAAATGTGCAGTTGGAAAGCTGATAATATGCAATCTGAAAAATGGGGGCAGGGAGGAATGAGACACATTAAGTGTATGTATTTTATTAAGCACCTAAATGACTGGCAATGTCGGGGACACCATTTATGCAAATTATGTGTGCATACTTAAAATAAGCTGCCCAAATCATATTAAAATACCTTTTTCTTTTGCGCTGAAACCTCCTCTTCTGCACCTTCGTATTCGGCCATTGTTGCATTCTTGTAAATACCATTAAAGTACTTCCTTTTTTGTGCCTGGTAGTTACTGGGCTACGTCAGATTCATAAATGATTCCTCATTGAATAGTAGATAAGAACCAGGGCTGGCTCCAGGAATGCAGGGGCCCTTAGGCATCAGCTTGCCCTGGGCCGCGGCGTGTGTGCACGCACACACACACACACACGCACGTGGCCCCCCATGCCCCCCACCTACCTGTCTGCTGTCTTTGACCATTGCCCTTAATGAAGATGGTGGCAGCGGTTTCCCTAAAGGGATGATGCCTCTGCTGCCATCTTTGTTGCATGTGTGCTATGCGTGCGCATCTCTGCCATCAACTAAGATGGCAGCATGGGCTTCAGTACCTTATGGAAACCGTGGCCGCCATCTTTGTTAAGGGCAATGGTAAAAGACAGCAGACAGGTAGGTGGGGTGTGTGTGTGGGGCCGCAGATTGTGGAAGGGGAGTGGAGGGGCGGCTGAGGGGCTCCCTGTAGCTCCAGAGGCCATTGGGCCAGTGCCCACCTGGCCGCCCTTTAGAACCAGCCCTGATAAGAACTATTGGCTCCTATGGAGAAACCACCATTGATACAGGGTGAAAGCAAGGAGCACAACACACTTTGGGCTCATCTACACAGTGGTTTAGTGTGTGTTTGGTGCTACTCACATCTCCTTTTAATTCACATGGTTCACATGATGCTAATAGCAAACAGAAGCTATCATGCAGTTTTCCCCCTGTAAATCCGTACTAACCCAATCCACTGATAATACGCAAAGTTTAGAACAATACAGCTCCACTCCACTCCACACATCTTTGAAGACGGTTTGCTTTGTTGGTTTTTAGTGGGTGTGTGAATCATCACTTTCAGCTCTTCCCCTTTAACTCTCCCACAAATTCCATTTTGTTTCTGGTGGTTTATCCAGCAACTTCTGACTGCTCTGTCCTCCTACTTTCACTGTTTGCTTCAGCCCTCCCTTCTTTCCTCCTTTTCTGCCTGAGTAAACTTCCTTCACTCCTTGTAACTAACGATGGGAATTGCCATTGGATTTTATCATTCTTTCTCATATTCTCTATCTTTGCTGAGAGAATTTTGAAGTAACATCTCTCTGCTCCTGGTTTCTGATTTTTTTCCTAAAAAAAAAGTCACCTCAAAAATATCAATATCAATATCAATATTGAATATTAACATTTTCTAAAAATATCAATATATATAGATATTATATTGATTTGTTTTTCGAGTGGGGAAAAATTAATTTAGAAAAAGCAAAGGCCAGCAGAGAAAGAGTGGGCAGATGACCCCACTTCTTTTCAACTACCAAACTTCAGGAAGAGGTGGGGGCAGGAGGGAATGGAAATACTGTGCAGATCAAAAATATTTGCACATGCCCAGTAACTGAGCAACCAGAGAGAGTAAAAATGTAAAATTTGGGGGCAGGGCCAAAAGGAAACAGCAACACTAATCATTCCCAGAGGATCGTCTACTTGTGTGAATGGAAAACAACCATTGAGCACAAAGTGTGGACCTTACAAATCTATTATGATGGTAAAAGCAGTGTATTTGCAGCAAAGAAATGTTCCTATGTGGATAAGCCCTTTGTGTTTGGTTGGCTTTTTTTTTTTTTAGTGTGGGTGGGGTATCTGATGTGGAATTAGTGCAGTTGGAAAATCTGCTTTAGAAAAACCCTGCCATCTCACCAAAAGCAACAACAGTGGTTAGCAGGGTGGGGGCGCTTACTGCTGTCACTGAATTACCAGGAGGGAAAGGGAGAGGAGTAAGGTGGTGGCAAGGTCAGTGCAGTGCAAATGCCCTGGCAGAGCAAATCTGGCATTCCCTGTGTGTTTACTCTGCTCTGACCTTGCTGCCGCCTTGGCTCTCCCCCTCTCCCTCCTAGTAATCTACTGTGACACTGGTGACAGTAGGTCAGGGAAATGCTGCTGCCCCATCCTGCCAACTGCTGCTGAAAAACAAGTCATTACAATGGCAAACACCATCCTTTACCTCTGCGTCTGGGCAAAAATCATTAAGTTGTGAATGGTTAGCAGTGGCGTCACTAGGGTTGGTGTCACCCGGTGTGGCCCGCAGCGCCTTCTCTCTCAGACTCTGAGCGATCACACACATGGCGGAGTGCACGGCTGAATGACAGGGCCCGGGAGCGTGCTGCCGCCTCGTTGTCTGCGCCGCTTCCACTTCTAACAGCTGAGGAAGGCAGCCGGCGCGCCATGCGAAGACTCTCGTTGGTGCCTAGGCGGTGCCTGGGGGCGGCGGCTCTGGGTGTCACCCCCATCTGGTGGTGTCACCGGTGCAGCCCGCACCTGCCACACCGCCCTAGTGATGCCCCTGTTGGTTAGCTAATCTGTTATAATAGATCCCTGATGACTTACTACAGGGTTGGGGAACCACAGGCCTGGATGCCAAATGTGGGCCTTTAGGGCTCTCTGTTTCACCCTCAGGACTCTTTCAGCCCATGCCCTCTCCCCAGGCCACACCTCTTAACAGTCCTGCTTTGGACTTTCCTGGAATGTGCCCTCAAATGTAATAATGGTTCTTGCTTGATTTGATAGAGGATAGAAAGACGTATGTGGGATGTAGTCTACTGTACAAATTGTTTTCCCCACTTTGGCTCTACCCCTGATATTTATTTTATTTTATTTTTTATTTTGTTCAATTTATATACCGCCCACAGCCCGAAGGCTCTCAGGGCGGTGTACAGCATAGGATAAAATACAATAACATCACAAGAACAATAGAACATAAATATAAACAATAAATAACCTCATATACATTAAAAGCTTAAAAGGTAGATTAAAATGCCTGGGAGAATAAAAAGGTTTTCACCTGGCACTGAAAAGATAGAAGTGTAGGCGCCAAGCGGACCTCATCGGGGAGACTGTTCCATAATTCGGGGGCAGCCACTGAAAAGGCCCTAGATCTTGTTACGACCCTCCGAGCCTCTCTGTGATTCGGAACTCGGGGGAGGGCCTTAGATGTTGAATGTAGTGAGCGGGTAGGTTCGTATCGGGAGAGGCGTTCCGCCAGGTACTGTGGTCCCGCACCGTGTAAGGCTTTATAAGTCAAAACTAGCACTTTGAATCTAGCCCGGAAACAAATAGGCAGCCAGTGCAAACGTGCCAGAACAGGTGTAATATGTGCGGACCGCCTGGTCTTCGTCAGCAGTCTGGCTGCAGCGTTTTGCATTAACTGAAGTTTCCGGACTGTCTTCAAAGGCAGCCCCATGTAGAGCGCATTGCAGTAATCCAGTCTAGAGGTTACCAGAGCGTGCACAACTGAGGCGAGGTCATCGCTTTCCAGATAGGGACGTAGCTGGGCTACCAACCGAAGGTGGTAGAACGCATTCCGTGCCACCGAGGCCACCTGCGCCTCGAGAGACAGGAATGGATCAAAAAGAACCCCCAAGCTACGAACCTGTTCCTTCAGGGGGAGTGTAACCCCATCTAGGACAGGTTGAACATCCACCATCTGGTCAGAGAAGGCACTCACCAACAGTGTCTTGGTCTTGTCAGGATTGAGCCTCAGTTTATTAGCTCTCATCCAGTCCGTTATCGCGGCCAGGCAGCGGTTCAGCTCATCAACAGCCTCACCTGAAGAAGATGAAAAGGAGAAATAGAGTTGTGTGTCATCAGCATACTGGTGACAACGCACTCCAAAACTCCTGATGACCGCACCCAGCAGCTTCATGTAGATGTTAAAAAGCATAGGGGACAAGACCAATCCCTGCGGGACTCCACAATGGAGAGTCCAGGGTATCAATGCATGCTCCCCAAGCCCTATGTGATATGTGATATGTGGCCCCTGGAAGCTTCCCGTAGAAGAAATGTGGTCCTTTAGCTGAGAAAGGTCTCCCACCCCTGCCCTACTATGTGGATGCCCTGATGCATGGAACAGTGTGGTTCTTGTTGAATCCTATGCAATCCTATGCATGTTTACTTGGAAGTTGGTTTGCACAAAACAGCAGTCTTTGGCCGATATTTTCTCCCAGATTAATCCATATGGATCAAAGGTATTTACATAGCGAGGTATTACGGTCCATACAGGACTATAAAGCATTTAACAAAAACAGTTTTCATCAAATAAGTAAGAAAAATTAAAAATAGTCAAAGCTAAACATTTTAACAGATGCTGCAAGGTTAAACTGAAAATAAAGCTCTAAGATTCTGTATGCCATTTGCAATATAGCTGCTTTCACCTGATGCCTTAAAACTCATAAAGGGTCAAAATGAGCCTCTCGAGAGAGTATTCCACAATTTCAGTGCTGCCATTAAGTTTGCGACCATACCAGTTAATGCTCATTCTGAACTTGAAAGAAATTGTTTTAGTGTGGCTGTGCCTCTTTCTTTAGAACTCCCTGCCTATCGACATCAGGCAGGCACCTTCACTGTATTTCTTCTGGCACCTGCTTAAAACTTTTTATTTGGGCAAGCCTATCCATTCCAGACACACAGATGTTGCTGTGTTTTAATCTTTTTAGTTGTTGTTGTTTTAGCTGTTTTAAAAAAATAATGTTTTTAATTTCTTGTTTTTAACTTTATGTATGTATTTATTTTAATGTCTTTTGTAAACCACTTAGTTTTTTATAAGCAAGCATTATATAAATTTTGTTAAATAAAATCAATAAACAAATAAATTGAAAAGACTTTGTCCCATCTCACCATCCTCCACGCCTCTGATGGAGGAGGAACAAGTGACAAAGTCTCTGTAGATGTCATAAATGCATTGGTATCATTCCAGTCAAGAGACTTGAGCACTGCACTCCATGCCTGGATAACTTCCAGACTGGATTATTGCAATGTGGTCTGCATGGGCCTGCCCTTGAAGATGACTCAGAAACTTCAACTGGTCCAAAATGCAGCAGCCAGGTGATTGCCTGGGGTTTCATTTAGATCTCTGTTTTTAAAAGGGCTGCACTGGTTACTAGTTTGTTTCTGGCCCCAATGCAAGATGCTCACATTGGTGTTTAAAGCCCTAAACGATTAGAACCCAAACATCTGAAAGACCATTTCCTTACCTACAGACCTTCCAGGATGTTAAGATCAACAGAGGGGGGCTTCTTGGGTAGTCCTCAGAAGTTTGGGGAGGGTATTCTCTGCGGCAGCCACTAAGTTGTAGAATTCCATTCCCACAGAAGTGTATCTACCATCATAACTGGGTAGCTTTCACTGTATGCTGAAGTTGCACCTCTTTACCCTGGCCTTAGATATATATTTTTAGGACCCATCCTATTTTTCTGATGGAACAATTGCAATATTGTATTGTAGTTTTATGTTGTTGTAACCCAGTCTGGGTCCGTATGGTGAAAGACAGGTAAGAAACACTACTACTACTACTACTACTACTACTACTACTACTAATTAGTCCTTGTGCCATAATTAGGTATGGGGGAGGATTTCATTTGCTTTTTGCAGTTTGGAGCAAACCCTCCTCAACGGTCAGATCAGAATGTAGGTATGCAGCTTCAATTGCATGTCTACAAACCTTTCCAGAGCACAGTTCTCTCAATAACTTACATTTTTTATGATGTAATCTAAAGGCTGCCTTATTTTTTAAAAAAAATTCTTGCTGTTTCAAGCATGGCACACTACACTCATTGAAAACAGTGACTAAAAATCCCCTTGAAGTGATAGTACATTATGACTTGTCATTTCTTCCTGGGTAATTATACAGACCAAAAGATGGCTACCCTCAAGTGTTTATGGGGCAGCCATCTTTTTTTTTGTACAATGTCCATGGTAACCTTAACAGAGACTTTGTTCAGAAAACAGATGGCTGCCTTATAGATACAGAGGGACAGCCACCTTTTCCTCTGTACAATTTCTCAGGAAGGGGCTGCTTCCAGGCGATTTTAGTTACATTTTTAATGCTCTTCCAAGCAGCTCTAAACAATGACTGAAAAGAAAGAAATAGGAAAGCCCTTGGGCCACTTCATAACTACTCTAAAAACAAATGGAAACTTTTTTTAACAATGTAAAACTTGGTAAAAGTGTGAAGATTTTAAAACATTTTCCTAAAAAACAAAACGAAAAACATGGTCATTGGATGGAATGGACTTGCTAGTCTGCTTCTGTGAAAGGACACAAACCAGAACAGGACGGTTCTGTTCATCCTAAGCCACACTGCATTTTTCAGCAGAAATGCTTTGTTACAATACATCATGCCAAGGGCAAACAATTTAACAGCATTTTTGTTGTGTTTGGATTCAGTTAATATACATGCTGCTTTCAAGCAGTAGTCAATGCAGCGCCACATTATTATTGCAAGGACTCATAAATGAGCTAGCCTGAAAGACGAATTAAGTGTTACAGTTACTTTAGCTTGCACTAGTCTTTTTGCCAGGAGTAGTTCCGAATTAAGCACTGAAGCAGCTCTATTTCCTTCTGCTGTTTTACTTATTTATACTGAAAATAAGTATCCCATAACAATGGTTCCCCAAAATATAAAATAAATGCAAAAGGCATACCCCAACCACAATTCAGTAGTCTGAAGTCCCATTGATTTCAACAGAAGAGATGTGCAGCACAATATTATGCATATTTGCTCAGAAATAAGTGTCCCACTGTATGGAATAAGGCCTCCTCTCCAGTAAATGTGTTTAGGGTTGCAGTCTTAACTCATTCATTGAAATCAATGGATTTTATAAGTACTTGACTTTAGCTGGATTGTGCCAGAAAATTACATTAAGAAGTGAGCAGCAGAAATAATTAAATCTACCCTCAACCAATAAAGTTAACCTGAAAGGGGAGAAAATGTTTTAAGAATAAACCACTCATTTAAAAAGCAGATTACCCTCTGGAAGGGAAAGATAAGCACCACAGCGTCCTGTTTCATGCCCAGCCTCAACAGACTAGACAGACCACAGTCTTAAACACCGTTCCTGCTGAAAGATATCGTGCTTAAGTTTGCAGCCTTCAATGGAAATCTGATCTCAGAAGCTTAGATTTCTGCTGAGAATTGTCTATGTAGGTAGAGGAGCATGGGTCCAGTTAATTATGTGCAAGTTGAGGTGAATGCTCCAATTTGGACTTACTGCTGTTCAATTAATTAATGCTAGAGTTTTGTGAAACTAGCGGAGACCTTTTTAATCCACATAAGAAAATATCCCCTCAAGGTTCACTGAGCTGTTGCCAAGCCCCTAAATGACAATTTATGGCCGATGTGAAAATATCTCTACATTCATTCAAAATGCAAAGGGTGGCTTGAATGAAAATGAGATCTTAACATGGGTGAGCAGCATCTATTCATGCTAAATCTCCACAGCTAGCAAAGTTCCAGAGCTGGAATTGACTGAGGGACTTTCAGAAGCGTGGATGGACTTGTGTCTGTCACCATACACACAGGTCAAAATACCTTTCTCTAAATTCTTCAAAGCCTCAGGAAGCAGTTCAGAGCATCTCTGTTAAGCATGCCCAATAACTTCTGCATTTCCTTTGAAACAGCTATGCTGGGAATCACTTCTGAAACTTGCCCCTCTCCTAAGATTGCAGTCCTGTACCTACTTATTTGAGAGTAAGTCCTTATAAACTCAATGGGACTTATTTCTAAGTAAACATTAATGATGTGTGAACTATATACTAGTATGTTAAGATAAAACTTGGGCTAAGAGTTTGTGTCAGTAAGGTAAAGGGTTAAAAATAAAGAGATGGCTGTGTGTGACACACACAATCAAAAACAGGAAATTACAACTCTACAAGTTCCACCTCAAATAATTGCACAATGCAAATTGAGTGCTAGTAGTGCTAAATTGAATGGTATTATTCGAATTCAAGTATTTATTGTCATGCTTAGGGCAAGTTCTTACAAGCTAAGGAAAATAACTTTGAAAACTGTATAAATAAGTAGATAGGAGGTTCGGGTGTGCACCAACTCTTGAGTATCCTGAATTCTCATGTTTCCAAGTCATATAACATCATTAATAAGACAACTTGAGGCAGATCAGGATCTCTCTAAGCTTCCAAGCATCTCAGTGGCTTTGGATGTCCAAATAAATGCACAGCTATAACCTCCTTGCCCTCTAAGAAATGCTTAGAACTCAAGAGGAAAGGAGGGTGGGGAAGAAGTGGTTGATCTTTCATTTTGACAAACAAGTCTAACTTTTGTTCACAGTGAATTATTTTCACAGGGCACTCCAATCACTGTGATTTAGGGGAGGGATTAAAAACTGGATTTGTTTTTCTGTGAATCTATGCCTTCCCTTATGAAAGTCAATAGAGAAATCTCCATTGTATTCCCCAAAAGTGGTGGATGGGTGGGCAAAAAAAAAAAAGACTCTTGGTTCACAGGGTCCTTGCTGGATCTCAGTCTTCCTTGGAGATCCATGGTTCTCCTCCTCTATCACTCCCTTCCCTTATGTAAGTCAATGCAGGAATCTCAGTCCCGCATGGAGAAGAGGCTGTATATCCAAAAATACATTGGGGGGGGGGAAAGAAGCTCATCCCCACCAAATACCTTTGGGGTAAATGTCTCCTTGCTGGGGTGTGTGAAATTTTCCCAAACCCAGTCTTCCCTTTTTTCTACCCTGCACCTATCATTTCTGTTGTCTGAACCCTCAAACCCTTTTGGAAGAATCACTGCAGCTATCATTCTGAAATTTGCTGGGCTTCATTCCCTCAGAACAGGGGACTATGCCTGCAAATTGCATCTACTTCTGGCAAAAAATGAATAAAATCATAGACTTTTCCTTTGGTTTTTAAAAATCACACTCTTAAACTCTGCATGAAAGCCCTAACGTATATATATATTTATTGCGGCCGATGGCCAATACAAAATCATCATACAGTTAAAACCATTTTTTAAAACAAATTAAAACCAGTGTCGATACTCGTTATATGGACTTTTGATTTAGCAGTGTTCTACGAATTATAATTGCTGTGGCGCAGAACTTAGCAACGATGAATGTAATCTGAGGGTGGCGATCTTGCAGTAAATGTCTTGTATAGTATAATGAGTCGCGGCCAGGTATCGATTGAATGATAGGAGTAATGCTGCAAGTGCGGGTATCTTGGTAGAAAGTACAGTATAAAAGGACATGGGATATTGTCTCAGTTTCTCCAGTTCCACATGGGCACAGCCTATCCGAGCGCGGGACCCCATGAAACCTACCCTCAAGTAAAGCTGACGGCATCACGTTGAATCTCGCCATGGTAAAAGCTCTTCTATATCTGGCAATAAGGAGGTTACTAAGGTATTGAGCAGGGGACAAAATTACTCCTTGCCAGCATCATTCCGCAGAGGTCAAACAAACAAACAGCATACCTATGCATGAATCTCGCCAGAAGATTGTCTTGCATGAAAGCCCTGAGTATATCTGCCTTAAATCTGGCAGACTTAATCCACTCTGGAAGGGCTCTTGTGCCTTTAAATTTTGTCTGCTTTGGCTAAAAGGAGAAAACTGCTGTTTTTAGATTCCCCATTATAGTGGATGGGGAACAGAGAGCTTCATTTTTAACAGAGTGGTTCAGAACCCCAAGCACAGAAACAGGTCATTTAAAAAAAAAATACACAGATACAAGGTAAATCTTGGGGTCCATGCACAGACCTATTTGGAGAAGAGTATATGGAGTTTTCTCCCCAAACAATATTAGGTGATCAGTCTAGTTGTAAGACGAATGGATCAATCTGTCAATTTTTTCTCTTTCTCATTTTTCAGCTCTTAAGTCCAGCTGTCCACATTTCTACATCAGTGGGGTGGGGGTAGGGGGTGTTTTAAGAACATAAGCAGAGACTCCTGGATCAGAACAATGGCCCATCTAGTTCAGCATCCTGTTCTCACAGTAGCCAACCAAACACCCATGGGAAGCCGGCAAGCAGGACTTGAGTGCAAGAGATCCCTTTCCTTTTGTGGTTTCCAGCAACTGGTATTCCGAAGCATACTGCCTCTAAACATAGAGGCAGAGCATAGCTATCATGGCCAGTAGCAAATGATAGCCTTATCCATGCATTTGTCTAATCCTCTTTTAAAGCCACCCAAGTTGGTGGCCATCACTGCCTCCTGTGGGAACGAATTCCACAGTTTAACTATGTGCTGTATGAAGAAATAATTTCTTTTGTCTGTCCTAAATCTCCCAACATTCAGCTTTATTGGATGTCTCTGAGTTCTATGGTTAGGAGAGAGGGAGAAAAACTTTTTTCTATCCACGTTCCCCATGGCATTCATAATTTTATCCACTCTTATAATTTTATCCCTTACTCACCTTTTCACTAAACTAAAAATCCCCAAATGCTACAACCTTTTCTCATAGGAGAATTATTCCATCTGCTTGATAATTTTGGTTGCCCTTTTCTGAAATTTTTCCTACTCTACAATATGCTTTTTGAGGTGAGGCGACCAGAACTATACACAGTATGCCAAACACAGCCACCATAGATTTGTATAACAGCATTATGATATTGGCAGTTTTATTTTCAATATCTTTCCCAATGATCCCTAGAATGGATTTTGCCTTTTTCACACCCACTGCACATTGCGCTGACATCTTCATCGAGCTATCCACCACAACCTCAAGGTCTCGTTCCTAGCCAGTCACTGCCAGTTCAGACCCCATCAAATTAGGTGAAATTGAGATGTTTTGCCTCAATATGTATATGCATAACTTGTTTACCTTGAATTGCATTTGCCATTTTACCATCCATTAGTTTGGAGAGGTCCGTTTCGTGCTGTTCTCAATACATTTTTGTTTTAACAATGCTAAACAATTTAGTATCATGGTTGTAGGGAAGAGCAAGCCTTCCCCTTTCTACTTAGATGCTCTGTCATAGCAGGTGGCCCTCAAAGCACCTCAACAGCCAAGGCTGGAGCAAGACATTTGGCTGCCTGAGACAAAGGGCACCCTCCCCCTCCCTAAACCATGCTGCATAATACCCAAGACCAGTCAAATTATTTTGGCACATGAGACAGAAAATCCCACAAGCACTTCGTCCCTGCCCTGGCAGTTAAAATGGAGCATTTCTCCCTAAAATGCTGAAGACTTTTCATGAGGATTTTTTTTTTTAAAAAAAAATGCAAATTGCTGCAGAAATGTGGGAACCTAATTTAAGATTAGAAAAATGAGAAATTGAGAGAACGGAAATTGACAGATCATTCCATCCCTAGTCTCTAGTAGATATAGGGAAGAAATTTGTTTTGGTTTACATTTTAATGTGATGCCATCTAATATGCACTCTCTGAACAATTGTGGGAATGTAGCTAACCTATGAAAGTTTTACTTCTCTGAATTTCACAGTGCAGTTTACCAACCAGAAAAGAGTGCAAAGATGCATATATTAGTGTGTACTAAAATCAGCATAGTGAAATATATATATTTGTAAAAAGCTATCTGCAATAGTAGAGTGGAAGCCCATTATAACATTTCTCAATGTACCACAGATTCTGATATACAGTGGGTATAACCATGTCCCCCAAGTAAAATATTCAGTACAGCAGTTTACACATCTTTTAACTCACAACATAGAAAAACACACCAAGTGCCCATCCTGCCAAACAACTTTTCCAGTACTCACATGCTTTAACCCTTAAGGTTGAGTCTGAGCTGAAATGCATATAGGGAAGTTTTTCATTCTCTCTTACATCAGCTTCACTTTCTACTTTGTTTTTTCCTGTTTGTGCTATTATGTTCTACATCCTCAGTGTTCCTTTTCTGGGCGAGTTCTTCCATTTACTTCCCTGGGAGTTTCTGAGCTATTTTTCCCCTGTCAGCATTATTTTAATTTTTCTCCAAATGTTTTTTCCTGTTTCCCACCCTTTTTTCCCTTCTTGACCACTTTTTTCTGGGGTTATTTGTCACTCAAGACTTCTATTCAGTTTTGGTTACTTCTCAAGCCCTTTCGTTATAGTCTATGGAGTTTAATTTGTTAACCTGTTCTGCCCTCAGTATTACCCTTCCTGCTTCTTCCCTTCCACTCCACCCCTCAGCTGCATTGGTGATGCTATTGTCTCAGCAGCAGCAGCAGCAGCAGCAGCAGCAGCAGCGGTTTTTCTCTTCCCCTCTTTTCCTCTGCAGCTCTATATTACACAGCCATAAGAGCATAGTCAGCATGGATTTTTTGCATTCTGCAATGTTAAATTGAAAACACCCCCATGCCATTTTGATGCTTCCCATAAACTCATTTGAAAACAAAACCGTACAAAACGTAGAGTCCTGAACTCAGAAACACTTGCTTAACAACTCTCTGAATTTTAATGGCGATACACAAAACATCAGAGAGAATCGGGAGTTCAAAGTGTAAAAAGAGAGAGAGAGAAAAGACCCCTTTCAGACTTTTTTCTGACAGAGTTCTCATAATTTGTTGAAATTCATTAAAAATCAGCCATGTTCACAGAGTGCCTATAATCCTGTTACTGACCTTGCCCCATACTCTGACCTTCATCTTCGGCAGTTTAAAAATTAAAAAAATGCCTGGCTGATTTTTAATTAATTTAAGAAATATTGCATTGATCTCAATGATAAGGCCAGACATGCTCAGTAAGCACCAACTGTCTGTTTTCTAAAAGCCAGACTCACAGCTGCTGGGCTTGCTTAATCAGGGAGCCACACCCACACCAGACCTTTATTTCACTTTAGACAGTCATGGCCTCCCCCAAAGAATCCTGGGAAGTATAGTTTGTGAAGGGTGCTGAAAGGAGACTCATATTCCCCTGACACAGCTCCAGTGGCCAGAGTGGTTTAACAGTCAGCCTCTCTTTTGTGGATTGTAGCTCTGTGAGGGGAACAGGGCATTTCCTAGCAACTCTCAGCACCCGTCACTAACTACACTTCCCAGGATTCTTTGGAAGAAGCCATGACTGTCTAAAGTGAAATAAAGATCTAGTGTGGATGTGACCAGGGACAGCTTTGGTTTAAACTTTGGTGGGAGGCTACATGTGCTTGGTGTAGAATAAAAAAAATGTGGAGGAAACCTTGAAAAAGTATGATACTGTTCACAATGTTTTCCTTTTGGAAAGGAAAGGGACTTCCCTTCTGCCCAGTGCCCACCCATCCAATCTCCTCCCCTCCCTTTCCCCTTCATCTCTCCCCTCCCTGCCCCTCCCCCAGGTCAGTTTCACCTATCCTAAGCATGATTGCAGAGGAGAAAATCCCGCTGAACTGAAAAAGCATGCAAATGAGCAAATGTGCCCTCCCCTCTTCCTCCCTCCTATCCCCTCCCTCTTGCCTTTCCCTCCCCCTTCCTTCACCCCTCCCTTGCCCTCCCCCTCCCCTTGGAATTGCCTCCTTTCCCCTCCTCCTCCTCCCCCTCCGTTCCCCCTCCTCATGGTCACTTTTACCCATCCTAAGCATGATTGCATGGGAGTAACTCCCATTGACCTCAAAAGCATGCAAATGATCAAACCTGACCACCCCTCCTCCTCCCTCCTATCACCTCCCTTTTGGCCCTTCCCTCCCCCTTCCTTCACCCCCCTTCCAATCCCCTCCTTTCTCCTCCCCTCCTTCTGCTCCCCTCTCCCCCTTCCTCCTCCCCTCTACTCTCCCCTCCCCTCTACTCTCCCCTCCCCCTTCTCCTCCCTCATGGTCAGTTTTACCTATCCTAGCCAAGATTGCACAGGAGTAAATCCCACTGAACTCAATAAGCATGCAAATGATCAGACCTGCCTTTCCCCTTCTTCCCCTCTCCTCTCCTTTCCTCCTCCCTTCTTCCTTTCCTCCCCCCTTCCTTCTTCCTCCTCCCCTGCCCACTCCAGGCCTCCCATCCCATGGTCAGTTTCACCTATCCTAAGCATAATTGCAGGGGAGTAAATCCTGCAGAACTCAATAAGCATGTTACCAAATTCTTCCAAGCTACACAGGAAGTGGATTGGACTGTGAAAGACCAACCAAAATTGTGTTTGCATTTTGACAAATTTGTAGGGCAGTCCAATATGTCAGAGAGGAGGTCAGGTGTCCTGCTTCCCTGGTGCATTCACGATAGCTGCCCAATTTCCTTGCTTTTTAGAGTTAGATAGAAATATCTGTTTGCTATAGGCAAGTTCTTAAACCACAATGGGGTTTTTTTTGCCTATTCGTGAATCTGTTCTTGGTTTCCTCTTTCTGCTCCCAGTTACTGGTTCCCCAGTCCTGTCCCCCATTTTATGTTTAAAAAATCATTTCAAGTGCCTTTCAGTGCAGTTTTCATTATAATGCAGAACCTCTACCATGTGGGTGCATCTTTTGTCACCCGACCACTATGTTATAATAGGCTTTCACTCTGTAATAGAGATAATAGCTGGTAAAAATGTGTATATGAGACAAAATGGTGTACCAACAGTGTATATTAAGAGAAATGTAGATAAAAATGCATGCAGATTTTCATTTTAAAAAAAATCAAACTTATGCAGAAATGAAGCAAAGTGAACTTAGTACTGGAAAAACGAGAAACTGAAAGAAACCAAAATTGGCAGATTCTTCCATCACTAGTCTCTATCTAGAGGAAATGATTTGCTTCCAAATTGACAGAGACAAATTGAAGAAGACAAGTTCACACAGATAGATAAGAGGGAGGAATCAGGCTTGGCCACAATACTATCTTTGTGAAAGGCCTCAAAAATCCCTCCTTTTCCCACCCCATTTTGCCATACAAATATCAGAACACTCCCTTCTTCTGAGAAAGACTTTTTGAAGTGAATCATTCTCCATCGCCAGGCAATTGTGTTGAGACAGATAACCTTGTGGTATTATATAGTCTGTTGTTAAAACATTGACAGGCGGTTACTATTGACAGCTGCATTTTCTCATCCTGGCAGTGTTTCCATTGCAATCCTGTATATGTTTGTTTAAAACATTTTGCTCCGAGCTTCAGATCTATTCTGCAGATTCCATTCTGAATGGCTCCTGGTGCATAATGAGTTATCTGCTTATTATTTTCTATTGTGCTCGGTGGAATACAGCTGAAATGCTGCTCTACATATATTAGCACAATAGCTGGAACTGAAGAAGCGACTTAGAAGGCGCAGAAGTAGACAGGGGAGACACAAAGAGAATAATTTCATTTGGAATAGAAAAATGAAGGACAACGAATATGTGTCAATGTGGCTTGACTTCTGCATTGAGATTCAGTATGACCTTGAGCTCTACTTCACATGACCTCTGTGCTATGACTTGATAATAATCTGATGCAAGGCTGCAAATGAACCTTGATCCTTCCCTTATGTAGTGTAGACAGGACAGGAGACAGACCACAGTTCACCAGTAGTTAATCACTACTTTTTATTTATTTATTTATTTAATATAACCCCACCATAGCTGAAGCTCTCTGGGCAGTTTTTAGTTGATCAGCTAAAGCTTGATAGTTTGCGGCCGAGGGTTGAAATAATACATGGACACAGCAAGCTGGGTTGAACAAAGGGCCACTTTATTAAACTTCAAACAAACCCCTTAAACTAAACCTGCAGAGGGGAAACCTAGGTGCGGGAACTATCTATAAGCAAGCTGCTGTAATACAGCTATAGGGTGACCAGCCCCTGCTGGGGAAAGGGCAAGCCCATCTGCTTACCCCTTACCCCCACCAGACCCTGTAGGTAAGCAGGGGGGCCTTCCTACATCACCACCCCCCGGAGCCCCACAACTCTGGGTGGATGAGGTAAGTTAGCCCCAAAGCAGCCCATATCCTGCCCCCGGGCCCTAAAACCCTGACTGGCAGGCTTCTGGAGCCACCAATCACCTCCAAAGGTGCCTAAGGGAGCCACCTAGCTGTCTTCCCTACTTCCCTTCCTGCACCTTGCTGCCACAAAAGGGGGACAAATCTCTATTTAGTCCCCCTTTACCCCACTGCCAAGAAGCACCTCTTGCAGACACCTCTGCAGGTCATCTAGAAAGATGTCATTCCCTGCATCCATCAGGGGAACTCCATCGGCCCTGTAAAGTTCAGCCTGAGAGTGCTGTATATCAGGGTGATGTAAAGCCAAACCCCCATGTACCAGAAGAGCCAACCGAGGCTGCTGGTTGACCTTCTTGCAGGCCCTATCTATACACCTCGGGTTCCCCAAACAACACCAGACCCTGCAAGGAAGTATGTCTGACGATATTAGATGAACCAGATGCCAACGTTGCCTCAGAACATGCAGGTCCTGGCATGCCTGCAAACTGAGGGCTTTGCTCTTAAGTAAACCAAGGCCATTCCACCCCAGTTGGATGATCACGTCCTGTGGAACTGTCTGCACCAAACCTTGCTGGAATAACATGGGTAGGAACCCTCCCAGCGTATTCCCCACCGGCCCAGCCATTGAACTGTGGCCCACTGACTGAGGCCCAGCTGCAAATCAAAATGTGATTTTGTGGCCCTACAGCCCACCCAGAAGATTATACTATGGCCGCAGAGTAGGATGCGCATCTGTTCCATCCCCATCCAGCAACCTTCCAAATACAAAAATAATTACAGTTAGGCTTCTGGACCTCCAGGCTTGTCAAAGGGGTGAATATAACACTTGTATGCACCCAATTTCCATCTTCCAATGGCCTGCACCCACATCTGTGAAAATCAATAACAGCTGCCGTGGAGGCAGTCCCAATCTTAAATGAGTGGGTCCCAAACGCTGCAGGGTCCACTCCCAGGCTGTGAAGCACTAGCTTGGTAAGCACCCCAAATTGAAACTTTCTGAGGGGAGACCCACCATGAATAAACAAATAACCTGGCTCTGAACCTGGCTCTAACCCCTCCCCTCTAAGAAGCATTGAAAAGCCTTTACTGGGCAGATGTTCGGCATCGGGGAAGATGATAACATGATGGTGCACCCTTTACACCGCTGGTCCATCTTGGACCATCACAACTTAATACTAGCACAATCCCCTTCAAAACTAACATGAGACCGCAGGAGGGCACATAGAAATTAGACCAACTTGGACCCTGCAACCACCTCCCTGATCCAAAATGCCCCCCAAAATAGTGTGAGGACTGCTGCATGAAACAGCTGAACCTCATAAGTGGAAGAGCATATGGTGACCCACTGACCTAGGAGTCCCATTAGCAGGTTCGGTGAAAAAGGGCGACGGGGATCTGGGGCAGCTGGGTGCTCCCTAGCCCAGCCCGCCAGCACACGATGGACCCTAAAGTCCTCCAAGTGGTCCTGAAAGTCCCCTGCTTTGGCCACAAAGGAAAGCCCCACCAGCGTACCTCGCAGTGTCCTGACAGATAGGCCCTTCCTCCTGCCATCCACCAGGAATTCCAGCAGGAAATTCACCGGAATAAGCCACACCTGTGCATAGCCCCTGCTGGCCCTGAACTCCTTGAGCTCGCTACCTGCTCTCTGATAGCTGGTGAGTGTGCTGGGTGCAATGGATAGGCTTACGGCCCTCTCCAACTGCGCTCTCCAATCTCCCAAATCTTGGGTGGCACAGCATTTGGCTGAGCCCTAGTCAGTGACGCCAGCTGTCGAAACCTCTCTATCTGATTCCATGACAGAGCATCAGCAACACGATTGTTCTTGCACTCGGGTCCTGCTTGCGGGCTTTCCCCAGGCACCTGGTTGGCCACTGTGAGAACAGGATGCTGGACTAGATGGGCCACTGGCCTGATCCAGCAGGCTCTTCTTATGTTCTTATGTTCTTAATACTCGGTACTTGCCTTGCCCGAACAAAAACATTAAAATGCAGGCATTGGAGAACAAAGGAATGGACCAGACCCATAATCCTAGGGTTCTTAGATGTAAGGGAGTTGATAACCTGGACTGTGGCCATGTTATCACACAAAAAATGGTCAGTAGAGTTCTGCAGCCTCTCTGCCCACAAGTAGACTGCCACCATGATGGGAAAGAATTCAAGAAAAGTTAAATCTAGTTAACCCCTCCTGAATCCAGGTCTGCAGCCATCACCCACTACACCAGGAAGTCCTGAAAACAACCCCAAACCCAAATGCTCCCGATGCATCTGAGTGGACTTGTAGCTCCACTTCCAGGAGCAGGTCCTCCCTCCAGAACGAAACCCTACTGAATTCCTGCAAGAAAGAGGACCACACAGCCAGGCCAGCACTTAAGGCTGCTGTAACCTTGTATCTGTGGTAAGGCCATGAAAGCCCTGCCATGGCATCATACACCTGACTTAGTAACGCCTGCCCCGGTGCTATGACCCTACATGCAAAATTTAAATGCCCTGTCAGCTCCTGGAGGGCAGAAAATGAAACCTTCCCGGGCCCTGAAATCTTCCGGATCTTAGTCTGCAATATATAGAGCTTATCCCTGGGCAGCGTGCAGCACTGGGCCTCAATACCTAGAAAGGTTAAAACAGGGGCCAGACCTTCCATTTTCTCTGTATCCAAGGGAACCCTCAACTCACTAGCCAGGTCATAAAACTGGGACATCAGATGCTGGCATTCACCAGAATCTACCCCACCTGCAAACAAGAAATCATCCAGATAGTGCACAACTGCATCCATGCCTGCTTGGCTCTTGATTGCTCACTCCAAAAAGGAACTGAAGCACTCAAATACCAAGCAGGAGATAGAGCAGTCCATAGGCAATGCTCTGCCTATGTAAAATTAGCCTGAAAAGGCAAAACCCAGCAGCTCCAAATCAGCTGGGTGGACAGGAAAGAGACGAAAGGCAGACTTGATGTCACATTTGCCCATAAGGGCACCTCTGCCACAGGGACACCACATGCTCACCGTGGAATCAAATGAGGTGTAGTGCACTGTGCAAAGACTATGTGGTATGAAATCATCAACAGACTTCCCCTGCAGGTAAGGCAGATGGCGAATCAGTCTAAATTTCCCAGCAGCCTTCTTGGGCACTATGCCCAGGGGGGACATCCGGAGAGCCGAGGTAGGGGGTGATAGGAAAGGGCCCATAACCCTGCCAGCCAGAATTTCCTTATCAATCTTACCCCCTACAAGCTTCCATGCCTAAGACAGATTTAAGGTTACAGGCATTGAAGGCAATCCCTGGGCCTGAGTACGGGATGCAAAAACCAAAAGAAAAACCCTGTAACAAAAAAGGTGCATCCCCAGCAAGCCGGTAGCCTGTCATCAAAGCCTGAAGTACAGTTTAACTGGGGAGGGACCCTTTTCCTTGAGCAGCTCCTCCAGGGGGTGGCTCTTACCCCCTTGCATGTCCCTGAACCCTCCCTTAGTGTTTGCCCTGAGGGCAGTTAGCACAGGAGAGCCTCTGCATATCGAGGACTCATGCTTGAAGCAGCAGGGATTATGGACACAGTAGCCCTGGGAACTAAATTCCCAGCAGAGCAGCCCATGTTGAACCCCTTGCCTCGCATTCAAGCAGGGAAGGGTAGCCGCTGACTGCCTGCTCAACAAATGATTGCTGTCGCTCTTATCTCCTGCAATGGTCCGAGCAGCCACCATGAACTGCAGCAATAACTCGGGTTCCTTCTTGTCCCATGGTAAGGTCTTGTCAAGTGCCACTTGCATATGAAAGGTCTCATCATACAAAAGCCACGCAAGGCCTGAAAACTCAGAATACCCTCTGTAAATGATGTCCAAGTATTTAAGCAGTAGTGGACTCCTCCGCGGCTGCTTCTGCAGAATAATCCCAGCATAAATCAAGTCGGCCGGCAGCCAGTTGGCCCATGTCAGGTCCACTTTCCTACACCTGGGCCTGTCCTGTTCCCTGTCCTCACCCTTCTCTTTATCCTTCTTGGGGTGCTCCTGGTAAAGGAGGGAAAACATGTCCATATACTCCCCTGCAAAAAAAATTCTTTTGTAGCGGGGAGCAAATGGAAGCCGAGTGGTGCTGATGTTTCCCCAAAGGGAATAGGGTCCTCAGCAATGGATCCCAATGGCTCCTCAGCTGCCTCCTTCCTGGCTTCTTTGGATGACTGTTCTATTACCATGGAAGTAGCCGCCGGCTCCAGGGGCTGGCCTAAATTCACCGCCAAGGCAGCCACAGCAGCAGCATGACCAGTCACAGGAGGCTGCCATACCTGGTCACATGCCGCCATAAGCGGTGTCTGCTGGTTCTAACCAGAACCTTCTACTCCCTGTCTCGTCCCAGCTGGAGAGATTGCCTCCACCCCACAAAGCTGGGAAAAAGGCCATCCCTGGCCCGGAGCCCCAAACCCCCAAGGTGGCATTCCCCAACCTGGCCATCCATGCTACTGAGCATGTGCTGACGACTCACCTCCCACATCCCTTGGCAAGGAAACCACAGCTGGCTGGCATTCTGGGACTGGCATCATTGTTATTCCTCCTTCAGGTACCAGGTGTGTGTGTCTGTACTAGGTCCAGCCTCCAGAGCATCCAGCCATGCTAAAATTAAACTAACAGCATTCTGATTAGAACCCGTGGTTGCCTGTGATCCTGCTTTAGCCTGCTTGGACCTTGCTGATGGAGCCTCTGGAGGATCAGGATGCAGCTGTTCCTGCCTGCCCAAGAGGGCCTTCCACTGCTCCAGCGCCTCCAAGTGGACTAAGATAGCAGCCCATGCCGGGCCTCATCCTCGTCAGATGACATTGCCACTGGGGGTGGACACTTGGGCGGTGGCTTAGGAGCCTTACTTTTGCCCTTCACCCTCCCTACCCTTCTTAGGAGGCATGCCGCCTTACAAAGAGAAAGCTTTTAAAAACTTGGGGGCCGACCACAGTATCATTTAATATAAAATGAACAATATAATCCAATATAATCTAACGTATATTGCAGTCTGTAATTATAAGCAATTACATAAATTGAAACGGGTGGGGGACCTACTAAAATGGTCCGCCCCCGGAGACTAATGAATCCTGAAGGTTTTCAAAGGGCTCTGGGGGATTTTCCGGCTGATAAGACTGGCGCTCCTGTCGAAGCCCTGGTCGAACTGTGGAATGCGGAGATGACCCGGGCTGTTGACACGATCACTCCTGCGCACCCTCTCCTGTGTAGAGCTCATACAGCTCCGTGGTACACCCCAGAGCTGAGAGCGATGAAACAAGATTGGAGGCGGCTAGAGCGGAGGTGGAGACGAACTCCCGACGGATGCAATTATGCGCTGGTAAGTGCTTCTACCAAGCTGTATGTAGGAGCGGTGAGGGTGGCAAAGATACAACATTTTGCTGCCACTATCAAGTCATCTCTCTGCCGCCCGACGGAGCTTTTTAGAGTTGTCCGAGGGCTGCTTTATTCTGGCCCTCAGGACATGGTAGGGTCATCGGTGGCCTGTTGCAATGAGTTTGCTGGACACTTCCAGAATAAGATCTCATGCATCCGCCGGGACTTAGACTCTCAGTTTATAGCAGCTGATCCTAATGAGGTGTCCAGAGCTCAGTCTTGTCATGTTTTATTGGATGAATTTCAGTTGGTTCAGCTCGAGGACGTGGACAAGGTGCTTGGACAGGTGCGTGCTACCACTTCGGTACTAGATCCTTGCCCCTCTTGGCTAATAAAAACTAGCAGGGATGGAACAGCTGGCTGGGCCAGGGAAGTGATAAATGCCTCTTTACGAGAGGGAGTGGTCCCTGGCTGCCTGAAAGAGGCGGCAGTGAGACCGCTTCTGAAAAAACCTTCCTTGGACCCAGAAAATTGTAACAGCTACAGACCAGTGGCGAATGTTCCATTCCTGGGCAAGATCTTGGAACGAGTGGTTGCTGGCCAGCTCCAGGCGCTATTGGATGAAACCGATTATCTACATCCATTTCAATCGGGTATTAGGCCCGGTTTTGGCACCGAGACAGCCTTGGTCGCCCTGTATGATGACCTATGTCGGGAGAGGGACGGAGGGAGTGTAACTCTGTTGATTCTCCTTGATCTCTCAGCAGCTTTTGATACCATCGACCATGGTATCCTTCTGGAGAGGCTCACGGAGTTGGGAGTTGGAGGTACTGCTTGGCAGTGGTTCCGCTCCTACTTGGCGGATCGTCTCCAGAAGGTAGTGCTTGGGGAACATTGCTCGACACCGTGGGTTCTCCAATGTGGAGTCCCGCAGGGGTCAGTTCTGTCCCCCATGCTTTTCAACATCTATATGAAGCCGCTGGGTGCGGTCATCAGGAGATTTGGAGTGCGTTGCCATCAGTACGCTGATGACACACAGCTCTATTTCTCCTTTTCATCTTCTTCAGGTTAGGCTGTCAATGTGTTGAACCGTTGCCTGGCTGCAATAATGGACTGGATGGGAGCTAACAAACTGCAGCTCAGTCCGGACAAGACTGAGATGCTGCTGGTGGGCGGTTTCTCTGACCAGATAGTGGATATACACCCTGTTCTGGACGGGGTTACACTCCCCCTAAAGGAACAGGTTCGTAGTCTGGGAGTTGTATTAATAATAATAATAATAATTTAATTTGTGGGTCGCCTATCTGGCCAATGGCCACTCTAGGCGACGTACAATTTAACAACAATACATTACATCATAATAAAATACATCACTCAAGTAGCCTCGGTGGCACGGAATGCGTTCTACCAACTTCGGTTGGTAGCTCAGCTACGTCCCTATCTGAGCAAGGAGGACCTAACATCAGTGGTACATGCTCTGGTAACCTCGTGATTGGACTACTGCAATGCGCTCTACGTAGGGCTACCTTTGAAGACAGTTCGGAAGCTGCAGCTCTTGCAAAATTCGGCGGCCAGACTGATAACGAAGACCAAGCGGTCTGAACACACAACACCTGTTCTGGCTCGCTTGCACTGGCTGCCAATATGCTTCCAGGCCAGATTCAAAGTGTTGGTTTTGACTTATAAAGACTTACACGGCGCAGGACCACAATATCTGTTGGAACGCCTCTCCCGATATGAACCTGGCCGTACACTGCATTCTACATCAAAGGCCCTCCTCCGAGTTCCGACTCAGAGAGAGGCTCGGAGGCTGGTAACAAGAACTAGGCCCTTCTCGGTGGTGGCCCCTGAACTGTGGAATAGTCTCCCCGATGAGGTACGCTTGGCGCCGACTTTGCTCTCTTTTCGGCAGCAAGTTAAAACCTTCCTCTTTTCTAAGGCATTTTAATCCAATTTTAACCTTAATTTAGTTTTAAATTTGTTAATTGATTTTAGACTTTTCATTTTATTATATGTGCTTTTGTAGTATTATTATGGGTTCCTATTGTATGTATCTGTATTTTGCTGTAAACCGCCCAGAGAGCTATGCTAGTCGGGCGGTATAAAAATCTAACAAATAATAATAAATAATAATAAATAACCAATAAAGCCCAAAACCTCCGATTCAACTCCTAGCCTTATAAAGGGGGCCATATCAGGCCAGTCTGGGGCCGAACCAGCCCCCCCCCACTGATAGTGCTTGACTAAGGCCTACCTGACTCCACCCCATATCTGTTCTGGGTGTATGGGGGAGGGAATTTAAAGGCCCAAAAGGCCTGTACCACCTCCCCCCATAATCTGCCCTGGGTGTGGAGGGGGGACTTGAAAGACCCGAAAGGCCTATATGGTAAATGTGAAGGCTGGTCCCCCACCACCACGCAAACATTGGCTATACCCCTGGCCGCTGCCAATTGAGGGAGGCCTAACCCCAGTCCTACCTGAAGCCCTAGAATGTGCCACCACTCAAGGTTAAGGCCAGTCCCAAGGCTGCCTACACTGCCACCCAAACGCTGGCTGCACCCCCAGCCTCCACCAGTTAAGGGAGGCCTAACCCCAGGCCTACCTGAAGCCCTAGAACACACTGCCACTCAAGGTGCAAATTCCTGCAGCACCAAACAAAATAGCACCATCCACATGCGGCACACAAAATGTCTGCTGCTCTTGCTGCACACTGCTCCGTCCTCTCCAATCCGTCATCTCACGCCAAGAGGATGTTTAAGGGGGTGGTGCGGAAATAAGCCCTGATGCCCCACCACCCCACGGAGCACACTGCATGTATACTTCATGTGTGATGTGCAACTGCTGCCTTCACTCAAGATGGCGACCAGGGCTTCAACCCCTGGCCACAATTACGCCCCGACCACCCAGGCTGCACTCGGGTGAGCAGAGCAGGACTACTGGGATTCTTACAAAGAATGCTGGATTTGTTTTGAACCTCAGTCTAATCCAGGGCCATCCTAATTTATTTTTTAAAGGTGGAATGTGCTAGACTGAAGTCAAGACTACATCTGATGCAGATAGCAGACTTGGAATGAATGTGCTGAGAAATGATGTTCAAGCAAATTCTCCAAATTTAAATTTCTTTTCAAAAATCGAAATATATATTAGAGATCTTTTGAGTTTCTTCCTTCAGAGGTCTGATAAATATATTACTAAACAGTCAGTGAGATTACTTCCAGATAAGTATGTGCAGGATTGTAACCTTAGGCACCCTTACGTATGCATACTTTCCTGAGAGTAAGCCTCATTGAACACAATGGGACTTACTTCTGAGTAGACATGCATAGGGTTGTAGTGGAAGAAGATGAGCTGGAACATCCTAGAATCAATTTTTACCAAGTGAGGAATTCACTAGATGGCCTTAGGAAAGGCACTATTTTTCCCTCTCTCCAACTCTACTTCAAAATGGGGTTAACAACAACGGTCACTTAGCTTATAGGAATGAGATGAAATACATAAGGATTGTGATTAAATAAGCACGGTTGCAGAAAATGCCAGTGATTGGTTCTAACGAATATGCATCTTCTGCTCTCTAAATTCCAATAGAATCAGTTGAAGTATACGATTTCATTCATTATATATGTTATAAGTTCACAGACCTTCTCCAGTCTCTTCGACCACATGCAGCAAAGGAATTCAAATAACTGTGTGATCAATCATGAGCAGGACATGGCACTAGAGCTCAGTCTAACCTACCTGACAAGTCTGTAGTAAAGATAAAATGCAATAGTATAACCTGATCTGGTGGTAGTCAGGGGGAAGAACACAAACTTAAAAATGAAATAAAATCTAATATAATGTGCATTGACAAGCCAGGACTTAATAAAACATGAAAGTTAAATTGGAATCCGACACTCTGGGTGACAATCCATTTTAAAACAAAGGGGAAATAAATAATTGCTCTTCTTTCGACTAACATCCATAACTCTTAAATGGTTCTATGTAGTGTGCACTTCATAGTTTTTAAATGAATTTGCACAACATGATTTGTTTTTAAAGGGTTTTCTTTCTTCCATTGTTTTTCTTCAAATAGCTATTTCTCTGTGTTGGAGATAAGAAGCTTTTAATTAATCATATTTCAACAATCCTTTGTTGTGGGTGCTGGGTGCTTGGTTTCATTCAGGTTCAGATGGACGAACAGTAAGCCCAGAATCCTGTTTATTGTTGAAGACAGCATCTGAAGGCTGGTGCAAATTTTCCCCACAGCATCTCTAATTTCATTTCATAGGTTGCTGAAACTGTCAGAATAGTCAAGCAGAAAGGCCAGTCACATACTAATTGTGCACCTGAAATAACTGGAGTTCAATAGTTCTAGCGGTTATCACTGGGGTCTCCTCTGGAACCCCAAGTAAGGGTGGACTGGCCTTTCCTTGCAACAGAATGAGGTAGGAATGAGGTGGCTGAATATACTGTACTACTCCAGGCTGTGAGGAAAAGGTCATGTTTTTAAATGCTCTCTGGTATAAAAGCTCCCTGCAAGTAGACAATTAACACAGCTAAGTGGAGTGGGCTGAGTTAGAATGCTGTCTTTGATGAGCTAGGTTTCTTACTTACAGCAGGAACATTCAGAAATTGTACCACCCACTTGCACTCTGAAATGGTGCCGTTGACAGCATTCTGCTACCTCATTTTGCTTTATATGTAGACCAGGGCAATTCTCTCCTGCTCCCTTCATGTCACAATTCCATCTGTTTTTATTATTATAGACATCATTCATTTTATTGTTCATTTGTTAAAATCACAAGTTACTTTGCTATTTATTTGTTACATTTGCAATTGTTTAGTTACTATATTTGCTTTTGTTCCCACCCATATTTTACTTCCCCGCCTGCTATGTAGCAGAATATTTTCAGCTGAGGGAAAATAAAATGGGAAGAGGCTCGCCTCTGTGGTGGTGCACCAGGGAAGGGAAGATTCCCACACACATTCCTGAATATGTGGTGAATGGGCAACAAAATGGTTACTGGAAACATATTAAACCATTAATGGACAAAATTTCCTTTATTTCTCCAGAAAAATAATAATGAACATAAGATGAAACATGTCTGGAAGGTGCGTATAAACTGACCTACTTTACTGCTCTGTCAATCAGCTGACATTCTGCAATAAATTGATTTTCTTTATTTGTTGAAGCCAGAGATCAAAATAAGAGCAACTGATTGGAATTAACATTTGGAGAGCCAGGAAGAGAATATCTGAAGCTTGTATGGTGTCAAGCTGTTCAAGAGCACTGAGTGTATGAACATTATTTTTATTGGTGTGTGTGTGTTAATATAGGATTAAATATTTAGCTGATTAAGGCTGCAGTCATTGCCACCCTGGTCTCCTTCTGGGAGAAAGGGAAAGAAATAAATGTAATAAATCAATCAATAAGCAATAAACAAATCCTGACCCCTCTTACCTGGGAGTAAGCCCCATTGAATTCAATAGGCTTTATTTCTGAGTTAACATGGTTAGGATTGGACTGTAATTACACAGATAAATCTTTGAAAGATTGCAGCCCTAATTTAAGACACATAATTAGTATGCATTTCTCAGATCCTACCCTACCCTCATCCTTTGTGCTACTTTCTCACCATCACAAGAGAAAAGAACTGCAGTTAAATGCCCTCCATGCCCGCTCCAACACTGACACCCCATAAACTGATAGCAAAAAAATTGTATGCAGAAAGCCTGGTATCTGCAGTGAAAGGACTTCAGAAAGCAGGACTGGGATTGGGAATGACCTTTGCCTGATACCTGCTGCCAGTAGCAATGGGTGAATGTGCCAATTTTGGTTTCTCACGCATTGCTCATTTTTCTAGTCTTAAGTTCAGTTCTCCACATTTTCATATCAGTTTGTAAAGTCCATGGAAATTAAGCAGCATTTTAAAATGCATTTTAGTGCATTTTCCCCCAATATGCAAATGTCTGCAAAGCAGTATTGCCTAATTGTACATGTGTTATACATTGGCTGCGACAATGGACTGGATGAGGGCTAATAAGCCGAGGCTTATCCAGACAAGACTGAGATGCTGCTAGTGGGTGGTTCTTCTGACCGGATGGTGGATGTCCAACCTGTCCTGGATGGGGTTACACTCCCCCTGAAGGAGCAGGTTCATAGCTTGGGGGTTCTCCTAGAACCATCTCTGTCGCTTGAGGCTCAGGTAGCCTCGGTGGCACGGAGTGCCTTCTACCAACTTTGGTTGGTGGCCCAGCTACGCCCCTATCTGGACAGGGATAACCTGGCTTCAGTTGTCCATGCTCTGGTAACCTCCAAGCTAGATTACTACAATGTGCTCTATGTGGGGCTGCCTTTGAAGACGGTTCGGAAGCTGCAGTTTGTGCAAAATGCAGCGGCCAGATTGGTAACAGGGACCAGATGGTTTGAACATATAAAACCGATTCTGGCCCGCTTGCATTGGCTGGCTGTATGTTTCCAAGCTCGATTCAAGGTGCTGGTTTTAACCTATAAAGCCTTTCATGGCTTAGGACCACAATACCTGATGGAACGCCTCTCCTGACATGAACCCACCCATATACTATGCTCAACATCTAAGGCCCTCCTCCGGGTGCCTACTGCGAGGGAAGCTGGGAGTCTGGCAACAAGGGATAGGGCCTTCTCAGTGGTGGCCCCAAATTATGGAATGATTTTTCTGACGAGATGCACCTGGCGCCAACACTGTTATCTTTTCGGTGCCAGGTCAAGACTTTCCTCTTCTCCTAGGCATTTTAGCATGTGTTTTAAAATTGTTTTTTTTTTTAATTGTGTTTTTAAATTGTTGTTTGTATTTTAAAATTTGTATATTTGTTTTTATTGTTTTTAATTGCTGTAAACTGCCCAGAGAGCTTCGGCTATGGGGTGGTATATAAATGTAATAAATAAAATAATAAATAAATAAAATAAACTCAGAGGAAGGCAATGGTAAACGACCTCTGAATACCTCTTCCACAAAAACCCTATGAACAGAGTATCCAAAATGCAACATGAGATAGTGCTGGAAGATGAGCCCCCCAGGTCAGAAGCCACTCACCGAGCTACTGGGGAAGAACACAGGACAAGTACGAGTAGCGCTGTGACTAATGATGCAGCTTGGTCAAAGCCAAAGGAAGCCTAGAAGCTGATGCGCACAGATGATAAAGGAGAGTCTGAAGTTGTACGACTTACACAACAGGAACATGGAATGTGAGAAGCATGAACCAGGGAAAGTTAGAAATTGTCAAGCAAGAAATGGAACGTATCAACATTACAATACTTGGAGTGAGTGAATTAAAATGGACGGAAATGGGACATTTTCAATCAGGCAACTACAAAATATTTTATGCAGGAAATGAGAAATTAAGAAGAAATGATGATGTACAGCCGACTTATGGCGACCCTATGAATAGGGTTTTCATGGTAAGCGGTATTCAGAGGGGGTTTACCATTGCCTTCCTCTGAGGCTGAGAGGCAGTGACTGGCCCAAGGTCACCCAGTGAGCTTCATGGCTGTGTGAGGATTCAAACCCTGGTCTCCCAGGTCGCAGTCCAAGACCTTAACCACTTTAATAGTGAGAAGTGATGTAGCAAAAGCAATTAGGAGCTGCAATGCAAGGTCTGAGTGAGTGATATCAATGAGATTAACATAACCATCATCCAAGTCTATGCTCCAACAGCAAATGCAGAAGAAGACGAATTGGAGAGATTTTACAGAGAACTACAGGAGGAAATTGATCACACACCAAAACAAGATGTGCTGATAATCATGGGGGACTGGAATGCAAAAGTAGGGAACAGCAAAGAATTAGGAATTATGGGGAAATGTGGCTTAGGAGACAGAAATGAAGCAGGAGAAAGACTTATTGAATTCTGTGAAGCCAATAATTTGTTTCTTGCAAACACATTTTTTGAGCAACCAAAAACGAAGACTGTACATGTGGACAACACCAAATGGTCAATATAGGAATCAAATTGATTATATAATTGGTAGCAGGAGATGGAGAAATTTAAACCATAAGTAGGGATGCTGAATAATCAACAGGGAAACACATTGACTGATTGAGATGAAATAAAAGGAAGATGGAAGCAATACACTGAAGAACTCTATAAAAGAGTAGCCAGGATGACAGATTCATTCATGGAGTAACCATATGATGAAGAACCAGAAATTTTAGAATGTGAGGTAAAAGCCGCTCTTAAAATACTTGGAAGAAACAAATCACCAAGAATAGATGGCATACCAATAGAGTTGGTACAAGCTACTGAAACTGAATCTGTCCAAATTTTGACAAAAATCTGTCAAGAAATATGGAAAACTAAACAATGGCCCACAGACTGGAAGCGTTCCATATACATCCGAATTCCAAAGAAAGGGGATCCCAGGGAATGCAGTAATTATCGAACTATTGCCTTAATATCCCATGCAAGTAAAGTAATGCTCAAGATTCTACAACAAAGGCTGTTATCATATATGGAGCGAGAAATGCCAGATGTCCATTATGGATTTAGAGAGGGAAGAGGTACCAGAGATCATATCGCAAACATACGTTGGATAATGGAACGGACCAAGGAATTTCAGAAGGAAATCACCCTGTGCTTTATAGATTACAGCAAAGCCTTTGACTGTGTAGATCATGAAAAAATAAGGAATGCTTTAAAAAAATGGATTATTTGTTTAATCTATACGCAGAACATATCATACGAAAAGCGGGATTGGACCAAGATGAAGGAGGTGTGAAAATTGGAGGGAGAAATATCAATAATTTAAGATATGCAGACGATACCATACTACTAGCAGAGACCAGTAATGATTTGAAATGAATGCTGATGAAAGATAAAGAGGAAAGCACAAAAGCAGGACTACAGCTGAACATCAAGAAGACTAAAGTAATGACAACAGAAGATTTATGCAACTTTAAAGTTGACAACGAGGACATTGAACTTGTCAAGGATTATCAATACCTTGGCACAGTCATTAACCAAAAGGGAGACAATAGTCAAGAAATCAGAAGAAGGCTAGGACGGGGGAGGGCAGCTATGAGAGAACTAGAAAAGGTCCTCAAATGTAAAGATGTATCACTGAACACTAAAGTCAGGATCATTCAGACCATGGTATTCCCAATCTCTATGTATGGATGTGAAAGTTGGACAGTGAAAAAAGCGGATAAGAGAAAAATCAACTAATTTGAAATGTGGTGTTGGAGGAGAGCTTTGCGCATACCATGGACTGCAAAAAAGACAAATAATTGGGTGTTAGAACAAATTAAACCAGAACTATCACTAGAAGCTACAATGATGAAACTGAGGTTATCATACTTTGGACACATAATGAGAAGATAGGATTCCCTAGAAAAGACCAGAATGCTAGGGAAAACAGAAGGAAGTAGAAAAAGAGGAAGGCCAAACAAGAGATGGATTGATTCCATAAAGGAAGCCACAGACCTGACCTTACAAGATCTGAACAGGGTGGTCCATGACAGATGCTATTGGAGGTCTCTGATTTATAGGGTCGCCATAAGTCGTAGTCGACCTGAAGGCACATAACAACAACAAACATGTTATTTTCATCAATATACGCATTTATATGCACACTTAACTGTAGCATATAAATTTTTGTATACATTACTCGACTGGAGAAAATTCAGAGAAGTGCAAATTTTGAAGGATAGCTATATTTCAGGTCACATATATTTTTGGAAAGTGCCAAATTAGGTGTGCTTATAAATAAGAACTGGATTGAATTTTTTCCTCACCCTTAGCTGCCAGTAGACTGTGTGTGCTTAGTGGACTCAGTGTACTGACTGAAGGTTCATTTCCTCTTACGTTCATATGAGTGCTGGAGGTGACACGGTTTTGAGTGATGGATACCGAAGGCCATTAGAGCGATAAGGATTGTAGAATTATGAGCAATTTTGCTTTTTAAATCATTAGAAGGCCTTACCTTTACTGTAAACACTAATGATTAAATTTCTTTCCAAATAAATAAGAAGCATAAATTGGTTTACTTGCCAATCTTTTATTTAATTCTATTTGCATGTTTAGCACATAGTTTAAACAGAGGTAAAAGGACTGCATTTGGCACCTCATGAAAAGAAGACAGGGAGGTTGGGTGATGATGAAATTGTAATAAAACACTTCAGCAGGACCAGTCCAATAAGTGTTAACAAAACTGGAAAGTAGCAACCAGAAAACATTATTAAATATTTCCAGCTTACCCAATAACACAAAAATAACAAGATCATACTTACAAGTGCTGGTTGGTAAACCTGCGTCAGAATGCAATATTGTCAGGAAAGACTGAACAAAATATCACACAACTCTATCCTGATAATAATTCACATTCATCATGTTGGGCTGTAATGTTTCAGAGCTGCCCACAGTACTAAACTGAAGCTGGTAGAGACTTGCTGGAATAAGGCTGTTGCCTAATGAAATCTCAGCACAGAATAAGCCTTTAACTTCTAGCCCTGTTTGGAACTAGCTTTTAACAGGAGCCACATTTTACATTAAACAGAGGGGTTCAAGGGACAGAAAGTTTGGCTCTAGCTGCTGGATCACTCCTGCACAGATCAGGTCACAAGGAAAGACCTCTGCCCCGCTGCTGAGAAGTGCCAGTATGGTAGCTAAGGAGCTGCCCGGCCTGTCCTGAATTTCAGGCATGGGAGGAGGGGCAGAGATTGCTGGCCTGTGGCAGCAGAAGCAGGCAATGCTGAGGAGAGGAAGGGGCTGAAGAAGTGCATAACTATGTATATTCTAATGTCTGCTCAGAAGTAAGCCTTGCTGAATTCAGAAGGGCTTCCTTCCAGGTAAATGTAGAATTGCAGCCTAAGAGTGCGATGTGGAGCTTGGAAGAGAGGTAAGAAGGCTTTCCTGGTTTTCTTAGGTGGCAATCCAATAATGTCTACTTCAGAAGCCAGCTCCATTGGGTTTAATGGGATTTACTCTCAGGTAAGTGCATTGGACTGCAGCCGTAATTACATAATAATTATTGCCTCCCCACCCCCTTGTTCCTTTTGGCCCACTTATCTGATAGTGTATGTATGTGTGAAGAGATTCCCTCTCCTTGTACAGGCAACCTCCCATTGTTCAGGTCTGTACTGGGGCTTTTGTGTATGAATTCTCTCTCTCCCCAACAAATTAAAATAAATCAAAAGTTTGTATAAGAGGGGGTTGCAATATTGGCAAAGGCTTGTTTTCTTTGAAAGGAGTGGGGCCACAAGGGAGGAGGAATATGGTTTGAGGAGGAAAGGGGGGGACAAGGGCCCACTGATAGCCTGTGCCTGAGGGCCCCCAGAAACCTGGAGCTGGCCCTGATTACAACAGTGCTCCAGTATTTCTAATGTCTTCCAGGCTCAGTTCAAGGAATCAGTGGTGACCTATGAAGCCTCATAGGGCCTTTTAAGTAGTAATTCCCCATCTATGGAATCCTCTTCCTAAGGAAGCCCTCCTGGTGCCAACTTTGTCATTGTTTCATTATTCTGGGCATTTGGACAGCCCCAATGATTAGATACTTGCATTCTGATTATGCATTTAATTTGCTTATGTATTTTTATTACTGTATTTTTTTTTTTTTGGTTGTTTATTGCTTGGGAACCTTTTGTAGTGGGAAGCAATCTATCCATTTAATAAACCAAAACCTTAAATGGCATGTGCCCAATTTACCTAAGGAACCTTTGCCACCCCTATATTCCACCAAGTCTTTTAAGACTGGCTGGGGACACTTCCTTAAGCACACCAGTGTGCACTATGCTTAAGCACACCAATGGGGAATAGAGTAAAATGGCCCATATAGAGGATTTCTCAGAAGTTGCCACTCACCTTTGGGATTCTCTTTCCTGGGGAAGTGTTTTTCTATCTTCTGAAAAATGGCATTGTGAGGGGTAGGATAAAATAATGAGCACATTTGAATTTGTTACAAGCCTTGATATAGACAGGTTGTTAAACATATATATGTGAATACTAGCCTTATTCAGGCATTCTAAATCCTTCAACCAATGAGGGAGAGCAGGGACATAAGAAGAACCCGATTAGATCAGGCCAAGGGCTCATAGGGGTCAATCAGATGCACCATGGGAAGTCTGAATGCATGCTAGGTCTGCTGTCCAACCCCTGCCACCATGTTTGTGCACCCCCACGAATTAAATGGATAACTGCTGCAGCAAGGAGCCTTTTCTCTTCATGTAGGCTCCCCTGCTTTTCCCGGGTTGTGGAGGACACAGTGATTGGGTAGCAATGGAGCTAGAGCACTCCTCACCACTCACCCTTGTCACGGGAGGGATTTAGACTGTCTCAGAATGGGTTCCATGATTATGCATATATACATAAATACCAGGCTAGGCCAGGCATATGCTTATATAAGAACTTCTGCCAGAAGAAACAAATACTGGGCTTCCCAGAAACATCAGTAGTGAAATCTAAGACATCCTGGACATGGTTAGAACCCAAGAAGCAAGGAAGATATTACAAAAACACCCAAGAAAGCCAATGTAAATGTAAGTGCAAAGGAGTGGTTTACATTTCAAGAGGGGACTTCCAAGACCCATTGAAAAACATTTATCAGGAGCTATAAAATACAGGTATTTTGCAGAATCGTCACATGCAAATTAATAAATGCAAATTCCCAATGTCTGAGATATGCAGCAGCACAATCTGAGAACAAGAATTCAGTTGCTATGGTAACCAGGCTAATGTAATACTGCCTTTCCTCTGAGGAAGGGAAAAAATAAAAAAATGCTTAAAATTCTAATGAATTTTCTCACTAATGAAATAACAGAGAAACTGGCAAAAATGAGGTCAGCTGTGGATGCTTGTGAAGCCCCAAACGATGAAGTGGAGCAAAAACTGAGATAGATGAATGTCATATTTCTAAATAAATATAATGAAGACTAAGAAGAACACTTTAAGGTCAGTGGAAATAAGCTTCCGTGTTTGTACATTGCCCAGAAAACTGTGTTACAAGACGATTAATAAATACAGCACAATACACAAATAAAGTTCATTTGGGGGAAAAACATAAGCAGAGGTAGACTGATATTTTTCCTAACGCTTTTATGGACTTAAATGCCACCAGCGAGTGCTCAGGTCTTCTGAAATTCATCTACAATTTACTTAATATTAGCCTGGCTTACATATGCATGCATCATGACCTCAGGATCTGACTTCCCCTGTGAAAGGAATGAGGCCATGAACCTGGAGGATGAATTAGAGGGCGAGAAGGAATTGCCCTCAGAGCCAGGGACAATGTTTCCCACTGTCCCAGAATCTCTAGGCCAGTAGACACATTTTCAGTTTTTTAGAAAGTGCAGTGGGTAACAAAATGGTTGCCACGAGAGTGTGGCATTACACAAAAGTGGCTGCCATAAGACGTTGCACAACCCAAACTGGCTGCTGTGGGCAAGCAGCATAACACAAAATAGCTGCTGTGAAAGTGTGGAATAACACAAAATGGCTGGTGTGGGGGTGTGGCACAACACAAAAGTGCCGTCACATCTAAAAGAGGAGAAAAAGAGATAGGGCCACAAGATGGTGAGGTCACCCCCCCCCCAGCAATGTGAAGAAGTCACCTGCATTAGCCACTTCTGCACCATTCACAGGGATAGGTTTGCAGCTCTCCTCTCTTGCATCTCATGAAATGTGGGCACGTTTAAGACAGCATGTTAAATGCAGGAGAGGCCAAATCAGTGCAAACAGGAACTGAGCAGGAAGAGCAAACAGTCTCTCACACCTTGTGGATTCTTGAGGGAATATTTACTATGACTTTTCATGGGTGTCATAGAAGTTACCAGCAGGCACACTGGAACCCATAGGCACCATGTTGGTGATTAATGCTCTAGCACTTGATGACACCATTCTGTGAACCTCATCAGCCTGAAGAAGTCACATTGCCACCCTCTGATTCTGAGGACCCAGAAGCTCCAACAGAACCATAGTCTCCCACATACTGCAGGAATTTATGGCTGCTCATACAGACAAAGCCCTTTAGCCAGGAGAGCGTCTTCCACTGGAGGATGGAACTAGCTACCTAGACTGGGCTGCAGCCTTATTTAAGGCTCAAGTCTGGCATTATATGTTACAGAAAAAACTTTCTAAGCTTGCTCCATGGAGCTCGCCACAGAGCTTAGGCTCCCTACAGAGCTGTCCATCTTGAATACCTTGCCTTCCTCACCCTTGATCTGTACAGGGATAACTTGTATGTGTGAATGGGCAATCCCATATAGAATTGTATGTATGCAACTCTCCCCCAATGCACCTGAGATCTTCTGACATGACCCTCCCCCAAATTCCATCTTATGTGGAGGATAGATTGAGCTCAACTTGGTGTAGCAGTTCTGGAACACTCACTCATTTATTTAGTTATTTAAAATGCATATAGGTCTATTGATAAATATTTCTAACTATATCATATTTTTGTAAGCATCACACTCACTGTGAATGCATCAGTGCAGGTGCATGGGGGCAGCGGGTGGCCTTCACGCCAAGCAGAGTGGGCAGGCAAGGTGGGTGGCTGAAGTGAACAAACAGCAATGGGAATGCTTCAGCTGCCCACCTTGGCAGGAGCAGCACTGGCAGTAGTCAAAGGGGGTGAGAGGTGAGGGCACCCGGTGAGACCAGGTCGCCCCACAGGACAACTCCCCTGCAGCACGAACGCTTCAGCCACCTGCCTCAGCGATGGGGGCGGCGGTGGCAACAGCAGGCATGCATGCAGCGGTGGCTGAAGCATTCACACAAGTGGAACAGGCAGGTCAGGCAAGCGGCTGATGCAGCCAAACTGCAGTGTGAATGCTTGGTGACAAGGAGGAGGGTAGGAGTGCCTTGGAGACTTGTGGGGAGGGCAGGGGGGAAGATGCCTTGATGACCTTCAAGTAAGAGGTGCCTCGGCAACCTGGGGGAAGGGGAGGTGGGAGGTGACTTGGCGATGTGGGGAAGCGGAGGGGTTGGTGCACAAAGCACACAGGGGCAGAGACCCTAGTATAATTATATTTATAATAATCACCCTGTATCATTGTAATGGTGCAATATTATATGTGTTGAGAAGTCAATCCCACTATAATCATTGAAGCCTACTTGCAGGGGGTGGAGCAATTCAACACCCCATCTGCCATACTGGATGGGGCTTGGATGCAGTAGAGGTAACCTTCTCAATCAGCCTCTGTTGGTTGGGATTCTCTGTCAGCGAGAAGTGTTCCAGTGCACCCACTCAAAAGTGGCTGCATCTCTCTGCCAGTGGGAGCCAACAGAAATCCCCAAGATAGGATATTTTGCAGAGTGAAGCTAGGCTTGCATGGGATCTGCTGGACCCTGCTGCCATCACGTGATCCCAATGGCTCTGATCTGGGTCTCCTCATTGTGCCAGTCTGGGACATGGTGTGGTGAAGGAGCTTTTCTCCTCCCCCCATCTTCAGCTCTGGACAGCATGACTGCTGCTCTATCAAGCAGCACAGCTGCTGGCCAGAGATTCGGACTGCACTGTGCATATGACTGTAGGCAACTTGTACACCAGACTACTATAATACTCCATACAGAGGGCTGCCTTTAAAAACAGTTCAGAAACTTCAGTTGTTACAGAGTGCAGACACCAAGAATCTAGCGGGGACCAAGCGTTCTAATCTTATTGCACCAATTCTATGCCACTTTCATTGGCAAGCTGTTTGCTTCCAGGTTCAATTTACATTGCTGAGTTTAACTTTTAAAGCCCTGAACAGTTTTTGAACCAGGCTGTTTGAAGGACCACATGAACCCCTATTAATCTGCCTGGGGCCTGAGATCAGAGCCCTGCTCTCTTCTCTGGCCTACCATCAAGACAAGAACTCTCAGATTAGTCAGTACTAGAGACAGGGACATTTCAGTGGTAGGGCCACTTTTCTGCAGTTCCTTCCCTTGGGAAGTCTGCATGATTCCTTCATTGCCATTTTTAAAGCAGCTTTCAGTAACGTTTCTGTTTCACTCAGCTTGTTATTGAATTCTGTTGATTTTATGTTGCTCTGATATTTTAGGTGATGCTGTTCTGTTTTTTTAACTGTTTTAATTGTTTTGCTTATTTGGCATATTGCATTGCAAGGGTAGACAATGTGGTGCCCTCCAGACCATTGACTACACTGGCTGGGGCTGATGGGAGTAGGAGTCCAACAAGGTCTGGAGGTCACTACATTGGGTACCCCTCTTGTATGGCATGTTGGCTTTTTGTGTGTGTAAGCTGCCTGTGAGGGTTTACCCTATACGGTGTGGTATAAATATATATTAACCGAAAACAACAAGAAGGAATACCTTTCAGTACTTGAGGCAGAGGATCATCTGCCAATAATCAAAGGCTGAGTAATTAAGGTATGTGAATGTGTGTGAAACAGCCTATAGGCTTCTGATGGTCCCTTATATAGGAGTCAGTGGGCCACAGGAACTACTGGAACACTTCAATGCTGCTCTGGGAGTTCAGTGTTGGAAAGTTAAAAACAGCTTTTCACATGTTTTCCATAGAAAGTAGACATTTTTCAGTGTGTGTGATTCATTTTCCCCTTTACGTGAAGATTTCTACAGTAAAACTCATACCACTTTGAGAAACAGGAGGAGGAATGCTAGAACAGTATCAATTAGCAGTTTTGAATTTCTTTAAGGTATTTTTCTGAAACAAATTTAAAACACTTCAGCAGCTTCAAATATGTGTAGCGTATCCTGCCGCATACAATAAAGTTGTTGGTAACTGTGGCACTCCAAGCAGGCAGTATTTGAAGTTGCCATGATTTTTTGCACAGAGTACTAAACTTCTTTGAGGCTGTTCTTTCCCTTGAATATATTTGAATAGGTTAGCTCAAGTTAGAAAGGTGAATAACACTGAAGGCTTTGAAAGGAAAGCACATTGTACTTTCCACTTGATATGGTAACAGCTGAATGGAGTTGGCTAACCCATGGCCCTCCAGATGTTGCTGGATTAGAAATCTCATTGTCCCTGACCATTGACCATGCTGGTCTGAGATGATGGGAGCTGGAATCCAGCAACGACTGGAGGACCTAGGTTTCCTGCCCCTGAGCTAATGGAAGGGTGAACTGCACTCCTATATGAGATATAAATAGGATGAAAATAGTCAACCACTTATTGTATAGTTGCTGCTTGATTAACACAAGGTTAATCCAGAGCTTGGAAAAGTTACTTTTTTGAACTACAACTCCCATCAGCCCAATCCAGTGGCCATGCTGGCTGGGGCTGATGGGAGTTGTAGTTCAAAAAGTAATTTCCCCAAGCTCTGGATTAATCTAGTCTAGACAACACCTACTTATTGTGCACACAACCTTGCACCACTACCCCAGAAGATGTCTGGTAAATTTCTACAATATTCCAACTGCATTGAATATTTCTTTGATTCATTGTTGCAATCAAATTATGTCAATCCTGGTCTACTCTATACAGCCATATATGACCGTAGGACATTTGTGCATTTTTGTGGATATATCTCATTTTGTAAAGCAGGTTTCGTTCTCTGAACGTGACAATTTAAAACACAGATAAAGTGTATATATAAGTACAAGGACTGCAGCAAAGGGATAGTATGCAAACTACGTACAGGCTTTCATATATAAGTTTATTTTGCTGCATGTACTATTTTCCCTATAACTTGAACACCTAATGTGAGGGGTAGAAGGCTTTGTCAGTTTTGGTGCTTGTTTTTCCAATCTTAAATTCAGTTCTGCAGCAATTTGTGCTTTTTATTAAATCCTCATGAAAATGCTTCAACATTTTAGTGCAAATGTCTCCTAATAAATTTCTCCACATTTTCGTATGTAGTTTTGACCATTGCACACATTTTTGCAAGCAACTTCTCCTAATATAATGCATTTTTATATGTTATTTTCACTGATATGTTCACTAGCATGCACACTTTCCCCCTAAGATATGCATTTTGGTAAACATTGCTTGGAGAACTGTATCAAAAAATCCAGATAAGCATGAATTTTGAAGGGTGTCTCTGTATCGGTTCATATATTGTTTCAGAAAGTGCAAAATTCTGGCTTTAAATGTGAACTGAATTGAATTTCTCTTCCATCCCCACCTTATATGCACTCATTATAAGAGAAGACACGACTCTCCCTCCCTCTAGGACATAAAAGTCTGAGCTGAGCTAAAAAGCTTAGATTTTCCTTGTTGTGTGATTTCGGCAGGAAACACAGTTTAACCAAGATTTCTCTCACCATTACCTTTCAGCGCTATCTTGTCAATAATTAAATTACAATCTTTTCAAAGGAGGGAAGTGAAGTGACATTCACTGGAGGAGGAGGAGGAGGAAAGGTTTGCACATTTTGAAGCAAAATGTGCTAACGGTGTGATCCCTGAGATTACCTCAGCTACATGGGAGCTAATATAGCATGTCTCCTGCCTGTACTGCTCCAAGAATGTTGTGAGGGGAAGGGCCATAGCTCAGTAGTAGAGCCACCACTTAGTATGCAGAAGGTGTCAGGCTCAAACCCTGACATCTCCAGGTAGGACTGGGAAAGGCATTTGGGGAACCCTGGAGAGCCACTGCCAGCACTAAGTGTCATGGACTGATGCTCTGACTTGTTCCTATGTTCCCCAGTTCAAAATGGCACAGGAAGATCCTGCAGTTACTTACAACTACATCCTGTGTTGGCACTGTGTTCCCCCAGCCGGCAGAAGCTCATACAATTTATGAGATGGGAAGATGCCGCACTCCACTCTTCTCCCACATGGCCTATGGCTTACAAGGTTACTAGTATAATGATCATGCAGGATGCCCAGTTGTGTGGAAGGCCTATGCATGTACAGCCGTATAACCGAAGAGGTCCATTTCATCCCTACATCTGAATAAGCACTCATAAGGTTACACTGTAAGAGAAATGTCTGTACAGAAGCAAATATTCAAACAGAAAAGGTACTCAATGGTCTTGAAGCAAAAAATGGAATTGGAGGCATATTGTGGGGAGTGGAAGAAAGTGGAGCTCAACATTTGTATATCATCTTTCTTCACACTGGCTCGCTCTCCAATAGAGATGGGGAAAAAAATTGCTTGCAGTTTCTCGCAGTTTCTTATTTTTCTGGTCTTGTCCCATTTCTGTATCAGTTTGTTAATTTTAAAAAACTTGCAAAAATGCATGCTTTTGTGTGCATTTCTCTAAATATATGAACTTTTGTAAACAATTTTGTGCATATTTTTGTAGTCTTTTTTTTGGCTGGAGAGCTACAAATTTCAAAGGACAGCTGCATTTCATTTTGCATATTAGTTCACGAACTGCAAGTTAAACAGGTTTTCATTAATCATGAACCTATTTCTCTTTCAGTTCCTACTCCTAGTTAGCCTACATCATCTAAATCAAAATGATCATCTTTGCCTCACTTCAGAAAAAAAGGAAAGGGACTCAAGGATCAGATCACAAAACATTTTAAGCCTTGTGTAATTTCAAAAATGTGAAAGTAGAAGCCCTGGAGAACAAATCATTTCCTTTTGAGAAGTGTCAGTGAATGGTAGTAGTAAATACCAGCTGTTCCAGTCTCAGGGGATGTACCCTTTAGTTTGTGAGCTTTAGAGCACTCAGACTAGGAAGTGTTTAATTATTGCTGCATTATTGATTTATCACCCATAGGTTATATTCCATCCCCCCCTTTTATTTTGTCAATGTCCTCCCCACCCTTGTTTATCTTACAGAGGAATTCTCAGCATGTCTAGTCTCAAGTAAGGCCTACTGACTTTAATTCAGCTTACTTCCAAGTACATGTGCTGAAGATTTATTTATTTAATTTATTTATTTATTGCACCGAAGCTCTCTGGGCAGTTTATAGCAACCCAAAACATTAAAACAAATATACAATTTAAAACACATATTTTAAAAACAATTTAAAACACAGGGAAGTAGCTTCAAATATGTGATGCCATGATATAGAAGGCAGGCATATGTGACTCTTAAGATCTGAGTATGAACATTAATCAGGACCAACTTCATTCTCATTTAGTGATGAAGGTAGCTCTACTACCCTTACCTCCAGTACATAGGTAATATATATGCCGGGCATTTCATCTCCACACCTGACTGCGTGGTGATCTGGTTCATGCGTTCTCTTAAACTTTTGAAATATATATATTATTACAATTTTGTAAAAGTTAAAGAATTTGAAATAGAAACAAATTAGAAGAGAGAAGAGATTCCTGAGAGCAAATAATAAACCTTCTTTCATAGGAGAGGTAGGGATGAGTTTGCAGGGCCTCTCCATCAGCTCTGTTGAAAACCCCCAGCAACATTTGATTCCTGTTGTCCAAATTTTCCCAGTCCTGCAAGATCTCTGTAACTGAAGAAATAGAGCCTGAACTTGTTTTTTAAATTCCTCCCTCCCAGTTCCTTTTGTGACATGTCTCTTAGACTGTGAGCCTGAGGGCAAGGACTGTCCTAGCACTGATATTTGTAAGCTGCTCTTGGAACCTTTCTGGCTGAAGGGCAGGATAAAAATACAGATGATGACAATGACGGCCGTGATAATGATAATTCCTCCATGGGTTTTTATCCTAGAGAGTGTCTTTCTCACAGTGGGCTCCTACTGGGAGGAAGGGCAGGTATAACAACAACTATTATTATTAACAACAACAACAACAACAATAATATACAGTATCTGTCTGGGGTTGCAATAAACTTAGAATGCAAGGATTGCTGTTGGGAAACAGGGAATATGGCCCTTCATGTCTTCAAGTATCCCCATGGAGTACCCAGCTCATGCAAGAAATTATCTGTGTTGTGGAGGGGAGTCCACTCCTCCCATCACCCAAGCATGCTGCTTTCCACTGTGAAAATACGGCTGCTTTCACACTGCACTTTATTATGTTATTCTGATGATTTCTTACCTGGTAATTTGCACAATATATTTGATATTTCACATGACATGCAAGCTAATTCCGGAAATCTTGTGGAATATAGTGAAAGTTTAGTGCTAGTTTTTGTGATAAATAATACCAGAAATAATCTGTTTGCAAGCTTGGGAACCCAGAAAATGGTGGGAGTTTTTCACTAACTACAGACGCTCACGTGACAGGCATCCCAGCATGCAGTGCGTTCCCACCCTTTAGGCATGCAGGGTTTTTTTGCCTGATGAAAATTGTACCAGTATTCCAGCGTAGGTAGCAGCAGCATTTCCAATGGACATGCCTGTGTCGATACAACTAAAAAAAATTAGTATGTCAGATGCTAAAGGGAAAGGAGTTGCATGGCGACAGGATGAGAACTTACACCTCCTACACAGTGAGGAACTACAGTGCTCGTGTGTATAATGGGTGAGGGATGAAAACAAGACATCGTTCATTGCAGTCACGTGAAAAATATTTGTGCAAAATGCCAGCATATTGGCCGAAAAAGCTACTGTTTCTTAACTGAACAGGTACTGCAGTATGAAAGGAATTTTAGAAATCGGGGCAGAAGCGCAGCCATTTTAATCCATTAAACGAACGCAATAAGCCCCATGCCTGAAAGCAGCCTAGATGAACTGAGCGGCTACATTCCATTTCATTTCCCATGAATCAGATTCCAATTACTTTCCATCAGCCTTGCAGGGAAGGCAAACTCTCTCTATTCTGTGCACAATGCAGCAGCATGCCTACAACACGGCTGTAGCCATTCTAGCATTTCAGCTTTTTCTGCCAAATGTGCTCCTAAACAGGGCCGGCCAGGGGGCAGACAGGTTGGGCCCTGGCCAAAGACCCCTGCAGCCCAGAGGGGGCCCTCCTTAGGATAAGAGGGTAGCACTCCCGGTCTGCGATCCGTGGCAGAGTCAGCTCCTGACCCTGCTGTGGATTGTGGAGAGGGAGCTCCCAGGCACCTCCCCCCATAATACAGTCAGTGCAGGCCATGCATGCCCCATCTACCGCTATTGCTCCTGTAAATGACATGCTTGCTATTCACACCAGCCTGCCATCAACCAAGATGGCAGCAGAGGCTTCCCTAAGGGGCTGAAGCCCCCACCGCATCTTAGTTGATGGCAGGCATGCGTGCTCAGCACACACATGCCTGCCATCAACTAAGATGGAGACAGAGGCTTCCCTAAGGGGCTGCTGTCCCTGCCACCATCTTGCTTGATGGCAGACATGTGTGCACAGCGTGCACATCATTTACAGGTGTGTTAGAGGTAGGTGGGACATGCGGGCCAGTTTATTAGCCCCATGTGGCCTGTATGGAGTGGTTACACTACTATCCTGGGGCAGGCTGGTGCCCCAGGGCCCAGAGTTGCCTGGGGCTGGCCCTGCTCCTAAGCATGCTTAGGGTTGCCATATTCCAGTTCCACAAATCCGGGCAGGCTAATTTGCATATTATGTAAATTATTTGCATATTATGTAAATTATTTGCATATTATTTGCATATTATGCATATTATTTGCGTATTAATATTTGGACTGTCCAGTTGTTTTGTTTTTGTGCCTAGGAATTACTACCAAAAACTGGGGAAAGATGGGAGAAATCTTTTTTTTAAAAGCAACATTTTCAGCCTTAAATGCCTAGACTCTAGTTTCCAACACTATGGAGTATTTATTGATTGATTAAGAGGATTTATATCCTGCCCTTCTGCTGTTAAAAACAGAGCTCAGCACAGCTTACAAATATAATAAAAACAATAAAAATACACAATCAATATAAAAACATAATAAAAACACAAAATAGCAACAAACATAAAGTAAGTCAGGGCAGCAGTACAGTTAACCATATACGATATATTTCAAAGATGTGGTAGGTGGAGAAAAGCGAGAAGCCAAAATGTTAGGAAAAGGAGTCTTTCACACTACATGCTCAGTTCTAAATACTGTTGCAGCAAGTTTTACAAGTTCCTCCAGTATTCCACTGGTTCAGGCACTCAGACATTCAAAGTATCTGTATGTTTCTTAGGTTTTATAAAAGCATAGCTTTGCTTAACTCAAAATTTATTCTCCCTTTGATCAACCACATCTACACAGGTTCCACCTCCATACTCAAAATGAAACTGGGCCTGGAAGTGTGCAACAACCCCACACATACCTTGCTAATTACATTACCAATGCCAGGATGTCTGTCTTATTGACTACTCTCCTGCTCCCCCTCCCCCACCGGGCATCATGAAAGACCCAGTGCTGGGCTCAGAAAGAAAATAAATATCTGGTCCTCTTCAAAGTACTGCTAAGCCTCTTGTTTTAATTAAAATAATAAATATAAACTCTTGCTCTTATCACTAATGGGAGTTAATTATCTTGCATATACTGCTGTTGCTTCTATGGCTGTAACGGAGTGAGGTTAAAGATAAGTGAAATGCAAATAGGAAAAAAAAACACAAAAGGCAGTATCACTTTCCTAAATGTAATACCATACCAACCACAACAAGATTCCTGTGAGTAAGGCAGAAAACTCAGCATCCCACAACCAGTCAGGATTCATAAGCAAAAACCAAAAATATGATAAATGAAGAAATACTTATATAAGCATGACTATCAAATATATTTATTATTTACACAAACTGTAAAGATATTTATAGTGCAATCCTAGGTTTATTTATTCAGAAGCAAGTCCCAGTGTATTCAGTGGGGCCTACTCAAACAGGGACAGAAATGCAACCTCAAGTGATAAGCAACATATGGGATTAGCATTGCTTTTACAAAAAGCAAGTATTGGGAAGGTTTTCAAAACACTGCCCAAGATCTGACTCCCGCACACAAGAGGAAAAGAAACTGAAATGTATATACTTACCCAATTTATGAGATTTTCAGATAAACGGGGGGGGGGGGAACCACCATTTTGTTTTCTATACACTGCCTCAGGTCAATGAAACTGAAACAATCCTGGCTTTTCTGATTGGCTGCAATGCTGAACGGGCGGGGTTAAAGCTACGAAGTGCTAGTACTGTTTAAAGAAAGATTTTACAGTCGGGGGGGCGGCTGACGTTTTTATGTATATCTCGAGAACTGGACCACCTAGAAACTTAATCTTTTTTTTAAATTAAAGGTGAGAATCTGGGCCACCTAAGGGGCTAGCCGGGCACCGGGTGGCATGCAAAGAATCCGGGTAAAACCCGGCTAACCGGGCAATATGGCAACTCTAAGCATGCTGGACTTACTAGCTTTCACTGATCTTTAGGAACCAACACACACACACACAGAGAGAGAAATGAGCACACACCCCAGCCCCATGCTTGCTGTCTTTTTTTACTGCTACTTCTGCCATAGCACTTTGGTAATAGTGAACTGCACGTTTGGCTCCTGAAACCTGCAAACAAGTATATAATGCATGTTCTCTCTCTCTCAGTAATTTACATCAAGATAGGAGGGCAGTGAATTTTTTTAAAAAAAACCCTCCCCAAAATTGTATTTCCAAGGGAGCTCTGTGCCATTTAGCGGCAAAATTAAAGACGGAAATGTTAACAATACAGTCTTAGGTTGCTAATGGGAAGAACACGGCTGCCATTCTGCTTTTGAAAGGACAGCAAGCTCCAACCACAAAATAAATGTTGCCTGCAAACAGGCTAATGTTTAATCAGCAGGACGAGCTGTTCTGTAAATGACAGATGTTAACAACTGGCTTCCAACTTTTGTGTGGCCAGTTTACAATTCAAAGCCAAACATAATGCCAGTGCTTGGCATTGCCATCCTTGTGATCATTAGCAATCTATATGAGTGAAGGTATTGTCACAACTGAGTTGCCAATCCTAGGAAGCAATCTTTCTTTTTTTTCCAGATTTAGCCCCTTGTTGTTCCACCCCATTCCTTCTGGAAAAAGACTAGATGTGACAAAGAGCATTGGGCTGCTGCCAGAAATGGCAATTCTGTGCTGAGGTTCTCCCTTCCTAACGTCTAGTTCCAGTTACTAAGGCTGTGCACAGCACCCTGACCCAGTCTGACATGGGCCCGCCGACCCTACATCTACCCTTGAATCAATTGAGGGTGGGGCTAATGTTTGCTTAGCATCTTCTTCCCTGCTGACTGACAGGAGAAGGGTTCAATCCTGTGGGATGCAGGATGCTTCTTTCCAAGTGTCTTCCCCACAGGGATGGGGCTTGAAAAGTAGCATCCTGCAGGATTGAATCCCAACTCCCCCTCCCCAAATACCTTCTCGCCAGGCCTCATCATGGCATGTTCCCAGGCCCCACTGCAATGACAACCACCTGGATCTATGGCCATTCATCATAGTAGGGCCTGGGTCAACCCTTGGCTCTGCTGGGCAGGGCTGCCTGTTTGCTTCTCCCCAGCCAGGGACTGGCTCCTCCAGCACCTCTGGCGGTAGTAGGCCCAGGCATTTGTCATGGGAATGGGCCATGAGGAGGGCTGGAGGGGAAGGGATTCAGCAGGACACTCCTTTGCAAGCACCTTTCCTGTGGGGAAGGCCCTTGCGAAAAAGCACTCTGCACTCTGCAGGATTGAATCCTCTGTTCACCAGCTGGCTAGTGGAGGGCTTGATCCTGCGGGGTGGTACTTTGCTTCCCTGCGGGGAAAGTGCTTGCAAAGCAGCACCCTAAGCTCCACAGGATCAAATCCTTTGCTCAAGTAGGTGAGCAGATGAGTCAGTGTTGCTGGGGTCTGCTTCCTCAGTGCATTCCCTGGGGGGAACACACTGATAAAGCAGACTCCTGCAGCCTTCCCACCCAACATCCCACCGGAGCAGCCCTGGAACACTCTGGGTAGCCTGACAGATCCTGATTGGTCTCCACCAGATTCAGCTGAAGCCCAGATCCACCTGAATCAGTCCAATTTGGCCTGGCTTTGTCCAAATCTGCCCTACTAATTACTAAGTAGCAGCTAGCATAGTGGGCCCACCCTCCTGACATTGGCATTGCGGCAATTTACTTGGGTGGGGATGGGGCAGGTAGCAGCTAAGTCAGAGCTGTGTGGACATATCATCAGAGCCAATCTGCCACTGAATCAACACAACCCTGCCCTAGAACCACCCAGGTAAGCTGCAGTGGTGCCCGTACAGGAGAGTGGCACAGCACCACAATTATTTTGTGTCTAGACATCATTGCAATGTTTCCTTATGCACACTATCATCAGCCAATGGTGTGGAATGGAGACGGGGAAACTCATAACATAATGAGAACAGAATACAGGAAGAAATATATGGAGCTGCCTTAGACCAGTCAGACCATTGGTCCATCTAGCTTAGTACTTTCTACATTAACAGTCACCAGTTCTCCAGGGTTCAGATCAGAGTCTTTCCCAGTCCTAACTGGATATGCCAAGGATTGAATCTGGAACATTTTGCATGCAAAGTATGTTCTGTTACTGAGCTATGGCCCTTCCTTACAAATATTTACAGATGCCACCATCTTTGCACCCCTCCCTGGGCCCATCTGGGCTCAAAGAAGTGAGCTCTGCATCAGCAGAGACAGCCAAACACAAATCGCTACAAAGGTAATTGAACTACTTGTGGTATGTTGAACTATGGCACTATGCATTATGGAAGGGAGGGGAGAACTCAGCAAAGGGCTGTCATTTTCATTTGCAAAGCTGTTTTTTTGGGGGGGTAGTGTCTAGTTCTGCCCATAGATTTTGGTAATCTGGTAAGGGGTCCCCATCCTATTACAGCTGAAAGGAGTCCACAACCTGGAATTAAAGTGAGATAGCTACTGTGGCCTCAGTCAACATGAATAATGGCCAGGGATGATGGCAGCTAGAGTCCATTAACATCTGGAGAGCACTACATTGGCTACCCCTGGTACAGGGCATCAAGGTACCTAAGCATCTTTGGTTGAGATACTGACATACAATGATCGAGGAGTTCCTTCAGAGGCACACTGGGGGAACCTGGAGGCAGAGGTTGTCAGATGGGTGGAAACATGGGGAACACACAAATCTAGGCTACAGAAGTCACTCGTTGGCCTCTCCCTCTGTGTAATGCTCAGGACAGACAGTGAACAGCATGGAACTTTCAGCTCTTCTTTCCCATTCATAAGGCCCGAGGTTCAATCCCTGGTATCTCCTATTAAATGATTCAGATAGCAGGAGTGCGGGAGAGTTTCTGTGACCTTGGGAGGCTGCTGCGGTCGGCAGTACTGGGATAGATGGACCCACGACCTGACTCAGAACAAGGCAGTTTTATATGTTCTTCCAATGTTCAAATGCTGGCAGTGGCAAAAACTTGCAGGCAAAGAGAGGATTAAAGGGCATAGCAATTGGACACTGTTTATATTGTCTTCCATGGCTTCTTCTTTTGCCCCTTCTCTCCACTTCCCACCCCCCCATAACTCTAAGCTTTTGCTATGTGGAGTGAATGCATTTCTCCTCCATCCCTAGCCCAGACCTCCTCCTCTTCTCCGTTTCTTTGCTTGTTTGAATGATATAATCTAGAACTTGTTGGATGGAGCTGATGGGAGTTGTAGTCCCAGGTTCGTGAAGGCTGATGTAGAAACTTACAGAGAGAATAATGAAAAGAATGGTGTTGGAGGTGTGTTGTTTCATCTGAAATACCAACACAAAATGAAACATATTTATATTCAATGGGGACCTGTTTCTTGTCAGTACTACTGCATGAGGTAGATAATCTGCTTTGTCATATTTCTTTCCTCCCTCCTAGATACTTGCCAGCAGCTCTAAGCATCATGATCACACTTCCCTTATCAGAACGCAAAATCTGCCAGCAGCCAGCTGCACTTAAGCTTCTTTTCCTTAAGAAGAGAGAAAAAGAGTCAAAAGAAGGAAATACTAGGAAATGACAAATTAAGGGAAACAGAATGACGGTCTGATTTTCTAGACAAGATGGGAGCACTGAAAATATTGCTAGTGGGTTGAGTGTTCTTCCAGAAACTGGGAGGTCCACACTAGCCTTGAGCACTTTGGCATCCCAACATCCTCAAAACTTCCCCTCTTCTTGTGGACCCTCCTCTTTGGAGATGTGTGAAACTCTCCTGAAAATGTTTGCAAATATGGAACAGGTTCAGAGGAGGGCAACAAGGATGATCAGGAGGCTGAAAGCAAAGCCCTATGAGGAGAGACTGAAAGAACTGGGCATGTTTAGTCTTGAGAAGAGAAGACTGGGGGGAGATATGATAGCACTCTTCAAGTACTTGAAAGGTTGTCACACAGAGGAAGACCAGGATCTCTTCTTGATCGCCCCAGAGTGCAGGACATGGAATAATGGGCTCAAGTTGCAGGAAGCCAGATTTCGACTGGACATCAGGAAAACCTTCCTAACTGTTAGAGCCATACGACAATGGAATCAATTACTTAGAGAGGTAGTGGACTCTCCGACACTGAAGTCATTCAAGAGGCAGCTGGACAGCGACCAGTGAGGTGGCTTTAATTTGGATTCCTGCATTGAGCAAGGGGTTGGACTCGATGGCCTTATAGGCCCCTTCCAATTCTACTGTTCTAAGATTCTGTGATGTCCATAAGGAGCCAGACAGCTTATTTAGGCAGCATTTCCTGCCCTCATCCTTAGTCTTCAGCCATCTGAAGCAGGCAGCTGTTCACTCCAAGTCCCTCTGAGGCAAAGGAGTGGAGCTAAAAAGTTGGACCATGTTCAGTCCATGATGGAGGCAAATCCTCCCTTGCTGGCAGTTGCCAGGCAACAGCTCCCGCCAATGTCCTCTGGGGCACAAGAGTGGGGCTGAGCAGCTTGAACTCACTCAGCCCAAGATGGAGACATCCTCCTTTACTGGTAGTTGGCAAGTCCCAGCAAGTTCCTCTGAGGCAAGGGAGTAAGGCAAGGGTCAGGAACCTTTTCGGCCAGTGTGCCAGATCATCTCCTCACCCATTGGTGGGCCAAACCTGACAGGTGGGTGGGGCTGCTCCCCTGTCCATCACCTGATGTCATAATGATGCCAGGTGATGCTGCACTTTGAACCCCCAATTGTTTGGAACTTCAAACCGCAATGCTGGACTGTTTGAAATATCGGGGGGGGGGCTTTGGAAGCAGCTTCATGCCTTGCTCAAGGAGGGGGAAGCGATTTCCATTCTGTGAACGCCACTTCTCCCTCCCCATGCAGCGTAAAGCTTTGCACAGTGTCTGGCATGGCTCCTTTAAACTTCCAATTTCTGAGGTTTAAAGGAGGTGTGTGGGGATGGAGAAACGGTTTCCATGGAATGGAAAGTGCTTTCCCCTCCTTGAGCATTGCAAACTGCTACTCCTTGTCAGCTGATGGGTGGTTCGGAGTGCATCTTGCTCCAGCAAAGGAACAGCGGTAGCCCACTTTAGCTTCAAATCGATCCTTTGAAGCCCCACTTTACCCGCCCCATACCTGTCATATATGATGTCAGGTGTAGGGTGAGTAGGCAGGGCTTCCCCCAAAAGAGCCCCGTGGAACAAATGGGGAGGCTTGGCGGTCCAAGTCTGGTCCTTGGGCGGGAGGTCCCCCACTCCTGTGGTAGGGCAAACACCTGGAATTCACTCAACTCATGAGCGAAATATAATCAATAGGGCTGACTGTTTAGGTCACGTTTGTTTACTTTCTAAAGTTATTTCTGTCTGGCAGGCAAAGCAGTTCACTGTACATACTGATGGGTGATTTTTAACACACTTCCACAAATGTCCAGGAAAAAAAGGGTTACCGTGATAAAAGGCAAAAAACAAAACCACCCTCAGTGGATTTGCCTGGCTAGCAATGGCAGATCAGTGGCTTGCCATGTGGTAAGAGCCACGATGGGGAGCAAGTTTGCTTGTTCTTGGAATAAAAGCATTCTTGTACCTGGGCAGGGAGGGGAGTGGAGCCCAGGAATTGGGGAAGGAGTGCAGATGGTTTTATAGGCTGCTTTAAATTCTACCATCCTATATTTCTGTTATTCTAGGAGCCCCCTGTAAGCTGCACTGAGCTCTGTAAAGGAAGAGTGGGACAAAAGTGGAGTAATTAAATAAATCTGAAAAATAAGCATACTCACCCCTCTTTCCCAAGGGACAAAGCAGTCATGAGAAGTGGTGGTGTTGCGGAAGCACTATACTATTTTTCCTGAATCTGTGAGCCAGCGAATCCCAAGATGTTACTTGTGGCAAGTCAGATGCAGAGAATAGTTCTCAGAGGGAAACTTAGTTAAATGTTCCAGCTGCTGTGCGAGAGCTACAGATACAGATCCCATTATATGCTAATATATGACTTATGCACAGAATTCCCAGACCTTGAGAAACTGCAGAGCTTAACCTACAGTTAAATCTTAATGAGCTGTTCTACTGCATTGTAAACCTGACAGGAAATGGTTTACCAGTTTACCAAAACTGTTTTATAGCAGCTCACCATACCTGTTGCCATTGCGTGCCATAGAATCTCTGCCCCACACACTGATCCAGGTGACTACAACACTACGCAAAATCAATCCCGATTTCTTTTTGTGCATTTGTATTTTCACTTTGATGCAGGACACGCAAATCCTTGGGCGTTGAAGCTCTCCACCATTTTTCATGGCCATTCCAAACAGTTTCAAGATTTTCTGCATGCATGACAGAGATTCAGGACCAATTCGTTCATTTAAATCGGCAAGCTGAAAATGTGTGTTTAGCGGGATCATTCAGAATCCAGCATATGCTGTTAGCAACTGCTTGGGACTCGAAGGCATATCCTACGGAGCAGGCAGGGGGATCTTAGCCCTTGAGTTATATATGCTAAAAATGAGTAGGGTATTTTTTAACCAAATGTTGGGTTTAGGTTATACCAAGTGTGGAAGTGCAGACAGTACTTATACAATACTGAGATCACAATATATGATTGAGCAGGCCAAATTTTAGAAACTAAATACATTTCTTAGATACCTCTGGACATACATCTGAGTGACTTTTATGCTCTTCCAGATGAGCTTTCAGATACCCACACTGAACGTGAAATCTAAGTATTTGGGTATGTGATAATGTTAATGATTTGAAAGGTATGATTTTTGTAATGCATCGCTAATGGCTGTCACAATGATAGAACTAAGTCAATATTGCTTGCTTGCTTTCTTTTTTTGGCTGGCTCTGTTGTTAGAGTATGATTTCAAACATGTGATGCTATGCCTCCTAAAGAGCTGATTAAATATAGCACTGTAACATTTCGGTGGCAATAGTAATAATAAATATATTGTGGCTTTTTATCATATTCATACATGAGATTTTATGTATTTACTTTAAACAATTACACCCCGTTGTTTTTAAAAATTGTTTGAGTTAGTTAAAAACGTATAATAAAAGCTATGAAATGCAATGAAAAATAAAATCAAAGTCAAGAAATTCCACTTGGACTTTTTGCTCTTGGTTCAAGAAAGTCTACAGCTGACCTTATGCTAATCAATAGACTTTTGCTAACATGGGGTTTTCTCTTCTAAATACCTAAGTGTAGACATTTCTGATAAGCATCTTCCTATATTCCAGTCACGTGCACTCAGAAATAAGCTCATTGTGTTCAATAAGACTTACTTGAAAGTCAATAGCCCTGTCCAGGTGTTCGCCTCCATGCAGTCTCAGAACATGTGGAAGAGTGAGGATGTGTATGCCAGTCTTGCCCCCAGTGTCACTCTTCCCATTGACCCCATCACTGACCATTCTATGTTGAGTGGGAAAATCTGAATGGGGAATCTTTGTGCATTTGGATGAACATGCTTTGGAAACCTTGTGGTGCATGGTCCCTGATTGTGTGGAGGATTCAAAGTGCGTTCAGTGATACATGCGAAGATATCCCCTTCAGACCTTTCAGCTCAATGTGCAAAGGACTGAGACTGCAGCTGGGATTTTGGAGTTGTGGCTCACATGTCCGGTCTCACTCCTTCCTCCATACATTCTTTGCAAGTGCCTGACCAGGGCTAATACGTTTAGGATCATGACAATAAGGGTAATTAATCGATAGATTGTGATGCAGTCACATTATCTCAGTTTACGTACATTGAAATCTGTTTTATATCAGATCAGACTGTTCATACTTCTAGCCTAGTATTGCCTTCTACAGCTGGTAGCAACCCTCCAGGATCTCAGCAGAGCTCTCCCACATCACCTGCTATCTGATCCTTTAACTGGTGACTGGGGATTGATGTAGCTTAACCTGTGTCACAGGTTTTTGTCAGAGGAAAACGGAATAAGTCTCATAAATAGTACCACTCCTTGGAGCAAGATACAAATGTGAAATATCAGTAATTAAATATGCAATGAAAACAACCACAATAATAAAGATGGCAAAAGAAACTCCTGTGGTTGCTTTATAAATTTTGTAAATCTGTTATGAAGGTACTAAATAAACATGCTTATTTAATGTGATAAGAATGGCTCCTGATGGTGGTGGATTAAATCTTCCATGGCATAAGGTTTTATTTTTAGATTTATAATTTTTTTTTGTAGGAGCCTAGGATGGTTGAGAAAACATATGGCTATAATGATGAACCATATCAGGAAATGAGACACCCAGCTGGCAATGAGGAACCAGTATAGTCTATTTTGTTTTTCCAACAATAAAGATGAAGAGTGGATTTCAACCCACAAGATCAGTTACAGATTTGGCGGCCTCAAATGAAATTTGGAGATAAATGTGGCAACCATCTGTGGGCCTTACACTGATCAGGTGTTATTGCCGGTTAGGAGCATTAAATGGAAGAGAGCACTGGATTTCACAGCACACTGTGCTATATCTGGTTTGGGTTAGAGGAGCAATCCTTCAAGGATGCAGGCACTTTTCTGTTGGCAAAATAAGTCTGCATCACTTACAAAGTGAACTGGAAAGTGAAACTTCATCACCTTTGCCCTCCACTTTATCACAACAGGAGGGAGAGGAAAGCTGCTCAATGGGGGCAAACAAACAAGTAGCACTGGTAAGATTATTTTTTTAAAAAAACACAATCACATGGTTTTTCTGCCTGGAGAGAAATGGGTGGGACCTCCTGGCCATAGCAACCCTTTTGGATTGAGATTGGCTGAGTGGTGCAGACAGCTGATTGGCTAGAGAACAGGAGATTGACAGGGAAGTATCTAGGACTCTCTATACAGTACATTGAAATTATTTGGGGAAGCATGTGTGGGACAGGAAAGAGAGTGGCTCTGAGATTTTTGGGGAAGCTTTTTAAAAAATTGCCAGGCATTTCACTTGGTGGGGCTGAGCCCTGATAGCCCTAATAGACCAGCCTCCACTGGTTGCTGCCATATTCCCCTGCAGCAAAATTTGAGGTGATCTTAGAGAAGGGATGAGGAACCTGTGGCCCACCAGATGTTGATAGATTCTACCTTGTATCATCCCTGACCATTGGTCATGTTTGCAAGGGCTGATGAGAACTGTAGTGCAACAATAATATTGAGGGTTCTACATTCACTACCCCACTTTATGACAACCCTACAAGATAGGCCAGCACTATTATCCCCATATTGCAGAAGGGAGGCAAGGCTGAGAAACAGTAGCCAGGTGAGCTGTATGTTGAATCAAGATTATTCCAGCTCAATACCTTATGCTCTTAAATATCATGCTGCACTGGCAGCATGGACATGCAAATCTAGTAGTTATCCAAGTGTGTATCATTTAGGAATCGTGATTTAGATGTTACAGGTCTCAGTAGACAATGTTGTCAAACAAAACATGTGTCCACTCAAGGAAGGTGATAGTTACTTCCTACCGGGCCAAGTTCAAGGTTCTAGTTTTGGTGTACAAAGCCCTGTACAGCTCAGGACCAGGATACCTGAAAGACTGTCTTACCCCTTATATACCCAGTCGATCACTGCGCTCTGTAGGTGAGGGCCTTCTGCAGATACCATCTTATCAGGAGGTCCGTTCCACACAACATAGGAAATGGACTTTTAGTGTGGCGGCACCTACCCTGTGGAATTCCCTCCCTTTGAATACTAGGCAGGCACCATCTCTGCTATCTTTTCGGCGTCTTTTGAAGACTTTCCTCTTCCAACAAGCCTTTTAGATTGAGACCTATCCCAGTCAGTGTTAGAATTGCTTGATATGTTTTCTTAATAATGTTTTTAACCCTTTTTAAAAGTTTTTTTCTAAATATTTTTAACGCTGTTTTGTTTTAATGTATTTTGAGATCTATTTTTATGATGTTTTAAAATGTTTTTAGTGCTTTGTTTGCCGCCCTGGGCTCCTGCTGGGAGGAAGGGCGGGATACAAATTAAATAATAAATAATAATAAATAAATAAAATGCAACGCACAAAATCACAAAGCTCTATAGCTTGAGAGAAATTGATCGGCTTTACTGCTGAAATTTAAAGAAAGCTTTTTCTGGATGTAAGGAACATCGGAGTTCTGTTAAGATCCAAAGCTTCAGTGATTCACCAGGGTGCACTTCCCTTCTTTCTCAGAAGCATGGCATAACACAATCTGTCATACCATAGCATAGTGGCATTGTGTATGTGTGTTGTTGTTGGCTTGTTTGTCTTTAATATTTATCAGAACTGAGTCAGATCTGAACCTGTTGCACTGAGCACAGCAGACACACTAGACTATACCTATACGCATTACTATGTATTTATGTAACACATTAAGCCCTGATCTAGAGCCAGCTGGACAAAAGTGGAACAAGGAATTAGAAGCCCACCTAACACTTGCACAATGGGAGCAAAGCCCTGTGTAGTATTAAGCTAGTCACCCATGACATCAGACTGAGATTAATCCAACAGAAAATACTTCTCCAGACCTATTGGACCTAAGCACCTGGCCATTACAACCACGGATGATTGCTGGAGATGTAAGTGTCCACAAGCAGCCTTAACCCACCTGCTATGGATTTGTCTGGTGATCAAGCCATTCTGGAGAGAAATAAAAACTAGAATTAATTTGGTCCTAGACAAATCCCCGATAACAGGAGACACCAGTATATTAATGTACTGTATACCTGCCAGATGGGGGTTATTGGGAGGACAGGAAGGATGGTTCCACTGAGCCACGCCAGCAGCAAATTGAATAATTACCCAATATCGGAGGTTTGGGTCACAGTTTGGGGTAGACCATCTGCTTTGCATGCAGAAGGTCCCAGGTTCCATCCCCAGCACCTGCAGGTAAGTCTGGGAGAGAATCCTGTCTGAAATCCTAGAATGCTTCTGCCAGTCTATGTAGACAATGCTAAGCTAGATGGACCAACGATCTGACTCAGTAGAAGGCACTTTCTGTGTTCCTATTAAGCCCATACCAGTCTGGCATAAATCCATGAGTTTTCAAAAACTAGGCACAAAAATTCACATGTTAATACCCAGTTAAATACATATATGTGTTCTTTCAAAATATGTATTTCTGAACAATATTTTATCTCGAAATCCACATTTTAAAACACATTTCAATATGCTTCTTGAGCTAAGGACTGTGACAAGATATCTGAAGTGCAAAATTCAGTGGGTAGCTACTTTTGAGTCCGCCATTAATCCAGGAAGCACAGATCAGGCCAGCTCATACTGGAATTTGTAAATATCAAATTCCTCAAGCATTCCTAAAACTGACCAGGCTGCTGGTGAGTTCTGAGGAGATTGTCAAAGCTCAGTTGGACCTTGCAGATGATGAACTCTGGTAGCAAGAGAAATTCCTTGGTTTCTCTCCATCCTGCTGAGTGCTCCTGATGAAAATTGCAATTGAAATGCATTGGGCTGAATGACTAATATATTAGTGCTTCTTAGAAGTTATTATTTCTCTCATTTTGGTATTGGTGCTTTCCTTCCTTTTGGCCTCAGTTCTGCCTCTGATATGTATAATTTGTATGCAGATGAAACACAGCTCTACCTCTCTTTTACATCTAGAAGGCAGTAGAAACCTTAAACAGATTTCTGAGGCTAGTTCTGGAACAGATGAGGGCAGACAAACTGAAACTTACTGTATTCCAGATAATATGGAAGTAACTGTTGATTGGGAAGACCTCTGAACTGGATGAAGGTTTTCAGTCAGGTTTGCATTCCCCCTGAAGTGTCAGATATACAGTTGAGGGATACCTTTGGACCCTATGTTATCTGTGGAGGTGCAGGTAACCTCAGGAGGTGCTAGGGGTGTCTTTTACCAGTTTAGGATGGTTCACCGACTGTGATCTTAAGCAGAAAAAGCAGACTTGGACTAAGCTTTACACACACTGTTTACATCCAGAGAAGTTACATAGGTCTGCCTTTGGTTCAAAATTTACCCACCAAAATGCTTGTGGAGGCCAGGTGGTTTGATAATAGCACACCAGTTTGGCATCAATTGCATTGACACCTACCCTATTCTTATGACTTTAATTCATTTTAAACTGTTCTTAATATTTGAAATTATTTTAACCTGTTCTGGGACACCCCCACCCCCACCATCATCATCTGTCAAATGTGCCCCACAGTGGGTGGAAGGAAATAAGGAGATGGCCCACTGGTCAGATCAAGTTCCCCACATTTGAACCTATCGAGGTCCTAAGATCAGCCATAGAGATAGTGCTCCCTGGCCCGACCCTAAGATTGATTACAGGGACAGGGTCTTTTCAGATTAGCCCCCTTTGAGAACTCCAACTGGTCCCCTATCTTGAGACCTTTCCATGGACCATAGACTATTATATTCTGCCAAGCTTTTTATTCATTTGTATTTGCTATATGATTCTCTCAGATGCTAGTTTGATGATATTTTTCAATTGCTCTGTTTTTAACACATTTATTGTAAGCCATCTTGTGAGGGTGTCTCACCTAAAAGGTGAGACAGAAGTAATGAACAAATAATAAATCCTGGAGAAGAGATTGCAACAGGGTGGGGTATACATATATTGCCTTGGGAAGCTAATGGCAATCAAAATCCAAAATGCATTCCATGAAATTTGTTTTAAAAAAGTGAAACAATTTAGAATGGACAATGCACATTATCAGGTGTGAGTGCCAGTTGGAGACCACAGTGGGAAAGACTTGAAATTCCATGAGCTTCCCCCACCCATCAAAGACAGAAAGTCTTGGCACTGGACCAAAATACTAAACTACATTTAACTATGAAATAGGTCCTTGGAGAGGAAAGAGAGAGAGAGAAGAAGCCAAGGACTGTAGACCCAGAACAGTTATGGAGCACAGAACAACAAAAGCAAAGATGTAAAGTGCATGTACCTAAAGAAAACTCTGCACTTTCTCTGTAAATAATATTCGACAAGCAGAAAGCTCAAGAAAGGCAGAAGTAAAAACTATTAAGCAAAAGTATTAAGCAAAAGTAAACTTTACATTTCTTAACTATTGTACCTGATACCCACTGTGGCCTAGTTCTCTATGAGTCAGTCAACCTATGTCCAGGCTGCAGCATCTCAGGCTACTGGTGGGGATTTAAGCTGAATGTTCCTCCATAGAAAAAAAAATCCCTGCACATAGAAAACTAGCATGCCAGGGGCTAGGCTAGAGCCTACAACCCTTTTTCCTGATATGCTGGTTTCCTCTGGGGAAGGAATATTTTGTATGGAGGATCATTCTATTGTGTGAATTGGCACAGCCCAGACATGGATTTACCAACAACTAGCCCAACTATACCAGTTAGTTTGTCAAGCAATGTGAGAGACAATTTCAGAAGTGAGATCACATGAATCTACTTCTATAATGCTAATAATCAACTGGTGGTAATTTATTTCTAAGATTTCATACCTGCCCTTCACATAAGATCCAAGGGTGGGTTACAACAATAGAATGTGCATGTATAAAAACAGATGAAACCATTACATTTATAGAACAAGTAAAACCATTCCAAATGGAACAGAACAATATTATGACCCCACAAGTCACTCCTCAACCTCTAGTTGATTGGACCAATAGCACCACCATTATTTTATTTCAGGTGTGGGGAACCCTTGGCCCTCCAGATGTTGCCAAACTACAACTCCCATCGTCCCTGGCCATTGGGTCATGCTTGCTGGGGCTGAAGAGAGTTGTAGTCCAGCTACAACTGGAGGATGAATGGTTCCCCAGACCTATTTTATTTATTTATTTATTTTGGCAGACTGGATTTAAATTAATGTAAGAGAAGGAGAGGAATAAGAGAGGCCGAGGTTAAAGTTGGATTGTGGGTTGAAAAAGTTAATCCATATACTATAGTCACACAGCATGTCAGAAACCCAGGCAGCAGGAAATCCTATGGCCATCTCCTTCCAGAAATAAGGTAGACCCTTCCTGTGTTCATCACCATCAAGTCATCCTTGTTGTGCATGACCTTCCCCAGTGCAGGCAGCCTAGATAGCTTCTTCCTGAGCCATCCCCCCATAGCTGACTGAAACTTGCTTGCCTGTGTATAACCCCTTTTCCTGCTTGCATCCTTTCCATGCTGCAATGCTGTGTGTTTCTTCTGAAACTATGTGTAATGTTTTCTCATTCCTTTGTATTTTAAATCTCTGCTTTGACCCTGCTGTCTTTACTGGCCTTCCCTGCACATGCACCTGTCTTGTCCTAGCCTGTTGATTGGACCACAGGTGAGTCTAGCCTCACAGTCTTTCTATGGAGAGATAGCAGTTGCAACTACTAGTACGTGACCTAGGGTTATCTATGATCACTTAGGCTTGATTCTTATATTTGTTATTTGGTCAACAGCTTATTGAAGGGCCTTTTTGAGAAGGTGATGGAGGGCCCATTCCTTAAGTTAGGCTGCTGACACAAGTGACATGGCCCCATACCATACCATCCCCCCCTCCACACATTATTTTGGTCTCTGGGTTGGCAACTAAACTACAACCATTCCAGCCCTGTTGCTGGTCAGGGGGAAATGGGGGCACTGTCCGCCGAGAGCTGTACTCCCCCTTTCAGGATGTTTTTGAACGGTTGTCTTCTCTTTCATTTGTGATATGACAGACAGTGGCAACCTCCAATTAAAGAATGATAGCTTGGTTTAAGAATAGGAGCAATTTTCTGAAAAATTCAGTGAATAAGGCAGAGCAAGTGCACAACACAAGCCTCATCTGGAAGAGGCTCCAAAAGTCTGCTCATTCAAGACCTTCCCTGACTGAAGGTGGATTTTTCATGATCACAATCACCCTATAATTACTTAAGTGATCCTGGAAATATAAAACAACCTGTATAGGAACATGACCCTTGAAGTGATAAATATTAGAACTTTGTATTGTTGGCTAGCGTCAGACTCCACCCCTTGGACTTTCCTTTGCTCTGCTTTTCATTTTCATTTTCAACTGTGCTGTCTACACAGCCAGCGATAAAGAAGCGTGTTTGTTTGCTTCCATTAAAAAGTAAGAGTTTGTTTATACTGCAGTTATTATGATGAGTAGAGCAGGACGGGGTGTTTATTGCTAAAGGGTAAAATAAAGAGATAACTTAAAGTTATCTGAAAAAATATCTTCCCTGAGTTCCAACTGAATTTTTGAGAAAACCAGCTCCACAGTAGTTTTTCACTTCTTTATCCAATAGCATAAACTATTTTGTTTGCTTTATACCTTTTGGTACCCCCTTATTCACTGTATCTTTAACATCCTTTTTTCTTAAGAAACAAAAAATAAGCCAATCATTTATTTTCTAGCGTTCATACTAAATTGTTAACTTGATCTTTACATTGTCCATTATGTACGTTTACACACTCTGTGCATGGAGGGGGAAAGTCACTGCTTTTCCATTCCCCTGGCCTGGCCCTCGTGTCTTCTCCACCAGTGAAGCGGTGGGGGGGGGGATTGGCTGGCGCTGTGAGCCTCTCCCCTCCTGAAATGCCCCACCTACCAAGGAAAGCTGGCTAAAGGGCTGAACCGTCCCATCAGGCTACAGCTGAGCAAGAGAATTCCCTTGGTTCTGCTGAGAGACCAGCTGCTTTTGTTCCCTCTGTCCTAGAAGTGTTTGCGTCTCAACTGGTTGAACTCTGTTGCTCTAAGAACTGGTATCTAATTCTGCTTGCTTCCCATCACTTTTTCCTTTTGTGTCATGTTTTAGATTGGAAGCCTGTAGGCAGGGGCTGTCTTGTTTTTTTTTTAGTGATCTGTTAGCTGTTCTGTAAACCTTTTTAGCTGATGAGAAGGGTAAAAATGCTTTTAAAAATGCAAGAGACAATAAACTGCAAGGGAAATGGGACAGATTTCTCCCAGTGGCCTTCAGTTGCTGAGCCCTATCATAAAATAATCACAATCTGTCTCACCACTTGGTCCTCTCTCGCTTGCCCCCGCTATTGATATTTTATCTTTGTGTGCTTTTAAAGAATTATGCCCTTGAATTCCTGTAACCACATTTTAGTATGTGTTCCCACTTCCACTAACATTTTAGTTAGTCCTACTGCTGGGTGAAACTTCCCATCTTTAGGTGTAACATAACAATGGTTTATTCAGGGCTCAAGCAGCTACTGCTTGCTGCATATAATTATTCATCTTAGCTCTTTCATCATATAACAGTTTCTGGAATGCAGTGAGGGTGGGGTGAGGGGAAAAGGTGTTAATTAAAGAGACAGAAGGAAAGCAAGCAGGAATGTCAGCTGAAGCAACAATTAATCACACCAGAGATGCACACTTGTGAGAAATGCTTCCTATAGACATTGCATAATGTGATTAAAAACCAGAAAATTCAAATAGTTTAGGAGAGAGGAATCAAAGAAGGACACAGTACAAGTTGCCGGTGAACATTGCTCATCAATGCTGGTATTGATGTCGATAAGGGTAGCCAAGTGGTACCCTCCAGAAGTTGCTGGATTCCAACTCCCATCAGCCCCAGCCAACATGACCAATGGTCAAGGATTCTGGACTCTGGAGCTGAGCAGCGTCTACAGGGCCCCAGATGTACCCTGGCTGGTGTAGAGTGTACAGAAGTAGGGAGAGGGAAATCTTACTCGCTCTCTCATAATATTAGAACTTGGGATCACCTAGTGAATCTGACTGACAGTAGGCTGAGGGCTGTCGAAAGGAACTACTCCTTTCATAATTAAATCCCAGCATTCATTATCACATTATGTGGTGGTGCCCACCAGCTTATGTGACTGTAAACGAGTTAGACAAAATAATGGGGGATGAGTCTATCAGTGGTTCTTAGCCATAGCAGCTAAATGGAATTTCCAGATATAGAGGTGTGCCAGATGCTAAGGGCGTAGAGTAGGACAAGGAGCACCAACCTGTTTGGGACAGTGGGCACATTTGGAATTTTGAGAAAGTGCAGTGAGTGCTAATTACAAAATGGCTGTCACGGGGGCATATCAACAAATGGTGGTCTGTGCTTGCCTCCCATCAGCCGCCCAATCCATGGAGCAAAAGGCACCTACATCAGCCACCGGCATGCTCCCTTACAGAGACAAGGTCTCTTCAGAAGAGAGAGGAAGGTGGGCATCCAATTCTGGTCAAATGAAATGTGGGGTTTTTTAAGGGAGTGTGTTCTGTGTAGGAGATGTTGAGCAAGTGCAAAGATGTACTGAGCAGGAAGAGCAAACAGTTGTGGATTTTTGAGGGGACATTTATGGATACCCTTTGTGGGCACAATAGGTGGTACTGGCAAGCTCTGCTGTAGGGTGGGGTAGTATGGGACGGACAAATCTGTCAATGTTAGTTTCTCTCAGTTTTGCATTATTTTCAGGCTTGTGTGGCCCATTTCCAATCTGTTTTTAAGAAGTAGAGAAAGTACAAGAATTAGAATTACATGTATTAGAAATTTATATGTATTACATATATTAGAGAAAGGAGAGGCTGGATAGTGCCTTGTTTAACTCAACCCAGAAATGCATAGTAAAGTAACCGGGGCACGAAAAGAATTGAGTAGGAGAGGATGTACTGGGGAGGGGGCATTGGTTGGTGTTTTTTGTGTTTTTTCCTGGCAAGCCAGATCCAGACGTAGTTGATCTGGTTAATTTCTTAGTTGTGGTTCTGTGTATTAAAAACAACCGATGGGCTTTGGCTAAACAATAAAGACTTGAATTTGTTTAACCAGAGTTTATTTGGATGCAGTGGTTCCTGATATTCTAGTATTACCAAGAGATGGAATCACCAGAATTCCCCTTACTGGAAAAGCAAACTAGTAGCTCGCTTTTTTTTTTTTCCATTTTTTTTCGCCAATGAATTCTGGGAAAAGCTTGCTCACTGGGCACCAGTTTTAATCCTGCTTCTCATCTTGAACGTGTTGGCTTTTAATCTAATTTATTTAGTATATAAATTTAGTATATATCACATTTTCATTTTTAAAAAATCAAAGAAGTTTACAACACTGATAGCACAATAAAAATCACACACAAATGAGAACAGATCATCCGTTGTTTTTGTGATAGGATGATTGATAATTTTATTCTTGTGTTTCAGATTCCTTTCATTAGCTGCTTCGAGCATCTTTCAGAAGGGAAAGGCAGGATATAAATATTAGTATAAATAAGTAAATAAATAAATAAAATTGTGACAATGTAATTGCCCTAATAAAGATATTACCTTATCTTACCCCCCCCCTTGCACACAACACAGCTATCTGCAAGTTTTAGTGAGAAAGGGACACTGTGGCCAACTCTGATGGGTTCATTCTTACACCGTTCAGAGTCTTCTGCACACGTAATTCTGCTTCTATCTAGTTTATCTCATTTTCTGACAATGAAGGCTTAGACTTCAGAGCTTGGAAAAGTTACTTTTTTGAACTGCAACTCCCATCAGCCCAATCCAGTGGCCATGCTGGCTGAGGTTGATGGGAGTTGTAGGTGGATTTTTGTACTGGGCAATTTAACCTAGTTCTAATCACCTCTGCTGATATTTGTATTACAGATTACGAGCAAAAGCACAGAACAAAGTCATTCTTAATCTGCTATGTGAATGTCAGTGCAGGAGAGTACCATAACCTAGACACATCGTTAGAAGAAATCCCGGGGAGGCAAGCTCTGAATGACAATATGCAAAACTTTAAACATGGGAAGATGACACAGCTACAAGAAAGGGGATGTCACAGAGTCCCCTTTGTTGCATACTGTAGCTGAACCAGCTACGAAGCTATACCAGTGGGGAAAGGAGGCAGCGAAGAAAAGGACAAAAGGACAGGGAGCTTTAATAGAAGAGTCCCCTGATCAGGATATTAGCTGCCAAGGAGTTTTCTAGGTTGTGTGATCCTAAGGCAAAATAGTTTTTAGTAAGCTAGAGGCCAATTGGTATGTTCAATTACTGATGTGGTACATTGAGGCAGGTAAGTTCCTGAAAGCTTGTAGGAGTAAAATATGGAAGGTAGTGATTAACTCTTAACACATCAAGGTTGCTCAGGAAATTATCTAGCATAGTGGTTCCCAAACTCCCCCCTCCATAGACCACTTGAAAATTGCTGAGGGTCTTGGCGGACCATTTAATGATTTTTCTGCCTGTTGCAGTAATTGTTATACATTGCACTAGATGCTGTATGATCTTTAAGTATATTTGATCGGTTTTTTATTTTCCTTATATATTGCATTTTATTGTATTACAATTTAAAATCCATAGAATGCAAATGGCAATACATATAAGAAATAAAAGAAGCATAAAATACAATTAAATATTAATATGTATATTTAATGTGATGGATGTACCATCACCTGTCTTAAACCACAAATCCACATACAGGCCATGGATCACCTGAATGAAGCTTGCAGACCACTGGTAATCCACAGGCCACAGTCTGGGAACCCCTGATCTAGCATAAACAGATATGGTATTGGCAACCTATAGCGATGGGGGAGAAGTTTGGTTTAGTTCGCAGGTAAAGGCAAGCTTACATAATTTGCTCCCTGAAACAATATGCAAACTGAAACACAGCTATCCTTTAGAATTCAAACTTTTCCATATTTTGCAATGCAGTTCTTGTAATGTGTACAAAAATGCATTTCCTGCTGTAAAATATGCATTAGAATGCGTATTTGTGAAATTAGCATACAAAAATGCAGTATAATAGAGAGAAGGGCTTGCAAACCATGTCTTTTGCATTAAAAAGTGTACATAGGAGAAAGTAACACTGAAATGCTGATGAACGTTCATGAAGTCTTTAAAAAATCTCAAATGATGTGGAAATGTGGAGAACTGAACTTAAGGTTGGAAAAATGAGAAACTGAGAGAAACCACAACCGGCAGATTCACCCATCCCTAGTATCCCATTCACAGTGCTGGTTAAATGTACATTTCAATTTACACCTTGTCCTCTGTTACACACAAAGTTTGGTATGAAATGGAGCTATTGGCCAGCCTATCAGCAACTATTTTCTGTTACAGGGATTGCTGGGAGATGGTGAGCACTGAATCTTAGTAATTAACTCAGGTCCAGAAGAACCTTCTTCCAGGCATCCCACATGAGAACAGGAAACATCTGCCTCCGAATATATGATGAAGCTCTCATCAATATTTCAGGCCCAGCTTTTCTTAATTCTACAACCTGCCTTTTTAAAGTAAAATGAATTGCATTAGCTGGGCAGCATTCCAATTTGAATTCCACTATATATAGATCAAGGGTGGGGAACCTTTGGCCTTCCAGATGTTGTCAGACTCCATCAGCCTCACATAGCATGGTCCATGGTCAGGGAAGATGGGAGTTGTAGTCCAGCAATATCTGGAAGGCTGCAGGTTCCCCAACCCTGCTATAGATAATGGTATGACTGGAAACCCAGGCTAATATTCAAAGAAACCCAGGCTAATATTCAAATAACTACACAACTAGTTCCAAAGGGCTTTTTTGTGTTTCTCAGAGATCATCCTCCCATGCCAGTATAAACAGGGCTGGTACCAGGCATGACTGGGCCCTTGGGCACCAACCTGCCCCAGGCCTGCAACATGTGTGTGCCCCACCTACCTTTCACATCTTGTAGTTTCATGCAGATGACATACGAGTTCTGTGCCTGTCATCAACCAAGATGTAGGCGGGGGTTTCCCTAAGAGGCTGACATCCGCATGGCATTCACAACAATGGGAGAGGTAGCTAGGGCATGTGTGCAGGCTTATTGAAGCCCGCACGCTATCTGTATTGGGAAGGGGTCCCTGGGAGATCCGTCTCTGCGATCTGTGGCAGGGTCGGGAGCCAACACTACTGCAGAACAGGACCACTACTCTCCCACCCTAAGGAGGGCCCCCTCAGGGGACCCTCTGGTCCACAGGGGCCCTCAGCCAGGGCCCAACCTGGCCATCCTCTGGCACCAGCCCTGACCATAAGCCACTTTTAAATCTAAGGAACTTTCTAAAGCAATTGAGTTAATTGTGGCATAGGGGTCTACTATTCACAGATGAAGGAGAAATCTACTAAGCATGCTCAGGTCCTAGGCAGCGCCTAAGACAGCTCAGATCCTGTTTCACATGGTTAACGGTATTAAGTGGAGAAGGTAGTTTTCTCCTAAAAAGCCTTAAATGACAGCTACTGGGCAATTCATATTTGTTTGTTTGCTACATTTATACCCTGGCTGTCCATTGAAATACCCAAGACAACTAACAGTAATAAAATCCACAACACAAAATATCCACATAAATTAATAATCTACTATCCACATAAATTAACATAGTAGAGATTTAAAACAAAGAGAAGAATTGCTCAGAAGAATAAGTGCCATGTGTTTGGTACATTCAGTTGCAAGGTCCTTATGCCCAGGATGGAAAAATAAGTTAGCAAATCAGGAAGTGTCATGACCCAATTCTGAAGTCTCCTCCTCTTTCCTCTTTATAAAACAAATCCACTCAACCCTTGTTCTCCCAGCATTCAGTTTGCTACAGTTTTGAATTGCAGCCAAAGGGCATGGGTGTTACAGAATGCAAACTGTAATAAGATTTACTGGGTCTAATTGCCATGTACTTGTAGATAACCTCAAGAACTCTATCATGCATAAAGGTTTGCTAAATGTGAGGGGATGTTAAATACCTATCAAGGCTAGCGCTGCAAAACACTATCATCAAGAGAGCCTGAGCCATCATACTCATGTGTTTCTTCTGCTCGCATTCAAATCTCTTAGGGGCTGGTTCAAGGCTTGGTGCCCTTGTCAATTGACCCATCCTGTGTTGTCAATTGAAAGCCTATTAGCTGACTGTAATCAAATGTTCTCTGAAGTCAAGAACACCTTTGTGGAAGCGGTAAGCTACCTTTTTAATAACTAGTACTTCCACCTTTTTTTTCAGGTCAGTGAAGGGGCAATGGGGACTGGATACAAAGGAGACCAAAAATGCCCCATTATTGTGCCAATATGGGATATTTCCTCCTGGCATTATACTAGGAATGCCCTTTCAATGCAGGAATGAGGGCTTAATTTGAGCTATGTCTCATGAAGGTTTAGCTCAGGGCAGTGGTGTAGTTATCCAGGGTCATGGAGAAACACATGTTTCTTTTTTGGGAACAGGGTCCCAACAGGATTCCTATGTACAAGACAATCACCATGGAAGTGGAGAATGTTAGCCACTGAGAAGAGTTTTCTCACTTTGCTAACAACATATTTCCTTATCCTTTCATGCTGTTTGGAGCCAATCACAGTGAATGGAGGTGAGTCAGTCACTGAGAAGACTCTCCTCAGCAGCTAACACACACCTCCCCTTTAATGCTGATTGGCTCCTAGGGTAAGTAAGAAGTGAACTTCATTGGCTAAGTACCTTGGTCTCCCAAATCCAAGTCCCACACTTGGCTTCATTTCAGAATTCTTCAAATCAAAAGGTTTCTGGCAACACTGAGACCCCAGAAAGATAGAGATTGAAGGTGGGGAGATGGATCCTATGCACACAGCAATTTCATTCTGGTTCTTTAATTCTGCAATTGCAGAAGAGACTGTAAATCCTGGGGGCATGGCTGTGAGGGGGCATGGTGTGACAATCAGAAAGGGACACTGCACTTCTGAATTTTCCACTACGCTTTTGGCTTAGTATTGATAAACTCTTTTCAGCCCAGGGGGCACATTCCCTTGTGGGGAATCGTCTGGGGGCTATAGTACAGTAGTGGGGGAGTGGGTGTGGCCGCAGGCAAAAGTGGATGGAGCAATGGACATGACTCTTATCTTTGTGCAGTGGACTACATCCCAGCCACACAAAAGTCAGAGGTTTCTACACACATAACTAATTTCTCTTTCTAGGCAAGCAAGGGACATCATCACAGTTTGAGAACACATTCCAGCCAGGCAAAAGCACCGAAGGAGGGTGCAGAGCAAGGCACAGCCTGGGCTGCATTTCAAGGGCCAGACGGAGAGTTCTAAAGGGCAACATTTTGTCCCTGGACCCGAGATCTCCATATGATTTAATTTCCTGTTCCATGTATGGCTTAGTCTGGAAACACATGGTTGTAAGGAGGGTAAAATCATCATCATCATCTGCCTCTGAGCATATGCAGAATGACTTTCCATTCTAGGGGGATAATGTAACCTGATTCCCTAGCACATCTTTCATTTTATAGACTGATGTCCAGCACCAGAGCAGATAGTGACATATTTCTTCCTTTCCTTGTCATTGCAGCTAAGGAGTAGGAGTTGCAAAGGCTTCTAGTTTCTACATTGGTCCCTTCAGACACTTTTAACTTTGCTGGGAGAAAGGAGTGCAACTTTAATTTTCTTCCTCCTGAGAGGTACAGTCCTGCTAGCCTGCGGGGATTTTCTCTGATCTTGTCAGGTCAAGAGTACTTGACTGTGTCAATTCATCTCTCCAGCTGCTTTCCCCATTGGTATGAAATTTAGCTTGTGGTTGAACTGATTGGCCTGAGGCTTACTACAACTAGGTCTATGGATGGGATTTGCCATTAAAACAGTATATAGAAACTAAACTGGAGTGACTCTATTTACTTTGATTATGAATAGGCACTAGAGATGGAGGAGAAATTCTGTCTGTATTTTAATGAGAAACTCTCTAATCTGTACTTCTAGGACCAATACAAGAAACAAAACACAATGATCTGAAATTTGCACTCCTCTGAATTTTGCAGTGTGGTTCTCTAACCAAACAATGTGTATAAAATGCATATATTATGGGAAAATATGCATTAAAATGCATACTTTAATGACATTAACACATAAAATGCACTATGCTAGGGGAAATTATTTGCAAAAATACATACATTAGGCAAAACTGCACACAAAAATGTGCCTATTAGAAGAAATTTGCACTAAAGCGCTGATGAATTTTCATGAGGACTTTTTCAAAATTGCAAACTGACGCAGAAATGTGGACAACTGATTTTAAGACTGGAAAAACGAAAAACGAAGAGAAACCAGAATTGGCAGATTTATCCATCCCTACCTATCCTTCCCCCACCCTTATAATAGCATGGTTACCCTTACCTCTGTAGTTGCTCCCATGCCAATGTGCATATCAAAAATAGTCAGTGTGATCTACTGTCAAATATGGATATGATAGCTAAGGCAAAGAGGTAGGAAGACCATCTGATGAATCTGTTGCTTGGCCAGATTGTTGCATCATGAAGGTGTGTGTGTCGGGGGGGTGTCATATGAGGCAGGTGGTGTTATAGCTCAAGGTGATTTAGTTTTATGGGCACTAGTTGAGATCCTGATGTAAAAGACACAGGGACAGCCATTACATCTTCATTTGCTAAATATTTTCATTTCTTTCCACTATCTCTTTGGCGGAAAAGGGCCCAAGAAAAAGCATTGGTCAACATTGTTCAGATAAATTTTTTTACAAAAGTTAAGATGTTGGGTAGTGCAGTGGTTTTCAAATTGTGGCACACCATCACCCTTGGAGGTATTCCACAGAAGGATAGGATCTGGAGCGAGGCGATGCCTGAATAGATTGAATTGCTTACTGATCTGCTCTGGAGTTAGGAGGTGACATGACTGCATTCTTACTGTCCCGTTTTCATTGTGATTTGGGGAGTACTGAAAGAGCTGCTGGCTTTGTTCTTACATTTCTCTGTGTCATAAATGTTCTGTTCTATTCCCACTTCTGATGCCTGTGTGGTATTTCTAATCCAAGTATCATATACAGCTTCAGGCATGGATCATCTGTGTCACCATCATTCTTAATCAGAATATTGGTGTTGAACTAGGAGCCCCCAGAAAGGTGGCAAAGGCATGGAACAGGTGGGTTAACTGCAAACCCACAGGCCTGATTCAGCCAACCAAGCGTTCTCTGATGGCCTACCTGTCCCACCAATTCAGTTTTCCATGGCCTTCATTCCAAATGCTGGAGAAACACTAATGGGGCAATAAAGGGAAAGGTCACCCAGATTACCTGTGTGTGCGTGTATTCCATATGTACATATGATTACTAGACACCATTAAAAGTGCTGGCTGTTACCTATAAAAACATTCAAGCTTGTCTACATGATCTACTGTCTTCTCCCACAAGAAACTCCTTGAACCATTCATCCTCCATATAAGGCTCTCCTCCATGTCCCCTACCTTTCTGAAGCTAGGCATGTGATAACTAAAGAGAGAGACATTTCAGTCATGGCACCTGTCATAGGGAATGCCCTCCCCAGAGAAGCTCACCTGATGACAACTCTGACTGGTGTCAGGCACAGACTGTGCATTTGCCCAGACATTCCACTTTGCTTTATAGTGAATTTTAGTGTGGCTTTGATGTGGCTTCAGTGACTGGTTTTTTTTAATGCTTTTATTGTTCTTGCCCAGAGAATCCTGTTACTAATGGGTGGTTTATAAGCTAACTGACAGAATGAATGTGAAAAAAGGTGTGCACGTGTTGCATGATCAGGATTGGCTGAATGATTTCAGAAGGCCTAGGGGAATCATTAGTAGAAAATGAATTTTGTCTTTCTGCCTCAGAATGCAAACCTTGTGAAATGTATTGCTGCACATTTATCACATTGCTAATCGTTCTCTTATCACTTCAATAGATGTGACCTTGTCAAGTATTGAATTTCCTCATTTCAGGTCACACATTTAAATATGTGTGTGTGTTTGGACTATGATCCATTTTTCTCATTCTTGTCACAACGGGGGTCCCTTGATCTGTGTCTAAGGCCTCCAAGAATTACTGCAGTGCAAATGATGACAATAATAGGGGGTGCTCAGCAAATCCCCAGGGGGACCTCATTACTTTGCAGGATGAGTCAAGAGCAAACTTTTTCTAATAGCTTATCCCGCAACCATTGTATCTGCTGTGCAATGTTCTGAAGCTGCTCAACAATTCATTAGGCATGGGGCTAAATGTTGGAAATGCCTGATGGGATTAACCTTCAAAAACTAATTACTGAAAAGATCAGCAAAAAAAAAAAGGCAGCCCACTTCACACCAACAGAGCAACACACCACAGCAGTGTGCTGTCTGCAGCAGAGGCTTGGAAAGAAAGATTTTGACGCAAGCTGTTGTGCACATAAATCATGTTATGGCAAAAGCCTGACATGGAACCAAAAGCCTATCTACGGGAGATGAAAACATTTCCCTCCAGAGAATGTTGGTCAAGAAAACTAGTTTGTGGGTCACTTGGAGCACATTAGGCAAAGGCATCAACATCTGCACTGGCTTCCTGCAGCTTTGTGGATACAACTGCAGTTGCTGGCTTTGACTGATAAAGCTTTTCACTTTGGCTTTCACACCTTAGAAGACTGCCTTCTAACTGTTTCATCATAAAGTCTAAGATTTGTTATTTTATTTATTTATTTGCAAACTTTCTATACTGCTAACATTTTAAAAAATATGTTAGTGAAGAGCATAAAATAATTAAGAAAAATACATTCATAAAGCCAGTAAAATACATCAGATGAGATGATACATTTTCTGAGACAAGGGCCTGACTCTCACTACAACCTACAAGCCAATCACTATAGGTACATAGGGGCTTTAGGGTAATTGTAGCAGTAACTGTCATATCAATAGCTATGGGCTCCCTTGGAAAAGTGGAAGAGTGAGAGAGGAAGGAAAGTTATTCTGGTCTATACTGAAAATCTCTTTTTCCTCCCTTTTTGAATATGGCATCTGGGGTTGCCAGGTCTCTGGTTTTTGCCCACAGACTCCAGATCTTTTGGGTTTTCTCCAGTTCTCTGGGTGAGTCACCTCAATCTCTGACCTCTCAGCTTTCATTTTTTAAAAATTAAGTTTCTAGGTGGTCTGGTTCAAGAGATATACACCAAAACATCAGCTGCCACCCCACAACTTCTGTTAAATGATCTCATAGCTGGATGCTCTTTTCCCTCCCTTTCAGGTTTGTAGCCAATAAGTGAAGTCAGGGTTATGATTCAAAAGGGATTTGTTGACCTCCATGAAATAGCTAGAACCCATTGCAAGGCCAGAAAATTATTTTCTTTTCCTGCTTGTCTGAAAATCTCATAATTGAGTAAGTTTATAGCTTTCAGCAGTAGAAAAAGTCCCTTTCTCTCTGTGTGCAAGTCAGGAGATGTAGAACAAAAAATCACAACAAGATCTTAGTAGGCAATTGTTTACTGTAAACAATCCCAGTTATTATTATAATAAAAGTGTACATGCAGGATTTTTTAAAATTACTTGCAAAAATAGCTTATTATACATTTTATCTTTCAAACAGAAATTTAAAAGAAGTTTAAATTTTCCTGGGCTGTTGAAGAGGGCAGTTCATTTGCCACCACACCAAAGAAGACTCGTGACACATATATGGAGTAATGTTATATTTATTAAAATATAACACATAATCAATCATATTCAAATCATCCAATTAATTGTATATCAAATACTTCGGGCAAGTGAGGCTCAACCTATCTGTGAGGGAATAGACTGTAACTCCCCAGTCAAGGATGTGGGAAAACTTATCCCTCCTTGCTATTGGAGTCAGGTAGGTGGTTCCAACCTCCACATCCTGGCTCCGCCGTACAGGCGTTCACCATGATGTGCAAGCCGGTCCCACGTGGACACTCCCCAGATCCACACCAGAAATTACTCCCTGATGGTTCCCTAGGGAGTGCCCTTTACCAGAATGCCTCAGCCGCCTCAATTTTTAACCCCAATTACCTCACCTGCCCGAATTCCATGCCAGACAAAACCGGAATCACCACAACCCTTCCAGGCAAGCCAATCGAATCAAACCAAGCAGTATGGAGTAGGCAAAACCAAAGAGATTCTGAAATCAGGATCTCCAAAAAAAAAATCCTACTCAGCCCCATTTGGCGACTAGCAGAGCCCATACTGACAAGGGAGGGAGGGTGGGTGCCGCAAGGCAAAAAAGGCAAGTTTTTAGGGAGGAGCAGACTATTTATAGCCACTCAGTCCCTCACTCAATTGGTCAAATTACCCCACCTGACCACTTTGAAACCTTCGGGAACCTTCCCGAGCCTTCTCAACAACGGGGTGGCAGCAAACACGCCCCCGTACAAGGCGGGAACACCATTGTCCAATTCATAGCCTGTTTTGAGAACCTTCCCAATATGAAGCTTTGATTATTGATTATTTTTATTACAGTCACATACCAGCCCATACAAAATTGTACAAGTGTGAAATATAGAAAAGTAAAAAAATCTAATCCTTGTACATAATAAAACCAAGCAAACCACAATAGGAGATTTCCTTGTAAAGCATAAAAGTATTAAAGATTAAAATTACAAAAAGATGATTTAATCCTTGCTCTCTGACAATTAACAGAAGCTGCAAGGAGCTGACCACTTTCCTTGTGACCCAGGAGTTCCAGTCAGAGAACAAGTTTACTATAGCTGTGGGGAAACTAAGAGCTAGATACCAAAAAATAAAACCTTGTGAGGTGAGTGGGTTATGCCCCAGTGCCATTATTGCTGTAATACTTATCCACTAAGTTATGCGGTGGGTTGTTGATATAGTGCTGTTGTCCTTTCACTGTATGCTGTTGAACTGTGTTTGTTGAAATATGACTTGTATTTTAATATGTATTTTTTTCCTTTCACATGTGATGAATTGTGGTAGCCCATGGCTTTGAGCAATAAAGATTCATTTCATTTCAGAGAACAAGTATTCCAGATAAAATAAACCAGATCTGCTGGGAGTCTTTGTTAATAGCGGAGTAATAAAAATAGCTCTAAAATCATGATAAAAAGAACAATAGAGTAACACATGGGCAATTGCCTCCATCTTTCCTGAAGCACAAGGGCACAAACACTCTCTATAGGATACTCTCTTATATCTGCCTTCCAGGAAAGCAGAAGGAAGAATATTGAACTTGTCTAGAGTAAAAGCTTCCCTGTGTTTAGGGATAGTCGGTTTTATTAAAGAATTTGCAATTTTTTTGTTTGAGTGGTATGCTCCAAGCAACTGTGGTTGATTCTTAATGTATCATGCTTATTAATGACATCACTAGGGCCTGCCCCGTGATATCACCAGAGTCCGACCCATGACATCACTAGGGCCCACCCTGTGATATCACTAGGTCCTACCCCATGACATCATTAGAGCCTACCTCCTTGACATCATTCATTCATTCATTCCATGTATTACATTTATACCCTGCCTTTCTTTCCATGATAGAAACCCAAGCGGCTTACATATGGTTCCCAGGTGGTCTCCCATCCAGGCACAGAGCACACCTGACCCTGCCTTCAGACCATAGCCTGGGACGCTAGGGCCTACCCCTGAAATCTCAGTGTTTGGGATGCTGACCTGGCAACCCTGCTGTAGACACATTTGGATTTTTCTATGAGTGCCATGGGTGCTATGCTGTCTGATCACTTCTCTCACTTTCTTTCTACAGATCACCCCCTCCCTACAGAGAGACATAAAGAAAGCATGCACACACAAACCTCACTGTTGCAAGAGATCTGAGCCCTGATATGCACAGAGAGCTGAAAGAGGAAGTGGGAAACTGTCATTTTTATAGCTTCCTCCTTCAGCAATATTTATTTTTCAAGTGGGAGGAAGGTAACCATTCTCACCATCTCATTACCAAGAGGGGAGTAAGTGAGGTGGTCTATAGGTTTCATGGTGCCTGGTGCACCAGGGAAAACCTCAAGGGTGCCATTATGCCCACAGGTACCTCATTGGCAACCCCTGACTTTAGTGTTTAGCATTCAGAACTGTTCAACTCTTTGATCTCTTGGGATTCAGAATCAGTTTGTGTATTTATAGTCTTGTTGCTATGTGTTTCTGAACAAAACATCAACCCCTTTCTGATTTCTCCTAAATGCTATATTCTTGCTTCTCTTTTGCGTGCTGCAAATTGAGAGAATTTCCCCACTGATTTTCTCCAGTGTTAGCAGCAAGATTGGTGTGTGATTTGCTCATTGAATCTAGAGTAAAGTAGATTTATTAATGTTGGGATTTTCTGCATCTCTTGAAGTGCTTTACCATGCACATGCTGCAAAAGTCTTTTGAAGTCTCAGTGAGTGTTAATATTACTCCTTAGGGCATATATATGGGGGCTTTGAGGAGTGGAATTTAAATTAAGGTCTCCAGACTTTATAATACAGGATGAGCCACACTGTAATGCAGAAGACCACTGATGGTTGTTTTCTAGTCCTTTATAATGATTGTTTAGACCGCCTTTCTCTTCTTTGTAAATAAATTGCCCAGAATAGAAATCTCTTTTCAGATGAAGATTTGAATGTGATTCAGCAGTTGAGACTGAAAGATAGAGATGAACCAATTGGTAGAGCAGGGCTATACAGGGATTGCTAGCTAGGTCCCAGGGTTACCAATTTCTTTTCTGGGTAATGATGTCATGACAAGTACCAGAACAGAACAAAAAAGAAAGAAAGAAGAAAAAGCAGAGAAAAATGTCGTTCCTATAAAGGGACGTTTTTGCCTACACCCAAAATGCTGAGAAGACTCGAGAATGATCTAGAATGATCTAGAAAATCTAGAATGATCTAGAAATGATCTAGTGTGCCACGTGAGATCAAGGGACCAATTAGGTTTGGGTTTGAGCGGAGTATTTAAAGCAGCTCCTTCCCTCAGCGTTTGCCTTTTTTGCCTCGCTGCACCTTTGAGCGTAGCGTTTGCAAGGGGCTCTGCCTGCATCTCGTGGTGGTCGTTTCCATTTCTTACTGGCTGGTTTGTTTGTCGCTGCTGTTTCCTTCTGTGTTGTGCTCAATTTATTTATTTAACTCAGCTTGGATTATCACTGATTTGCTGGGCTGCGGGCGTAAGCCCAAGTCCCCAGCGGCTTTCTGCCGCTTAGCGGCTTTTTAGCTCCCTTCTTGTGTTCTCGTTTGTTTGCCCTTGCTGTGTGCTCTTGTTCTGAGCCTTTAATCATTTAATTGAGTTCAGCTTGAATTTCCCGCCAATCAGCTGGGCTGCGGGCTTCTGCCCAAGCACAGGGGGGGGGGTTTCGCCGCTTCACAGCTGATCGTTCTCCGAGCAGCCTGCCTTTTTTTTTTGTGCTCGATTTAATTAACGGGGGGGGTAGTTTCTTTTGTGATTCAACACTTGGGAACGTTTAGTTGGGGCTGTTAATTGTTGGTCTTTCAGGAATTGTTCTGTTTGTCTAACCCCCTCCCACCTTAATTTTCTTTAAAAAAAAAATTTGTTTCCATTGGGTTGCGTTGCACTTTATCTCCTAGTACTTTGCTGTGCCTAATTCCGTTAGTGTTTGAAATTAATTTCTAGCTTACTTGTATTTATTGTTGTTTTATAGTTTATTTGTTTGTGTGTTCATTGTTGAGCTTTATTTACAGGTTTGATATTTATTTTGTTCTTTAATAATTATATTAAGTAGTTTATATATATTAATATTTATATATCTTGGCAAATATATTAATTGTTAAATTTATTTTATTATAGTGGATATATTATTCCTTTATCCTTACCACCCTTTATAATTATTTCTGACCCCCCCTTAAATAAATAAATAAATAAATGAATAAATAAATAAATAAATAAATAAATAAATAGGAAAAATAAATCCAGTTGCTAAGTTGATGGGGGGAGTTTTAGTTCCGCACTAACCACAGCTCCCTTGGCCTGCTGCAGCTGTGACCCCTTGGCAGCCATCAGTGGCTGCCTCGGGTCTTCCTACTGCTTCCTTGCCTCTCCCTCAGGGTGTTTATCCTCAGGGTGATACTTCTCTTCCTTTGGGTGACCATTTATTGGTCACAACGAAGGAAAGAATCTGGCGTGAAGAGTACATCGATTTATTTACTCTTCTTTTTCGTGAGAATGAGGTCAAAACTAAAGAGGGTCAGGAAGGCAAGGAACGTGAGGTGATCACAAAAAAGAGAGTTGATCGTGTATAGCCTAACTGGCTGAACGCTTACACGATTTATATGGGAGTTATAATGCAGGCTTATCCATCGAGGGCCCTATCTATGATAAAATACCAGGATATCATTCATCGGGCCTTTCGAGAATTTTTGGGTACCGCGTGGTTGCGGTACGATGAAAATTTCAGGCAGAGGGCGGCATTGGATCCCACCCTCCGTTGGGATGTGGAGCATGCCGGTTTGTGGCTTCGCTCCATGACTGCGGCCAGGCCTACTTCTGGTGATAGGGCAGATAGTGGACACCTGTTAGCACGAGCGCAGACTTCCGCTGCTGGCTTTGGTCAGGGCGGACAGTGGGTTCAATCCCAGCAGGTCTGTTGGACGTTTAACAGCAGTGGCCGATGCCTCAGGCGTCCATGTAGGTTTCAACACGCCTGCGGACTGTGTGGTGGCAACCACCCCAGTTCTTCCTGTCAGCGTGCCCGGCAGGCTCGCCAGGGTACAGGGGAACACCAGCAGCATAAACGTGGGTCTGGCAACAACGGCAGTACGTCGCAAGGCCAGTAGCCCTGTTAAATTAATTCCCCTGGCTCACTTGTTGGCAGGTTACCCCAATAGGTCTACTGCTAGATTTTTGCTGGCAGGTTTTACTAAAGGTTTTCGTATACCCTTTCAGGGCCCCAGGGTTGCTATTTCGTCAAAGAATCAGCCCTCTCTCACGTCTATGGCCCCTATAGTGTTGGCCAAAATCAGGAAGGAGATAAGTGCTGACCGGATTTCAGGTCCCTTTACTTCTCCTCCTTTGGAGAATTTGAGAATTTCTCCTTTGGGTATTGTTCCCAAGAAACAGCCAGGCGAATATCGCCTCATACACAATTTGTCATTCCCCAAAGGTGCTTCTGTTAATGATGGCATTTCCCCTAGTCATGCATCAGTTAGGTATACATCCTTTGATGAGGCAGTGCGAGTAGTTCGCAGAGCTGGTAAAGGTGCTTTATTAGCGAAATGCGATATAAAATCTGTGTTTCGTCTCCTACCAGTGCATCCCGATGATGTGGACTTATTGGGTTTCAAATTTCAAGGCCAGTTTTACATTGATAGGGCCATGCCAATGGGTTGCTCCGTGTCTTGTGCAGCTTTTGAAGCATTTAGCACATTTTTAGAATGGGTGCTGAGAAGAAGGACTTTTTTCTTCTCTGTCAGTTCATTATCTCGATGATTTTTTGTTTGTTGGGCCGGCAGGGTCTTCCCATTGCCTATATTTGTTGCACTCTTTTGAGGCCTTAACGGCTGAATTGGGTGTCCCCTTAGCTCCAGAAAAGACTGAAGGCCCTTCTTCTTCACTTACCTTTTTGGGTATCAAATTAGATACGATTGCCCAGTCGTCCTGTTTGCCTCAGGACAAATTGCTTGCTTTGCGGCAGCGTCTCCGGACCGTACTTGTATTAAAAAAGATTACATTAGCTCAATTACAGGAACTTGTGGGACACTTAGTGTTTGCCTCTAAAGTCATTTCCCCAGGGCGTGCATTTCTCAGGCGTCTCTGTGATGCCATGAAAGGTGTGCGCTCTCAATCCTATTTCATTAGGGTTTCTGTCGGGATGAGGGCTGATTTATGTATGTGGCTTACGTTTTTGAAGGACTTTAATGGTCTTTCCTTTTGGCATGATGAACTGCTTTTGGAAGCTGAATTACAGGTACATTCTGATGCTGCCGGGGGTATAGGTTTTGGTGTTATATTCCAGTCGCAGTGGTGCGCTGATAGGTGGCCTAGTACATGGCAGGCCTCCGGGACCACTGGAGATACGACCTTTTTGGAATTTTTCCCGATAGTTGTGGCGGTCCATATTTGGCCGCAGGCATTTAAAAACCGTACAGTACGCTTTTGGTGTGATAATCTGTCTACTGTGTGTGTTATTAATGCCCAGACTTCCAAATCTCTGCGAGTTATGCGACTAGTGCGCACATTTGTATTGCAATGTTTGCGTTTGAATATCCTTTTCGTTGCTCGGCATGTTCCAGGTTACAAAACTGCATTGCTGATGCTCTTTCCCGATTACAGATGGCGCGCTTTCAGGAGCTTGCACCTGGAGCAGCTCTGGACCCTGTCCCGGTCCCTCCTTTCTTATGGAACCTTGGCGTTTAGAAGTTGGGGCCGCTATTGCATCTGCTCTTGCTCCCAGTACTCAGAAAGCGTATCAGCGTGCCTTTGCGAAGTTCCAGGCTTTCCGAATCAGTGCTGCTTTATCTATGGCGTGGCCTATCCCCGTGGATCAATTATTACAGTATATGACGCACTTGAAAGGGCAAGGCTCTTTTGTTTCTACTATCGCTGGGCACCTCTCTGCACTGGCCTTTATCTCTAAGGCACGGGGACTGCCGGATCATTCTGTAGATTTTAGGGTCAGAAAGGTCCTTGAGGGTTGGTCGCGTTCCGCTCCCAGGCCCGCTGACCGGAGGAGGCCAATCACACCCGATGTCCTCCTCCAGAGCCTGGCATTGTTTCGTTCTTTATGCTCATCCCTGTATGAGGCGCACCTTTTCGCCGCAGTAAGTCTGACGATGGTCTATGGTGCCTTTCGCCCTAGTGAAGTGTTAGTCCTCTCTAAGCGCGATGTGTCTTACAGGGCCTTATGCTCTGGCGATTGCACGTTAGGTGCTGATATGGTTAGGTTCTCCCTACGAGTCTCTAAGACTGATCAGAAGGGCCGTGGCAGTCTTGTGTCTTTACGCAGCTGCCAGGTTTTGGAATTATGCCCTGTAGCTGCCATGCGTCAATTCTTGCTTCTAAGGCCAGCGGGCCTGCGTTATCTGTTTATACATGCGGATGGTTCTGCCCTGACTCAGTTCCAATTTTGGGCCGTTGTTCGGCGGGCCTTGTTGGCCACTGGTCGCGATGCTGGAGTCTATGGGCTGCATTTATTTCGGATTGGAGCGGCCACGGCCGCTGCCCTCGTGGGCATGAGCGTTGGCGATATCCAGGCAATTGGCAGGTGGCGTTCCTCAGCCTTCCAGTCTTATGTCCGGTATTAATGTTGTATTTAATTTTGTTTTTCTTTAGGCATTTTGAATCTTCCAGTCCCGGTGCGGATCATTCTGTGTGGACATTCCATCTTGTTTTGGGAGCATCGGAGGGCCTCTTCGTCGTTTTCTGGGACGCAGCTGCAGCTTTCTGCATCAGCGACAGTTAGCTGGGAGGTGCGGAGGGGCATGTTTTGGGATGCGTTGTTGCCATTGGTGTGCCATACCATGGTGTCAGCTGCACAGCTGCATATTTTGTTAATTCATTTGGGGGAGAATGACCTTGTGCAGCGCCCTGGTATGGACTTGCTGCTTAAGGTCAGGCATGATCTCACGTGCCTTAGGCATTCTTATCCTAATTTAATTTTGGTATGGTCTGATATGCTCGTGAGACAAGTATGGAGGGGTGCAATTCACCCAAACAAAATTGATAGGTCGCGCAGATGGGTGAATAGGAAGGTCAGGGATTTGATTTTATCCCTTGGGGGGGCGTGCATATCCCATGATAGGATAAAGTTTTATTCCCCTCAATTGTTTAGGGACGATGGTGTCCACTTGTCTGAGAGGGGATGTGATTTGTTTTTAGAGGATTTGAGGTTGGGTTTAAGGAGTCTGTTTTCTTTATTGGGTTGAGAAGACCAAGCTTGAGCTGATCCCCTCTTGTGGCATGGAATTCGGGCAGGTGAGGTATATTGGGTTATTTTGAGGTGGTTAAAGTATACAGGTAAGGGGCACTCCCCAGGGAACTATCAAAGCTTAATGCCTGGTGGTGAACTGAGGAGTGTCCTTGTGGGACCTGCTTGCGCATCAGGGTGAACGCCTGTATGGCGGGGCCATGGTGCGGAGGTGGGAACCACAACTGACTTCAGCAGCAAGGAGGGAGGTTTTCCCCCACGTCCTTGGCTATGGAGTTAGGGTCTGAAGAGAATTATTTGCCTTTAGAAGGCATGGGAATATTCCCACATTTGTAGGAGGCCTCACCTGCCTGAAGCAATTTAATCTGATGAATTGGCTTATTTGCATTTGATGTTGAATGTTATATTTAATAAATATAACATTATTCCAACTTGTGTCACGAGTCTTCTTGGGTGTGTGGGCAAATGGTCTATCCTGCAGCTTTATTTATTAGGCTTATATCCAGCTCTTCCTTTAGAAAGCTGTTCAGCTGTACTCTGCATCTGTAACTATAACAGCAGCTTGATCTGCAGGTCATAATGTTGATCATCATGTCATGAAAAGCTTTCCCCTGCCAATCTCGCTGTGCTTCATGTTAATGTTAAACGAAGAAATGCACATGGTGCCCTTTCTTTTTCTGTTTCGGTCTTCCAAGACAATTCACTGGGTTTAGGAATACAGTCAAGACCCCTGCCTGGAAAAAAAATGGTGACTATCCTAGGAGAATCCCCGTCAGCTACAGGAACACAGGAAGCTGCCTTATATTGAGTCAGAACATTGCTCCATCTGGCTCAGTATCATCTACACTGATTGGCAGCAGCTCTCAAAGATTTCAGATGGGGTGCTCCCAGACCTATCTGGAGATGCTTGGGATTGAACCTGGAATGTTATGCATGCAAAACAGAAGCTCTGCTATTGAACTATGGCCCTTCCCCATGTCTATGGTTCAAAGAGGGGTCCGTTGTGCACAGTTCTGATCCCCACAGTATTGTGAGCTTTGCTTCCTGGCCATCCTCTGGAAGAGATCCTGGGTAAGAGTTGCCATTGATCTTGCCTAAAATATCTAACTCCCAGGTTGCAACCTAGAGATTACATATTCACTATGAAATTTGCTAAATATGTTGGAGATAGGATAGCTCTCCGACAGCCGCAGTGGAATGAAGGTGAAAAGTATTGGGTGGCCTACTTCTCTCACACAGCTGGCACATTTAAATGTGAACACTCATTTTCTGGGATGCAGACAGGGAACCTTACTAAAGCAGAACTACAAATGTTGGGAACATAGGAAGCTGCTTTATATCAAGTCAGACCGCTGTTCCATCTAGCTCAGTATCAGAGCTTGGAAGTAACTCGTTATTTTTAACGAGTTACTTGTAATTAGTTACAATTTTAAATAACGAGTGGGTAATTCCATTACATTTGGCAAGTAACGGAATGACTAGTAATTTCCCTACTTTTCAGCTGCAACTTTAACGTTTCCACGTTAGGTTGGACGTTACTTGGGGGCGGGAACAAGGGGAAGTCAGCTCCTGGCTGTGATTGGTTAACACAAGACATGTGCCTCACACTGATTGGACCTCTGCGCAGACTCTCTCTTCCCTCGTGATCTGTGTTAGGAGGCACGAGGGAAGAGGTGAATAGGCAGGGCCTGCTAGCGTCTGAGAGGAAAAAATGGATGCCAGAGGAAAAAGCCAGGGCAAGGACAACAGAGGAGAAGGCAGCAGCAGAATGGCGAAGAGCTATGGAGGTGAGTGATGATGATTTGTGTGTGTGTGTGTGTGCGCCCCCGCGGCCCCTTCCGCCCCATGGCATTTTTGCCCCCCCGCCCCCCCGCGGCCCCTTCTGCCCCTCCCACTGCCTCTCCTTGCCTTGCTGCCGCCCCCCCATCAATCACAAGGCACTTCTGAAACTTCGGCCTACTTCTCTTCCTTCCCCCCCTTTTTGAACTCTCCCCCTTGTTCCTATGCATACCTGTGTGCTGTATTTATCCAGACAGAGCACTCCTGCCTTTTAAAAATGCCGGCTAGCTTTTTATTGTATATTTATTTGAACTCCATCTTTCTTTTTATTTGTATTTTTGTCCTGTTTAATCACAAGACTGAATTGTATGTGGGACAAAAACTGTCTCAGTAATAATAATAATAATAATAATAAATCATTAGGCATATAATAAATGGCTTAAGGCTGATTTTTTTGTTCTTGGCAGAGATGAGGTGAGAAGTAGGGTCCTTGCAGCTCCTCCTCTCAGTCCCCCAGCTCTCAAACTCATGTTCTGTGAGAAAGAGAGAGAGATTCCCAGTCCCAGAGAGAGATAGACTGTCGACAATCTCTGCTAATATCTATACAAATGTACATAACATGCATCGCCTGAACTCACATGATCTAGAGTTACCTTAGATCTTGCAAGATTTGCAAATGAGAAGCAATAGGGTTTTATATTAGTTCTGATTGTCTATTGGGCTATCATAGGTTATATGTTTTTTTCATTTTCTATGGCAAAAACTCCAACTTCAGTGGAATTTATGTGATGTGTTCTAATCATTTGAATTTGGCTAATGAATGCTTTATTCTTTCATCAGAACTTTAGCAGTAGTACTAAAATATTAATAAAAAAGAAAAGGGAAAGAAAAAATACTTTACATACATCATTCAGCTGTATTGCTAATTATAGATATAGATATAAAAGATAAACGGCATTTTGTCAAAAGTATTTTTGTCTACATTTTATACCTCATCCTTGGTTTTCCAAGCTTGGCATGGAATGCTTATCATACAGAATTAATTTGAAATGCTGCATATTTATTATCATAATCATCATATTCAAAATAAAAAATATATGTACCGCCTTCAAGTTGATTCCAACTTATGGTGACCCTATGAATAGGGTTTTCATGAGGCTGAGAGGCAGTGACTGGCCCAAGGTCACCCAGTGAGGTTTATGGCTATGTGGGGATTTGAACCCTAGTCTCATTTTGTTCTCAGAACAACCCTGTGAGATAGTAGGTTAGACTGGCCCAGGCAGGGTTATTCAGTGAGCAAAAATGATGCAAATAGGATCTCTTTTAATTGTGCTATCGACCTGCTTACTTCCACTCTGACTGGGGGATCTTGCAGCATGGGGAAGAGATGGGGGCACATCACAGCTGAAGTTCACCCATATAGGAGCATTATCTCTTGTTTATTACAGAGACGCCTGTTGCAGGTTTTGCTGCTGAGAGCAGCAGTCAGTTAGTGCGGCCACTTGAGTCACAGCTTGTTGATCCTGAGGAGGCAAAACTAGAAAGTGAGGTTCAGAAAGGAGGCCCTGTGCACGAGGAGGAGGAGGGCATGAAGCAGTGCCAGTTGCCCACAGCCACATCTGCAGAACAGCAAGTACCATGGTTTGGCTTTGAGAAAGCTTGTACATTTGTGAGCCAGAGTGGGAAAAATGTTGTTGTACGATGCAATTACTGCCTTCCAAGGATCAAAAATCTGAGATCAGCTGTTTCCTCCTCATCCAATGTGAAGAAACATTTTGAGGTAAGCCTTTGTCATGCTGGTCCTCCAAGAGTGTCCATTGTCTATTTATGTTTAAATTGTGAAGTTCCTCTTCCATTTTTTCTTGGATTCATGCTTTGTTCTTCTTCCTCAGAGGGCACACCCTGAGAAGCTGAGAGCAATTGAAGAAGCAATAAAGGCAAGGAGACGTGGCCTTCCTGAACCAATGCATGACACCCCTCCTCCCAAAATGCTGAAGCAGCAGCAGACAACCCTTGAGAGGTGGGGATCTGGCAGGGAGCCTGTCACACAGAGCAATCTCGACAGGAGAATCATTGATTTCATTGTAGAGGATACATTACCACTTCAGACTGTGGACAAACCATCATTCATTAATCTGGTTCACATTGGACTCCCCAAAGATCTCACCATCATATGTGCCAAGACTCTGAGAGACAGAATTGAGAAGAGAGCATGCCATATGAGAGAAACTCTTGCAAAACAAATGGGTGCTATGGCATATATAGCAACCACTGCAGATTGTTGGACCAATGGCAAGAAGAGTTACTTTGGGGTAACAGCCCACTAGATCAACCCAACTACGCTGAAACGTGAGGTCGGGGCCTTGGTTTGTAAGCGTCTGAAGGGGCACCATACACACAATGTCCTTTCAAAAGCACTGCATGATGTACATGTGCAGTACAGGATCCACAACAAAGTTATGTGCACTACTACAGACAATGGCTCCAACTCTGTGAAAGCGTTCAGAGTTTTCACGGCCAAAGAACCAGTGGAAGCTGCAGGCACCAGTGACGATGATGGTGATAACCAGGAGGAGGAGGAGGCTGAGGTGGAGTTTGTGCCTATCTGTGAGATCCTGGACACAGGACCTGAGGCAGAGGAAGAAGCTGCAGACTCAGGAGAGGATTTTGTTTTACCAACACACCAGAGATGTGCTAGCCACACCCTCAACCTTGTGGCAACACAAGACATAGAGGCCATGCTTTCTGACTCCTCCAAAAGTAGTCTTCTTGGTCCTTTCAAGAAACAGTTTCGTTCCGGACTTCCGGGAAGGGTGACTTCGCTTGTGCCTGCTTTTGGGACGGGCTCCCGCCTCAAAAGAAGCTTATTCAGATATAAATCAGTCAGAACATTTTTTTTTTTTGACTGATGAAATTTCTCCCGGGCAGGGAGAAACGTAGAGATCAACCTCAAAGCCTGTTTTTGTTGGGAGGACTAGATTTCATTAATTTATGAGATAAGGTCCAGCCAACAATGCCGGACGGACTTTCTAACAAGCTCTATCTGCTTAAGCGATACGTTTATCTTTTCTTGAAAGAGAGAACGGACTAACAGGCAAGCACCCTTCTTTCTATTATTTTTTTTACTTGGTTTAAATTGTTGCAGCAAAAGGAGATTTGTCAGATTGATCGGCTTTGGACAACTTCTGGGTGAGATATAGCTCTTCTCTGTTATTCACGAAATTAACAGCTTATCTCTGTTTCTGTCGCAAAAAGCTGTCCTGGAAGTGCATTCTAAAGATAATAAACAGAAGAGGGATTTCTATTCCTGATTTCTATTCCGAGGAATATTATATTGTCTGGGCCTATTCTTTTTTTGGTCTATTTTATTTTGACGAATCTGCTTCTTCACGACGCCACTAACTGTTTTGATGCTGGGAACTAAATTTGTTTTGCATTCTTGCACAAGAGAGATAAGGCAGGTTGCTCTGTTTATACTGTGATGTCATCAAGCCTGGAATATTAACCCAATTGTTGCTGAAATAAGAAGTGGTTCTTCTTTATTTTTGTTTTGCTTTGTTTTCGTGGTTTTAAAAATGGCAATCAAGAAAGTGGCTGAGAATCTGGAAGTAATTATGTTTCAGAAAATAATGGATGAGATTGAGATAACGAAACAAACCCTGCGACAGGGTAGTAAGGAGCTGAAAATTGAACTGAGCAAAATGACGCAGGAGTTTAAAGAAATAGGGGACCCTGTGAGAGAGGAGAATGAGATCAGAGATGAGAAAAGAAAAAATAAAGGGAAGATACAAGCCCTGGAGATTGGAACAAATGTGGAATTGGAAAAAGATCTGGAGTTTATGGATTTTAGAAATAAAATCTACTGTTTGGAATTTAACGTTATCTCTGAAGAAATTAATGAAGATATTAGAGATAAAGTTATCAATGGCTTGGATAATCTTCTGGACTGGAATGATGTGATGGAGCTTGATATAGAGAAAATCTATGGAATTAACTGCAGCCATGTGACAATGGAAAAACTCTTAAGAGATGAGCCAGTGCATTTTGTAAAAAAGAAGAACACAGATATGACTTTACAACAGTATTTCAGCAACTTATTCAGAATGGATGGCAAGAAAATATTTGGGATAGAGGAAATTCCCATCAGACTCTTATTATATGACTATGGCTACAACAGCAAGATTATTATGGAATACTGATAATGGAAGATTGGACACTGAAATTACTGGACTTAACAGGACTATTGAAGATGGAAGATGGAACTAATAGGGATAATGGAATAATGGCTATTGAAATTATTGGACCTAACAGATTCTGATGAGATGGATTAATCGAAATGTTTATTTGGACTATGGTTATGACAATAAGATTATTATAATTATTAACGAGATGGATTAATTGACATGTTTATTTGGAGAAAAATTGATAGATATATTTCTTAAAGAATTGAAACCTCTCTTTGACTTTTTGTGGAAAGAATAAAGTAATGTTTATGAGATTTGATGATTAATTAAGATAACTACTGGAGGAAAGTGATTTTATAATATGATTTAAGAGACAGGATTGTTATATATTGTAGACCTATAACTGATTTGATATGTGACAAATGGGAAGTCAACATTTTATTTTATTTTATTTTTTTGTTTAATCATTTTTGTTTTGTTTTGTTTTTTGTCTTTGAATGTTTTATGATTTTGTTTCTATGTTTTATGAAAATTTGAATAAAAATTATTGTAAAAAAAAAAGAAACAGTTTCGTTCCTTGATGGGAAAGTGCAGCAAGTTGTGGGCCAAGCAGAACCAGTCAGCCCAGATTGCTGAGTATATCCATGCACAATGTGGTGTGTATCTGAAGGTACCGAATAAGACCAGGTGGAATTCCACCTTTGATGCGTTGAAGCAACTACATGAGCTCCTGTCAACTGTGCCACTAAAAATGCATGCCATAATGGACCGCTGCTCCTTGTCCAGGATCACAGCTGCTGAGATTGAAGTGGTACAGGAATACACAGAGATTATGGAGCCACTAGCCCAGTGCCTAGATATCCTGCAACGGGAGAACGGCATGTTCATGGGGTATTTGCTACCAACGCTCTGCAATCTGGACCGCAAGTTAGAAGGACTGGAAAACAAACCTGAGAGGTACACATACTGTTTTCAGCTGCTGAGAGGTGTGCGCGAAGCCCTAAGAAAGCGGTTTGCAGCTATCTGGGAGGACAAGAGGCTTCTTCTGGCAGCCTGCCTACACCCTCGCTTCAAACTAGATTGGCTGGAATCGTGTCAGGCCACCACCCATACCAACAAGTAAGAACATTAGGGAAGCCCTTTGGGTGGATTACTCCAAGGGAAATGTTGTCTCAAGGGAGGCATCAGAGGGCTTAAGGTGGTAGGCAGGGGCTGGGCCTTTTTTTCCTGGGGCTCCTCATCACAACCTTGGGTTGCTGCAGGTAATCCTTAAGGGTCTGCTGTGCTGCCCCATGAGTGTGGTGACTTGGTTACCTTCCTACCTTCCATGTCATCATCCACAGGCTCAGGCTGGACCCTGAACCAGGGGACATGACAAGCATCAGGAAATGAAGAGCATATGATGGTTTCCTAACATATATGTGTTAACATATCCTCTCTCTTTCTTAGATAGACAATGGAAGCCTTGTTGAAAGCTGAAATAAAGATGGGTGTACTTAATGAGGACAGTGATCAGTCTTCAGATAAAGACCAGGAAGATGACTTAGAAGATGACTTCTTTAACTTTCTGCCCCAGGGCAAGAAGTCAGCAGCGGACACTGCTGAGGAGGAACTGGTGAGGTACCTGAGGTCTCCCAGCAGGGAAGTGTCATCACTCCGTGGCTTTCCACGTGTGCTGCGGTGTTTTTTGCAGCACAACACAGGCATGCCTTCAAGCGCCGCAGTAGAACGCCTGTTCAGTACTGGTGGCAACGTAATGACTGTAAAAAGACATTCCTTGTCTGACATGCTCTTTGAGCATCTTGTTCTTTTGAGACATAACAGAAACATATTATAAAAGCATTTCAAGTGTAAAATTTGATTTCAAGAGTTGGGGTATCTTCATTGCTTGGGGGGATGTGAGATTCTGTTATGCCATTATGTTAATCTTACAGATAATTTTTTTTATTCTACTACCCCCTGTGTGTGTGTGTTTATTTTTAATATTGTTTTAGGCTTCTTAGATGTGCAGCAGCCAAGGCCAGCACCTTGTAAGAGTTTTTTCTAAAAAGCAACTGAAATGTAATTGTAGTGATTACTTTTGAGAAAAAGTAAAGTAATCAGTTACTTTCAGAGCAATTGTAATTGTAATGGTAATTACTACTTTTTTGGCCAAGCAATTGTAACTGTAATTTATTACTTTTTAAAAGTAATCTTCCAAGCTTTGCTCAGTATCATTGGCACTGGTTGGCAGCAGCTCTCTAGGGTCTCAGTCAAGGATCTTTTCCCAACCTTTCATGGAAATGCTGGGGATTGAATCTGGGACCTTTTGCATACAACGCTTGTACTCTACCACTGAGCTACAGATCCTCCCCTATGTTGAGTTTCCATCTTAGGTGCAACTGTCAAGAAATTTTGAGAAAAAGCAAATGGGTTCTCAAAGGGTGTGTGTGGAGTCCAGTCATCATCCCTGTACTCTATGTAATCAGAAGTATATTGTTGACAGAGGATGGGAATAAGGTAAAAGTCATGCCAAACTCAAATTTCTATTGTACAAACGTGAGACTTCCCTCATTTCAGAAGATAGATCTGGCTTCAAAATTGACTTCCTCCTTTGAAAAGAATGGAAGATACATGTATTAACTGAAGTCCACAAATGTCTGTTTCTAAATACTGGTACCATACTAAAATGTCTGTGAATGAGATAGGTTAGTAGTCTACACAATTTGTTTTTAAAAATATATGGTGTGATAACCCCCACATCTTGATAATTAAAACTGATAAATGATACTGAAAAAAATGCAATTCATGGGCATGGTCCATCCCCCATAGGGCTCAGCCATTCAGAATGTCTTCTTACATACACAATTCATGCATCTGAATGTAACCTCAATTCCGGTGACAACATTGATCTCTAAGCTTTATTCAGGTTCCTCAGCTCTGTTGGCTAGCTGTCCACTTTTTAAAACTGCTGGCGCTTTGTTGTTGTTATGTGTCTTCAAGTTGAGTAAGACTTGTGGCAACCCTATGAATCAGTGACCTCCAAGTGCATCTGTCATGAACCACCCTGTTCAGATCTTGTAAGTTCAGGTCTGTGGCTTCCTTGATGGAATCAATCCATCTCTTGTTTGGCCGTCCTCTTTTTCTACTCCCTGCCGTTTTTCCCAGCATTATTGTCTTTTCTAGAGAATCATGTCTTCTCATTATGTGTCCAAAGTATGATAACCTCAGTTTCATCATTTTAGCTTCTAGTGACCGTTCTGGTTTAATTTGTTCTAACACCCAATTCTTTGTCTTTTTCACAGTCCATGGTATGTGCAAAGCTCTCCTCCAACACCACATTTCAAATGAGTTGATTTTTCTCTTATCCACTTTCTTCACTGTTCAACTTTCACATCCATACATAGAGATTGGGAATACCGTAGTCTGAATGATCCTGACTTTGGTGTTCAGTGATACATCTTTGCATATGAGGACCTTTTCTAGTTCCTTCATAGCTGCCCTCCCCAGTTCTAGCCTTCTTCTGATTTCTTGACTGTTGCCTTCATTTTGGTTAATGACTGTGCCGAGGTATTGATAATCTTGATAAATTAAATTAGATGTCCTCATTATCAACTTTAAAGTTACATAAATCTTCTGTTATTACTTTAGTCTTTTTGACGTTCAGCTGTAGTCCTGCTTTTGTGCTTTCCTCTTTAACTTTCAACAGCATTCATTTCAAATCATTATTGGTTTCTGCTAGTAGTATGGTATCGTCTGCATATCTTAAATTATTGATATTTCTCCCTTCACTTATTGATATTTCTCCTTCCCTCACACCTCCTTCATCTTGGTCCAATTCCGCTTTCCATATGATATGTTCTGCGTACAGATTAAACAAATAGGGTGATAAAATACACCCCTGTCTCACACCCTTTCTGATTGGGAGCCAATCAGTTTCTCCATATTCTGTCCTTACAGTAACCTCTTGTCCAGAGTATAGGTTGAACATCAGGACAATCAGATGCTGTGGCACCCCCATTTCTTTTAAAACATTCCCTAGTTTTTCATGATCTACACAGTCAAAGGCTTTGCTATAATCTATAAAGCAAAGGGTGATTTCCTTCTGAAATTCTTTGGTCTTCCATTATCTAACGTATGTTTGCAATATGATCCCTGATGCCTCTTCCCTTTCTAAATCCAGCTTGGACATCTGGCATTTTTTGCTCCATATATGCTAAGAGCCTTTGTTGTAGAATCTTGAGGATTACTATACTGAAGCTATTGGGAACAAAAGTTGAGAAAAGAATTCTCTTGCATTTGTAACAAGAATGATAGGTGCCTAGCTACAATAAACCTACCTCCACCAGCTTGCAGCTGGGCGCATCTAGAGTTAAGTGCACTACAACTTGCCCAGTTCAGGTCAAGTCACTGAAGCTTGCCAAGTCTAGGCTTGGGATCTAGTTATTATTTCCAGTTTGATCATATTCCATTGAACTGGAAGGTAGTTATGTCCCATGTTTGTTTGTTTTCTGCTATCTTCTTTTTTCCATTTTGATTTTTTCCTCCTGAAAAATAACAATACTTATATCATTTTCTAACAATGTTTTCCTTTCCAAAAGGAAAGGAAAGTGGCTTTCTGTCTGCCTGACTAGTGCCCACCCATCCAATCCCCTCATTTGCCTGTTCCTCCTCCTCCTCATGAATCATATTGGATCCCCCCCACCCTCTGTTATTGGAGAAAGCAAGATATGCAGAGATCACCTGGTCAATTTCACATTAGTAAAGCAAAGAACAGGCTGGTCAGTTTCACCTATGCTATGCTTGCTCCTCACATGCCGCTGGCCTGCCTGCCAAGTGATCCCTGCTGCCATTCCGGTAGTTTAGAGCAGGTTGCTGCTGCTTCACCAAGAGATCTGTGGCGCCAAGAGAGACAGAATTGCAAGCCAAGGAAAACCTGCCTATTGTTTGTTTCTCACCGGCTGTGGGCTTCAGGATGGACTTGTGTGTGTTCATTTATGTGCGGTTGTTGCTGCCACTGCCAAATGTGCCAAATAAAAACTGCAATACTGGCTCAGCAGACACTTTAAACGTTCCCCCCCCCCAAAAATTGCTAATATCAGGATCAATATCATTATATTTGACACGGAAATATCCAGTGTCAGTAAAAGTCACAAAAATTCGCAGTACAAAAGATTGGGCCACATGATAACAGATGTGTGGATGATAGGGAGAATTCGGTGCCAAATTTGAAATTAGTGAAATTATCACCCATCACTAGCCCAAGTCATGATGTTTAAGTAGTGATGGTCAATCCTCCTTGGCTCAAATTGTATTTGGCCAATCAACATTTCTTCACATAAAGTTAACATACTATCTCTTGTCCACAGTACAATATATAAATATGTAATTTTAAAACTACTACTTGGGAATGGAATGTAGAAGGAGGAGGAGGAAGTGGTGAGGGCTCTGCCAATGGGGGCATCAGCAGCATGTAGTTGCCACCTGAGAGAAGATGCCTGGTGCCATGGTGTGCTTTGTGCAATATGTGCCCACTCCTCCTTGAGAGTAAGCAGGGCCTGACACAGTGACTGATAGTCTGTGTTCCTGCAAGAGCAAGAATCTTGGGGAGGAGGATGGGGGTGGGATTGGGAAAACTGGAAATTAGTTAGTTGGTTTGTTGCTTTCATAAAGGACACATTTGCATTATGGGATACACCAGGAGATGAAACAAGCACAAAATAGGCACATAAACTCACAATTCAGTAGGGCCCCGTTTTATGGCGCTTCACTTTACGGCACTTCGCTAATGCGGTGGTCTCAATTAGACACAATTAGACTAAAGCCCCACTCATACGATGCTTGTTCCACTTTTACGGTGGTTTGGGGGGCGTCGCACACCATTCTATTCAATGAGTTCTGCTTTTCAGCAGTTTTCGCTTTTCGGCGGGGGTCCAGAACATAACCCGCCGTATGAGTGGGGCCCTACTGTACACTCTGTTGAAATTGTGAGCAGACAGTCATTTCCAAGGGCAAGGGGGCTTGTCCTGAAATACATGGAAAACTCAAACTACAGGTTAGATATGATCAAATTTCCACATTATCACCATTTTTAATGAGTAGCCCATGTACACATTGACAGGGGATGCCCTGTCAGTGGTGCTGCTGCTGGCTGGTTGGCATTGACCCATGACAGGGCCTTCTTGGTAGCAGTTCCCCATTTATATAGTGCCCTCCCTGATGAGGGGCATTATCTGTAAGGGCAGCTTATTTTTAAATGTGTATAGATGTTCTTAAAAGACAATCTTCTGAATATTGTTTAAAATAAAGGTAAAAGTACATTTCACTCATTTAATTATTTCCAAGACATTTAATAAACTTTTTTTTAAAAAAAGATTCAGCACATGCTATGCAGAGGTTAGCATGCACAAGCCTGGTTGCAACTAATACATTTAAAAAGAGAACACAATATCCTTATGGAATTTCATGTTTTATAAAATTCAAGACATATACAAACAGTGCAATCCCATTTATGTTCACTAAGAAATAAGTCCCACTCCCTAGTTATGGTATTTAAGATGGTATCCTAGCCCTGAAACCTTGTAGTTACAGGGAGATGTTCCCAGGAGTCATAGGAAGTATCAAAGAGCTTGAGCTGCAGAAAGGGAGACACTGTTTGTTGCCCCCTCTCTGCCACTGTAGAAACTTCTGTGGCCCCTGTCATACATTGGTGGAGCTCTGATGTTGGCAACTGTAAAGGGGGTGTGAAGAGGAGGATTGGGAGTGTTCAACTGGACCAGGGGAAAGGTTGGATCCAAAGGATTCATGTCTTCTCAGGCCCCCAATACCCCCCCAAACCAGGGAGAAAATGAAACAAGTCTAAGAACTGGTATTATTTAGAGTGCTCCTCCACCTTCACTTTTGCCCTCCCAGTGTAAGCCAGACCAGGAAGTGGAGGAGTTGATTCATTCACCTTAGGTTCCGCTTCCTCACCCCAGTTTAGGATTGTAGCTTCAAGGATTTAACAGTAGTTGAATTTCTAACATTTTATTTATTGTAACAGATTCCGTTGTGAGTCCTCAAACATCTCCATCTACTCTAAATGATTCTGCCTGACATAGATGCTGCTGTTAACCCAAACGAACAAGTACATTCCTCACACAGCTTCCTAAATCCTAACTTCTTGTTGAATATTTACACACACTAAATAAATTAGAGCAATCATGTCATGAATCACAAGTAGCAATTCATTAAATTACCAGCTATTAAATGATAATAGGGCTTATTACTTCATTTCTTGCTGACATGAGCGCTAGTCCTTTCTAAAGACAATGCCACCACATCATGTGGCTTTACAGAAATATTCTTTTGAGCCATTCTTGTGTTTTGAACTTACTTTTCTTTATTCCATCATCCTAAATATTTACAGCACTTTAAATGCCCTGAAAACAAATCCTAAAATCGAGGCATATAAAATCTATTGTCAAAAGGCCTCATGAAATAGTAGTAGAACTAAAATCTCCCTATACCAGCTTAGTTCAGGTAACTCCAGAGAAATATTGATACCTGTCTGCTGGTGAATCAGTAATAGGGCAGAATACTTTAATGGTGGCATTACTAGAGGGAGCCCCAGCTGACGAAGTGTCAAGGCGAGTTAAGCAGCAGAGCGAGTTCGGCAGCAGGGCGAGGAGGCCAGGGCCCCCCACTCTGCCCGTCTGTTCCCTGACCTCAACTAAACCGCAGTCTCCAACCCACTGACGTAATAAACCTTAAACAAAACTATGCAGGTAAGAAGCCAGCAGGGGTGTGGGGGCTTTCCAGTGTTTTGCACCGCCTGCAGCATGTACGACTATCTGCCTGTTGGACAGAAGTCGTGGGTGTGCTCTCGGTGCAATGAGCTCCTGGCTCTCCGGGAACGACTTCATTTCCTTGAGGCCAAGGTGGCGGACCTGGAAAAGCTGAGAGAGGCAGAGAGGTGTGTGGAGGAGGCCTTCAGGGACGTTATAGCTGTGTCCCACTCCAACGATGATAGCTCTCCTGCTATCATGGAGAACGATGGTCTCGGGGAAGGAGAGCATCCAGCTGAGGAAGAGGGAAACGATCCCTTAGAAGGGACCCATTCCTTGGGGGATGAGCAGCTATCCTCTCGTGCCGAGGATATATCTCCAGGGGGTGGAGGGATCCTTGTAGTGGGTGATTCGATCATTAGGAACATAGACAGTGGGGTGTGTGATGGGCGTGTAGACCGCAAGGTGTTTTGCCTGCCTGGTGCGAAGGTTGCGGATATCGCCCGTTGTTTAGATAGTTTGGTAGACAGTGCTGGGAAGGAGTCAGTGGTCGTGGTGCACGTTGGCACCAACGACATGGGGAAATGCAGCCGTAACGTCCTGGAAGCAAAATTTAGGTTGCTAGGTAGGATGCTGAAAGCCAGGACCTCCAAGGTGGCTTTCTCTGAAATGCTACCGGTTCCACGCACAGGACCAGCCAGACAGGACCAGCTTCGCAGTCTCAATGCGTGGATGAGACGATGGTGTCGGGTGGAAGGGTTCGGATTTGTTAGGCACTGGGGAACATTTTGGGACAAGCCGGGCCTGTACAAAAGGGACGGGCTCCACTTGAAACAGAATGGAACCAGACTGCTGGCACTTAAAATTAAAAAGGTGGCAGAGCAGCTTTTAAACTGACTGAGGGGGGAAACCCGACAGGAGCTGAGAAAGGTCCGGTTCGGAATAAACCTCCCCCCTGGGATAAAAACCAAAGAAATGATGAAATTTTAAAAGGGGTAGGCCTAGAAGTAGGCATTGTGAGAGCAGGGGCACAGGATATAAATTCAGAAGAGCAAAATTACCACAGGCCTAACCACAAGTGCCAAAGACACTTGAAGAGAGACACTGCTTACAAGTGCCTGTACGCTAATGCTAGGAGCCTCCGAACCAAGATGGGAGAACTGGAGTGCTTGGTCTTAGAGAAGAGCATTGATATAGTGAGCATAACCGAGACCTGGTGGAATGGAGAAAACCAGTGGGATACGGTTATCCCTGGATATAAACTATATCGGAAGGACAGGGAAGGACGTATTGGTGGCGGAGTCGCTCTATACATGAAAGAAGGCATTGAATCCAGCAAGCTCGAAACCCCAAAAGAGGCAGACTCCTCCACAGAATCGTTGTGGATGGTGATACCGTGCCCCAGGAGGGACTTAATACTGGGAACGATCTATCGTCCCCCTGATCAAAATGCTCAGGGAGACCTTGAGATGAGATATGAAATTGAGGAAGCATCCAAACTAGGAAATGTGGTAGTAATGGGTGACTTCAACTACCTGGACATAGACTGGCTGCATATGTGTTCCAGTCATGACAAAGAAGCAAAGTTTCTAGATATTCTAAATGACTGTTCCCTAGATCAGTTGGTCATGGAACCGACCAGAGGGACGGCAACCCTGGACTTAATCCTCAGTGGGGACCGGGACCTGGTGCGAGATGTAAGTGTTGTTGAACCGATTGGGAGCAGTGACCACAGTGCTATTAAATTAAACATACATGTAACTGGCCAATTGCCAAGAAAATCCAACACGGTCACATTTCACTTCAAAAGAGGAAACTTCACAAAAATGAGGGGATTGGTAAAAAGAAAGCTGAAAAACAAAGTCCAGAGGGTCACATCACTCAAAAATGCTTGGAAGTTGTTTAAAAACACTATATTAGAAGCTCAACTGGAGTGCATACTGCAGATCAGAAAAGGTACCGCCAGGGCCAAGAAGATGCCAGCATGGTTAACGAGCAAAGTCAAGGAAGCTCTTAGAGGCAAAAAGTCTTCCTTCAGAAAATGGAAGTCTTGTCCGAATGAAGAAAATAAAAAAGAACACAAACTCTGGCAAAAGAAATGCAAGAAGACAATAAGGGATGCTAAAAAAGAATTTGAGGAGCACATTGCTAAGAACATAAAAACCAACAACAAAAAATTCTATAAATACATTCAAAGCAGGAGACCATCTAGGGAGACAATTGGACCCTTGGATGATAAGGGAGTCAAAGGTGTCCTAAAGAACGATAAGGAGATTGCAGAGAAGCTAAATGAATTCTTTGCATCTGTCTTCACAGTGGAAGATATAGGGCAGATCCCTGAACCTGAACTAACATTTGCAGGAAGGGATTCTGAGGAACTAAGACAAATAGTGGTAACGAGAGAGGAAGTTCTAAGCTTAATGGACAATATAAAAACTGACAAATCACCGGGCCCGGATGGCATCCACCCGAGAGTTCTCAAAGAACTCAAAGGTGAAATTGCTGATCTGCTAACTAAAATATGTAACTTGTCCCTCGGGTCCTCCTCCGTGCCTGAGGACTGGAAAGTGGCAAATGTAACACCAATCTTTAAAAAGGGATCCAGAGGGGATCCCGGAAATTACAGGCCAGTTAGCTTAACTTCTGTCCCTGGAACACTGGTAGAAATATTATTAAAGCTAGATTAACCAAGCACATAGAAGAACAAGCCTTGCTGAAGCAGAGCCAGCATGGCTTCTGCAAGGGAAAGTCCTGTCTCAGTAACCTATTAGAATTCTTTGAGAGTGTCAACAAGCATATAGATAGAGGTGATCCAGTGGACATAGTGTACTTAGACTTTCAAAAAGCGTTTGACAAGGTACCTCACCAAAGGCTTCTGAGGAAGCTTAGCAGTCATGGAATAAGAGGAGAGGTCCTCTTGTGGATAAGGAATTGGTTAAGAAGCAGAAAGCAGAGAGTAGGAATAAACGGACAGTTCTCCCAATGGAGGGCTGTAGAAAGTGGAGTCCCTCAAGGATCAGTATTGGGACCTGTACTTTTCAACTTGTTCATTAATGACCTAGAATTAGGAGTGAGCAGTGAAGTGGCCAAGTTTGCTGATGACACTAAATTGTTCAGGGTTGTTAAAACAAAAAGAGATTGTGAAGAGCTCCAAAAAGACCTCTCCAAACTGAGTGAATGGGCGGAAAAATGGCAAATGCAATTCAATATAAACAAGTGTAAAATTATGCATATTGGAGCAAAAAATCTTAATTTCACATATACGCTCATGGGGTCTGAACTGGCAGTGACCGACCAGGAGAGAGACCTCGGGGTTGTAGTGGACAGCACGATGAAAATGTCGACCCAGTGTGCGGCAGCTGTGAAAAAGGCAAATTCCATGCTAGCAATAATTAGGAAAGGTATTGAAAATAAAACTGCTGATATCATAATGCCGTTGTATAAATCTATGGTGCGGCCGCATTTGGAATACTGTGTACAGTTCTGGTCGCCTCATCTCTAAAAGGATATTATAGAGTTGGAAAAGGTTCAGAAGAGGGCAACCAGAATGATCAAGGGGATGGAGCGACTCCCTTACGAGGAAAGGTTGCAGCATTTGGGGCTTTTTAGTTTAGAGAAAAGGCGGGTCAGAGGAGACATGATAGAAATGTATAAAATTATGCATGGCATTGAGAAAGTGGATAGAGAAAAGTTCTTCTCCCTCTCTCATACTAGAACTCGTGGACATTCAAAGAAGCTGAATGTTGGAAGATTCAGGACAGACAAAAGGAAGTACTTCTTTACTCAGCGCATAGTTCAACTATGGAATTTGCTCCCACAAGATGCAGTAATGGCCACCAGCTTGGATGGCTTTAAAAGAAGATTAGACAAATTCATGGAGGACAGGGCTATCAATGGCTACTAGCCGTGATGGCTGTGCTCTGCCACCCTAGTCAGAGGCAGCATGCTTCTGAAAACCAGTTGCCGGAAGCCTCAGGCGGGGAGAGTGTTCTTGCACTCAGGTCCTGCTTGCGGGCTTCCCCCAGGCACCTGGTTGGCCACTGTGAGAACAGGATGCTGGACTAGATGGGCCACTGGCCTGATCCAGCAGGCTCTTCTTATGTTCTTATGTTCTTATGTTCTTATGTTCTTATGTTCTTATGTTCTTACTACCAAGAGAATGCCTCTCGAAGTTGAATGGACTTAGTGCAAAGACAAAATGGTTGAGAAGTCATGTATGATTGTGTTTTACTATTGGCTCACACTTTACACACCTCAGAGAACTAGTGTAGCACACTATAGCATAGAGATGGGGAACCTATGGTCCTCTAGGTGTTGTTGGGCTCCATCTCTCATCATTGCTGACCACTGGGCATGCTTGGTGGGGCTGATGGGAGTCTGAATCCTGCAACATCTGGAGGGCCACAGGGTCCCCACTCCTGATTCATATAGTGCTTGTAATACTTTCCAATGATGCTGTCCAGATAATGCAAATTGTTTTACTTTAAAAGGGCCTTTTCCAGAATTAAGAAAAACTGGACATGAAATAGTGGCAATGAATTTAGCTTATATTCAGAGGTAGATGTTTTTGGACATTTCCCATCCTCATGTGAGGTTAACCATTGCTTTCAGACCTCCAAAACCAGGAAAGAGGTTCTTCTGGACCTGAGTTAATTACTATACTTAATTGTTCACCATCTCTCGGCAACCGCGGGTACAGTGGATATTATATTAACTGAGCAATCCCTGTTCTAAATCTTACATCCAACCATGAGTTCCCTAAGGTGGCATTAAGAAAGCCACAGTTGCCTTGACCTGACAAACCCTAATTGGGAATATGGAGATAGTAATGCTGCCCTGATCTACTCTGTTAAGAGTTACTGAGAAAATGTACATGAATTACTTTGAACACCTGAAATTCCCTGTTGCAATGGGAGATATTAGTATACCGTGTGTATGGAAACTTCTGAGAAATGCTACAGGGTATGTTGACTCAGGCCTGAGGTCAGAACACAACATCCTTCAGCAACTGGTGATTCCTGGATTGGGCTCCTCCCCCTTTTAACCCCCCCCCACTAGCAGTCTAGTGCTTAACCCTGTGTTGGATTCAAATGGAGGGTATATAGAGATGCTTACCATGAATCATACTGGGTCTTCGCACACCAGTACTTTATCTTCCTAGTAGTTGCTGCTGAGGGAATGGGGAATTGGGGCACGCATAGATTTACAGATATTGAAATTCTTATTTATGTATCTGTGGAATCTGGCAAGAAACCAAAAGGTACAAATTATTCATGCCTGGCAGTACCTCTAGTCCTCTGAATCAGGCTGTGGTCTACATTGGATCAATATATCTTTGCACATTGACAGATCTGGTCCTTTATACATCATTCAAAGTGCTGATAGCTGTCATGGAACCAGGAGGAGGGACATAAAGTACAGCTCCTATTTGCACAAAGCATGGATAACGTAACTTTAAATAGCATTGCATCTACAGGCAACATTCATTAATATTTGGAATAGTCATATTACAAAAGATGACATTTTCTCCTTCTCTCTCTTGAATACTTTGGGAAGAGAACAAAATTCAGCAGGTGCAGTTGTACCCACCACTCTTTCATTATAACAAAAGAAACTCCACCTGTGGGATTTCAATCCACCTTACAGCTGAAGGGATCAGATGCTTGCAGGCAAAGTTGCATTAAACCAGTCTGAAGAATAGTGTGTGTTTGTGTGTGTGTGTGTGTGTGTGCGTGAGAGAGAGAGAGAGAGAGAAATGCACCATAAAAATCCATAATCAAGAAGCACTCAGGAAGCAAGAATTCATTAAGATACATTTTACATTTATTTTGAACTATTTTATTTAACATGGACAAATGACATGATTATACTCTACAAGTTTTGTTTGTATTGGTTTCTACAAGTTTTGTTACAGAAAAAAATATTAATAAAAGTATCCCCCCTCCCTAAAAAGTGAGAAAAAGATACCAACTGGAAAATAACTAAATCTGCAGCCCTGTACCTAATTTCTTGGGAGAATGCTCCACTGATCTCAGTGGGACTTATTTCTGAGTAGACATGTAGAGGATTGCACTATTAAAAGGCACACAGTGAAAATATGATTAACATTATTTTGACTGAGCATTTGGTTGCTGGCATAAATCAAAGGAATTTACGTTAATATATTCTGCTTTGGTAACAGAGACTTATCGATTATTCCTTTTGCCATGGCTACACCACAGCAGAGGAAAAGAGAAGAAAAAATCTTGGTTGTGCAGTATAAATATGGTAGGCCTTGATGTTCTTCTCCAGCAGCCTTTAAACTTTCCAGACCCAGGGAGGACTGTAACATGGAACACAAGAAAGGGGAAAGTGTGAACAAAATGAATATTTTGTGAAAATGATTTTTTGTGTGAAAATAACATGCAAAAATGAATTATATTAGGATAAATTTCTTGCAAAAATGTGTGCATCAGTCAAAACTGCCTACAAAATGTATTTATTAGAAATTTGCACTAAAATGCTGAAGAATTTTCATGAGGATTTTTTTTAAAAAAAAACTTGCAGATTGCTCCAGAAATGTGAAGAACTGAATTTAAGATTAGAAAAAGGAGAAACTAAGAGAACCAAACTTGACAGATCATCCCATCCCTACTCCCCAGTACAGATCTCCTATTTTGTTCACTACAACACACTGGGTCTCAGAGGGGGAAAAAAAAGAGTAGATTACTCAGGAGCAACCAAAGGACAGAAGCCACCGCTGAATGTACTGTGTGAACTGTGTGAATACTGTGGAAATGCTGCTTTTATAGGTTCTGCAAACACGCCCAATCCTTTGGTTGTTCTCCCATCACTGAGCACTCAGATGCTATTTCACATATCCTTTTCACTAGGAATGGGGGAGAAATGCTGTTTGGTTCACCTACCTAACTTGCATTTCCCGAAACTGTGAACCAAAAATCCTTCAACATCCATTTTTCTCAAAGTTTGCAATGTGGTTTTCCAGCTAAAAGCTGCGTACAAAAATGTGTATATTAGGGGAATGTGTGCATGAAAATGCATTCATGGATAAAGATATCATACAAAAATGATTTATACTAGGGGAAATTGCTTGCAAAAATGTGTATATTAGGAGAAAAGTGTGCTAAAATGCTGACGAATTTTCAGGAGGTCTTTTCTTTAAAAGCAGAAATGTCTGTGGAAATGTGGTTTCTTATGAAACTGAAACTGACAGATCTATCCATCCCTGTCTTTGATTCTGGATTTATTTTTTTTCTGGACTCCTAGTTCCTCCTTCGATCCAAATGTTCTCTTCCACATATATGTTCTCTCTTGTCTTTTGTTTTACCCAGTGCACTTTCTCAACCACCTGCCTCCTATTCTCCTTCGCATCACCTCTTTTGGCATATCATCCCATATAACCCTTTCATTATATGAGTTACCTCCTCTTCACTGTGTCATTGTAAGAGAATTGCTTTTAAAGAGCTAATTATCGTTACAGTGGAAACACAACATTGTTTCAGGGACAGGCTTGTGTTCACCCTTCAGCACCCAGAGAAATAGTATCTCTGCTTTTGTGAGATCTGCAGATCCAAGGCAGATGGGTTTATATGAGCTTAGAGATTTGGGCAGCAAACAATTAAAAATATAAACAGAACAGGGGTCAAAGATAAAGCCCACATTTCTGCTGTAATTTAGAGATTGCAGCTCTCATGCGTTCTGTTTCATGATCATTCTGTGGCTAGGCTCTGCTGTGTTCTTTTCCACCTGCCTTCTGTTTTAACCTGGACAATTTCTCAGTTAATTTTGGGGTGAGCACATGCACTGTTTGCACCAGTCTTCCACGTATTTCCTTTCTTAATAGGCTACCAACGTACTTGTAAGGTACCAGGCTAGATCTCAAATCATGGCCTCTAACAGCCAGTCTCGAGTGCCTTAAGTCATGTGCCATCTGCACAGGTGCCTGAGTTGGCCAGATGCACTAGCCCTTACAGGTTGAATACAAATGTAATTTTTTACAGTCCACCGACCACAAATGCCTTATAGATCAAGGGCTGCAGTTCTAGCCTGAATAAAATCAGAAGGATGCCTTCAGCCGCTAGCTTTCATACTGTCATCTGACTCCACAAGGCAATTGGCACACACTAGGCCCTATAAAACCTTTGGGGCCAAGCCAGTTTGTTACTCTGAGAACCTTGTTGCAAAGAGTTGTCTTGCTGCCTGAGTGCGAGCTCGATTTTGTTCATACCTTCTAATTCCGATCTTCTGCCTCTGGATCCTTATGTTAAGACTGACTTTGATCATGCCCTCTGGCCCTTTTACCCTTGCTACTTGTGACAGAAACTGTGCCTGTGCTGGTAGAGAGCCAGACCTGCAAGCATAAATGCACATGGTTGCTTTTCTTTATAAGGGGAATTTTTCAAACACCCGAGCCCCATAGAAATCTATGGCAGTCTATCTGAGGTTCTCTTTCTCACTATAGTGGAAGCTGAGTAAGTGACCGTTTCTTTCTCATTTAAGAACAGAAGAAGAGCCCTGCTGGATGAGACCAAAGGTCCATCTAGTCTCACTTCCTGTTCTCACAGTGGCCAACCAGATGCCTGTGGTAAGTCCCCAAGCAGGACCTGCGTTGTCCACTCACCCCCAGGGAGGAAAGGGGAACAGCGGTGACAATATTTAGAAGGAGCTGCAACACCTGCATAGTTATTCACTCACCTCCTGCCAAAGTGACGGAGAAGATGAATGAGGATGTGGCAGCTGCTGGTGCTGCCCCTTTCCTTGGCCACCATGTAAGCATTCAGCCTTCCTCCACTATTGTGATGGAGAGTGTGTGTAAGTGAATGAGAGGACTCTGGACAGAGATGGGCCTGCTTACCTAAGTGTACGTGGGGAGAACCTCAAAGAACATGCTGTAGATACCTAGTAATCTCCAATGCAAATGGATTAGTATATAATCAAAACGATGTCACAGGGCAGATCTTACTAGAGTTCATACGGCAGCTGGGGTGTGTTTGAAAAATCCCACATGCAAAAACAAAACTAAACATCCTCATCCCTATATGTAATTCTCAGCGCTTGGAAAAGTTACTTTTTTGAACTACAACTCCCATCAGCCCCAGCCAGCACAGCCACTGGATTGAGCTGATGGGAGTTGTAGTTCAAAAAAGTAACTTTTCCAAGCTCTGATAATTCTTTAGTCATTTGACTTCAGTCACAGCTGGTGCTCACTGAACCTGGCAGGCCCCCCCATAATTGTAAATCAAATGAAAAACCCATATTGATCAACACATATATTCATTTACTCAGAAGTAATCATGTTCATGCAGATTTATTTATCATATTTAGAAGTACGCCCCACTGAGATAATGGGATTTACTCCCAGGTATGTGTGTATAGGATTTTGGCCTGAGGCTAGGAAAAAGAATTCATACAAGACAGCTGAGTCTGATTGGGTGCAGCCTCTTGTTTTTGGTATATACAAACATAGCATAGCTATGCATTGGCAGAAGAGTCTGAGGCTCTATAATTTATTATTTATTTATTTATTTATTTGTTGTATTTATATACCACCCCATAGCCAAAGCTCTCTGGGCAGTTTACAGTAACTAAAAACATTAAAAACAAATATACAAATTTAAAACACATCTTTTAAAAACAATTTAAAACAATTTAAAAAATGTAAAACAATTTAAAAACACATGCTAAAATGCCTGGGAGAAGAAGAAAGTCTTGACCTGGCTTCCTATATGAAAAAGTTGCACTTCCTTTATCTAAATCAATTGGGTTGCGTACTGAGTGAATTTAACCAGAGTGTAGCAACTTAAGCCCTTATTTTAGTTCAGCTCAAGCCAATGTGGAATTTTGCATATGACAGAGACATTTTGAGAATTTCATAATTGAAACAGGCTAAAGAAACACTTCCAAAAAAAAAATTCCCCTTCGCCGAACAGGTGTTTTAAAAAAATCAACTTAGACATATTGTTTTGTAACTTCTGACATATTTTGACATCTGTCAGTTTACAAAGAGGCAGCAGCAGAAGGAGGTGAGTGGGATGGAGCTAGCTGAGACAGGGAGAGTGGGAAGAGGTACAAAGCTTAACCTCAGGCCCCCACCCCCTTGAAGAAGCAGATACCTCCAAGAGGCTGTTGTTTTTGGAAGACAGTTAACAGAATTAGGTTCTGCTGAGGCTGTATTCCATCTACCTGAGTGGCTGCAGCTACAATCATGCTACAAAAGGGACAATATAAGGCATGCCTACTAGTGGTGGCAATCCTGTAGGGGTGACACCAAAGGGAATTGGCTCTTTGGGTCACATCTTTGGGATTTTTTGATCAGGTGACCTCCCTTGTAGACTGTGGGAATGTTGTGGACATAATATATCTCGACTTCAGCAAAGCTTTTGACAAAGTGCCCCGTGATATTCTGATTAGCAAGCTAGCTAAACCGCCTTCAAAGGCAGCCCCACATAGAGCACATTGCAGTAATCTAACTTGGAGGTTACCAGAGCATGGACAACTGAAGCCAGGTTATCCCTGTCCAGATAGGAGCATAGCTAGGCTACCAACTGAAGTTGGTAGCAGGCTCTCCGTGCCACTGAGGCTACCTGAGCCTCAAGTGACAGAGATGGTTCTAGAGAAATCCTGCTCCTTTAAGGGGAGCGCAACCCCATCCAGGACAGGTTGGACATCCACCATCCGGTCAGAAGAACCACCCACTAGCAGCATCTCAGTCTTGTCTGGATTGAGCCTTAGTCTATTAGCCCTCATCCAGTCCATTGTCACAGCCAGGCACCGGTTCAGCACATTGACAGCCTCACCTAAAGAAGATGAAAAGGAGAAATAGAGCTGTGTGTCATCAGCATACTGATGGCAACGCACTCCAAAGCTCCGGATGACTGCACCCAACGGTTTCATGTAGATGTTGAACAGCATGGGGGACAGAACTGACCCCTGCGGAACCCCATACTGGAGAGTCCAGAGTGCCGAGCAATATTCCCCAAGCACCACCTTCTGGAGGTGACCTGCCAAGTAGGAGCGGAACCATCGCCATGCAGTCCCTCCCACTCCTAGCTCCATTCTTCCCAGAAGGATACCATGGTCAATGGTATCGAAAGCCGCTGAGAGATCAAGGAGAATCAACAGAGTCACACTCCCCCTGTCTCTCTCCTGACAGAGGTCATCATACAGGACAACCAAGGCTGTTTCTGTGCCAAAACCAGGCCTGAAACCTGACTGAAATGGATCCAGATAATCGGTCTCATCCAAGAGTGTCTGGAGCTGGCCTGCCACCAGTCGTTCAAGGACCTCGCCCAGGAATGGAAGATTTGCCACCGGCCTATAGTTATTGAGATTTTCTGGGTCCAGGGAGGGTCTCTTCAGGAGTGGTCTCACTACCGCCTCTTTCAGGCAGCCGGGGACCACCCCCTCTCTCAGAGAGGCATTAATCACTTCCCTGGCCCAACTGGCTGTTCCATCCCTGCTAGCTTTTATTAGCCAGAAAAGGCAAGGATCCAGCACAGAAGTGGTTGCACAAACCTGTCCAAGCACCTTGTCAATGTCCTCAAGCTGCACCAACTGAAACTCATCCAAGAAATCGGGACAAGGCTGTGCCCTGGATACCCCACTTGATTCACCTGTTATAACACTGGAGTCTAAGTCCTGGCGGATGCTAAAGATTTTATCCTGGAAGTGCCTAGCAATGTTGTGGCACTACCATTTTGAATTCCCTCCCTTTAAATATTGGACAGGTGCCATCTCTGTTATATTTTCGGCACCTACTTGAAGACCTTTCTCTTTCAACAAGTCTTTTAAATAGAGACTTTATACCAGTCTGTGCCTGTATTGGAAATGCTTTTTAAGATCTTTTGATTTTAAAAAAATGTTTTTAATATGTTTGGTTTTTAAAAAGGTTTTTAATGTTTTGTCTCTTATCTGGGCTCCTTCTGGGAGGAATGGTGGAATATATATTTAATAAACAACAACACCACCAATAATCTACATGAAGTCGTTGGGAGCACTCATCAGGAGATTTGGAGTGAGGTGTCATCAATATTCAGCTGACAATCTATCTCTCTGTTCCATCTGAATTGGGAGAGGCGATTGAGGTGTTAGACTGGGGCTTGGGGGCGGTTATGGGCTGGATGTGGGCCAATAAATTGTGGCTAAATCCTGAAAAGACAGAGGTGTTATGTGTCCAAAGTTCTCATGTCCAGGAGGTGGGGAGACGGCCTGTTCTGGATGGGGTTGCACTCCCCTGGAAGGAGCAGGTCCACAGCTTGGGGTACACTGCTGTCACTAGAGGCTCAAGTGGCCTCAGTGGCTAGGAGAGCCTTTTTGCAGCTCCGGCCCTTTTGGACAGAGATTACTTGACCACAGTACTCCATACTGTGGTAACTTCCATCTTAGATTACTGCAATGTGCTCTACATGGGGTTGCCCTTAAAGATGACTTGAGAGCTTCAGCTGGTCCAAAATGCAGCAGCCAGATTACTGGCTAGGTTTCCTTTTAGATCTGATATAACTCCTGTTTTAAAACAGTTGTATTGGTTGCCAGTTTGTTTCCAGGCCCAATTCCAAGTGCTTAAGCTAGTGTTCAAAGCCATCTTAGGTCCCAGTTATCTGAACAACCGCCTTCTTCCCTACAGACCCTCTTGGGTGTGCAGATCAGTAGAAGGGGCCCTTTTGGTAGTTCCGCCACCCTCAGAAGCTTGTGAGGGTAGCATTCTCTGTAGCAACCCCTACATTATGGACATCCCTCCCTGCAACTTCACTGTACAGTTTTAGGCAAATGCTGAAGACGCACCTCTTTGCCCTGGCCTTTGACACCCAAGATATAAATTTTTTGGACCCACACTGTTTTTTGTGATGTTGCAATTTTAGGTTGTTTTATTTGTTTTAATTATGTATTTTAAAATTGTTGTCCCCACCCTGGGACCTCCGGGTACAGGGCAGGTTAATAATAATAATAATAATAATAAAAGCCCCAATGGCTTTCCACCTAGCATTGTAGCTAATGGTTGCATGAGTAGAAAGCAGCACGTACAACCAATGTTTCTTTCCTTCCCAGAAGCCCCCTCCAGAAGTTTGTGTGTGTGTGTGTGTGTGTGTAGGGATCCTAAACATTGACGGCTGCAGAGAGAGGGGAAACTGCCCCAAACTGGGTAGATGGATCTTTTTTATGCTAGAAGACACAGATTCCACTGTTCGACACAATATGATACAGCCCCCCACTATTCAGGACATCTTCTGGAGAAGGGTTTTAGGTATCGGGGCTGCAAAGGGGAAGTAGGGAAGAAAAAGATGCATTATGTAAGGTCACATCCACACCATACATTTCAAGCACATGGTTTCCCCCCAAACAATCCTGGGAGCTGTAGTTTAACCCTCACCAAGCTACAATTTCCAGCACCCTTAACAAACAACAGTTCCCAGGATTCTTGGGGGAAGCCATATGCTTTAAAAGTGTGTTAACTGTGCTGGAAATGTATGGTGTAGGTTTGAGCTATGGTGCTTTCAATTCATTTGGTGCAGCCATTGGATACAACCCCTGAAAAATATCCAGTAAAAGTGGAACGTCTGTCTTAGTTTCTGACTGGAACGATGAACAACACCCCATACCTAATTTTGGATTAATTTCTGGAACCCAGTCAAACTTTGCTGATTAGTTTGAACCAAATGAAACAGGTCAGTTTCCCCCAGGCCAAAAATATGCTTCAAATAAAAACGGTGCACGTGTATATAAAAATTTCAAGCAAGCCTAGATATTTGTTCTGCTCGTTTAGACCATTTGACATTTGATGACATGTCAATGTGATGCTCAGTATCACTGGGATTATTTTGTGTTTTCTTGCTAGTGTTCTTGGCAAATGTTTACAGAGATAGCATCTTCAGCTCCCTTTTATAAAAAATGAAACCAAGGTCTGACTCAGATCTGTAATAAATTAAATATAAGAAATGGTCTGATTTTGGAACAAATAAGATTTTAGTAAGGTCATATTTGCTTTCTTTGTTCAGTTTTAAATTAAATTGTGTTAGCTACTGATACTGGGTTACACCATAGAATATCCCAGTACTGAGAAACTTTATTGTGTAACCCTCATTTAACAATTCTTACTTGCTGTGAACCATGGTGTGAACCAGACCACCTAACTAAGCATCCTTTGGTTCTGTATCATGTCTATTACATCAATTATCTCAATAGTGTCTTGCAAATTTATTTTGTTGGCATTGTCCCCCATCCTCTAAATTCATGTTCTTTAGTGTGCTAATTTTGGGGGTGATGAGTTAATAACATAGGAGACTTCCTTATACTGAGTTGGATCATTGGTCCATCTGGGTCAGTATTGTCTATTCCAAGGATGGGGAGCCAGATGTTATTATTTATTTATTTATTTATTTAATTTGTATCCTGCCCTTTCTCCCAGCAGAAGCCCAGTTGCTGGACTACACTGTTGCTGGACTACAATTCCCTTCATCCCTGATCACTGCCCATGCTGGCTTGGGTCAATGGGATGTGGAGTCTAACAACATCTAGAGGGCCACAGGTTCCTTGCTCCTAGTCTACACTGACTGGCAGCAACTTTCTAGGTTTTCAGACGGTCATTCCTAGCCTTACCTGGAAATGCCAAAGACTGAATCTTGGACCTTTCTGCCTTCAAAACATGTGCTATACCGTTGAGCTACAGCCCTTTCCTATGAAGTTCAGCTCCAGCCAGCATGGTCATTGGTCAGGGATTTGTTTATTTAACAAAATTTATATACCTCTTGACTGTAACAAAACCAAACCTTTAAGCAGTTTACAAATGGGAGTTGACGGGACGGGATGATGGGAATTGTAGTCTAGCGACATCTGGAGGGCCACAGGTTTCCCAACTGTACAATAGAGCCTGCTGAATTTTCAGGTATCTCTCCACCATGACATTTCTATGGACTGGGAGTTGTAATGAGGAACAAAATATTGAGGATTTTTAATCTTTAATTCACCTCAGTGAACCAGAGTTTGGAAAACCTGCAATAGCAAAGATTCCTGGGAAACAGCCTCTTCGTGATCTCTGAGTAGCTACATATTTCCTGACTCCTATGAAAATTTGGGGAATGTTGCCCAGTAAGAATCAGGGGCTCTTTTCAAACAAAGAAACAGTTTGCATAAGGATTGTGATCATCTTAACCTTTAGGAGAAGACAGGATAATGATTATCTGAAACATCAGGAATTTACAGCAGGGAGATCACACTTATTATCTGGGAACTTATCAGGGAATTGGTTCTGTAAAAAACCAGATTCCTTGACCAGTACTCCTAAACTTTTCTGTTGCTCTTATTTGTCATGTCCACATCTTCCTGGTCAGGTTCACCTTGGGGTCAGTTCAGTTAGAAAAGGTATAAGACATGAGGAGTTTGAAGGGGTCGGCAGTTCCTCTTCTGGAGGGCTCCAACAGCTGCTTTTCTTACCAACGCTCTCCAGCATCTTTGGGACAATTTACAGAACTTCAGAGCTAAGGATTTAGGTGAGATCTTTCAAATCTAGTGCTGGTTACATGAGGGCAGAGCTTTGGCTCTCTGGGCTAGATACAAAAGTCTCTCTCTCAGCCTTAGACTCCTAGCAACTGTCCAGGAAAGGTATACATAACTTCTGGGTTTCTTTCTTTCCTTTTCTTTTGTGTGGGTGAGCTTGATGTAAAAGTGTGCATAAGTTTAGTCTCTTTGCTTTAGTCTATCTAGCACTACAAAATGCATGAATGAGTAATAGACACATATTAATTGTAATTGTACACTGCAATATTTCTCCTTTCTTCTCTTAATAAAACCACTCTTTATTTTTACTTTCTGTGTGTGTGCCATTGGGTTGAGGGTAGATTTATACACACTTTGGGGGTGACATGCGGATAACTACAGCAAAAGATCCTGCTGCACTCACAATAGGGGAACTTGCATTTCTAGTGAGCTATGCTCATGAGGAAGTTCAAGGTCCATTCATAACAGCGTGGGGCAGATGTAACCTATCTACAGTTCCTAGAAGTCGATATCATAATGCATGCAGCATGATCAGCATGTATGTGCTGGGAGAGAACTCACAGGGGGCAAGGTCAAATGTTCATCAGGAGTATTTTGTACTCATGCTGAAAGAAGCCTTGGAGAGTTTACTTACAAGTGCCATAGAAGTTAGAAATACAATTAGGAATAGTAATCACAGCAGGATCTCGTGCTGAGCCTCTTTCGGAAAATGATTGAAGGGGAAGCAAAGGCACAGTGAACACAGAGATATCAGAAGAACTCATTCTCTGTCCCCAAGAACAAGGAGAACGCAAAATGGTATCTCCCTTGAGTCCTGAGAAGAGCTTTTTTGAGTTCAACATGGAATTGGCATGCAAGCTTGTGGAGAGAAAAGACTGATGGGATGACGAAGGGCCATTTGTAATTTCATTGCATTGCAGTGCAACAACAGGTTACTGGAACTTTTTTTTTTTTTTACAATAATTTTTATTCAAATTTTCATAAAACAGAGAAAACAAAATCATAAAACATTCAAAGACAAAAAACAAAACAAAACAAAAATGATTAAACAAAAAAAAAATAAAATGTTGACTTCCCATTTGTCACATATCAAATCAGTTATAGGTCTACAATATATAACAATCCTGTCTCTTAAATCATATTATAAAATCACTTTCCTCCAGTAGTTATCTTAATTAATCATCAAATCTCATAAACATTACTTTATTCTTTCCACAAAAAGTCAAAGAGAGGTTTCAATTCTTTAAGAAATATATCTATCAATTTTTCTCCAAATAAACATGTCAATTAATCCATCTCGTTAATAATTATAATAATCTTATTGTCATAATCATAGTCCAAATAAACATTTCGATTAATCCATCTCATCAGAATCTGTTAGGTCCAATAATTTCAATAGCCATTATTCCATTATCTCTATTAGTTCCATCTTCCATCTTCAATAGTCCTGTTAAGTCCAGTAATTTCAGTGTCCAATCTTCCATTATCAGTATTCCATAATAATCTTGCTGTTGTAGCCATAGTCATATAATAAGAGTCTGATGGGAATTTCCTCTATCCCAAATATTTTCTTGCCATCCATTCTGAATAAGTTGCTGAAACATTGTTGTAAATTCATATCTGTGTTCTTCTTTTTTAGAAAATGCACTGGCTCATCTCTTAAGAGTTTTTCCATTGTCACATGACTGCAGTTAATTCCATAGATTTTCTCTATATCAAGCTCCATCACATCATTCCAGTCCAGAAGATTATCCAAGCCATTGATAACTTTATCTCTAATATCTTCATTAATTTCTTCAGAGATAACGTTAAATTCCAAACAGTAGATTTTATTTCTAAAATCGATAAACTCCAGATCTTTTTCCAATTCCACATTTGGACCAATCTCCAGGGCTTGTATCTTCCCTTTATTTTTTCTTTTCTCATCTCTGATCTCATTCTCCTCTCTCACAGGGTCCCCTATTTCTTTAAACTCCTGCGTCATTTTGCTCAGTTCAATTTTCAGCTCCTTACTACCCTGTCGCAGGGTTTGTTTCGTTATCTCAATCTCATCCATTATTTTCTGAAACATAATTACTTCCAGATTCTCAGCCACTTTCTTGATTGCCATTTTTAAAACCACGAAAACAAAGCAAAACAAAAATAAAGAAGAACCACTTCTTATTTCAGCAACAATTGGGTTAATATTCCAGGCTTGATGACATCACAGTATAAACAGAGCAACCTGCCTTATCTCTCTATGTTCAAGAATGCAAAATAAATTTAGTTCCCAGCATCAAAACAGTTAGTGGCGTCGTGAAGAAGCAGATTCGTCAAAATAAAATAGACCAAAAAGAGAATAGTCCCAGACAATATAATATTCCTCGGAATAGAAATCAGGAATAGAAATCCCTCTTCTGTTTATTATCTTTAGAATGCACTTCCAGGACAGCTTTTTGCGACAGAAACAGAGATAAGCTGTTAATTTCGTGAATAACAGAGAAAAGCTATATCTCACCCAGAAGTTGTCCAAAGCCGATCAATCTGACAAATCTCCTTTTGCTGCAACAATTTAAACCAAGTAAAAAAAATAATAGAAAGAAGGGTGCTTGCCTGTTAGTCCGTTCTCTCTTTCAAGAAAAGATAAACGTATCGCTTAAGCAGATAGAGCTTGTTAGGAAGTCCGTCCGGCATTGTTGGCTGGACCTTATCTCATAAATTAATGAAATCCAGTCCTCCCAACAAAAACAGGCTTTGAGGTTGATCTCTACGTTTCTCCCTGCCCGGGAGAAATTTCATCAGTCAAAAAAAAAAATGTTCTGACTGATTTATATCTGAATAAGCTTCTTTTGAGGCGGGAGCCCGTCCCAAAAGCAGGCACAAGCGAAGTCACCCTTCCCGGAAGTCTACAGGTTACTGGAACTTATGGATTGACCAACCCAGCCCACATGATTTTGCCAGATGTCCCCAGATGTGTCACAATAATCCACTCTCCAAATTGCCTTTTGCAGCCCTCCCTGCCTTTCCCTGTCTTATTGAGACAAAGTGGCTGGTAGGTAGGTTTCATGTCAAGTGCTGCTGTAAGATTTCCATTAGGCACAAAACACTATCATGAGCATGGCAACACCCATCCAGAGACACTGGAAAATGTAGTTTTCATTCATGGTTTCCAGTATCTCTGGACACTGCCGCATGGACTCATAGCACCGTCCTAGAGTGGTGGCATCCACCATCCATGGGGACTACATTTGTCAGGATATTCAGAATCTTGTATGACTGTCACATATCTTTCTGGTAGCATTTGGGCCCTGACAGGGACCTACTCCAGTGTCCAATAAGAGCCCTCCCTCTGCACCACCACTCTAGTGATAGGGAAAAGTGAGGTGAGTCAGGGAGGGAATCATGTTGGATCCAAAATGGATCTGAAATGGATCCAAAATGGATCTGAAATGGATCCAAAGAGGATCAGGTCCTATCAGAATTGGGTAGAGAGAAGAAAGACATCATGGACACTTTAACTTACAATTTTACTTGCCTGTCCGGACCCTGGTGATTTCCACTGCAGCTTGAGAGCTACCAAATAGTCCCAAGGATGAAGCAGAGGCAGCTTTCCTCACCTATTCCTTCCCTCATTCCTTTGTCCATACAGGCCCCCTACTTCCTGTTCAGTAGATATGGATCCTATTTGTTACAGCAGAATGAGGAAGGGGGTGGACAAAAAGACTGGGGACAGAACAGGCAGACAAAGCTAGGGCTGCAATGTCTTCTGGTAAGTTGGTAGCTTCAAAGGAGGGGTGGGGGGTGGGGAGCATGTGGCCCTCCAGATATGGTTGGACTCCAACTCCCATCAGCTCCAGAAAGCATGGTAAATGCTCAGGGATGATGGGAATTGCAGTTAGGGATGGAAGAATCTGTCACCTTTGGTTGTCTGAGTTTCATATTTTCCTCATCTTAAATTCAACTCTCCAGATTTCTGCAGCAATTTCTGATTTAAAAAAAAAAACATTAAAAATCTTTATGAAAATTCTCCAGCGTTTTAGTGTGAACTGCTCCCAATAAACACATTTTTGTAGGCACTTTTGCCCAATGGACAATTTTTTGCAAGCAATTTCTTGTCATATAATGCATTTTTGTATGCTATTTCCATTCCCATATTCATTTTTATGCACACTTTCCCCTAACATATGCATTTTTTGTAAACATTGTTTGATTGGTGAACGGCATTGCAAAATTCAAATAAGTGCGAATTTCAAAGGATGGCTGTGCTTCGATTCTCACATTGTTTAGGAAAGTGCACATCTGATTGGTTTGGCTTGAAATGCCAATTGAATCAAATTTCTCGCCCATCCCTAGTTGTCATCCAGCAAAACCTCTGGAGGGCTTCAGCTCCCCCATCCCTGATTTAAAGCAGCTTTGAGAATTTGCAGGTAGCAACCTGGCAACCCGACAGGTAAATGACAATGCCTGTTTCTGTTGCTGATGTCCAAAAAATGTCCCGTTCCTCCCTTTTTGGACTGGCATGCTCTGCATACAATTGCACTGAGCCAATGCCTATCTAAGAAAGCAAACCAGTGGAGGGACATCCTAAGTTTGGGAAGCAGGTACGACTGAAGTCACTCAACAGAGCCTACAATTGAGTTTCTCTGCTGGTAGCTGCTCTTAATGCCAAGTCACTAAGCTTTAATAGCTCCTTTCAGGATTAGGTAATTGGGCATTCTGGGAATTATGTCAGGAATGAATGAAAGTGGAAATATCCACTTATTGCTGAGCAAAGACTCTATCAAAAATCATGAACAGCATTTGAGCAGAAGCAAATTTTATTGCATGTATTAACATCTATAACAGTTAACAGGTGATTCTGACTCATAGCAGGTTGCTTGTAGCAGATGCACTTTGCAAGGTGATGCAGCATATACTGGGGAGATCACACAGACAGAGAGAGAGAGAGAGAGAGGGAGAGCTGTTTAAGAGGTTTTCTCCAGGAATGCAATTTTACAACCTCTACAAGCATGACTGCAGACCTGGGCTGATCCAGAAGGAATGATTTCTACATTCAAACTAGCTGTATGTTCTTTTATAGAGTTATTCACTAATACGCAAAAACCCCTTGCAGTTTAAGAACTTACCTATAGCCAACAGATATTTCTATCAAACTTTAAAAAGCAGGGAAATTGGGCAGCTATAGTGATTGCACAGATCCTCCATGGTGCAGAGTGGTAAGCGGCAGTAATGAAGTCGAATCTCCGGTAAAAGGGGTCGAGGTCCACTCAGCCTTCCATCCATCCGTGGTTGGTAAAATGAGTACCCGGCATATGCTGGGGGGTAAAGAAAGGCCGAGGATGGAACTGGCAATCCCATCCCATATATACGGTCTGCCTAGTAAATGTCACAAGATGTCACCCTAAGAGTCGGAAACGACTCACACTGTGAGTGCGGGGACACCTTTACCTTTATAGTGATTGCACCAGGGGAGTAGCAGACCTGACCTCCTCTCTGAGATATTGTACTGCCCTACAAATTTGTCAAAATGCAAACACCATTTGGGTTGGTCTTTCACAGTCCAATCCACTTGCTGTGTGGCTTGGAAGAATTTGGTAACATGTGCCTCTGAGCATATGCTAAAGTAAAGCGTGTATAAAATGTGAAAATAACATACAAAATTGCATTATATTGGGGAAAATATTTTGCAAAAATGTGTATATTGGCTTGCATACATTTGAGGAAATTCACACTGAAACGCTGATAAGTTTTCATGAGGATTTTTTAAAATCACAAACTGATGAGAAATCACAGAGAACTGAATTTAAAATTGGAAAAATGAGAAACTGAGACAAACCAAAATTGACAGATTTGCCCATCCCTCACCATGAATAAGCTTATTTCATACTTTTGGTCAGTTGAGCTGATTGCCTGTGCACTGCACTCCAGCACTGTGGTAACCAGTGGTGTGGACTACTACAAAGTGCTCTATGCGTAGCTGCTCTTGAAGACAATTCAGAAACTTCAATTGGTCCAAAAGATTACTGATGGGGGTTCCATTTAGAACCCCTGTTTTAAAATAGCTGCACCAGTTGCCAGTTCATTTCTGGGCTCAATTGAAGATGCTCATGCTAGTGTTTAAAGCCCTAAATGACTTAGGTCCCAAATATCTGATATGCCCATCCTTACCAACCTTCTTGGATGCTACGATCTGCAGAGGGAACTCTCTTGGTAGTTCCATCATCCTCAGAAGTGCAGGGAATGGCTACCTTGGACAGGGCTTTCTCTGCGACAGTCTCTAAATTGTGGAACTCTCTTCCCACAGAGGTGCATCTAATATCTTCACGGTACAGCTTTCGCTGTGTGCTGAAGACATGCCACTTTATCCTGGCCATTGACAGTTATAGGATAGAATTGAAGGAGCCATCTCTTTTGCTGAATTTGTGCTGTTCTGTAACAATTGGAATGGGCTTCCGTGTTTTATAATTGTAATTGTTTTGTTTGTTTTTACAATTGTATATGGTGAAGGGTGGGTAAGAAATCTTTGAAATAAATAAATAAGCTATCTTTCAGGCAACTTTGTCCACCATTACTGATGTTCTCATGGCTGATAAGCTTCTGAGGAACATCAGGGTTTTTCCGAGAGCACTGCTTCTGAAAAACAGAGCTTTAGTGTAACCAGTGTAAAAATAGTTGTCTTTGAATGAAAAATAGAACACTGGTTATTATGAATAAATTTTGATTTTCTGACCTGCCATTATGATATGTCCATTTAATGGGCTTGGCATAGTAATACGCAAGATGGATTTCTCCCCATCACTTTACATCACTCTCAATTCATTAACTTTTTACTAATTTGGCCATTCAAAACATTGTGACTCTATTTCGGACTTCCTATCTAATGATAATAGAAGATAATGTAATATTTAAAAGTGTCAGGATAAGCCATAAATTAGTGAACAAGCCAGATGGGCTACTGGTTGAGTTTGTTCTCGTGTGTAATGCAGTAAATTATCTTCCATCAATTATTTCAACAGACTGTGGTGAATCATGCTTCGAATAATAATTAGCGACACACTTGCGCACACTCACACAGAGTAAAATAATTTCCCAGGCTAGCAGAGCAATCTTTATTATGCACTCCCTGTCCCATAAGTATGTAGCAATTCCAATGTTGTCTATGGCAGTTGTACTCAGAGAATGGCAGAGGTTCCTGAAGGAGGCTGAGTAGTTTTCAGAGGAAGCTAAAGCTTCTCTTCATCTCATGTGGCCCAACCACCACATTCATTGGGAGTAGTCATATTGTCAACACACTTTGTTACAGAAGCAGGAGCACTGAGCATAGTTAGATCTGTGATGGCACAAGCTATAGACTTCACCAAGAGAGGGAAGGGAGGGGCAAGCAAACCAGACAAACTAATGCTTCCTTCTTCTTAACTTCATCACTGCCATCATATAGCTTGTTTCTGGTTGCCTCCACTAAATAGCCCCTTTAACCCCCTGAACATTAACTGACCCAACCTACTCCCTATACTGGGAAGAGGGGTATGCTACTTAGGTGTGGGGTGAATAACAAGGCTTCACATCAGATGTTTCCAAACAAATATGTTTTTACGTAAGGTTTTGTTTAAGTGAACAACTTAAAACAGCTTGAGAGTATTATTTTAGAGAAAAAATAATAGTTTTACGTTTTGAATGGTTGCCACTAAAAGAAACTAAAGATAAACTCATTCAGCTGTACCTATTCTAAACTGCTTTCCTAACTAAAGTAACTTGTTTACAGAACCAGGATATTGATCGATTTGTATCCCTCCTTCTGGCTCCCTTAGTGGTTTTCTCCTGGCTTCTTTCTGATACAGTGTTCCCTTAGAGTATTTCAACTCATCAGTTCCAGCTTTTTCTGTTTCCCTGCCTGCACAATAATCAATGAATTACTCTATTTTTTAGCTTCATGCATAATGATATTACTCTTCCTCCCAGCCTTTTACCAATTAGAAAGATAATAGGCTCTTGGTTAAGTTTCTATTTCCCCTTAATTGCCAGGTTCATAAGCTGAACCTTTGACACTCCTGTGTAGAACTTCCTGAACAAAACAGCCATTTAAACATTTAACTTTCCTTTGAACTTTTGGCCCTTCTATGCAGGTGAGCCTTTAAAGCAAAAAGTAACTATTTCACAACCAAAAGCCAACCACAGAATGGCGGAAAGTTCTATTCCTTCCAAGCATCAATAATTAGAAAGCTTTTCTATTTATTGATAGCTGTTTTACTCTCTGAATTCTATTCTGTTTTTTCAATGTTTTAGTTAATTTTAGCGGTTTTATTGATTAGGGTTTAACATGTGTGTTTCCTCTTTGGCTTTGCCAGAGTTTACACTGCTTCTAAGTCACTTTGTGAAGTTTCCATTTATCTTGCACATTCATCCTCACACAATTAAAGGAAAGCTTCTTTTCCTCTACATATCTCCACCCTTTCTTTTTTCCACTTCCCACTACTACAAAAAGAGCTAGATAAAGAAACACTGAAATCAACTCCTGCTGGAAAACCGTTTCATATTCTTTACACTTCCATGGTTTGCAGATGATCTAAACATTACCTTAGCTGCATGAAATCTGCTTGGCCACATGACTGGCTCATTTACCAAGGAGGGTAAATACCCAAACACATGAGCAGGGCTGATATTATTTCATATATTATTCCCATGTGTCATGGAAGGATTAGAGGACACACCAGTCAAGCAACTAGACAAGAACTTTATTATCTCCCTATAACAAGAACAGCAGCAAGAGACTCCTGAGTCCCACAGGGATACCACTAAATCCAGTGCTATCTAGTACTAAATTACATAATGATGCCATCTGCGCACCAGCAACTCCCTGTCTGATACGGTGCTAATTCGTGGTTAAGATGGTGCAACAGTCCCCTGTTCTTATGGTTGGGTCACTCACTACATTAATGGGATAACTTTTAAAAGGTCCTTTAAAGTGGTTCGGAAGAAAACCTGAATATTCTCTCCGCTTCCCTCTCCTGGAAAAGGCCGTAGATGAGACAAGAGGAAGAACGAAATGGAAGGTCTTGTTAATCAATTAATGGGTCAGCAATACTGGTGATTGAGGCCAAAATGACACCTACAGTCATGTGAGGAAGCAGAATGAATTTTACTACATCAATCTGCAGGTATGTCATTGCATTCCTGAATACTTCTCTGCCTTGAAAAAAATCCCTGCAGGTAGAATCATAGCACATTGGGGAGCAAGATTAATTAAATAATGGATTCCTTCACTTGCACTTTGAAATAGTGCAGTATTCTATCACCACAGGACTCAACTACCTCATTCTGCTAGATTTAGCCTCACAGATCCATTTGATAAGTAGAGATAGGTGAGATACTTATTACTTTAGTGCCTGGGACTAGAGATGGGTGAAAGACACCCAATCTGAATGGGCTGAGCTGTCCAAGCATTTTTGGAGAGTCTTTCAGAAAAGCTCAGGCTTTTTATGAGAATTTTCCAGAGCTCAGAAAGACCAGTCCTGTCAGAAATCCTCCACTGGACTTCTTGTCCATGAGTTTCTCTTCTTTCCTGACTTCCCAAATCTACTAGTTATGGTGGGTTGAGGAGTCAGTGAGAATGGAAGACAGCAGCTGAGACATCTGGCTAAAATTCTTCCTAAGTTTCCACATCTCTGCCCTGAAGGCTTCTGAACGTGTTTCCCTGAAATCAGAGTAAGATGATGTCTTTTTGAAACAATTGGGCTTTGTTTTTACTGTACTTTTTTTACTTCTTGTAAACTGCTTTCATGTTTTAAATGAAATAGCGGCATACAAATATATTTATAAAAATAAATAAATAAAAATGAGCGGTTTTAAAAACATTTCTTCTGGTAAATGAGACGCCAAAGGGATAGAGCAGAATTTTGTTTGATCCATATTTTAAAACAAAGCAATCTAATTCTCCATTACTGGACTTATATATGGATCAAAACATGGTTATTAACTGGATTGCACATTTATCTGAATTAGGCAATGCAGCTTCAGTTCAAAAATGCATACAGAAATGCGTATGTTAGGGGAGATGCATACAAAATGCAAATTTTAGGGGAAGTGTACAAGATATGAAATTTTTGGGAAAATGTATGCAATTTTAGGATGAATGTTTGTGCATTTTTAATAAAAACTGCATAAAACAGGATGGAATGGACTTATGATTAAACATCTGTGAAAATGACACAAAACAGAAATAAGCCAATCCAGCCATCCTTTCAAGAAGAATCGAAAAATACACTTCCCAGGGATGTCAAAGAAAGCTCAATAAACTTTATTGCAGAATGAGTAACAGCCATCAGCTTGCTCTGGGAAGAGTAGTTTTTTTTCTTATTCATTAATTCTTTTCTGGTCAATGAGTCCAGAGGAACAAACAAAATAATAGCATTTCTCAGAGCTCATGTCAGCAGTGCAGGAGAACCCTAGAAGTGCTTTGGCTCTGTTTTCCCTTGTCCCTCCCCAGCCCCCAAGCCCCTTACAATTTAGTATGTTTGAGAAAGTGTGGGAAAGGGGAGAGAAGCTGACAGATGGGAAGACTTGTTGTGAACTATTGTGGGCAGAGAGGTGAAATTTTGAGATGGGGCTTGTAGTGGCCCCTAGATTGCTGAACTGGGGAAGTTTGATTCCAACCCTTTCCCCCATCTCTTCCTGAGGAATGAGCTGAATGGAACAAATGGCACAGAAGAATTTGCTTAACTAAGTTCCTGATTTGTCTGCCATTGTTGCATGCCAAATTGACCTCCCCAACAGTTTGTCCCTCTCAGTTAAGCAGTTGGTATTAAGGATGGGTGAGAATTTCACTAAATTTGAATTAGGCACCAGATTTCCTTGTAGTCTGCATGTTAATTATCATTGTGGACTGATCTTGTGTGCTGCAAGTTTCTGTGGATTTTCCTGTCACTGGATTGAAAAAAAGCCCAATATTGACATTGGAGGAGCAAATGTTTAAAGTCTTTGCTGAGACAATACTGCAGTTTTATTTGGAACACTTGGTGGTGGCAGTAACAACAACAACAACACACACACACAGCAGGTGGGAAACAATACACAAGGAGGCAGGCAGACAGGCGGTTCTTCCTGGTGCACAGCCATGGCTTTCTTGCTGCCAGAGCTCTCTCAGCAAAGCAGTGACAGCCCTTTTCCAACTCCGGGGATAGTGGGTGGGATCAGCGGGCTGACATGATACAAATTAAATAATAAATAAATAAATAAATAAAATTCCATAAGGAGCCTAGAAGTGGCTGTGGGGCGCTGTGTGACACTGACTCTTTGTCATGTCATCTCTGGAGTTCAGCGGCTTCCAAGTGAGTGGTTCCCCCAGCCCAGTGCAGGAGAGCAGTCAGCAAGCGAGACCAGCCCCTCTTTTCTTATTTCCACCCCCCCTCCTGCTTCTGTGCCTCCATATCTCTCCACAGCCTCCTTCGCTCTTGGTACATTAGTAGAAAGAACATTAAAAATAACATTAACAATAAAGTTGTTTTCTGCTGAAGAAAAAATGAACTGGTAAAGGCAGAAGATAGCAGAAAACAGATGAACACAGAACCTCCTGCCAGTTGGAACAGAATGAGAGCTGGCACCAACAAGTGGATCCCATCCATGGTTGGTACCGTGTGCAGAGGTGTTTGTGTGTGATTTGCAGTAGGGTAGAGTTAAGCACCAGAGGGGCCTTACAAGCATGTTCCAGAATGGTTGATTTCCCAATTGGCAAGTAAGAGCTGCTAGGCTATGAGATGCCAGGAGGGTGGGCGAGAAGGAATTGTCCTTTGCAATTTTCTTGCATTCTGTTCTACTTTTTATGTTGAAGTTAACCTATGGTTGATACCACACATTCCTGGTGTGACACCAGTTATCATTCGCTCCCTGGTTTTCTCTCTGGGGGTTCAGGAAAGTGAGAAAATGCTTTCCAGTTTTCAAATTCAGCCCTTGGGTGGTCCTAGAGTTTTAGTCCTCTCTATTGCACTCTCTTACTGGAGGTCCACAATGTGATGGCTTCCAGCAACTACCCTCTGTTCTTAGTTCCACACAGTTCTCACAAAATCAACATTAGCCACTGACAAGAAAAGGATTCATTCTCATTGAGAGTGAACCAGGAAGGGATTTTGAGGACAAATGCAAGAATTTTTTCTCTTTGAGAAAAGGAAGAAAAGCCCCACCCCCCCCACCTTTAACAAGGCCCAGAATGGATGTAGCAACCGCAAAGGATATTCATAGCAGCTCGATATGTTACAAATGGTGCCTTTAGAAAGTCTTTCATTTGAATCTTTTTCCTTGTCCCACAAGCCTAATTTAAATTGGAAGGTGGCAGTGAAGGTGGCCTTTGATCTCACTGTGTCTTGTTACAGGCACTTTCCCCCCATGCTCTAAAATACAAATAGAGATCCCTGTTCAATTTCCCCCCCCAAGTTGTTGAAAGTAAACCTGTTCGTTGCCAAAAGGCAATTAGTAGTGTGCACACGGGGGTATGGTTTGCTTGCTTGATTAATTATTGACTGACATTTTCATGCCTCTTATGGATGTAATCCTATATTTACAGGGGAGTAAGTCCCATTGAATTCAATGGTGTTTCCTTCTGAGTAGCCATATATAACATTATGTTGCAAATCTCAGAGAAAGTCAGCACCCCTAAATTTCATTGGGGGTGTTTTCTTAGCTCTCTTCCAACTGAGATTAGGTCCAGCACTTGGACACAATTAGATTTATTATTTATTTATTTTATTTTAATTAAAATATTTCTGTCCCACTCTTCTACACTACAACAGGGCACTCAGGGTGGCTCACAATAAAATCATACAGAATAGAATCACAAAAACATTAAAATAGATAAAAATACATAAAATACAGTTGAGAAATATAGGGGAGTGAAATTAAAAGGGACTAAAGAGGTAAAATTAAAAAAGGGGAAAAATAAAATCAGTTTCCGGATCTACCTTCAGTCCTTCCCAAAGGTTCTCTGAAACAAGATGGTTTTCAAAGTCTCTGCAAAACCTATCAGGGAGGGAGCAGAGCAGGCTTCTTGGGATAGGGTATCCAAAACTTGGGGGCAGGCATGGCTAAAGAAGGCTGTTTCCTGCAACGGAAATTTAGCTAAGCTAATATGCAACTGATTTTTACGAGTCTGTTTAAAATTCATGGAGGGAAAACCCTGAAATTTTGTTTGGTTATCTATTTCTGAATGGAATTTGGCTGTGTTTGTGCATTGTTGCATCTACATTCCTGATTTCTTCTTAAAAGCCACCACCTGAGACTACATTTTTGACTGAATGAATGGCAGTGGTGGAGGTAGAAGGTGCTCAGTCCTTTCCTGAATGGCCATGTTTCATTCACACACACCCTTTCTCACCTGTTAGGAATCAAATACCAATAATCATATTTTACCCAGTGGGCAGAAAAACAGAAAGGTATGTGATTCTGAGAGCAAAAAATGGCAGACAGAAAGGGTTAAACACCTGTTGACTGGCCTCTTGAAAGTGCAACTTTTGGAGTGATTTTTTTTTAAGAAAAAGGATATTGTTAATAATAATAATACTTTAATTTATTACTCAGCCTTCAACCTGAGGACCCAGGCCAGGTTTCAACATTTTAACATACAACATTAAAACATTTTAAAACAAATTAAATTTCAAAAGTAGGGTGGGTCTTAAAAAAATATATCTCAAATGCCAACGGCCAAGGTACAGAGGTGCATCTTCAGTATTCATCCAAAACTGTATAGTGAAGATGCCAGACATACCTCTGTGGGAAGGGAGTTCCACAACTTAAGGGATGCCAGAGAATGCCCTCTTCCAAGTTCCTCCTCCCCATCTTCTGAGGGTAGCAGAGGTACCAAGAGGGTGCCCTCTTCTGATCTGAATACCCCAGAGGGTCTACAGGGAAGGAGGTTGTCTTTCAGATATTTGGGACCTAAACCCTTTAGGGCTTTAAACACTAATGTGAGCACCTTGATTTGGGACCGGAAACAAACTGACAACAAATGCCATGGATTATATGAGATCTAAATGTAACTTCAGCCAATAATCTCGCCACTGCATTTTATACCAACTGAAATTTGTGAGTCATCTTCAAAAGAAGCCCCAGGTAGACCACATTGCAATAGTCCAATTTGGAAGTTACCAGAACTTGGAGTACAGTGGCCAAGCCCTCTCTGCCCCAAAGGGGCTGTAGCTGGAAAAAGGCACCTGAGCAACAGAGGACACCTGAGCCTCCATGCCAATGTTGAATCCAGAAGCACCCACAAGCTACGAACATGCTCCTTCCAGGGGAGTGTAAACCCATCTGTCTCCCTACCTCCCATACACGATGACCTGGGACACATAACACCTCATAGGATTCAGCCTCAATTATTGGCCTACATCCAGTCCATCACCACCTCCAAGCACTGGTCTAATACCTCAAACACCTCTTCCAATTCAGATGGTACAGAGAGAGAGCTGGGTGCCATCTGCATATTGATGATACTTCATTCAAAATTTCCTGATGTCAGCTCCCAGCTGTTTCATTAGTAGCATGAAGCACAAGATGGAATCATGTGGAGCACCACAGAACAGCCCCCATGGTGCTGAACAGTAGCCTCCCATAACTACATTTTGGAAGCGTCCTTGGAGGTATGAGTGGAACCACTGAAGCACAGTGCCCCCAACCCCCACCTCCCTGAGAAGCGCCAGAAGGATACTGTGAACAGTATCAAAAGCCACCAAGAGATCAAGGAAAATGATCAGGGCCACACTTCCATCATCTTTCTCCTGACAAATGTCAACCAGAGTGACCAAGGTAGTTTCAATACCATGGCCAGGCCTGAAGCCAGCCTAGAATGGATCAAAATAATCAGTTTCTTCCATGCATGCCTTAAGGCTGGGCCCCCACCACCTTCTTAAGTACCTTGCCCAATAGGGGATATTTGCAGCTGGGAAATGTTTCACAGTTCCGGGTTCAGAGAGGCCCTCTTAAGGAAGCTACACACCACCACCTCCTTCAAGGCAGACAGCATTTCCCCCTCCTTCAGTGAAGTATTAATCATTTCCTGGACTCACTCAGTCAATCCTCCTAAGGCTATCTCTAAGAAGCCAAAATCAGCAAGGGTCAAGGTAACAGATGGTCACCTGCACTTCTTCAAGCAGCTTGTCCACATCCTCAGACAGCAATAACTGAAACTGATCCAGTACCAATGGAATAGACAGTGTTCTGGATGACTCCTTTGGACTTGCTCTACCCCTAGCATCCAACTCTGTCCAAATCTGAGTAATTTTGTCCAAAAGCACCTTGCAAAGTTGCAACAGCAGGCCTCCAAAGAGTCAGAGCAACACTCTTGGCCAAATGACTAAAGCCCCTTCACCACCCAGAAAAGCTCTGGTGGACGGCTACTTGCAGCTGCAATAGTGGCAAGTAATCTTTCTTCGCTGCCACTGCTGTGGAAGGCAGAACGGTGTAATCTCACTCATGTTTGGTCAGGTTTGGACTGAGATTTATTCTACCTTTGTTCTAGCCATCAACCCTCCTGTTTCATCATACACAGAACTCTAGAATACCAAGGTGACCTACATGCTCCACCATGACAGCAAAGATATTCAGGAGAGATCATGTCAATGGCTCTATACATTTCACCATTCCTCAGTGAGATAAGAGTCTCAGTGGGGGTGCTAGCCACAGCAGCTGGAAAATCCCCCAGAGCATTCAGGAATCCATCATATTCCATAAGTCTCTGAGGGCAGACCATCTCAACGGTTTCCCCACCTTGCAGAGTAGAGTAGCTATATTCAGCCCAACCTCACCAGGGAATGATCCATCCATGACAATGGACTTACATCGAACCCCCTAATCAACTATTACCAATCTGCTCAGTGGTAAGGACCAGGCTCAGGGTTTGCCCAGCCACATGTGTTGGGCCGTTGATATACTGAGAGAGCTCTACGGTTGTTATGGAGGTCATAAAGTCCCAAGCCAGCCTGTTTGAGACAGCCTTGTTATGGATATTGAAGGTCCCCAAAACCACTATAGAGGGGTCCTCTAACACCATATCTGAGATTACCTCTGTCAGCTCAGTCAGCGGAGGTTGCACTGCAGCGGGGTGGACAATACACTAACAAGAACCCCATTATGTCTCTCTGGCCACAAACAATCCTTTGAAACCAAACACAGTGCACAGTCTCCTGGTGAGGGAGATTTTTATGGTCAATCAATTCTCCCTCCCCGTGCCTGACCTGGAATGATGCTGCACAGAGTACCCAAGCAGACACTGTTGGCTTACTAGGCCGTACTACCAATGTGTTTTTTCATCAAGTCTGAAATGTTTCAAGATGTATGGGAATGGTTCTGTGTTATCAGCTATGCTGGCCTGAGAGAGCAGACATTCAAGGCCAGACAGGTTGTCATGGTAACGGGAGATAACAGCTGGGAAAGTTGTGACAGAGTGCTGTTAGTTCTTCCTTCTTCTGTGTGTGTCTTTGAAGCAAGCAGTTCTACCTAGTTCTATCTTGAAGGGGGGTGAATCTCTACATGTATTTACTTTAATTGCCTTTGGCCATAATGTCTTAGTAAAGACTCTTAAAACTTTCTCAAGCCTCTGTGATGCTTCTTTACCATCTTACATCCAACGTAACGTGTTGTTTCACGCAAGAAACCGCCAAACATCAACAGACACAGCTATGTTAGCATAGGGCCATGGGGTGTGTGTCAGGTGACCAACATCCTCAGATTCTGAAATACAGCAGGCAAAGCAGAGAGGGTAAGGGCTTTGATGTAGCTAGCCCTCCTCCTCCCCATACACCTTCACCCCCTTTATTTCTCCCTCTTCCTACCATCACAAGGATTGTAGTCCCTTCCACCACACCCCTTGACCCCAATCTAGACACATAACTTTCCTGGCCCACCTCTAGAAAATGGCAGGGATGCAGCAGAGGATACCGTTAGGGAACATCAACCAAGAGGCACCTACAAAATAAGAATACCAGCCATGACTCCAGTTCTCAGCAGGGATAAAAACCCACACATACCCTTTCCCACCCAGGAAGGGCACAGTTCCATGACAGACTGGACTCTCACTCCAGGGGCATGAAACTACTTTCCTCTAACACACACCATCGCAAGCCTCTCGCTCTGGAAGTAGCCGAGAGAAAAACGTAACTACTCTCCCTGCCCCACTCCAAGGAAAAGACAAATAATATCTCACATACAACCCTGCTCTTTGAAGCTAATAAAAGATGATGCCTCCTCCTCATAACCCCCTTTAGTGTCACCCATCAGCAATATATTTTCCCCTTCCCCAGCACCCACGCACAGTGTGCTTGTTTGCGAAGTGTCCTTGGCAGCAGCTGGTGGAATTCAGCCTCGGTAGGGCCTAATCCTGCTGTTCAGCATCTCTCAGAAAACAATAGCCTCCTGCAACAATGGCTGCTTCTGCAAGGGGGTAAAGGGCCTGGTGGTAAGCTCTGTGCCTCTCTCTGCTGCCTCCCTCCTACTCACCTCCCTCTGTTGCTACAGATATCACAAAAAGGTGTTTCCACATTTAAACATTTGAATCTCATCTGACAGTTGACTCCACTTCTCATTGGTTCTGGCCTTAGTTGGCTGCACCTCTCATTGGCTCTGACCTTCCTCCTTTCCAATCCCAATGGACGCCAGCCACCACTGTAGCCAGGGGCCAGGCCTCATCTGTCCCCAGCACGGATACAGGCCTGAATGTATAGACCCCCTTCAGACCTTCTGCATACTGGACCATCTTTTCACGTTTCACCAACTAATACAAGCACTGGTAAAGTTAAAGACATTGTTTACAAATAATGACGAATTACATACAGATTTCTGTAAAAGTCATCTCATTTTTTTCCTATTCTTCCTGGCATCAAGTTTAATACATGAGATTATCAAGCAATAGTTCTCCCAGAAGATCCTTTTATACAGAGAGAACAGGTAATTATGACAACCTTGACAGAAGCATTGTTGACTGCAGTTTATTAATTTTTTTAAAAAAGGATAATTTGGAGAATGCTCTTTCCCCTTCAAATTGAATGCTGTAAACTGAGAGGACACTGTGAATGTGCTGATAGTGACCAATTTGAATTGTTCACTCTATTTTTTCCTCTTTTCTGAGTCTGTTGGCCAATCAGAATCCAGCAGTGAGGGAAACGGACAGTCTGGGGGACACCCTGTTATGTTATGGACTATGGTTCGGCTGGCCTACTATCAGCCCTGCCTGTGGCTGAAGCCATCAGTTGCTCATGCTGTCATGGCAACTGAACACTCCCACCAGTGGTTCAGCTAGGGAATTTTAGACCCTGGATTTGTTTATTATTTATTCCTCCCAGAAGGAGCCCAGGGCAGCAACACTAAAAACACTTAAAACATCTTTAAAAACATGTGGAAATAAAGAACTTTAAAAACACATTAAATCAAATCATCTTTAAAAACACATTAAAACAAAACATCTTAAAAACATATATTTTTTAAAAAAATCTTTAAAGCATCTTAAAAAGCAATTCCAGCACAGACACAGACTAGGGTAAGGTCTCTATTTAAAAGGCTTGTTGAAAGAGGAAGGTCTTTAATAGGCAGCAAAAAGATAAGAGAGATTGTGCCTGTCTAATATGTAAGGGGAGGGAATTCCAAAGGGTAGGTGCCACTACACTCAAGGTCTGCTTCCTATTTTGTGTGGAACATACCTCTCAATAAGATGGTGTCTGCAGGAGGCCCTCACCTGCAGAGTGCAGTAATCAACTGGGTATATAAAGGGGTAAGATGATCTTTCAGGTATCCTGGTCCCAAGCTACACAGGGCTTTGTACACCAAAACCAGAACTTTGAACTTGGCACAGTAACTAATGGGCAGCCAGTGCGATTCTTTCAGCAACAGGGTAACATGTTGGTGATACCCTGCCCCAGTAAGCAGTCATGCTGCCGCATTTTGCACCAGCTGCAGCATCTGGACCAACCTCAAGGGCAGCCCCACATAGAGCACATTACAGTAATTCAGCCTAGATGTTACCAGTGCATGGACAACAGTGGCCAGGCTATCCTGGTCCAGAAATGGCTGCAGCTGTCCTACCAGCTGAAGTTGGTAAAAGGCACCCCTAGCCACTGAAGTCACCTGGGTCTCTAGTGAGAAGATGGATCCAGGAACACCCCACACTATGAACCTGATATTTCAGAGGGAGTACAACCCCATCCAAAGCAGGCAATTGACCAATTATCCAAAGTCGGGAACCACCAACCCACAGTGCCTCCATCTTTCTAGAATTCAGACTCAGTTTATTGGTCTTCAGCTAGCCCACCACTGAATCCAGGCACTGGTCCAGGGCTTGTACAGCCTCTCCGGATTCAGATGTTACAGAGAAATAGAGTTGGGTATCATCAGCATACTGCTGACACCTCACCCCAAATCTCCTGATGACCACTCCCAAGAGCTTCATATAGATGTTAAACAGCACTGGGGACAAGATGGTTCCCTGTGTCACACCACAGCACAACTGCCAGTGGGCAGAATGACAATTCTATTATATGAAAATGACCCTGGAGATAGGATTGGAACCACTGTAAAACAGTGCCTCTGATACCCATTTCACCAAGTTGGCTCAGAAGGATACCATGGTAAATGGTATCAAAAGCCACTGATAGATCAAGTGAGAATAGCAGGGTTGCACTCCCACTGTCCTTCTCCCAATAAAGGTCATCCATCAGAGTGACCAAGGCCGATTCAGTCCCATAACCAGGCCTGAACACAGATTGGAATGGGTCAAGCTAATCTGTTCCATGCAAGAGTACTTGCAATTGCTGTGCCACAATCCTCTCAATCACCATCCCTAGAAAGGGTGTATTTGTGACCAGGCGGTAGTTGTCACAAACCAATGGGTCCAGGGTGGTCTTTTTCAGGAGTGGTTGGATCACTGCCTCTTTCAGGGCAGCTGGGACCACTCTTTCCTGCAAAGACGCACTGACCACATCCTGGATCCACTAGGTCATGTAGAAATGTAGAAGTGGCTCAGCTGGTGGAGCAGAGCCACAGTTCTAGCTTTCCGGTCACAGGGTTGCTGCCGCTTACTGGGAGGGAGAAGGGCGAGGCAATGGAGAGGTTGACATGGTGAAGACACATGGGAAGAGCCAATCTCCTGGCAATATGCCCACAATGCGCCAACCTCCCCCACCTTGCCCCCCCTCTTTCCCAGTAAGCGTTAGCAACCCAGCTGCCTGAAAGCTGGTATGGGGGTTGTGCCCCACCTTTTTGCTTGCATTATAAATTCAGCCTATGGTAATATGGGTGCCATTTTTTGCCACGGCTTAATGGAACTAGAAGTGTGTACATGGAACAAAGCTTCCCAGTGTTCATTTTCTTTTGTTCACCTATTCTCAAGAAGTACTGTGAGAAGAGAGGGTCAACTCCTTCCTTATGATTACTAAAAATATTTAAATGGTCTTACTATGATTCTTGTCGTATGTCACGGTGGAAAATGTATACAGGGCTTTATTAGCATATGGGAAATATACTCTAAAAGACATTCATTTTGATATGTATTGGCAATTTGTCGAGGCGAAATGTTTTAATCAAACAAGATTTGTAATATTGATGAAAGCATGCTTTCATCAAAATGAGCTGCATGTTTTAATTAAGTCTGGCAGAAAGCAAGAGAAGAGATCTTTATTCCTCTTCTTGAAAATGAACCTCTTTCAGGCTCTGACCTCTGCCAAGCACATAATATCCTATACTCTACTGGGGAATTGTGCTGTTTCATGAAGATGAGATGATACTGTAAAATGGCATACAACCTTTCTGGCATCCTCTGAACAACTTCACTGCTCACAGTAAGGCACAGCATGAGTGGGTAAGGAGATGTTTGCTTGTTATACAGCAGGGGGTGGGGAATCTTTTCTGGCCAGTGGGCCAGATTGTTCTTTCCCCTCCCCTTGCTGGGCTAAACTTGACAGGTAGGTGAGACAGCTACCTGTCAATCACCTGACATCATAGTGAGTCAGATGATGCTGAACTTTGAAGCCCCAGTTGTCAGGATTTCATAAGTGCAGTGCTGGGCTGTTTGAAAGTGATAATGCCTGAAGCTGCTCTGAGTGAGTGCTTTCACATCAGTAATTTTGATCACTCCCATTGGTAGCATCAAGCATTTTCTAGATAACCATTTTCCAGAGTGGTTTAGAAATGCTTCCATTAGTACAGGGAAATGAGGCATACTATTCTTTCCCATGGAGACTCCTTTTGGTTTTTCTGTTGTTTTGTTAGATTTCCTAAATTAAAATAAATGCATTCCAACTGTTCATGAGAGAAACAAAAGCTCTGCAGGTCACACATAAATATTCTCTGTTTGTATTAAAACAGAAGACGACTGAAAAGAAATAGGAAATTAAGAGATTTTGGCATAGTCTGATGCGGAGATGATGATGGAAGGGCAAGTGGAACAATGCTCCCAGCACTGTACTGTCTCAGAATGCATGGTTTGCTTGAAAGCATCCCCATATCAAAGTCCTCCTCAGTTCATGTCTCTGCCGGATTGTCCTGGAGTGGCTCATCCAGAACTGCCCCACTCTCCCGGCAACAATTCTAAAACTGAACAAGTAATGCTGCCACTGCCTACGGCAATCTCTGCCAATTTCTAAAGTGAATCAAGGATAGAAAGTCACCCTCTTAAGGAATTTCAGCATGACATGGTGGCATATTGATCAAAAAATCACAGTTCCATAACACAGTAGGTACTGCAGTGTAAAGGGAACGTTAGAAATTGAGACAGAAGGTCTAGCATTATAACCAGTACAACGAATGCAGGCTGCTTTCACATATGGAGCTGATTGTGTTAGTTTAACAGATTAAAAAGGTAGCACTTCTGTCTCGATGTCTAAAATCCCTTTCACACTGCAGTACCTGTTGCGTTAAGGAACAGCAGTTTTTTCAGCCGATATACCAGCATTTCACGCAACTGTCTTTCACATGGCTTGTTTTTGTCCCTCACCCATTATACACACGCACACTGTTCCCCACTGTGTAGGAGGCCTAAGACCTCATCCCGTCGCCATGCAAACCCTCTTCCTTTAGCATCTGACCTTTTAAATTATTTTAGTTGCATAGACACGGGTGTATGGAGGAAATGCTGCTGCTATCTGTGCTGATGCCAGAATACTGGTATAATTTTTGTCAGGCAAACCCCCCCCCCCGCGTGACTAAAGGGCAGGAACACACTGCATGCTGGAATGCCTGTCACATGAGCGGCTGCAGCTAGCGAAAAACTCCTGTGATCTTCCATGTTCCCAGCCTTGCTAACGGATTGTTTCTGGTATCATTTATCATGGGAATTTGCGCTAAATTTGCACTACATTCCATTAGAATTCTGGCGCTAGCTTGTACATTGTGTGAAAGATCAAATATAATAAGCAAATTACCAGGTAAGAAATCGTCAGAATAATGGAATAAAGTGCAGTGTGAAAGCAGCCACAATAAACCCCATGTCTGAATGCATCCACAGGGTTGTTGAAAGTGAATGCAGAAAGGCAAGTAAAAAGGGTTGGGCTTTTAAAAATCTGTTCCTTTTCATTGGTAGGAATCAGGCACTGCACATCACAGGTTGATCTTTCGCTTGAAGCACCACATGGCTTTTACTTGTCCTTTTATCTTTTGCTGGAATCCACAATGGAAACTTTTACGCAGGGTGTTGATGCTTTTCATCTTTAATTGAGAACTAATACAAGAACAATTCACTGAGGTGTGAAACTTATTTTCCACTGTTCCTTGCTTCTCATATATTTTTACAAGGTCAGTGGAATGTTCTGTTTGCTATGTCAAGTTTGTTGGTATGTTAATATTAGCAATACAGTCGTGCTTCAGAGGCTTCAACTTCTCATAGTACAAACTGCTCTACGAGGCTATGCAGCATAAGAGTCTTGCTTTTGGTTATGCTACCAACTAAACCAGTAGTGGGAAACCTTCTGTAGCCTGAGGGCCACATTCCCTTTTGGGCAACCTTCTGGGGTTCACATGCCAGTGGTGGGCAGGACTAGAAGCAAAACTGGGTGGGGCAACAAATGCACATTTCTACAGAGAGTTACACACCCCTTTTAAACCTCCATCTAGTCAAGAAGAGACATCAGAGTTCCTGGAAACATCCCAGCCAGGTGGAAACACTCCAGGAGGGTGAAAAACAGGGCTGGTGGACCTGGGGAGAGGCAGAATGGCCTGGGGAGACAGTGTGGTGTGGGGAGAAACCTGTGGGCCAGATAGAGAAGCTTGGAAGGCCATCTTTGGGCCTCAGCCCTGAGGTTTGTTTGTTGTTTTTCCCCTGTGGTGAACACCTTCTGTATGCACTCTCATGTAGCGAGGAGAAGATTCACCTGAGTCCAGATATGCAATATCCCTCTGAGAAGGAAGGTTACCAGTCTTAACAAAATGCTTCAGGTTTCACAGAGAGTTTTTCAGATGTTTTGTATGATTGAAGAACTGCCTCCGAATTGACTCAGATTTCACCTTAGGTGAAATCTGTCAAAAAGCTAGGTGTCTGTAGAACCCTGTTGCTCCACCTCTGAGAATTTTTGTTAGTCCTGCCCAAACTCTTTTAGCTTCTTTTCAAAATTATATAGATTTCACTTCAAGAAAAAAGTCACTGGCACCAGAATAAGTTCGCCTGATAGAAAAATTGTGTGTGTGTTTGTGTGGTATCCTTCCCCAAAAATGGTTCCGTGGTCCTAATTTGCCTTATCGGCAAATAAGGGTTTGGGGCCAACACATTTTTGCCAGACATTGTGTTGTTCCACCATTAGAGGATATTGACTTTCACTGGATCTCCAGGTTCTGATAAGTTCCAAGGCCACCTAAAGGATGATGTTTTTCCTACAGAAGGGAGATCATTACTATAGTGGGTATATAGTATGTGCCACATGTCAAGGGTTCAGAATGCACTCTAGCCAAAGCAAGCATTGGATTCCCAAGCTAGTGTGCTCTTCACACAATGGTGTGCACATTTTTCCCCAACCTGAAGATAGTCTCCTGTGAAACAGCTCTTATGTCTCACTACCTTGGGATTTCTGTTCAATGAAGACATGGCATTGAGTCCCTGTCTGAAAGTGTTCCAATGGACCAATACAGCTGCCTGTATTTTTTTTTTAAAAAAACTGCATTGGAGATTTTTTTTTTTTGGAGGGGATCTGGGTGTAAAGTCAGATCCAGTAGAATTAATCTGAACCTTGAAAAACAATGAGCTGAAAGAGGAAGTGAGAAAACATATCTTCCAGCTTCAGCTCTGTACTTTTTTCCCCTCCCTTGAAAAGTAACCACCCTATGTCCAAGGGCACAATGAAGGGGGGTGGGGTGACTCTCATGGATGGTATGCTGGGGACCCTTAATCTATATAGTGACTTGTTACACACCTATACTTTTCTTTTAAATATTGGAACAGACCAGTATATTAGCATTTTTATATACCACTTAATGCATTCAGAGAATTTACAACTAACTGTAAATTGTTGCTTTTAGGTTATCGTTCGTTTTTATTGTTAGTCTCTTAATGTTTTGATGTTTACATGTTTTGCTTTGTATGTCGCTTAGAGTGGCTGACAATTCAGCCAGATAAGCGACTAATAAGTCAAATAAATAAATAAATAAAGAAAACTGAATTTAACAATCCAAAATGTCAGTTTCTAAAGCTGAGACCTTGTCGGGGGGGGCAGAATATATCTCCTCTATACTCTAGGTTATAGTACCCATGTTGCCTTGTATTGATTCTATATCAAGTCCATCATCTAAAACAAGAAAGAAAAAAGACTCCCCTAATATTTAGTCCTGGGGCAAATTTTACTAGCACTACCCCTATTCATCCCCCGTGAAAGTAGGAAAACCCCGCTGTTTTTGAGGGGGAGGTGAATTTGTAACAGATTTTCATGGGGGGGGGAATGGTTTACTGTCATGTATAGATGAAGTTGTCAAGAGGTATTTCCCTCCTTTTTTTAAAAAAAGGTGTTCAAATGTTCTGGAAGAGTAACGGTTTACTTCTAAGGGGGGGCTCATTAGTCTCTCCATTGACTTTCATAGGGGAAGGGAGTGGTGGGAAAATTGCATGAATCCTAAAACTGGATTGGGACAAAATGTTGTCCTCCCCCAGCAATGACCCTGTTACCCCATGGGTTGTTTGAGCGTTAGCTTTTCCTCTCCTAAAGTTTTGAGGATACAATGGAGAGCTCTCTATTGACTTGTGTAGAAGTCATAGATCCATGTGAAAGTTTTTAACCCCTCCCTCAAGTCACTGTGATTGGAGTGCCCTGGCATGAAATAACTCACTGTGATTAAGAGTTAGACCTATCTGTTAAAATGAAATATTTTCCCCACACACTACATTCCCCCCTCAAGGTCTGTGTGTTTCCACAGTCTGCTTTGTTTCATTTCTCAGGGATAATGAACAAACAAGTGTTCATGTGCTTTTTGGATATCCAAGGCCACAGAGCCACTTGGAAGCTTAGGGAGTCCCTGATCCGATTCAAGATGCCTTGTTAATGGCAAGACCTGACTTGGAAATGGGAAACCTTTCCCTGAATCACCCAAATTTGCCTCATAATTTGAGGTACACACAGAGCCAATGGACATCCCAGATATACAGACAGATAGTTAGATGGTAATCCTAAGTGAAGAGGGGTGGGGAGTGAAGTGGCAGATGATCTACCCCTTCCCAGGCCCCTCCTGGCTTGCATCAGCTAGGGCAGGAGGTATGAGGACAGACATCATTTTCTCTTCATGCAGTTTCTCTCTCTCTCCCCCACCCCCCATTAGCCCCATTGGAACCAGTGTTCCACTGGCTCCAGGCTAATGTGGTGGTGGTAATGGGGCAGGATCCAGGGGCAAACTCCTTCCCATCACACAAAGAGGCCTTGGATCCCGTCCCTGCTCCATCCCAGGAACGACCTGTTTCAGGACCTAACACTGATGCTTTCTGGTAGGAATAATAATAATAATAATAATAAACTTTATTTATACCCTGCCCCTCTCTGATTGGATTCAGAGAGACTTACAGCTAAAAACAACATCATTAAAACATACAAAATATATTATTAAAAAGAATGAGGAACACCACCATTTGTAGATCGAACCCTGCAGAGTTTTCCATGCACATAGCAGGGACCTCCATAGCAGATGTGCCTGTGTCCCCACCACCATCACCATCAGTGGAGCTCTTATCTGCCAGCAGAGCAACATTCCTGCACAATCCTATCCCTCCCCTCCAGCCAACACTTCATGCCTCTTTTGTTGTTGTTTTGTTGTTAAATTGCTTGGTTTATGCTTGCTGCCCTGAGTTCCTTCAAGAAGAAGGGCAGGATATAAATGTAATAAATAATAAATAAATCTGATGGTGGATTCTAGCCCACAAAAGCTTAAATCATAATACATGTGTCAGTCTGTAAATTTCCACAAGACTATTGTTTTGGATACAACCCTATCCATACTTACGTGAAGTAAATCCCATTGAGTTTAATTGGATTTACTTCTGAACAAACATGCTTAAGGTTGCACTCCACATATGATAATATAGTATGATGGACTGTAGATTAAATGTAGATTAAACAATCTTCCAATGAAGAGGATCATAATTATGAGTTTTACTTAAGCATGTTAAGAGCAGCAGGCTTGAATGGATGCTCGTATCTAATCAGACGCTGTTCCCAGGAGTTTTCTTTCTTCTTTCTTCTTTCCTTTTACCATCAGCACAGTTAAAATTGAGCACATTAATCCAAATGATAACATCTCAAGTGGTTATTGTTTCTCCGCAGATAGCTTTGTCTTGGAGTGCTGTGCATCGAATTCTGGCAGCTCTGCCTAGCTGAAAATGAAGAAGCACAAAAGAGCTGATTTGGGACTTTCAGAAGTTTATTTCCAACTGTTCTGTTGATTCATCTCCAAGGAACACATTAAATCTTGCATCAAAAAAGGGGGGATAGAAAAAGCACATGAAGCAAAGGGTCGCAGACCATTTTATTGGGACAGAACACTGTCTGACTCCAGGAAACATCTACTTTAACCAAAGTTTCTCCATCTTCTTGAGCCCTTCCTTCTCACAACTCCATTCTATGAATCAGCTTTTTTCTTTCTCAGGATCTATGGTAAGGGAAAACCTTATCCCACATGTGCCCATTTGATCACTTCACACTTTTACTAGTGCATTTGAGAGTAGGGATAGGGAAGAAATTCAATTCAGTGTGCATTTAAAGCCAAATTTATCAAATCCACACTTTCTGAAACATTATGAGAACTGAAACACAGCTATCCTTCAAAATTTGCACTTATTTGAATTTTGCAATGGAGTTCTTCAACCAAGCAATATTTTTTAAAAACACATATATTAAGGGGAATGTTGTGCACAGAATGAATATATTTGTGAAAATAACATACACACATGCATTTTATTATGATAAATAGCTTGCAAAATGTGTACATTCGTCAAACCTGCATACAAAAATGTGTTTATTAGGATACATTCTCACTAAAATGCTGATGAATTTTCAAGAGAATTTTTAAAAAAATGCAAATTACTGCCAAAATGTGGAGAACTGAATTTAAGATGAGAAAAATGAAAAATGGAGAGAACTGAAATTGACAGATCATTCATCCCTATTTGCAAGGAGTTGCTTCTGTTGTGTGGCAGCACCTGTGCGCTGCAACTCCCTACCTATTGGTTTTAGACAGACACATTCACTACACTGTTTTTGGACACCTGCTGAAAACATTTCAGTTTCAGCAAGCCTATCCAGACATGTGATTTAATTACATTTGTCTTAAATATTTTATCAGTTTTGTCTTTTTAATGACAGTTTAATGTATATTCGGTTTTTAATTGGTTTGTGTTGTTTACTCATGTTTTATATATACTTGAGGCTGTACACCTCTTGGAGAATTTTTTGGAGTAAGTGCTGTATACATTTTCTAAATAAATAAATAAAATAGTTTGCACTTGTTCCTACTATGTCCAAGTAATATATTTTCAAGCAGGAAGAAAATTCCAGGCAACCTGGCATGAAAGGTTTCATAATCTGAAAGAAAGAGTGGGTGGTATTCAGTGCTAGTCCTACTCAGAGTAGACCCATTGATGTTAATAGATATGACTAAGGCTGCAATCCAGAACACACTTACCTGAGAGTAGGCCCCATTGAACTTAACGGAGCTTACTTCTGAGTAGGCATGTATTGGATTGCAACCAAACACAGATTCATTAATTTCAATGGATCTACTTTGAGTAGCACATGTGAACTAGTAAAACAACCAATTGTGGACCATTAATTTAGATCGATTTCTTTGCAAGGGTGGTTACACCCTCCAGCAACTTGATCATAATATCAGGCTGCCCTGCACAACTTTGACACCAAATTGAAAGCAGCTTACCTAAGCCATGACTCCCTGCTCCATTTTTTTGCAGTCTGAGAAAGACACCCCATACAGGAGATTTATCAAGCCACTAAATACATGGCTAGTGAGCTATATCCAGCTTGGTGGGTCCCAAGTTGTGCCTGCCTGACATAGCATATGAAATATTGATGCAACAAAACAAAACAAAAACATGCAGTGTTGGAAACTGTCACCCCTACCCATTTCTTAGGGCTGGCTTGTCATTTCTGCTATGCTAGCATGAGCCCAGTTGACACAGAAGGTCAGATTTCTGGTCTCTCTCTTCCTGTTTTGTCAGCCCAAGATTTTCTTTGAAAATCCATATCAGCACTTGCAACAATCCCCTTGGCTCTGAACCTCAGACAAGTGATTTATTTATTTATTAGATTTATATCTTGTCCTTCCCCCCGGTAGGAGCCCAGGGCAGCAAGTGATTGGGGGTATATTAGTTCATTGTATTGTATTTGATTATTACACATTGTTAAGAGTAGAAAATACCACAACGGCAAAACTGTATAGAAATATCAACAGCTAGTAATGTATATACATATTCAGCAGAGCAGGGGAAACAGATAAAAGGATTGTTCAAAACTGAAAGTTTGGATGATTGGATGCCAAGGGACTGGAAACTGCCAAGAGAGCAGTTTTCTACTCAAGCACCAAAACAAGTACTGTAAAATTTCATTTGTGTATATGTGTGTGTGTGTGTTTGTGTGTGTGGCTAGAAGCCCAAACATTGTCACATGCTGATAGTGATAAATCCAAAGAGACACGGCCCTTTGCAAAGCAGTTTTTATCACCACCCAAAGGATGGCTGTTCAGCTGCTTGAACAACCAGACAGTATGGAGTGGCTCACAGCTTCATTGAGACTGGTCTGGTAATTATTATTGCTTCTTAATTTGATTCAGTGGTGGTTTTTAATTCCTTTGCTATAAAGTTCCAATGAGATTTCCTTTCCTTTCAAATGTAATAAGAATTCCCTATGCTTTTCTTTTCTTTTTGAAAGAGAACTATATCTTTAAGGATGGTACATTTTTAAAGAGATACATGGATAAGGTAGCAACACAGTTTCTCTAGAAATGACAGTGTTTCATTCTGGACAGGATTTAAAATCTTTACACGGCTCTGGATTCTTTGGAAATAGTTGGACAAATTCCTTGACTCAACCTCAGTTGCTAGATCATTTCCAAGACTCATCCGGGACCCTGGCCTCTATTTTGGAGATATTTTTGCTTGGAGAAGAGGGAAAGACCATAGACCCTCTTGTATGAGGAATCTCACCAAAACTCCTTCCACCTTCTACTGGAGAATTTTTTCCTGGCCTAGTAAAAACTATTTTAGCTTTCCTCAAAGTTCTTCTAGTGTTTAGCCTCAAGAGCAAAAGTTGCCCGCTAGGTGGGACGGAGACACTACACTAACTTCCCAGCAGGTATGTAATTATTACTTACCGGGAGAGGGAGGGACAAGGCAGCAGGAAGTTTGGTGCAGTATAAATGTATCAGTAGAGACAATCATGCATTTTTGTCAGTGTGCTTGCACCAACCTGACCTGTCCCTCTCCCTCCTGGTAAGCAAGCACAGTTTAGCGGCTCTGTACTACCCAGCAAGCCACTTTTACTAAGGAGGAACCCACAAATTCACTTTTAGTTGTGCTGTAGCTGAAATTTGATGACAACCTAGGTGTGTGTAGAACCCACAGAGAGAAATTTCTCCCACCTTATAGAAATTCTTTTGGCTTACCCTGAAATTTCTCAGATGCTCCATTTGAGGAGGACCCTGCAAGTTCACCTGAAATATCAATAAGTGAAATATCTGTGAAAACGTTAGTACCCCCATCCTGCTTCGTGTGATGGTGTCTCATCAATAAGTAGAGACCTTATCCCAGTCTGTGTTTGTGTTGGAATTACTTTTTAATGCCGTTCACGCCTTTGGCGGGGGCATGTTTGCCGCCACCCCATTGCTAGGAAGACTCGGGAAGGTTCCAGAAGGTTTTTTTAGATAGTCAGGTGGTCTTCTTGCCCTGTCAGGTGAGGGGATGGAGCAGCTATAAATAGTGTGCTCCTCCCTAACATTGTGCCTTTTTTGCCTTGCGGCACCCACACTCCCTCCCTTGTCAGTATGGGCTCTGCTAGTCGCCAAATGGGGCTGAGTAGGATTTTTTTTTTGGAAATCCTGATTTCAGAATCTCTTTGGTTTTGCCTACTCCATACTGCTTGGGTTTGATTCATTTGGCTTGTCGGGGGGGGTTGTGGTGATTCCGGATTGGCTGGCATGGAATTCGGGCAGGTGAGGTAATGGGGGTTAAAAGTAAGGAGGATGAGGCATTTTGGTAAAAGGCACTCCCTGGGGAAACATCAAGGCATAATATCTGTGTGGATCTAGGGAGTGTCCACATGGGGCCAGCTCGCGCATCAGGGTGAACGCTTGTATGGTGGGGCCAGGATGTGGGGGTTGGAACCACATACCTGACTCCGATACCAAGGAGGGATAACTTTTCCCAAATCCTTGATTGGGGAGTTACAGTCCAAAGTGACTGAGTTGCCTCTGTATTGGAGGGTCTATACCCTCCCAGATAGGTGGAGCCTCACCTGCCCAAAATAATTGAAATATATGATGATTGGCTGATTTGAATTCAATTGATTATGTGTTATATTTTAGTAAATATAACATTACTCCATACATGTGTCACGAGTCTTCATTGGTGTGGTGGCTTTTTTTTTTTTAAGCTTTTTTTTTTTTAAGTTTTTAAAACTTTTTTTTTTAAAAAATATGTTTTTAAAGATGTTTTGTTTTAATATGATTTTAAGGATGTTTTGTTTTAATATATTTTAAAGTCTGTTTTTATGATATTTTAAAATGTTTTTAATGCTTTTGTTTGCCACTCTGGGAGGAAAGGCAGGATGTCAATCTAATAAATAAATATATAAGTCAGTCAGTCAGTAAGTCAGAGAGTGATCAAGGAGCTGAAGAAGCTCCCCTGTGAGGAAAGCTTCAGCATTTTAAACTTTCTAGCTTGGGGGGGAAATGAGTAAGGGGAGACATGATACAGATGTATAAAATTATGCATGGTGTGGACCAAGTGGATATGGAGGGAGAAAATGCCCTCTCTCATGATACTTGAATCTGGGGGTCATCTGATGGTGGGAGATTCAGGACAGACCAAAGGAAGCTCTTCTTCACATACTACATTTTAAATAATGGGATTTATTATCACAAGATGTGGTGATGGCCACCAGTTTAGACAACTTTAGATCTATGGAGAATAAGGCTATCAGTGGCTGCTACTCATGATGGATATTACCTTCAGGATCAGTGGCAGCATGCCTCTGAACAGGTCCTCCCTTAGCATGTGCGGGGCCTGGGGCAAAAGCATAGTTCCCCCCCCACATTCTTTCTCTCTCTATATATCCTTTCCTCCAGGCAGTGGCGGAGGCTTTGTATTTCGGCTGCTAGGAGCTTGCCGCTGTGGCTCCCTTTTTTGCAGCCTTTGTTGGCGGCGGCGGCAGCTTTGTATTTTTCGGCTGCAGCTCCCTTTTTTGCAGCCTTTGTTGTAGACTCGCTTAGCATTTTTCGCTACGAGGTTTTCTCCTTCCCGGCTCGCTACAGCAGCCATCAGGAGACCGCCGCTGCACCTCTTCCTCCCGGCTCATTTCTATGCTCCCCTCAGCTTGCTACTGCAGCCGTGAGGAGAACGCGGCTGCTGCTTTTATATGCAGATTGCCAAACGTGCCCCTCCCCAAAGTGCAGGGCCCGGGGCAACTGCCCCACTTCCTGGTGCCTAGGGGTGGCTCTGCCTCTGAATACCAATTGCCGGGGAACAATAGCATAAGAGAGCTGTTGCCCTCATGTCCTACTTGTGGGCTTCCGATAGACACCTGCTTGGCCACTGTGGTAACTAATGTTGGACTAGATACATGCTGGTCATTGACCGTAACAATAAAGATAAGATTTAAGATTTGGACTAGATAGGGCTTTGATCTAGTCCAGCAGATCTCTTCTGTTCTTATAAAGATCCTGTGTGGGTTGCAACTTCCCAGTACGTCATCTCAGAACTAGAAGCAGAGCATATTCTATCAAAGTCAGCTTATGAGTGTTACAGTGGCTCTTGGAAATTAGATGCCAGCAACAGTAAACCTTGAGACTTGTAAGAAAGATAAGGCATTTACTTGGGTTTTGATGTATGGTTTAGGAAGGAACAGACCCTTATAAGCATAATTAGATAGATTTATAGAAGTGATACGCAGTAGGTGCTGGTGTGCAAAAGCAATGTTACTTTTCACAGTCTCTCTCTCTCCGCTCCCTGCTCTTAACAAGCTTGATTCCCCATTTAGTAAAAGACAGTAATGGAGCAAAGCATTTTTTTCTGTTAAATATTATTTAATAAGAATATCATGCTCCAGTTTTAAACTGGAGGTCCTTAATCAGCTGCTGACACAGCTGATTCTAAGAATCTTTCCCTGTCATTGTTTTTCTGACCTTTTTAATTTAATAAACGAGGCAACCCAATTTGCCAAGGGCAACTTGTATGACATGCATACCAGCTTTTTTCCTAAATGCTGATGCACGTCAGCATTCTCTGGACTCATGCATTAAAGAGACAAGGAAGGCAAGACTTGAAGCAATAATAGCCATGTAATTGGTTAATAACAAAAAAAAAGACTGACCAGATAGAAAGCTCAGTCACAGACATGTGTACTTAGAAGTAAATCCTAGTAAAAGGTGCTTGTAAGCAAGCTTTCACAATTATGGCTCCTATTCAGCACCTTGCACAGCTCCTCAAAAGTTTGGACTAAAACCTGGAGTGGATTCCACTGCCCCACTGACATGGAGCCACCAGCCACCCCTGGTTATGGTATTACAGGTCAGAGACTTGTGACATATGCTGACCCTGACATTGCTGGACTACAACTGTCATCAGCCCCAGTCAGCATGTCTGACAGCCAGGGATAATGGCAATTGTAGGTTAACAACATCTTGAGGGCCATAGATTTCCTATCCCTCCTATAGGCCTTTCATCAATTGATCATAGGCTGGCAATACTATATTCAGTGCAAGATTAGGGGTGGTATTTCAGATGGTGGGTGGTCATAATAAATTTAAGATTTATAGCAGCCAAAGCCCATGCTTTGATACATTCAAGATTAAACTGTTAAAAAACAAGGAATGCATTCTAAGAGCATTAGTTGCAGTTATTTATTTGAAGGAGGAAAGGTCTGATTGCTGCTGCTATTAGTAACAGTTATTCAGTGTTTTGTTATGTGTTTTTAAAGGATTGTGTCATTTTTATTGAATGTATGCCTTTTTATCTGTTTCCCTTGTAAACCATTCTGTGCCTTGTGCAAAGGGCAGTATATGCTGTGTGATACATTTGATCAGTTGCAATGGAAGGAGACAATTTTGCCTGAAGTTTAGCTAAATGAAAGTATTAATTGATCATAAAGGCATAACACTAACATGTTACCAATCATATTTTTGCTGTTGAAGTGAGAACTACTTTGATTTATCCCTGATATTTCTTGCACTGCATTCTTTTGAGACTTTAGTAACATCAGGAATGCAGCATACATAGCAATCAGATTCACTTTAGAATTTCACCTGCCCTTGATATAATTCACTCTTCTCAATTCATTACTCCTCTGAGAACTTTCCATTTAGATTTCCTTTTCTTGAAAGTTGTGAAGACAATTTTTATTTTATTGATTCCATTTATCAGGGGCCCAGTAACAACAGTTTTCTGGACAACATAGAAAATACAACAAATTAAAAATCAAAGCTCCAATAAAACAAGATTCAGTATAGCAGTAGATTTAAAAAAAGATAAAAAGTGATGCTCTAAACTGAAGCATCATAGCAACAATCAATTAATACAGAAAGCCAAAGGGATACATTCCACTGGGATAAAACAACCGTGATGCCTAAAGAATAGACCACAAACCAGGTAATCAAGAAGTTGTTTAGTTCACAGCCATACGTCAGGGCAAATGATCAAGAGCTTATATATGAAATAAATAAAATGTCTATTCCAAATTAAAATGCAGTCTAGGTGGGGCTGCCCTTGTCCTGCTCCAGCTGGTACACAATGCAGTGGTTGGACTATTGGTGGAGGCAGATAGCCAACAATCAGAGCTTGGAAGATTACTTTTAAAAAGTAATAAATTACAGTTACAGTTACATGGCCCCCCAAAAGTAGTAATTACTGTTACAATTACAATTGCTAACTGATTACTTTTACTCAAAAGTAATTGCTACAATTAGTTACTTTTTATAAAAAAAAAACAATTGCCTACAAGGTGCTGACCCTGGCTGCTGCACATCTGCGTAGCCTAAAACAACATTAAAAATAAGTACACACACAGAGAGGGTAGTAGAATAATTTTTTTATCCATAAGATTAACAGAATGGCGTAACAGAATCTCACATCCCCTCATCCCACCTCCAGCAATGATGATACCCCAACACACATATTTTTGTATATATATATTGTTTCCAGCTCTTTTCTCCTTCCACTCCTGTCAATTTTTAAACAATTGTTTTCTCCACCCCATCTCGCTCTCCACCTCCTCCCTCGTCGCCTCCTAAGCACCCATAGAGCATGAAGGAAGAACAACGCTGCACAGAAGCCCAATTTGAAGCACATGATTTTTATTCACAAATCAGAGGAGCAGAAGACTTCCCCTGCTCCCTCCCCAAGTAATGCACAAAAGTAATGCTGGAAACATTACAATTACTCCTCAAAAGTAATGAAGTTACTACTCGTTCTATTACCAGCAAAATGTAATGAAGTTACCCACTCGTTACTCAAAAAAGTAATAAATTACAAGTAATTCGTTACTTGTAACTAGTTACTTCCAAGCTCTGCCAACAATATGTGACACCATTGTTAACACATCTGCACTGGCTGCACATCTGCTACTCAGGCAAGTTCAAGGAACTCATATTAATTTACCAAACCTTGAACAATTTAGGAGTAGTTAGGGACTGCCTTAACTCTTATATCCCAGCTTGATCACTGAGACCATATGTAAGAGCATTGCTGGTTGTCCCCTGAGCTGGCAAGGCAGCAGGCTCATTTGATCTCAACATGAAACCAAGCCTTCAGTGTTATCAGTCCAATAGAGATTCAGCAGGTATCTTCAGTATTAATTTTACAATGTTTGCCTAAAACTATTCTATACTGCCAGGCTTATGCAGATAGTCAAACATTTCTTTCTTTCACACTTAGCCGGTGATCTGTGATTTTAGTTTATATGTTGTAGTTATAGTATGCATGTGTATATATGTGTATACATAAAGAAAAAGTTGATCTTTATCTGGAGCCCCTCCCCCAGCTGTTTGGCTGATCAGTGGGAGGGTATGGTATGGGTGATGTAAGACAGTGGGCCAGAAGCAGCCTGGGGAGCACAGACTGCACACCTCTGAACAAGAAATAGAAGAAAAAGAACATCTGTCCATAATGACTGGAGAATGTGCATATTACATAGAGAATGTATAAAATGCAGTTGAGCTATGCACATTCCCCAAGGCCTGTTGGGGATTATGTATAATGACTCAGAATGTTCAAAAATTCAGTTGATATATTCAGATTTCCCAAGACCAGTTGAAGATTATGTATATTGACCAGGAAATGTGCACAATTCTCTCTTTATGGAAGGATTATGTGCACATTCTCCATGAGGCCTGGTGAATGTGCACAAGGGCCAGTTGTTATGTACATTAACTGTTCAATTTACATTTTTCTTAACATATATATATATATATATTATACAGGTGTACAGTTGTGGCCAAAATCCATGGATGGGAAAACTGGGGATGCCATTTCTCTGAATATGGTCCAGAGGAACGCTAAGATTCAGGAGGAGCTGAAATAATAATAATAGTAATAATAATAATAGTAGTAGTAGTAGTAGTAATAATAATAATAATAATAATTTTAAAAGTTCTTAGAAAAGTCTTGTCTCCTTGACCCGCACTGCCCAGGTTTCCTGGTGTCCTTTGTTTGCTTATGTCTTTCTTGACAACAGTACACCCACAGTCCCTCATACCTTTGCATACATTTAATTTCCTACTTTATCCTCAATAGGACCCAATTTTTGTGGGTCCTTGGGCCTCAGGGTATCAGGGTCCCCCTTTGCCCCTTCCTTTCCCCCTCAAACAATGCTCCTTCCTATTTGGCTCTTACTTTGGAACTACCACTACTTTACAGACGAAGACTTCAGGTCTAGGGAATCTCTTCTTCTTCTTCTTTTTAATAAGGCCCCAAGATCCACCAACCAGATCCTGGTGCAAAATGCATATACTTAGAATTAAATGCTTCTGAGCCAAGTTCTGAGTACCAGAAATCATTGGGACTTACTGTCCTTCCACAGACAAATTACCCTAAGCTTTCTTTATTTCTGTTTACCCCAAGCTTTCTTTATTTCTTCATATTTTGGGGAGGGTAATTTTGTTACTGTTATTGGTATGTAATTAGGAATCAGTTTTCCTTGGTCAGGCTTTAACTGAGATGTGCAATCTACTGAACAGGCAATAAACTGCAAGCAAGCATTTAATGAAACACACTTATCTGGGAGTATGCTTAACTGAACCCAACATGGCTTACATCTGAACAGACATATCTAGGATTGAGCTTTTAATATTGTTCAGGAAAAATCCAGAAATCATGTTGTTTTATTTTTTTGCCACTAACTGATGACTCCACAAATAGGTATGTGGGAGAAATTCAGTTGGCTTTGCATTTTAATGGGAACCTGCCTGATTCGCACCTCCTGAAATAATCCATGAACCAAACATAGATATCTTCCGAAATTTGCATTTCTCCACATTTCGTGATATGGTTCTCAAAGAAAAAAAGTGTGCAAAAATACTTATATTAGGGGGAAGTGTATATAAAAATGCATCTATCCATGAAAACCATAGAAAATGCATTAGGGTAACTGCAAAATATTTATATTATCCAACTTGCACACACACAAAAGTATGCATATTCCTCATGAGGCATGCACTGGATTAGCTTGGCTTCCTGTGCACAGGCACATCCTGAGCTGTGTCTATCCAACTGGTCCTGAAAACTGAGAGCAAGTGTGATTGTGGCAACTTCAACAGCAACAGTCTGTTAAGTGTTGCAAAGCAGCAGGAACTCGTAACATTTTCTGAGAGAAGTGCAGCCTTGACAAATCAGTGGTGGTGGGCCATCTGAGACCCAGCAGCCATCAGCTGGTGCCCCACCTTGCCAACTTTTGTCACCAGCACTGATTCTTAACTCCTCCTTTCTTCTGCTCTGTGTGCCGCCATTGTTTCATCAGGCTCCTGCTTTTCAGGCCATGCCTACTTTATTGCTCTTCGTCACCCCATTTCTTCACCATCCTCCACCCTCCCATATCATGAAATTTCTTCATAATCCTGTCTCTAACTTGCCCCTTTTTGTTTCAGTTCTTTGCCTGTTCTGCACTTTTCCTCAGGTTTCATTCTCTGTCTCTACCTTCCCCAGCTTAGTGTCTTCCAGATGTTTTGGACTACAATTTTGATTATCAACAGTCAGGATTCAATGATGGTAAGTAGCTTCTCTACCTCCTCTTCCTTCAAAGTCCTCTTTCCATGGCCTCCACAACACCCTTTCTTCAACATCCTTGCCTTTGTGTTGTCCTTAGCTTCACTTCACCATGGGACCCCTTCCTCGTCCTCATCCTGCTCTTTCTTATTTTTATTTTTAAAACACATTACCCAGATTGATAATTTTTTCTTCCCTCACTCAAGCTGGACTACAAAGATTTATGTTCCCTGAGCAACTGCACATTCCATGTCACTCTGAACACCCCAGCCAGTCAGTGTATGAAATATCTACATACAATTTTGAAAGGTGACTTTGAGCCTATGTTGTATAAATGACAAGAGAGAGCATTTGTTTTTGCCTCTGCCAGATTTATCTCATTAACACCACACACAAACCTTTAAATGTGAAAGACATGCATTCCACAGTCACTCATGAAGACTGAAGAAATAAAGCGAGCCGCATTTCCGAAAGTGCATCTGTCAACCACTAGTGAGTGACAACACCAATTACTTCCTCCAAATGAGCTAACATTCATACTATTGCCTTATTGTCAAAACTGCTCCCATTGAGGGTCTATTTCTAGGTTAGAAAAGCCCAACTGATTTTATGCGTCTCTACAACTGCAAATGTGTATTGAAAGAACCCCCTTAAAAAACATAGGGATCAAGCTCTGAATACAGCTCTTCATAGGAGGCTAAAATGATTTCTGTATGATTCATGAATTAGCACTAAAGTTCTCTTGATTTTGCCACAAAGCTTCACTTACAGTAAAATGTGAGGTGAATTTGGTTGTCTGTGTTCAGGCAAAGCACTGAATTAATTTCAAGGGGAGAATTTCAAGGGAAGTTTCAAAAAGACTAGAACAGTTACAGAAGTGTGTATGAGACAGGGAGAGGGTGTCACACTAAGGCAATCTTCACCATCCTGATGCCCTCCAGATATTTTGGATTACAACTCTTGCCTGCCCCAGCTAGCATGCTCTGCTTGCTGGGTCTGATAGAAGTTGTAGTGTAAAACATCCAGAGAGTATGAGGGTTGTGAAGGCTTCACTAAGGCCTAGAAATGGGAATAGGCCTTAATGGGGAGAAATATGTTTGGTAGGTTTCAGGGTTGGGGCCACTCCAGCCCAACCAAAGTTCTGTGATCCGTTAGGAGTCAAAATTTTCTGCTGTCAGGCAGCACTTGCAAAAAATGGATATTATATTTGACTGATAGGGAGAAGGCATTTGTCCATTGTCCTTCAGCGTGAGACTGTGTCTTGGCCTCTATGCCCACTTCTCCTTAGACTGCCACCATTAGAGTAAACCCATTAAATCAAGGGAGTTCCTTAGTATGGCAGTGCCAACTGGGTTCTTCTGCTAGTCACTTGCATGGAAACGGTTCACAGAGGGTGCCAGTGGAGACACTAAACTGTGCAGGCTGAGCAAATCTCAAACAGGTAGAGGCGGCAGCAACTACTAGGCCCCTCTATGACAGTGATGAGTGTCATGCACTACGGCCACCAGACTGGCCATCCGTGCAGTCTCAGGACCCAATTCCCCACCCAGGGCAATTGATCCTGGCAAAATATCTCCCCTTGCCAAGGTTGAGCAATCCAACAGCAGCCCTGCAAGGTAGGTAGACTGCCACCACCCCTTAATCTGAGACAGGGGAAACCCAGAGCAAAGAAATAGTTCTGCCATGGATTCCAAAAGACAAGAGCCAAACAGGCACCCCTCGTCCTGGACCCCCAGGCACACCCAAAACACGGTAGTCTGTAACCAGCAGCCAAGGTACCAGATTCAGAGCCAAACTGCCCCACCTGCAAAGAACACACATGGGTAAATAAGAAGAAGCTTTATTGAATAACAATAAGTACACAATTTAACAGCAGCAAAACAGATCCTTAAAACCCATACCCAAAACAGGGCTAGGTAGAATACACATAAAGAGTTCTAACACAAACCAAAATAACAAAACTAACTAACCTATTCTATACTTACTGAAGAGGTAGCTGCGTAAAAGGCTCACCTCTCCTGGAGAGGCATAGCATGGGTCGTGAAAGGCAGTGGAACGCCACTTAGGTCCAGATGGAACCCAGGGGAATAAAGGATATGGATTTCACCCCTATACTTAAGGAAAAATCCCCAGCAACAGACCACTCTAGTTAGCCAATCAGGGGGTTTTCTTGTGAGGTAATGCTTCTTCAAGCCTTTGCGTCTAACCAGCACATACTCATCTCTTTCCCAGGCCAAACTGACCTTGGTACCAGGCTGTCATCAGATAAGCAGGTGTCTTCTCACAGGCCTCCTAATTAACTGTAGCTGAGAAACAAAACTAGATTTTTTCCACTCACTCAGAGGCCCATCTCTGCACAAGATACCTACAATTCTTTGCACCAGAGCCATGTTACATTCAAGCTTTCTGAACCATTCTGACAAGTTCTTGACAATGAGGAAGCTGTGGCCCTCCAGGTGTTGTTGGGAGTACAGCTATCATCATCCCGGACCATTGGTCATAGTGTCTGGACTCAGGTGAGTTGCAGTCCAACAACATCTGGAGGGTCACAGCTTCCCCACCCTGATCGATCAGTTGTCTCCATGGCAGTATCTCAGAGAGATATCCACATTACCACTGCTATGAGCCCACTCAGTTTAAGGAAATCCTGGGTGTGTGGCTCTAGTGGTAGCAACTTCTAGCTCCCTGTGTGAGCAGCCTCCACAGAGACATGTTGCAGGGAGCATACCGCTAAAATAAGTCCGCTCATTCACCTGGGAAGGTCCCAGACTGAGTTGGCTGGTAGTACTGGTTGCTGGGTCCCTTCTGTGAGTCACCACTGTTGGCAGATCCACTGGTTATGTGGGCCAATCTACCCTACCTAACGGTAAGCTGATCCTGCGACTTGTTCTAGTTAAATTCCCTAGCAACATTCTGACCAAATGCATCTAGAGAAGCAAAATAGCCATATTTAGCAGACACCTGATGGTTGCAGATGATAGAAATCCTTATGCACATAGCCTTTGAACTGTGAATCGCCGTGGGGAATCTCTAGTGCCTCATTAATGTGAAAAATACAGCAGGATAATTATTATGACTGTTATTTATGGCACGTAATACTGCAGATGCCCATTGTTGTGTATGAAACAAATGAAGATGGAATGCTTGATGCATACAGGTTACCCGGTCTGTAAATAAGAATGCGAGTGTGTTTAGAACTGAAATGGAGACATCTTCCTGACAACATGAGCTAAATTTGTATTGGGGGTCAGGGAGGCATTTTCAGCAAAGCGATGGATCCTGATGAAGTGTTACCTTCCCCACTCACCTGTGGCTTGGCTTGCCAACTTCAGTCATATGGATGGACCAATTGGGAAAGCATGTGCATGAGATGTCCTTAGTTAGCTTCTCTCTGTTTTTGCACACACCCCATTTCCATCCTTCATTAACATGAGCTGGAACTGATCACTTGTGGAGGGCTTCCCTTTCCATTACTCTGTCTGTTTCAGCGCCATCCATTTCCCTCCCTCTTGCCCTCCCTTTCTCCCTGCGACTCCCTCTGTCTCACAGCAGTTAGGCAACTTTGACTAATATACGTAATTTTGCAAGCCAATTCTTGCCATATAATGCAGAAATTCTCACTCAACCTTAACACACATACGCTACATGGAAGAGGACAAGAGCAGGCCACATAATCCAGGGCAGCAAGAAATGAGGTTGGGCGGAGCTGTGGGTTTTCCACCACTGACTTAAGCAACAGGGAATTCCTTGTTACACAGTAAAATAACTTGCTTCTGAGATATAGGCACTGTATTAATCAGCAATAAGAACATAAGAACATAAGAACATAAGAAGAGCCTGCTGGATCAGGCCAGTGGCCCATCTAGTCCAGCATCCTGTTCTCACAGTGGCCAACCAGGTGCCTGGGGGAAGCCCGCAAGCAGGACCCGAGTGCAAGAACACTCTCCCCTCCTGAGGCTTCCGGCAACTGGTTTTCACAAGAAATATTTGTCTTAGGTACAGTTTCAATTCTGCCACTAGCCCAACAGTGAATATTGGATCTACAGCTTACTTAAATATCCCAGGAGAAGAAAAGCCAATACTCTTACTGCTTTTGTAAAGGTTAGAGGATGAGATAATTGAGTCTCAGGCTAAAAGCCCAATGGCCTTTGTTCTCATGCCTCTTCTTAATTCTAGCAACAAAACAAGATTGTATGACTAGAGAACTTTACAGCTAATATATTATATATTCATCTCCTGTAAAATGCAACAGATTCTGACACAGTGGAAGAATGAATTGAGCACATACTGGCATGGAAGGTAATGCAACAAGAATGCTGTGAAGACACTTAAAAAAAAAACTTCATCGGCCAGGCCCAGTTCCTGGAATTGCTCCAAATTCCTCAAAACTGTTGGCCAGATTCTGTCTGAGCACACACCAGTTGCCAGTGCTTAGCGTTTAGACATCATTACCAAGAGACAAAATATGGGCAGATATTTTTCCTGTTTCTTCACCTGCATTTTACAAATTAGTTTAATCATATCTGCTCAAGAGACTGGCAGGTCAGTTCTTAAGTCCAATATTGGTAGGGCAAAGAATCTTCAAGCACGTCAAGCATTTGTTTGTAGTACAACAAGAAGAAACATTTTGGCAATTCCAAGAAGGATTGTGTTCTAGGAATCCAAAGGACAGATGGGGGAAAAATGTGTTTCATATCACACATACTTCCAAAACTCATACACAAACTTGAAACAAAGCTATCCTTCCAAACTGACACTTAAGAACATAAGAACATAAGAAGAGCCTGCTGGATCAGGCCAGTGGCCCATCTAGTCCAGCATCCTGTTCTCACAGTGGCCAACCAGGTGCCTGGGGGAAGCCCGCAAGCAGGACCCGAGTGCAAGAATACTCTCCCCTCCTGAGGCTTCTGGCAACTGGTTTTCAGAAACATACTGCCTCTGACTAGGGTAGCAGAGCACAGCCATCATGGCTAGTAGCCATTGATAGCCCTGTCCTCCATAAATTTGTCTAATCTTCTTTTAAAGCCATCCAAGCTGGTGGCCATTACTGCGTCTTGTGGGACCAAATTCCATAGTTTAACTATGCGCTGAGTAAAGAAGTACTTCCTTTTGTCTGTCCTGAATCTTTCAACATTCAGCTTCTTTGAATGTCCACGAGTTCTAGTATTATGAGAGAGGGAGAAAAACTTTTCTCTATCCACTTTCTCAATGCCATGCATAATTTTATACATTTCTATCATATCTCCTCTGACCCGCCTTTTCTCTAAACTAAAAAGCCCCAAATGCTGCAACCTTTCCTCATAAGGGAGTCGCTCCATCCCCTTGATCATTCTGGTTGCCCTCTTCTGAACCTTTTCCAACTCTATAATATCCTTTTTGAGATGAGGCGACCAAAACTGTACACAGTATTCCAAATGCGGCCGCACCATAGATTTATACATCGGCATTATGATATTGGCTGTTTTATTTTCAATACCTTTCCTAATTATCCCTAGCATGGAATTTGCCTTTTTCATAGCTGCTGCACACTGGGTCGACATTTTCATCGTGCTGTCCACTACAACCCCGAGGTCTCTCTCCTGGTCGGTCACCGCCAGTTCAGACCCCATGAGCGTATATGTGAAATTAAGATTTTTTGCTCCAATATGCATAATTTTACACTTGTTTATATTGAATTACATTTGCCATTTTTCTGCCCATTCACTCAGTTTGGAGAGGTCTTTTTGGAGCTCTTCACAATCCCTTTTGTTTTAACAACCCTGAACAATTTAGTATCATCAGCAAACTTGGCCACTTCACTGCTCACTCCTAATTCTAGGTCATTAATGAACAAGTAAAGGTCTCAATACTGATCCTTGAGGGACTCTGCTTTCTACAGCCCTCCATTGGGAGAACTGTCTGTTTATTCCTACTCTCTGCTTTTTGCTTCTTAACCAATTCCTTATCCACAAGAGGACCTCTCCTCTTATTCCATGACTGCTAAGCTTCCTCAGAAGTCTTTGGTGAGGTACCTTGTCAAACGCTTTTTGAAAGTCTAAGTACACTATGTCCACTGGATCACCTCTATCTATATGCTTGTTGACACTCTCAAAGAATTCTAATAGGTTACTGAGACAGGACTTTCCCTTGCAGAAGCCATGCTGGCTCTGCTTCAGCAAGGCGTGTTCTTCTATGCACTTAGTTAATCTAGCTTTAATAATACTTTCTACCAGTTTTCCAGGGACAGAAGTTAAGTTAACTGGCCTGTAATTTCCGGGATCCCCCCTGGATCCCTTTTTGAATATTGGCGTTACATTTGCCACTTTCCAGTCCTCAGGCACGGAGGAGGACCTGAGGGACAAGTTACATATTTTAGTTAGCAGATCAGCAACTTCACATTTGAGTTCTTTGAGAACTCTCGGGTGGATGCCATCTGGGCCCGGTGATTTGTCAGTTTTATATTGTCTATTAAGCCACTTCTCTTTGTGATACTGTTTTCCAACCAAAATATGTGTTCAAAAAAGTGTACATTAGGGGAAGTGCACACAGAAATGCTTATATTAGTGGACAGAATGTACAAAAATGCAATAGATTACGGATCTTTTGCTAGCAAAAATGCTTATATTATTTATTTCCACACTTAGCCAAAAAGGCTTTTGGAGCAGCATACAAAAATTATCAAAACAATTATACAAAATTGTGTACCAAAATGTGTATGAACATGTGTATATTTGCTTCATGCTGCCTCCTGACTCCCATGTTTCTGAACTTACATGGCCGATTGGAGCTGAGCTGGAAAAGTAGTGCACGGAAGCTCTTCAGGGAGGATTGCAGGGCACAGTAAGCCTGCTCCCAAAGATGTGGTGATGACCTTGACCTCCTTAGGGGCCCTCACTCCTACAACTATCAGATGATCCCATGATCTCATGAAAAGGTAGACTGCCCATTACACAAGGGCATTCTTGTCTTTATGAAGTAATATTTATTTGGTGCCAGTAATCGCCAACTGAGAATATACGACCCATCAGTTTGATGAAATTCCCCACCATAACCTTGGTAACCAGAACTGAAGACAGAAAGAGGACACAGGCTTTCATCATGCTTAGTTTATCTAAATCTTGTTTGGAGAGATTTAGTGGTTAATATTGAATTCCTCTGTGTGAACTGATGGGCTAAATGTAAGAGCAGTGCTGCATGGACAAAGAACAAATATTGGAGGTACAAAACCTCCACAGTTCAGTCTTTTATTGGCACCAGCTAAATAGCTGTTAGGATATCACTTCCTATTGACAATTCCATTGATGGTATCCTGCAATATGAGAGATTGGATAGAACTATGTCCGAATAAAAATACTGCATCTCAACTCGAACATCAGCACCAGTTCTTCACAAACCAAGTGGCATGGGTTTCAAGTTACACATTTTTTTGCACAATACATTTGATCTTGTTACGTGTTAGGATATGTGTTGTAAGATTGTGAGTTTGAACAGGAGAGGGTTGATGGAACCAGAATGGCTGCAAATGTTTTGAATAGTCAGTTGCACAGTTTCCATGCACATATTTTGTTAAGGAGATTGCTGGATAAATGATCACTGTATTATTTCTCAATGGCTAGGAAATATGTAGAAGACCCTGAAAGGGAATTGCATTCTTCCTCAAACCTCAGTTAATGGAGATGTAATCTAGGTCTCTCTGTGTGTGAGACTATAAAAGGGGAAAAAGAAGATGTGGAAATGATGAATGAAGAAATGGAAAGTCATGATCTGGACGCATCTCAGATAAGAGCATTCAGAAGTCCAGGTCGGCGTTGGAAAGTGGCTTGGCCATATGAAATGACCCTGGTATTTTACTTCAGTTCTTTCCTTAGTTGCCAAAATGCAGCCCTTATTTCTATCTAATGGTCAGCATAATTATCCTTGGAGGAGAAAAAAAAACACTGGTGACAATAATTATGTGGAATTTGCTCTTGGAAGAAGTAGTGGTGGTCTACATGGTTCTCCCTCCTCTCCATTTTATCCTCACAACAACTCTGGTTAGGCTGAGAGACTGTGACTGGCCCAAAGTCACCCAGCAGACTTCATGGTTGAGTGGGGATTTCAACCCTGGTTTCCCAGGTCCTAGTCCAACACTCTAACCACTACACCACACTGAATTTGCTCTCAGAATATATAGCAATGGCCACCAACTTGGATGGCTTTAAAACAGGATTTGACAATTCATGGAGAATAAGCCTATCAATGGCAGCCATAAAGGCACTGTTCTACCTCCACTATAGAAGGAAGCATGCCTCTGAATACCAGCTGCTGGGAATTGCAAGTGAGAAGAATGCTGTTGCACTCAATTCCTGCTTTCAGCCTTCCCATGGGCACTTGGCTGGCCACTGTGAGAACAGAACACTGGATTAGATGGGCCTTTGGTCTGATCCAGCAGAGCTCTTCTAATGTTCATATGAAGTTGCCTTACACTGAGTCAGATCATTTGGTCCATCTAGCTTTAGTATTGTCTACCTTGACTGGCACCAGCTATCCTCCTTTTCAAGCAGAAGACTTTCCCAGTCCTACCTACGATACCAGGTATTGAATCTCAGACTTTCCATGTGGAAAGCATATGCTCAACCATGGAACTATGGCCCTTTTCCAAGGGGAGTATCCTCGTTGAAAACTAGCTTCACTGGAAAACCATTTGGAAGAGAAGTTCAAGGTAGTGATCAGATGTCTCCTTCATGCTGCCCATGGTGGACTGCTGAATGTCTGCCCCATGCAGCTTGACAGTTGGAAGTGGGAGCCAGATGGTGAAATCTAGGGCTCATCCAAACTGACCTTGATAATCCATGTTTTCCATATGCGCTTTGTCATCTGACAGTCCCCACTAGCCTGTTTGTTCACTCTTTGCCGATATAAAAACAACACTTTTTTTTGCGCCTGCACACACAGTGGGGAGGACCCGTACTTCTCGCTTTTTCCCAGCTCTGCTCCTGATTGGTTCACTTTTCCTGGTCTTCTTCCCCCGGACATTTGTGCACATGCGCAAAAGTGATTGGACGGGAATGACGGAAGGGGTGTGGGGAAATGGCCAAGGACAGCCCATGAACCGCCTACATCGCTAAAGTCCGGGGTATTGCATCCTAGCGCTATGTTGAAGCAGGTGATTCCCGGTTTAAAAAAAGGAAATCACATTTTTTGCGATACTGCAGATGCAGATTTAAACGCTATAACATCCACGAAAATGGGCGACGTCTTATGGACCATGGAAAATTAATGAAGACACAAAGCGATCATATCGCTGATCAAACAGTCGTTTGGACGAGCCCCTACAGAAGAGGAACAGAACAGAAGCCAAGGCAAGGAAGCCAAGGATGGCAAAGAAAACATTGCAATGAAATAAATTCAAAATGGTTTGTTCCTTTTTTCATCTCACTTATGCAATTCCTTAGTATGAAAAAAGATATTTCACTGCATGGGAACTGAACTGTGCCTCAGAGGCATAGTGGTTTCCCCAGCACAACCACCACCTCCGTTGTGCATCCCCTTCCACTCAAAAAAGAAAACACAACAATTTTATCTGCAGTGATGCTATTCAGTTTGAATTTGTGCTTCAGAGAGATTAAAGTGCTAAAAAATGGCTCTAAGTCCACCTTTCGTCATCCAGTCTGTAACTCACTCTCTTCCCTGTTCTTGTGTATTCTGTGATAAGGGACTTTGGTGACTGAAATATAGATCAAAGCCATGGCCTAAGGCTGATCAGAAGAAAGGAAAGGTTAGAGGCAACAACTGTTTTGAAGGGGAGGGGAAGACCCCAATGTCTTTGTGCTGATGGAATCCTCTAATCTTTTTATTTCCTTTTGAAGAAAGTCACTTTGTAAATTGCATATTTTCTTTTTTCTTTTTTCTTTTTAAAAAAGGATACTGAAAAAGTGGGAAATATAAACTGGTATGGCAGAGTGATTGAGCTTGTGAGTTATGAGCCAGGATGCCAATGGTTCACAAGCAGGTATGCCATGAACCTATTAGGTGGCTGTAAGCAAATTCTACTTCCGATTCACTCTACCACCACCCTGTGTCTGTAATATGAGGAAAATATACTACATGGCTGTTGTAAATGTTATTCAAGCTAGTTTGTACAATACTGGAGCAACATGGAAGCTATCTCCCTATGGTCTGGCCCATGGTTTTGCAAATAGTGCTCTATCTTCCCCAGAGCACTATCAGCCCAGCTGAATGCAAACAGAGCCAGTCTAGAATTGACGCATGGTCACTGGCAGCAGGATCTAGCATCCCTATGCAAACCCAGAAGCTTCTTAATCCTCAGCAAGGGGGCACAGGAATAGAGTAACAGCTGTCGCACACTGGGGAGACAGAAGCCTGAGCATCAGGAGTAACAGCTGGATGGAAGGCAAGAATAAATGACTTAACAACTTGGAACCTAGGAATTTGCTGGTGTGCCTCTCACCATACTGACCAGCCCAAGTCCTGAGATTGGCCAGGGGAGGGGGCTGCTTACGGTTCCACCAATGGGTGTAGTCCATCATGTAGATCCTTGGAGCAGAGACATCTTAGTAGCTGCACCCGTTATAGAACTCCCTCCCCTTAGAGGCAAGGATGCCCATGACATTTTTATATCTAAGGCTGCAATCCAAAACATGTCTCCTCAGAAGTAAGCCCCAAACCCCTCCTGTCATTACCACTCTCCTCTCTCTCTCTCCCCCCCCCACCTTCCTATGTCCCTCAACCAAGAGGTGTTTCTGTTTCATTAACTGGAGCAGTTTCATTGTTTCTTGTCAATTGCACGCCTCTCCCTGCAGCCAGAGAGAATACGGGTGAAATTGACACAAAACAGTGGGAGTGAGTGAAAGCAAGCTGATCCAGCCGCAGGCAAAGCCTCTCTTTTCCTTTATTTATTTAAAAGTATATGTAAACTGCTTAATATTTAAAAAATCTCTAAGCAGTACACCGTAAATATCATTAAATATAAAAGTTGCAACAATATATTAAAAATCATTAAAATATAATATAAAACCAGCAATAAAAATAGTATAAAAGCATATGAAACAAATAACGATAGGGCTTCAGGGGAAAGAAAAACAGGATCTGATCTCAGAGAAAGCCTGGGCAAAAGATATGTCTTTAGAAGACATCTGAAACAACTGATGGTTACTGCTTCATATACGACAGAGGGAAGGGCAATTCAGAGTACAGAGACAATAGCGGACATTGATGGAATGTCGCTGCAGGGTAAAGATATCCCTATTTTTCCAAGCTTTTGGAGGCTATGTCTAGATTCTTGTCAGCATTTGTATACTTTATTTTAAAATTTTCATTTCATTTATGAATCACTTCCTATTAAAAATCTCCAAGTGATTTAACAATCAAAACATCAACAATAAAAACATATAAATAATAATCTCATATACAATATAAAAACAATTTCAAACCCAGTACAGATACAGACTGGTCCTGCTGTTCCCTGGTCTAGGTACTGAACATTGAACCAGGCATAGGCAGGCCAGGAGTAAAAGAATCAAGAGGCCCTCTAGTATGGTCGATGGTGAGGGATGATGGGACCTGTAGTCCAACAACATCTGGAGGATTAAAGGCTCCATATCCCAGCAAGTCATGAACACAGGGGGGGGGGATCAGAAACTACAGTTTCTCAGTGAAATCTACCATTTTCACTAATCTGAGAATTTCTGATGACTACAGTTATAGGCTTTTGGAGAATTTACTCATCATTGATGGCCAGCTTGGAAACATTCAATTTGCGGCTTATTTTCAGGATTCCGCCTCCCTAAACTTAAGCCCAATGTAGAAATGTGAGGGCAGAGTGAAGATGTGCTAGTGTCTCCTTCCCCTCCATCACATCACCACTGCCCTCTTTGTGTTGGAAGGCCACTCAGGGGACCTGCTGTCCACATGGAGTCTCTCCACATGATTTAGAACTTTGATTATGCAAGGGTTCTAAATAATTTTGAAAGCCTCATACCCTCTCCTCCTCTGCAAACATGGAGGGCAAAGGGGAATGCAATGGAAAGAGCGGAGCTTGTTAGTGTGTCCCCACTCTCCTCATCGTTGCATGAGAAGAATAACACCTTTATTTAGCATAACTTCTGAATAAGTATGGTGGTTTCCAGACATGGTAGGTGGGTATTTCACACTTCGACACTGGCATGTGAGCCATGGACAAATTATTATTATTAATATTAATATTATTATCTTTATTACCCGTAATTCACAAGCAGATCCTAGGGTGGTCTACAACAATTTAAAATCCAATTAAAAAAAAAAAAGCTTTGTTGGCACTGCTGGCTCAGGAAATAATTTATAGCACATTTTGGGATACATCGAAAAATAAAATCCTCTTTTGCCAGCCTGCTGGAAATGCACCAGGATTCCTCAAATAGTGTAGCAGTGTTCAGAATAACAAGACATCTCCTCAGAATAACAAACTCATATTAGAAAAATTGGACGGAGCACCCAAGGGATCATTTTATATGCCTTCTGCTTTTTAATTTCTCATATAATACTAGATCTTGGGTCATCCAATAAAGCGCATTGGCAGTATGATCAGAACTGACAATAGGGAGCAGTTCATCACACACCATGTACTTTAATTTATGGACTACAAAGGATCAAATAAATATGCTATATATTCAATATAGGACTGCACTGAGAAGACTTTGGAGTAGATGACCTTTGAGGTAGCTTCCAGTGCTGTGATTCCAGCCACAAGGGATAGCTAGAACCTCCATGTATAGAGTCAGTGTACCTGTGTACACCAGATCCTAGGAACAAACATATAACATGGGAAGTTCATGACCTTTATGACCTGCTTAGCAGTAGCCAGAAGCATCTAGTTGGGTTGCTATTTATTGGAAAGAAAACCTGGGAGTAAATGAACCTCATTCTTACCCAGCAAGGCAATACTTACATTCATAACCCCTACGTATTTTTAATCCTGAATGATTTCCTATGAAATCCAGAGCTCTGTCTGAATCTGCAAAAGCTAAAGAAGTTTTAAGAGAATACAAAGTCACCAGACTTATATCAAAAGTTGAAGGACCACAATAACCAGCTAAGGGACTGCTTGCAATCTTCGGGCAATGCCTGTATTTTCCTACTATAAATCTCTATGCTGAATGTTTTTCTCTAGACAATGTGACCTTAGATGTCTGGATGTGGAGGATCTTATTATAATCCTAAACCACTTTGTGTTCTCTCTCTTTTGAAAATATGAAAAAGAGTTTCACTTGCTCTTTCAAAATATGCAAAAAAGAAGCCAATTAAGGTCTAGAAAAGTGGGAACAAAGAGAAGATCAAAGCAATGTTTTTTTTTTAAAAAAGAACTATCTTTTTGCTCTCAAATAAGAAGAGTTTCCCACTTTATATAATGTTTATGTATTTTTAAACATGGCTTTTTCATTCATTCATCATTGGCGATCACTCGTGGCCGACTAAGATTGTATTTCACGGTATTTACCCTGGCTTTTTCATACACCTAAGTAAAAAACCTAATCTCTTGACTTTCTGTAGTTGCAAAAAAGGGGAGCAATCAAATTTAAGAAAGGTTAGCCAAGAATTAGAAGTACATTTACTCACCTTGTGACTCCAGTAGGAAAGCCACAAGAGACATAGCTGACCTTTGCTTATCTTTGAAACAGAAGAATCAGGCAAAGCAAGAAAAGTTTGCAATGACAGCAAGACCTACCCACTGAGAGTGATCCATATGCCTCTTAGATTTATCTGGGTTAAGGGTGGGTGTGGCCCTGCAGATATTGTTGGACTTCAAGATCCATTAACTCTAACCATTGGCCATACTCTCTGGGACTGATGGGATTTGGAGTCCAACAATATCTGAAGGGCCACAGATTTCCCATGCTTGATCAAGGAGAACTAGGTGACACTGTAGTATGCATATCTGTGTTTCTGAGAAATACAAAGAATAATTCTAAGGGGGCCAATATGGATAAATTCTTCAGAGGTCTCGCCTCCTTTATTCTTCTCATCTGCCACTTCCCAAGTCTTCTCTTTCTTAGTTATTTATTTAGGAAAATTTCACCCCACCTTTTGACCCCCAAGCTGGCTTCCAGATTAAAACGCACAAATACAAGAAAAATAATGAGAACCGGAGACTCTATGATTATTTTGCAGTGTCCAAGGATGGCATGAATATACTCAAGGTTGAAACCTGCCTTGCTTCTGGACTTCCCGGAAGTGAGTGCTCAGCTGGTGACTGTCTCTGAGAGATCTCTGCCTCAGAGGAAGCTTTTTTCAGGTTAAAAGCCAGCCAAGAGGAAACTTTGACTGGCTTAAATGTTCTCCAAGGTATAGGAGAACCGATCAGATTTTCCACAAGACTTCGTTGAGCTGTCGGCGGCTGGAATTGATCAGGAAATCCCTGAGATAAGAAGGCATGCCGATCGGCTGAAGACGGAGTCAGGATTTCCATGCAAGCTGTACTGGAAAAAAGCGAAGCGTTTTTTTTTCTTCTTAAAAAAAGTCCTTAACCAGCGAGCCTACTTCTGTCTAAATCTTATCATTCGGCTTAAATTACTACAATAAAAGGGATTTGTTTACGAATCAGCAACTGAGAAACCTGGGTGAGTCATACTTTTTCTCTTTTAAATATAATTAAGGAAGAAAGAAAATGTAAACAACTTATATACTTTTTTTACGACAAAAAGCTGGCCTGAATTTGGAGTTTTAAAGTTTAAAAACGGATGAGAGGTAATTATTATTTGATGGAAATATATTTTGGACTATTTTTCTCCTTGGACTATTTCTTTTTGGACGAATCTGCTGCTCGTATATGTTACTAATCGTTTGGTGTTGGGAACCAGAATTGTTTTGCATTCTTGGACGTAGATAAGAACTGTGCTGTGCTGGCTGGATTACAATAACAGGCCTGGAATATTAACTCTTTTGTTGGTGGAGGAAAAAAAAAAGAAATAGACTGCCTCTAGGTTTTGGAACAGTGATTAATATCAGAAATTAAAGGCTTCTCTTGAAAATGACAACTAAAAAAGCAACTAAGGCCCAGGAGCGAAGAGGTTCTACTGATCCACAGGAAGGGGCTATACCCCCAGATATGTTTCAAATAATAATGGAAGGGATTAATGATATAAAACAGGAAATGAAAACTGAACTGACAGATATAAAAGACTATATTAAAACACAAGTGGATGAGATTAAAGGGACAATTGGGCAAATAAAGGAGGATGCAAAAAACACTAAAGAAAAGGTACAAATCTTGGAGAATAGAACAGATATATTAAATCTGGAACTGGAAAAAAACTTGGACTATATGGCTGTGACTGAATTGCGAAACAAAGAACATTGTTTGAGATTCCGTGCAATCCCTGAGGAAACAGGTGAAGACATTAGAGATAAAATTGTTAATGCTTTAGTAAAATTTCTGGATTTGAATGAAGATCGGATGGAATTTGAAATAGACAAAGTGTATAGAATTAATTCCAGATATGCAACAATGAATAAAATTCCAAGAGATGTGCTTGTTCATTTTATAAAGAGGACGACCAGAGATATGGTATTACAGCAACACTTTAAAAATACCTTTGAAATTGATGGTAAGGAAATACTGGTGTTGAAAGAAATTCCTATTAGACTTTTACGTAAGAGAAAAGAATATGCTTTCCTTACAGAGAAACTTAAGCAACGCAAAATTCAATTTAGATGGGATGTTCCAGAAGGAGTGATCTTTACATTCAGACAACAGAAATATAGATTGAATACTGTTCAAAAAGCAAGGGACTTCTTGAGAAAAGCTTCAAAAGATATGGATGAAGATAAACTCAAAGATATGGATATAATTCCTGGGGAACAAGGTCAACAAAGATATGCAGAGGAAGGGAAGGAAGATGATGGATTAAAAGGAGCATCAGGCACATTTTAAAATACACGCTTAAAGATGGATTACAAATATCTAACTTGGAATATAAATGGAGCCAACACGGCGCAGAAGAGAAAGAAAGTATTTCATTATTTGAAAAAACTAAAATTGGATATAATTTGTTTACAAGAAACTCATATTAAGAAGAAAGATTCCAAATATTTGATTTGTAAAAATTTGGGTGAAGAATTTATTTCGGCTGGACCAAAAAAAAAAAAAAATGGAGTTGTTCTCTACATTAACCCACAATTGCTTCCTAAATTGGTATTACTGGATGATAGTGGTAGATTTGTGGGGGTTGAAATTACTCTACAGGGTACAAACATTTTGATAGTGGGTATCTATGCCCCCAATGAAGATAAAACAAGGTTTTACACAGGACTTATGGAAAAATTGTCAGAGTTTTCATATGATCATTGGTGTGTCATGGGTGATTGGAATGGGGTAATCTCACCAAAAATTGATAGGCTTTCTGAAAAAAATATCAAAGAGACAGAGGGTAAATTACTGAAGATTTGCTTTGAACTGATGGAACATTTAGAATTGGTGGATACCTGGAGATATATAAATGATAATGCAAAGGAATTTACTTATTTTTCAGAAAGACACAAAACATTCTCGAGGATTGATATGATTTGGATGTCTAAAATTTTAGCGAAGGATACTTTTAAAATGTATATATTACCAAAAACTTTTTCGGATCATAATCCTGTGATATTAACTTTAAAAAAAAAAATATTGGATTTAGATGGAGACTAAATGAATCTTTATTACAGAATGACAAAGTAGTACAAGAATGTAAGAAGAAATTAAAAGAGTTTTTTGAACATAATTTACATAAAGGAACAAGTGAAAATATCGTTTGGGATACAAGTAAGGCATTTATGAGGGGATATTTTATTAAATGTAACTCTGAATTAAAAAAAAAGAAACAACAGAAAATGCAATTAATTTTGGAAGAAATAAAACAAAAAGAGGAAGAATTGAAAAAGAATCCAACTAAAGTTTCTATTGTAAACCAAATCAAAATGTTACAGAAGCAAGTATCAATGCTGACAGTTAGAGAAATTGAAAGAAAACTAAATTTTGCTAAACAAAGGACTTTTGAATTTGCAAATAAACCTGGGAAATGGTTAGCATATAAATTAAGAAAAGAACGTCAAAAAATATTATTTTAAAGATACAAGAAGGAGATGAGGCATTGACAGATAATGTAAAAATCAAAAAGATTTTTCATCAATATTATTCAACATTGTACAAATGTCAGGAAATTCCATCTGAAAAAATAGAAGAGTATATATCCAAACAGAATTTGCCTAAAATTACAGACTTTCAGAGACAAGCTATTAATGGCCCTATTACATCAAGAGAGATATCTGAAGCTATAAACAAAATTAAATTAGGAAAGGCACCAGGACCAGATGGGTTATCTGCAATGTATTATAAATGTTTGGAGGAAGAACTCTTACTACCTTTACAGTCTACAATGAATCTTATTCTGCAAGAGGGAAAGATACCGGATAGTTGGAAAAATGCTAATATAACATTAATACCTAAAGAGGAGCAAGATTTAACTAAAACAAACAATTATCGACCAATATCTCTATTGAATAATGACTATAAAATTTTTACAATGATCTTGGCAGAAAGATTGAAAATAATATTGCAACAATTTATTCAGGAAGATCAATCAGGGTTTTTACCTAAAAGACAATTACGTGACAACGTCAGGAATGTCTTGAATGTCTTGGAATATTTAGAACAACGAAATGATAAACAAGCAGCTTTGATTTTTTTAGATGCTGAAAAAGCATTTGATAATTTGAATTGGAAATTTATGTTTCAGGTTTTGGAACAAATGGATTTTGGAGACAATTTTATAAAATGGATTAGATCGATTTATACATCTCAGAAGGCTCAGATAATTGTTAACGGAGATTTAACGGATTCATGTGAAATACAAAAGGGTACAAGACAGGGATGTCCTTTATCTCCCCTTTTATTTATTCTGGTCTTAGAAGTGCTGCTTAGAGATATAAGGCAAGATAAAAGAATTTCGGGATTAAAGATAAAAAAAGAAGAATATAAATTGAGAGCACTTGCTGATGATTTGATAATTGTACTAGAAAACCCTTTGGAAGGAATTAATGTATTGATGGACAAATTAAAAGAATTTGGACCGTTAGCAGGATTTAAGATCAACAATCAAAAAACAAAGATGCTGGTGAAAAATTTAACTTTAAGGGAACAGAAAGAGTTAATGGACAAGACAGATTTTACAATAGAGAAAAAGTTGAAATATTTAGGTATCATTATGACAAATAAAAACTCAAAGTTGTTTCATAATAATTATGAAAAATTATGGACAGAGATTAAGAAAGACTTGCTAAAATGGGATAAACTACAACTGTCATTAATGGGTAGAATATCTGTGATAAAAATGAATGTATTACCGAGAATGATGTTTTTGTTTCAAACAATACCGGTAATATCCTCTGATTTACCTTTTAAACAATGGCAAAAAGATATCTCTAAATTTGTATGGCAAGGAAAAAAACCAAGAGTTAAATTTAAACTACTACAAGATGCCAAAGAAAGAGGAGGACTGGGATTACCAAATCTGAGACTTTATTTTGCTGCCTGCTGTCTAGTCTGGATAAAGGAATGGATCTTATTGAGGAATAAAAGACTATTGGATTTGGAGGGCCATAATTTGAAGTGGGGATGGCATGGATATCTATGGTATGAGAAAGCAAAAGTAAATGTAGACTTTAACAATCATTTTATAAGACGTCCTCTGTTGAAAATATGGAATAGATATAAACCAAGGTTTTATTCGAAAATACCATTATGTGTCTCAAGTCAAGAAGCGTTTTACAGAAGAGAAATGTCTGGAAAAGAGAAATGGTTAACTTATCAAGAACTATTAGAAAATGTACATGGAGAATATATAATGAAAGAGAGAGAACAACTGACAAAGGAAGGATATAGTTCTCAATGGTTTGCCTATTTACAATTGTTAGAAAGATATAAAATAGACAAGAAAATGTATGGGTTTGAAATAAGTAAATCTGATTTTGAAATAGGATTGTGTACAAATGATGAAAATATAATTGCGAAAATGTATAAACTCTTACTGAAAATGGATATGGAGGAAGAACAAGTAAAAGAGTGTGTGGTAAAGTGGGCAAAAAATTTTGGTTATAACATACAAATGGATCAATGGGAAAATATGTGGAAAAAAGGCTTGAAATTTACACTATGCTATAATCTTAAAGAAAATTTTTATAAAATGATGTACCGTTGGTACATGACTCCAGAAAAGTTGTCAAAAATGTATAGTAATGTTTCTAATGTTTGTTGGAAATGTAAACAACAAGAAGGATCATTTTATCATATGTGGTGGCTGTGTAAAAAGGCAAAATCATTTTGGGCACAGATAGGTAGGAAGATGCAAAAAATTCTAAAGATAAATATTCAATCAAAACCAGAATTTTTTTTATTGGGTTTTATGGATAAACAAATAGAAAAGAAATATGGAAGAATAATATTATATATGATTACGGCAGCAAGATTATTATATGCACAAAAGTGGAAAATGGAATCAACACCAACAATGGAAGAATGGCTATTGAAATTAATGGACTTAGTAGAAATGGATAAATTGACATGTTTACTTAGAGAAAAATCGACAGATACATTTCTTAAGGAATGGAAGCCTCTCTTAGACTTTTTGTTGAAAGATCAAAATAAAATGATGATACTGGGATTTGACGATTAATTTAGACAGCCTATAGAGAAAAAGGATTCTGTATGTATACATTAAGGGACAGGTTTGATGTATATTATATACTTATAGCTGATCTGCGACAAATCGGAAGTCAACTATTTTATTTTTATTTTTTTTTGTTGTATTGTTATGTTTTTTTGACTTTGTTTTGTTTGTTTTTTGAAAAAAATTGAATAAAAAGTATTAAAAAAAAAAAAAAGAAACCTGCCTTGCTTCTATAGCAAATGTGTAGCTGCCATTCACGTTTCCATTGGGGCTGCAAGGTTTGATGGGTAAGCAATGAAAGCATTCATTGATAAATTTGTGGGAATTCATTTTAATTAGTGAAGCTATGAGTTAAGGCCACACTCTTATTGTATGGAGGTTTTGCTAAAAGACTTGAATAAGAACGGCTGTAGCTCAGTAGTAGAGCACATCCTTTACATGCAGAAGGTCCTGATTTCAGTCCCTAGCATGTCCAGGTAGGAGTGGGAAGGACCCCTGTCTTAAACCTTGGAGGGCTGCTGTCAGTTAGTGTAGATCAGGAGTGGGGAAACCATGGCCCTCCAGATACATAGAGGAGGGGCCATGGACTGGGGAGTCCCAAGGGTCAGATAGAAAGGCATGGAGGGCTGCATTGGACCCTCAAGTCTGATGTTGCCCACCCCATTCTATAGAATGCCTGTTTTGCTAAACCCTGTAGGGGTGAGGGAGAAATTTGATTCAGTTCACACTGAAGATGAACTTGTCTAGTTTGCATTTTCCTGAACAATATATGAATTGAAACACAGCCACCCTTTGAAATGCATACTTTTTCAAATGTTGCAATGCAGTTCTTCAGCCAAGTAATATGTACAAAAAGGCATATACTAGGCTGAAGTGTGCATATACATGAACAGATCAGTGAAAATAAGATATACAGTAAAATAATTATATTGGGGAAATTGCCTTGCAAAAATGTGTATACCAGGCAACATTACGTGCCAATGTGTATATTAGGAGAGATTTGCATTAAAATTCTCAGGAGGACTTTTTAAAATTAAAAACTGTTATGGAGAGCTGAACTTCAGTTTGGAAAAATGAGAAACTGGAATGAAGAGATTTACCCTCTCCAACATTAATGAATTCTCCAACACTGGATGAAATGACAGCGTCTTTTACACTGCGTAAACTGTAGTCAGCCAGCGAAGACTGGGGATTTCTGAGCAGGTGTGTAGTCATTCAAGGTCTCAGGTGTGTGTGTCTTAGACCCCTTACTTTTTTGGGAGCAGGGTCCCAGCAAGGTCCCTATCTGTCCAGCATCCGATGAGCCAATCAGCATGAAAGGGGAGTATATTAGCCACCGAGAAGAGTCTTCTAACATGCTTTCTTGTCTTTTCCTGCTGATTGGAGGCAGAGTGAAAGGAGGTGAGTCAGTCATCGAGAAGACTCTTTTCAGTAGCTAGCTCTCTTCCCTTTCATACTTACTGGATCCTAGGGATGTCTGTTGTTGTGGGAGAAGGCATTAACAAGGATCTCATTCTCAACCCAGTAGCAAAAAAGGGGGGAGGGGGCATGTCTGTAGCTATCAGGAGGGGACCCTGCACTTCTCAAGTTGCCACTGTACTACTGTTTCTGAGTTAGAAGGCATATCTTCTAGGCAGGTATGAGCCTAGGAATGCCCCTCTGCTTCACCTCCCAATTGCATTCTGTGAGACATCGGGTGGATGGATTTAAATCAATTGGTATCATTGGAAGTGTGATTAATCAAAGCAAAAGAGGGAGGTGAAAGTCCATAACTGAATGACATTCCTTTGCCTGCTTTGTCACAGGAGTATTCCTTTCATTGAAAGGTATAACCAGCGTGCTGGCTTTACCTTCTGCATCATGAATGAATATCAGACAGAATCCACCTTCTTTATTCAAGACTTTCTGAGCCTAACTTTCCTTGATTTCATTCCAGAGCTACCGAATTATTTCAGTGATACTTGTGTTTGGATTGGTCTGCAAAACCTGGCATATTCTCAACAACAACAGTCTTGGGGACTGATCTCTGGGACACTCTGCTGTTGATCTCCTTCCTCACTGAGAGCTGGACATTGTTCTCCCTTAATGCCATACCTCCTAACTGGATTTTAATCTGACAAGCCTGTACCTCTCACTCCACGGTTACCAAGTTACCAAGTTTCTCTAATGGAGGCTTTATCAAAAGCTCTTTTGAAGTTGTGAATACATTACACTGCTTCTCCTTTATTCTCTCTTTTGTTAACTCTGAATGAATCCTGGCATCTTTGATGAGTGCTGTTTCCTCCTCCTCCTGAAAAGCGCTACTTTTTTGTCCTATCAGATTAAATATATTTCACTGATTTCTAACACTGTACTTAGCTAGTTTTCTCAAGCATTCTTTCCCCCCCTCTTTTGGATGCTCAAATTAGACTTCCGTATTTTGAACACTTAAGTTAGACTTCCATATTTTGAATAACACAGTGTTATTCAAATAAGAATAAAATAATAACAGTGTAAATAACACTGAATGTCACACTCCCCCAGACTCAGAGCTTGGAAAAGTTACTTTTTTGAACTACAACTCCCATCTGCCCAATCCAGTGGCCATGCTGGCTGGGGTTGATGGGAGTTGTAGTTCAAAAAAGTAACTTTTCCAAGCTCAGCCCCCAGTGTCCAAAGTAGCAACTGTTTTCCTAAGTGATAATTTTTTAGGAATTTGAATAGTCCACACTTGTTACTGAACCTGAACCTGAACACAAAATGGTGGTGCATGTGCTGTACACTGCTGCCTTTTTGTTATATTGGCTGTTTTTGTGGTTTACATATTATGATTTTAATTGTATATTGTACTTATTTTTATTGTTATTTCTTTGAAACCTGGCCTTGGATGATTTGGTGAAGGGCAGGCTATAAGTACAAATAATAAATAAATACTTACACAGACAAACTTGGCACGGTAAGGAAAGAACAGGTATGCTTACACAGTCTGCACATAAGGTGTGCCCTTCAGTGCTGGCCTCACCCATTAATCAGGGGCATACTTTAATGTGCAATTAACGCTGTAGCTCATTAACCTATCACTTAAGCTGATTGAAGCTTGCAGCCCTGACTGAAATTGGACTTCTATCCACAGGTGGATGAGGCTATGAAATCTATTGTTACAGAATTGGTGCTTCTGTAATGCCCCGAATAACAATTTTTGGGCGCTTCAGTTAGGGTTTTATCAGCTGATGCAAATAATTTCTGTTTCACAATATGCATTGCTGTCTGTGAGCAGGTACCAGCAGCCTAAAGCAAATTGAGTGGTACAATGGTAATGGGGATGTTGGAAGGACAAATCATTAATGTATGGGCTCAAGATAAAATTATAAATCCAGGCCCCTGTCCTTCCACCAAATGTCCTTCTCCCAATCAGACAATCCTGAGAGCATTCCTCTGGTGGTAAATATTATAGAAAGAGAGATGTTCTGAAAAATCACATCCCCAATTTCATGTGAGAATGGCTGGTAGGGTTATTTTTAAAAAAATGAAGTCCAAGAAAAACAAGGTCACCATGTACAATTAACTGAAAAGTTGCCCATTTCCAATATTTTGGGGCTTCATTTTGTCCTGCTAAGCCAATAAAAGGGAGAAGAAGCTGAATCAAATGTTCAGTTCCGCTTTAATTTATCATAATAATAGGTAGGCTGCAAGACCTGGATGGAGTTGTGTGGGCTCCTGCTGGAAGGGCGGGATATAAATCAAATAATAAATAAATAAATAAAATAGTCTGGAAGTGCTCCTAGATCCAGCTCAGTCACTGAAGGCTCAGCTGTCCTCAGTGGCTAGGAGTACTTTTTACCAGCTTTGGCTGATAAGGTAGCTACAGCCATTCCTGGATCGGTATAGCTTGGCCACAGTTGTCATTGTTTTGGTAACATCAAAGCTGGATTACTGAAATGCACTCTATGTGGGGCTACCCCTTTTCTCGAGGTTGCAGCTAGTGCAGAATATGACAGATTGTTTATGGGAGCAAACTACTGCCTGCCACCACATAACACCTTATTTGCGGGATTTACACTGGCTGCCAATCTGCTACTGGGCCAAGTTCCTGTTTTGGTGCTAATGTATAAGGACCTATATCAGGGTGAGGAACATCTAGTTCATGGACCAAATTTGGCATAGGATGGCTTCCAATGTGGCCCTTGAGATTGTTTCCTCCAAACCACACCTGATGTCACATATGACACCAGGTGTGGGTCAGGTAGAGATGGTTGGATAGTATCTTGATCACACAGCTGGTCCTTGCAGAAAGCAGGGCTGAAGTCACCACCCATGAGCCTGTGGGTGGTGAGTTCAGCCCTGATGGATTGGCTACATGACTGAGTTCCCTGTGGGGAATTTGATGATGCACTTGATTCCTGCAGAAAGTGGCTTTGCCCGCTCCATGCTCATCACTTTGCTGAGCATAAAGTTAGCCTGCTGCCCTCAGGTGCAGTGCAGCTATCCTGTTGCCAGTGTTCAACACTGGTTGACTTTTCTACATGGAAATCTTGTTCTTTGCTTCAGGCAGCAAAATGTCTTGGGCCAGGCCATCAGACTGTAGGTGGGGGCTCACCTGACTGAATGCTCCTCCAAGCAAAAAATAATTCCCTGCACATAGAAAGGTATTTGTCAGGGAGAAGGCTAGACTAAAACTCTTTTCTTGACATTGAGTTTTGTACATCCAGGGATCCCCCCCCATCATTCAATTATGTAAATCCCACCTGCACTCTTATCTTAAGTGGTACAATCAAGGTGCAGGTTTATGACTTCAGTAAGAACTATGCAATAGTTTTCTAAGCTACAAAACATAGCAAAAACCATTTCATGTAGTTAAAAAGCAGGCATTTCTTATTCTATTGTCCAGGCTTAATATTGACTGCAGGTAGCTAAGCATTCTCTCTCCAATACAAAAGAAAAGATTAAGGATTGGGTTTCTTTTTTAAAAAAAAAATGCAGTTGCAGCATATGAGCGTGGTATAGATAATTTCATGGGCATCTATATTATACAGGAGGAAATGAGACAGGTGGTCTCTTGACTATTTTCCATGCCAATGCCAGCAGTAAAAAAGTATTGCTGGTAAGAATAGGAGATTGGGCAGAATTCTCCAGTTTACAAGAAACAAATTTCATCACACGCAAAAAAATGGCAGCCTTCAATATACAGTTTGGGCTGCCCAAAGTGTTCAACACAAAATGCTCAACATCATTTGACTTCTTTTATATACACAAACAAGCTGGGATTCATGCTTTGCTGTTTTGAGCCATAAAATTAAATTAGTATTTGCTTGATACCTTGCCAGTAAAATAAATCTGGAGATGGCTGCCTTGTAAACAACAACAAAAAAAAGAGGGGGGGAATGGCAGTTATGCAAGTTACAAATCTCAATAGAGGAGAACATGATGGGAAAAACATCCCTTTATTGTCCCATGCTCTAGGTAAGGGGGGGGGAACTTGTGGCCCTCCAGAAGTCACTGGATTACATCTCCTATTATCCCTGACCATTGGCCATGTTGACTGGGACTGATGGGAGTTGAGTCCAACTACATCTGGAGAGCCACAGCCTCCCCACTCCTGTTCTTAGGCCTCACCAATTTTTAAATTAGGCCATCTTCTCATTTCAGGACACAATCTCTTGGCTTGAAGAGTTGGACAGCATTGATCTCGAAGAGGACAGCAAAGAGGAAAAATGGAAATGGCCTGCCTTCAAGTCAATCCTGACTTATGGCTACCCTATGAATAGAGTTTCCATGGTAAGCGGTATTCAGAGGTGGGTTACCATTGCCTCCCTCTGAGGCTAGTTCTACCCAGCTGGCTAGAGCCTGCTCAGCTTGCCACAGCTGCACAAGCCAGCCCCTTACTTGTCTGCAGTTGCCAGCTGGGGGGCAACTGGGCTCCTTGGCACTACGCAGCTTGCCCATGGCTGTACAGGTGGCAGGGCAAGTAACCCCTGAGCCACTCACTGTGGGGGTGGTCTTTAGCTGGCCCTTTATTCCCAGGAGACACCAGCAGGGATTTGAACTCACAGACTCTGGACTCCCAGCCAGGCTCTCCCCCCACTGTGCTATACCAAACTGTAATTTCTAATGAGTATCTGAAGGTTGCATGCTACTCTGTATAAGAAACCAGTGCACAATCTTGACATAAACTCCAGAAACCTTAGTGGCATTAGACTCACCCTCCCTCGTTTATCTTTCCATTAGAAATGGGTAGAGCCCTTAGGTTCTTCTCCAGAAATAGTGAGAAGAACTAGATTTTCTATCAGGATTTCTGACAGGTTCTTAGCACTCTTTCTGGAACTGGCTTCAAGATTTTAGAAGTGCCATTTTTGGTTCTAAGACGGAACTTGGAATAGCTTACACCTCATAGCAAATGTGGAGAGCCTTTTGATGCCTGGCACAGCTTCTTTGAGTGTGCTGTGAGTCCTTGCACGAAATAAAAGCTTTACCAAATGAAAGAAAAGGTGAGTAAGAAGTGACATGGTAGAAATATATAAAATTATGCATGACATGGAGAAAATGGGAAAAGAAACGTTTTTCTCCCTCTCTCATAACATTAGAACTTGAGGACAACCAATGGATCTGAATGTTGGAAGATTAATGACAGACAAAAGATGGAATTCGCTCCTACAAGAGGCAGCGATGGTCACCAACTTGGATGGCTTTAAAAGAGGACAAATTCATGGAGGATAAGGCTATCAGTGGCTATTAGCCATTATGATTATGCTGTGCCTTCATAGACAGAGGCCGTATGTTTCTGAATTCCAGTTGCTGGAAACCACAGGAGGAGAGAGTATTCTTGCCCTCAGGTTCTGCTTGTGGGTTTCCCATGGGCATCTGGTTGGCCACTGTGAGAACAGGATGCTGAACTAGATGGGACATTGGCCTGATCCAGCAGGCTGTTCTTATGTTCTTATGGTCACATGCAGATATTTCCAAGTGTTTTTAAATGAAGATTCAGAAAAGTAGGAATGGAAGAAATGTCCTCTCCCTTCAAAGTAAATACTATTCATAAGGAGGGAAGAGGGACATCAGTGGTGGGGGCTAGAGGCAGAAGAGGCCTGTTTGAAGGTCTCATCTGGAGCTCCATTTCCTGCTGGGAAGCACAGAAGAGTAGTTTCCTCTGCCTCCCACATGAGGCTTGCAAGCAGACCTCTCTTGTCCAGTCACCCCCTTTTCATTTTCAAAGGTACCTCTGTTTTTGGCTCACGAAGTGAGAGACTCGCAAAACGGATTGACTAGTAGTGGTGGTAGTGAGGGACTAGTGATGTGTGTGGATTGGTGTTCATGTAGGGCCTCTTCTCATCCATGCTGGGTTTGTGGTGGCATGGCTGGTGCACGCATCAGTGCCAGGGTGTGTGACTACTGGGAGTGGGCCTAGTCTCTCCATTGGTGTGTATGGGGTGTATACCTAAGCACTCCTACTGGAATCAACTGGGGCAGAAACAGCAATTGATCACCATCCAGTTTGGCTTTAAGCATCATTTGCTGTCATCTGTCTTTATTATATAGCCATGAGAGTAGCTGTATACTATAGCTAGCGTGGATTTTTTGCATTCCTCAATGTTAAATTGAAAATACCTCCATGCCATTCTGATGCTTCTCATAAGCTCATTTTAAAACAAAATCTAACAAAACATATAGTGCTGAACTCAGAAACGCTTGCTTAACCACCTTCTAAATTTTCATGGCGATACACAAGACAGTAACAGAGAATTGAGAGTTCAAAGTGTAAAACATGAGAGAAAAAATCCAGACCTCTGTTGGACTTCTTTCTGTCAATGGTCTCATAATATTTGAAATTAATTTAAAAATAGGCCATGTTCACAGATTACCTGTAATCCTATCACTGATCTTGCCCCATGCTCTGACCTTCATAGTCTGTAGTTTAAAAGTTAAAAAAATACCTAGCTGATTTTTAATTAATTTAAGAAATTTTATATTGCAGTATATTGTAATGGCAGGCATGCTCAGTAAGAACCAACTGTCACTGTTCTAAAAGCCAGACTCACAGCTGTTTGTCTTGGATAATCAGACCTTTATTCCACTTTAGACAGTCATGGCTTCCCCCAAAGAATCCTGGGAAGTGTAGCTTGTGAAAGGTGTTGCAAGTTGTTAGGAGACTTTGATCCCCCTGACAGAGCTTCAGTGGCCAGAGTGGTTTAACAGTCAGCCCCTCTTCTAGGGATTGTAGCTCTATGTGGTGAATAGGGCCTCTCCTAGCAACTAGGGCCTCTCCCTTCACAACTACACTTCCCAGGATTCTTTGGGGGAAGCCATGACTAATTGAAATAAATGTCTGGTGGGGGTGTGGCCAGGGACAGCTTTGGTTTAAATTTAGGTGGGAGACTGCATGTGCCTGCTGTAGAATAAAAAGGTGGGGGAAACCCTGAAAAACAAGGATACTGTTCACAATGTTTTCCTTTGGAAAGAATAGGGGCTTTCCCTCTGCCCGGTGTCCAAGTACCTAATCTCCTCCCCTCCTCCTCCCCTCCCCCTTCCTCCCTACCCTTCCTTCCCTTCTCTCCCCCCTCCCTGCCCCTCCTCCAAGTCAGGTTCACCTATTCTAAGCATGATTGTACAGGAGTAAATCCCACTGAACTCAAAAAGCAAGCAAATGATCAAACCTGCCCTCCTCTCCTCCTCCCTCCTATCCCCTCCCTTTTGCCACTTCCTTCCCCCTTTCTTCACCCCTCCCTCCCTCTCCCCATCCCCTTCAAATCCTCTCCCCTCCTTCTGTCCCCTCCTCCTCTTCCTCAGTCATTTTTACCTATTCTAAGCATGATTGCACAGGAGTAAATCCCACTGAACTCAATAAGCATGCAAATGATCAGACCTGCCTTTCCCCTCCCCTCTGTCCTGTCCTTCCCCTCTCTCCTTCCCCTCCCCTCCTTCCCCTCTCCTCTTCCTTTCTCCTTCCTTCTTCCTCCCCCCTCTTCCTTGTTACTCCTCCCCTATCCACTCCAGCCCTCCCTCCCTCCCTCCCTTCCTCCCTCCCTCCTCCTCCTCCTCCTCCATTGTCAGTTTCATCTATCCTAAGCATGATTGCACAGGAATAAATCCCACTGAACTGAATAAGCATGCAAATGATCAAACCTGCCCTCCTCTTCCCCTCCCACTCCTGCCTCCTCCCATTCCCTTCCTCCCCTCTGCCCATGTTACCAAACTCTTCCAAGCTACATAGGAAGTGGATTGGACTGTGAAAGACCAACCCAATTTTTTTGACAAATTTGTAGGGCAGTACACTATCTCAGACAGGAGGTCAGGTCTCCTGCTCCCCTGGTGCATTCACTATAGCTGCCCAATTTCCCTGCTTTTCAAAATTTGATAGAAATATCTGTTGGCTATAGGTATATTCTTAAACTGCAAGGGAATTTTTTTGCCTATTAGTGAACCTTATACTAGAAGAACAGATTATTTTGTCTGCTAGTTGATGGTCCTATCTAGTCAATGATTCTTGGTGAGAGGAGCATCCTTGGTTAGTTGTTTGTGGCATCTCTAACATTTGGAGTTTAATTTCCCAAAGCTGTAGCCAGTGCTTGTACCGGCTCCGAAGATAAATGCTGATTTCTGTTTGAAGATTTATTTATTTTTTAACATTAGAAAAAATATCTGCTGCATGGGAGATTAATTATGTTAATTTAAATTAAGCAAAGAATTATGGTAATTGAAAATATCTCCTGTGGCAGGCATTTCTATGACTGCAACATTTCAAGTTTTGCTGAGCCTTGCTGTGTATGGTAATTAGGGTGGTTTTGCAAAACATCTGAAACTTTATGCAAATGTAAGGGCAGTTGATGTATAATATAATAAGCCTTGTAGGTATAACTCCATAGAATTTATTTTATAGCGTACAAGCTTAGTTGCAATGAAGTGGACTAAAACAAGAACAGGTACATTATTGGTTGTGCAAGTGCAGGTTTTGATCCAAACACCTTGTCAAAGAGTCGCTCTGCTTAGGGAAAACACCTCTTGAAGCCTGACTTCCCTTGGCCCATTAAGAGTTTGTGCTTCTTGCATTTCATAGGTGCTGCTAATGCATAGCCACGGCTATCCGAGATTTTGTGTTGTATTCTGAGTATATTTATATATGACGCAAAAACTAGACCTGTGCGTTTCTTTTCCTTACTATGTTCTGAAGTGGCTTTTTAGTTTACAGAAAAGGAAAGTAACAGGAGGGATGATTGAGGTGTACAAACATTATGCATAGTGTGGAGAAAGTAGATACGAGAAATGTTTTTCTTCCTCTGCCTTAATACTAAAACTCAGGGACGTGCAATGAAGCTGAATGTTGGAAGATTTAGGACAAAAGAAAGGACATCTTCACACAGCGCATGGGATTTGCTCCCACAAGAGGCAGCAATGGCTACCAGCTCGGATGGCTTTAGAAGAGGATTAGACAAATTCATAAAGGATAAAGCTGTCAGTGGCTACTAGCCACAAGAGGCTGACAACAGGCTGTCAGTGGCTAATAGCCACAATAGCTGTGTTCTGCTTCCGCTGTTGGAGGCAAATATGTCTTTGAATCCCAGTCAATGGGAATCACAAGTGGGAGCAGTGCTCTTGCACTCAGATCCTGTTTATGGCCTTCCCATGGGCATCTGGTTGGCCACTCTGAGAAAGGGATGCTGGACTAAATGGGTGTTTGGGCTGATGCAACAGGCCTCTTCTTATTTTCTTATAGTTCTCTTCTTCCAGGTGGGATTATGTGTGCCATAAATTGAAACACTGGAGTCTGTGCTTTGAAATCAATCCTAGTGTCTGTATTTAGTGAGCTGCTTCTTGGCAGTGTCGTACCATGTGGGGAAAAAATGCTTAAGCATTGCCAAGATGTCTACAAGGTAATAACAGCTGAGTTCCATATCTGATATGTTAATGTGACCTCTCACACTTTTAACCCCAGCACCCATAGACTTGGCAACTGAAATAGGTTGCAAGGGTCTGACTGCTGTTGGTCATTGCTCTTTTAGCATGTGGCTTATACATGCACTGAATTTCAGATCAGCCAGATAATTCAGAATATCTCAGAAATACCAGTCAGCTCCACCCTTGGGTATGGCAGCTTTTCACCCAGAGAGGGGTGGAGCATATGGAGCATGAAGGGCCTGGCCATAGCAAAGTTCTGCTCTGCAGGGCATGAAGGGGTGGAAGCAGGGCTAGCTCCAGGCATGCTGGGGCCCCTGGGCATCAGCCAGCCCTGGGCCCCTCTGCTCCCCTTCCGTGATCTGAGGCAGGAGACGCGGATCGCAGGACAGGAGCTTCCAAGCCGCCCACCATTGCCCCGCTACCCCCCTGCTTCACCTACCTTTCTCTGCTGTTCTTTGCAGCTGCGCGCACTGCTCGCACAGGGTTGCCATCAATCAAGATGGTGGCCGAGGTTTCTGTAAGGGGCTGAAGCCTCTGCCGCAATCTTGGTTGATGGCACACACGCATGCACATTGCTGCCATCAACCCAGACGGCGGCAGAGGCTTCAGCCCCTTATGGAAACCTTAGCCACCAGCTTGATTGATGGCAACCCTGCACGCACTGCAAAAAAGAGCAGAGAGAATGGTAGGTGAAGCGGGGGGATGGCTGGCAGCTTGGAAGCTCCTCCTGACCTGCAATCTGCAGCTCCTGCCATAGATTGTGGAAGGAGAGCGGAGGGCCCCCCCCAGGGGCCCCTGTAGCTCCAGGGGCCCTCGGGCCAGTGCCCCACCTGGCCACCCTTTAGAACCAGCCCTGGGTGGAAGCACACACCCCTGACAGCAGTCAATTCAGCTCAGTCCCTCCCATACTGTTCTTCAGAGTTGCATTAGCTGGTTGCTTCAGGGCTGAATAGGGATTTTTGGCTTTAAAACACATTGATCTTAATATTTTTTTTAACCTACTCTGTGCCTGGTTGGTGGCAATTGAAAGGAGGGTGAAGTAAATAAGTAAATAATTACTTGGTTGTAGATGGCAGAAACAGAGCAGGTTGGAGGGGATTGAGAAAAGAGGGAGATTAGTGAGCACCCTGTGCCATCAATCAAACAGATGCTTCCTTTATCGCACATTCTTTCATTGTCTGAACTGCAGGCTACCAGAACGTAGTCAGTGATGGCAGTTCTGTATTGTAGGTAGTTTGGTGCATGATATTATTGGGGGGTTCTTGAAGATGGGGGGAGTCATGTGGCTATGTCACCTAGCTGGGTGCTATTCAGTTGCTTAGGGGAGATTAGACATCTTTGGCTTTAAAATACCCAGTACTCTTCAACAGCGGCTTTATCACTCATAGGGCGGTATCCAACTAAACAGTTCCACTAATGCAAGGACCTTTAGCTTTGTGATGGAACTTACCTTCACCAACCCTAAACCTCGTCCAGGGTTTCCCCAACCCTACACTAACTAATACTGTAATACTGTTAAGCAAAAGGAAATGCATTGTGAGTGTATATAAGGTTTCTAGACACCTAACAATCCAGTGCCTAACAGTGCATGATCCTTAATTGGCTGGTATCACTGAAGGAAGAATTACCACCCTGGTGACTCTATTATGCTGTATTTTTTAATGTGGGATTGCTAGTTTTAATAATAACATGTCATTGTTTTATTGAGATGTTTTTCAGTGTTACCTTTTTCACATCAACCCATTTTATTTGTTGTTGTATTTTGTCATGTGAACTGCCATCTCGAAAGGTGGTGTAGAAATGTATTAAAAAAATAAACAGAAAACCAAATAGGCACAAAAGAGCAGTAGAAGAGTGTGATCAAGGGGATGGAGCGACTCCCTTATGAGGAAAGGTTGCAGCATTTGGGGCTTTTCAGTTTAGAGAAAAGGCGGGTCAGAGGAGACATGATAGAAGTGTATAAAATTATGCATGGCATTGAGAAAGTGGATAGAGAAAAGTTCTTCTCCCTCTCTCATAATACTAGAACTCGTGGACATTCAAAGAAGCTGAATGTTGGAAGATTCAGGACAGACAAAAGGAAGTACTTCTTTACTCAGCGCATAGTTAAACTATGGAATTTGCTCCCACAAGATGCAGTAATGGCCACCAGCTTGGATGGCTTTAAAAGAAGATTAGACAAATTCATGGAGGACAGGGCTATCAATGGCTACTAGCCATGATGGCTGTGCTGTGCCACCCTAGTCAGAGGCAGCATGCTTCTGAAAACCAGTTGCCGGAAGCCTCAGGAGGGGAGAGTGTTCTTGCACTCGGGTCCTGCTTGCGGGCTTCCCCCAGGCACCTGGTTGGCCACTGTGAGAACAGGATGCTGGACTTGATGGGCCACTGGCCTGATCCAGCAGGCTCTTCTTATGTTCTTATGTTCTTAATCATCTCTGGAGGCTATTCAGTTCAGTACTAATAAAAATCCAAGTCACATCCTGTTCTCCTAATGGTGAAACTTGTACATATTTACAAGGATCGCAAAAGCAGCTGCAGCACGCCGTATTTAGTATTGCCAAGCAGAAAGCTTTTCCTCGCCCAGGGCTGCAGCTCCTCTTCATACTTGCTTCTTCCTGAAAGAAAGTAGGTCCAATCTCACTTCCTAAATTGTAGGAGTGTGCAAATCTGTCAATTGCAGCGAACAGTATTTTTCCAACCTTCAGTCCCATTTGTCTCACTTCTGAATCCATTTGCAACTTTTTCTAAAACAAAGAGATAAACATCCACACAAAAATCAGTACTATTTTTGTGTGGATTTCTCCTAATATTTGTACACAATTGTACACAATTTGTACACAATTGTACACAATTTGCCCTAATGTTCCCTAATATAATGTAGTTTTGAACATCAAACTACCTTCCTCTTTCAACAAGCCTTTTAAGTTGAGACCTTATCCCAGTCTGCGTCTGTGTTGGAACTGCTTTTTAATATGTTTTTAAACCTTTTTTTAAAAAAATGTTTTTAACCTTTTTTTTTTAAAAAAAGATGTTTTGAAAGCTTTTATAAAAATGTTTTGTTTTAATGTATTTTAAAGTCTGTTTTTATGATGTTTTAAAGTGTTTTTAGTGCTGTTGTTTGCCACCCTGGGCTCCTGCTGGGAAGAAGGGTGGGTTATAATCAAATAATAGTAAATAAAATAAACATTATTTTCACTAATATAGGGTTTTTCATGCACACTTTCTGGCTCGACAACTAAATCCAGAGAAGACAGAGTTGTGAAGGATAGTCATGTTTTGGTTTGCTTATTGGTTCAGGAAGTGCAAGTTAGGCAGGCTTGCCTGAGAATGAACACTGAATGAATTGCTTTCCCATCTCTACTAAATTACATAACCTAGTGACTGAGCAGGCAGACTGCCCCCTAACAAACTCTTCTCCCTGGTGGGTACAGGCCTGGCTCTGCTATGCCACAGTCTTGGGAAGGTATGTTTTGAAAGGCTAATTCGACATGTGCTGCTTGGCTACCTTGAAAAGCTCTACTGCTCTCGTGAACACTCAACATTTCTTTGTGTTGAGAGGCGGCAGTGTCAAGAGATGGTAAGATATGGGTGACATCCATTTCCGAGATGTGTCATGGACGTTATTTCCAACTGCCTTGGCAGCGTCTATTTGCCAAATGACAAACACAACTTGGGTCAAAGCGTTTGGGTCAAAGCGTTTGCCTCTGCTTGACAAAGCTGAAAGAGAACAGAATTGCTTTCCTTGCCCACAACACTTTGTGTTGATGAATGAGGTGCTTTATCCTTTACTGCATTCCCCTCCCCACATCCACAAAAACCATTTCCACTTTTAGCAAACTTTTTTTTACATTTATCTATCTGCTAAATGAACTGCCACAGAACCCTAACGTGTTGCAAATGATTCGGGGCATGTTGCGCGTGAGGGGGGGGGCAGATTCAATTCATGTGGGGGAACAGATTCAATTCAGGTCAGACCTGATGGGCCTCACTGTTGTCCTGTTTATACTGATACTCCGACCTAGAACATGTTCAGTACTCTCCTGCAGAGGCACGTGCCAGGAACCAAAGCGGACAGTTTCATCCATTGCTACTCTGGTTTAGCTTCACAGTGTTGCATTCTGACATCATCTGACTGTTGCTGAAATCTTTCACTGAATCTGATTGACCGTGCGGCACCGTGACTTTACACTGTCTACAGGATAAGAACCCTGATTGGTTAGATAGCAAAGCCAGCAAGGAGAACAACCTTCTTCTTTAAAAAGTACTGCCAAGAAAGCTTCTGAATAGCATGGTAAAAGGGAGCAAAATGGTGCAAACATGGGAGGTTTGAGAGAGAGGGACTTTTGGAAAACATTTTCTCAACTCTTTTCCCCATCAACTCCTTTTTGGATTTGGACTTGTAGTCCACAATATCTGGAGGGCTCTATGGTGGCTACCCCTGCCTTATAGGGACTGTGCAAATTCAAAACGTAGGTATTCCTCTTAACAAAAGCTCCTTGCTGGGTAAAGCAGCATGCCGGGAGAAGGAGTTGTAGCCTAACCTTCTCGATGAGCTGATAGCTCATTATAGGCTGACCTTCCCACAGTTACCTCCACACACGATACTAGCAGCTGAAAAACAGGGAGCTTTTCATGCAATAATTCCCCCAACTACAGGAAGTCAGTGTGGTTATTTCTGCAGCTAAAAACATATTGAATTTGATCGTGCTCAGTAAAAATAATTATACTAAAATTTGAATTTTCAACAATTCTGTAAACTCGTTTACTTATTTTTAAATTTGTCTTGCTCTGTTGTGTTACTATACGAGCCAGTATTCAACTTTTCAATTTTGTACAACAATATTAAATTGTAAGGTTTCCCACTTTTAATAGCAATTGTAACTTACTCACAAATAAATCCATGAAAGTTACTATCTCAGCTATTCATACATACTTTTATCAATAAATTGTGTGGTGCCAACGTTGGTAAAGCCCCATGTGGTTACCTGGAGAAAACCTTTAATCATCACAGGTGATCAGACAAGTGGTAAATTGGAATCCTGTTAAGTTAGCTTTCTCCAACCTGCCAGATCTCCACGCAGACACTTTTCTTGAGGAGCTGTAACGTGTCCTTTTATTTACATACAGTTAATTGATTCAGCACTTACAGTCACTTGAACTAAGAGGCGAAATTAAAATACCGAAGAGGTTGATTACTCTAGGGACATGTCCTTCCCTTTTTGCTAATTGTACTCACCATGCCAGACTGCTTAGTTATGCCCCTGTCATTCCTCAGGTTAACATGTCAGCAATTTTGGTGGCCTTTATGCAGGATTGTATATGGTCTTGGGCAGCTCCTCACAGGGCTGCCCCAAGACATTTTGCTGCCTGAGAAGGAAGGCAAGGTAGTGAGTCCACCTATTCCATGCACAAAAGCCAACCAGAGTGGCAGTTGAACCTTACTTTGACCTTGTCAACAGGACAGTGTACTGAGGAAGTGAAAAATCTGTCAGTTTCAGTTTCTTTCCATTTTTCTTTTTTCCAGTCTTAAATTCATAGATAATTAAATTTAAGACTGGAAAAAAGAAAAACTGCAGCAAAAAAAACACCTCATGAAAATTCTTCAGCATTTTAGTGATTTCTCCCAAAATACACATTTTTCTATGCAGTTTTGATTAGCGTATGCATTTTCACAAGCAATTTTCTCTAATATAAATGCATTTTTTGTATGTCATTTTCACACACATACGCATTTGTGTATAGACTTTGTCCTAATATACACAGTTTTGTACACACCGGTTGGAGAACTGCACCACAAAATTAGGAGAAGTGTGAATTCCAAAGGATAGCTGTGCTCCAGTTCACATATTTATTTTATTTATTTATTTATTATACTTGTATACCGCCCCATAGCCAAAGCTCTCTGGGCAGTTTACAGCAGCTAAAAACAAATACAATTTAAGATACATCTTTTAAAAAACAATTTAAAACATAATTTAAAAATTTAAAACAATATAAAATACATGCTAAAATGCTTGGGAGAAGAGGAAAGTCTTGACGTGGCGCTGAAAAGATAACAGTGTTGGCGCCAGGCGCACCTCATCAATAAAAAATTCCATAATTTGGGGGCCACCACTGAGAAGGCCCTCTCCCTTGTTGCCAGACTCCCAGCTTCCCTCGCAGTAGGCACCCGGCGGAGGGCCTTAGATGTTAAGCGCAGTGTATGGCTGGGTTCATGTCAGGAGAGGCGTTCCATCAGGTATTGTGATCGTAAGCCATGGAAGGCTTTATAGGTTAAAACCAGCACCTTAAATCGAGCTTGAAAACATACAGCCAGCCAATGCAAGCGGGCCAGAATCGGTTTTATATGTTCGAACCGTCTGGTCCCTGTTACCAATCTGGCCACTGCATTTTGCACAAGCTGCAGTTTCCGAACCATCTTCAAAGGCAGTCCCACGTAGAGTGCATTGCAGTAATCTAATTTAGAGGTTACAAGAGCATGGACAACTGAAGCCAGGTTATCCCTGTCCAGATAGGGACGTAGTTAGGCCACCAACTGAAGTTGGTAGAAGGCACTCCGTGCCACTGAGGCTACTTGAGCCTCAAGTGACAGAGATGATTCTAGGAGAACCTCCAAGCTACGAACCTGCTCCTTCAGGGGGAGTGCAACCCCATCCAGGACAGGTTGGACATCCACCATCCGGTCAAAAGAACCACCCACTAGCAGCATCTCAGTTTGTCTGGATTGAGCCTCAGTTTATTAGCCCTCATCCAGTCCATTGTCGCAGCCAGGCACCAGTTCAGCACATTGACAGCCTCACCTGAAGAAGATGAAAAGGAGAAATAGAGCTGCGTGTCATCAGCGTACTGATGGCAACGCACTCCAAAGCTCTGGATAACTGGACCCAACAGTTTCATGTAGATGTTGAACAGCATGGGGGACAGAACTGACCCCTGTGGAACCCCATACTGGACAGTCCAGGGTGCTGAGCAATGTTCCCTAAGCACCACCTTCTGGAGGCGACCTGCCAAGTAGGCGCAGAACCACTGCAATGCAGTCCCTCCCACTCCCAACTCAGCCAGTCTCCCCAGAAGGATACCATGGTCGATGGTATCGAAAGCCGCTGAGAGATCAAGGAGAATCAACAGAGTCACACTCCCCCCGTCTCTCTCCCGACAAAGGTCATCATACAGGGCAACCAAGGCTGTTTCTGTGCCAAAACTAGGCCTGAAACCCGACTGAAATGGATCCAGATAATCGGTCTCATCCAAGAGTGTCTGGAGCTGGCCAGCCACCACTCATTCAAGGACCTTGCCCAGGAATGGAACATTTGCTACCGGCCTATAGTTATTAAGATTTTCTGGGTCCAGGGAGGGTTTCTTCAGGAGTGCTCTCACTACCGCCTCTTTCAGGCAGCCAGGGACCACCCCTTCTAGCAGAGAGGCATTCATGACTTCCCTGGCCCAGCCAGCTGTTCCATCCCTGCTAGCTTTTATTAGCCAAGAAGGGCAAGGATCCAGCACAGAAGTGGTTGCACGAACCTGTCCAAGCACCTTGTCAACATCCTCAAGCTGCACAAACTGAAACCCATCCAAGAAATTGGGACAAGGCCGTGCTCTGGATACCTCGCTTGATTCACCTGCGATAACACTGGAGTCTAAGTCCTGGCGGATGCTAAAGATTTTATCCTGGAAGTGCCTAGCAAATTCATTACAGCAGGCCTCAGATGGTTTGATAAATCAGAATTAGGTAGTTTCTCATTAAAATGCAAACAAAATTGATTTTTCCCCATCCCTATGTGGCACACACAGCTCTGTCCACTCCCTGCCCCATAGCACTTGCCGCCTGAGGCAGCTACCTCCCTCTGCCTCCTGCAAGGGCTGGCCCTGTCTTCTTGTGTTTCTTTCCCGTTCCTATGTCATTCTGGACCTTTCTTAGTAGCAATGCGGGCATTCCACACAGCAGTGGGAAAGGAATGCAAGCAGCTGCGTTTTGCATGTTTCTGGCAGGACTACCTGCTGGGCAAAAAATGCAGTAAGCCAAGTTTCAAAAGGGAAAAAAAATGACTGCTTCCTTAAATAATTGGCTTGCTTCAAAGAGTCCAAGCACCCAAGCACTAATTAATTTTTCAAATGAAAGGGACATGAAGATGGAAAGAGAAAAACAAACTGTCCGATCTGAAGTGGCTGTAGAATGGCCTCCTTCAGAAGCACACTGCCCCAGGGTTCTCTTCGTTCCCCAGCAGGCCTTCAGTCTTGCATCACCACAAAATCCACCCCAGTCTGGCAATCAGTCTTTAGAAACTGGAGCTGCTCATTAAAAGCCCAAGTGGACTGCTGAATGAACTGCCAGTGACGACTGATGTAGTCCATTGGCAAGGCAGCAAGAAGAAACTTGCACTGCTCTTGACCGACCTGTGGTTATGACTACATAACTCTGTTGGTGTCTAATTTTTCTGTGGTAACCTACAAACCACTGATATGACAGAATTCTGTTTAGGGATGGGGGGAAATGGTTCAGTTCACATTTAAAGGTGGACCTAACTAATTTGCGCCTTGTGAAACAAGGCAGAAACCAAAACACAGCCATCCTTGGAAATCATGCAGTAGAGTTCTCCAACCAATTAAATGCACATAAACACACCAGCTGTGGTAAAGGGTCCATAAAAATGCTTATATTGGTGAAAATAACATCCAAAAATGTAGGGAAAATTACTTGGCAAAATTGCATACAATGGTGTGTATATTAGGGGAAATTCACATTAATATCCTGATAATTCACAATCTGATGGGGAAATGTGGAGAACTGAATTTAAGATTGGAAAAATGAGAAACTGAGAGAAACCAAAATGGACAGATTTGCCCATACCTAATTTGGTTCTTCCTCGTACCATCTGAAAGGGCTGACTAAAATCGCATCTGGAAGACTGATTTTCTGCTTTATTTCCCCAAATGTGGAAGCAAGGTGAGGGAGTGGTAGGATTTTTTAATATAAAAAATGTATTCTTGAAAAGTGACATGGGGTGGGGAGGTAATATACCTGTCTGTATAGTGCAGGGAAAGGTCTGCAGCTCAGTGACAAAGCATCTACTTTCCATCCAGAAGATCCCAGATCCAGTCATCCCCCAGGTATATCCCGTCTCAAATCCTGGAGAGCCGCCTCCAATCAGTGTAGATCAGGGTTACCAATGTGATGCCCTCCAAGTGTTGTTGACTACAACAGGGGGTAGGGGTTGACTACAACAGGGTACCTGATGGCCACATTCCCTCGTGAACAACTTTCCGGGAACCACATACAAGGGGCAGCTGTGGACAGAGGCAAAAAGAGGGTGGAGCAAGAGTGTGACTCTTACCTTTTTGAAGCAGGCCCCATTCCAGCCACACAAAAGCCGGAGGTTTCTACACCCTCCCACACACCTCTCTCCAACCAGGCCAGCAAGAAGTACTAACCTGAATGCATTCTAGGTAGGCAAAACCACGAGAAGAGACCATGGAGCAGGGCTGGTGACAAGTATGGCCTGGGAAGTGGCTGTGGAATGAGAGTCCCAAGGACCATATACTGAGGACTGGAGGGCTGCATTTGGCCCCCAGGGCTGTGGCTCCCCACCTCTGGACTACAACTCCCATCTGGCCCATCAGCAGGGCAAACGGTAAGGAGTACTGGGAATTGAAGCCCAACAAATTCTGGAGGGCACTATGTTGGCTCCGCCGAGTGTAGACAGTGTCGAGCTAGATGGCCCAATGATCTAATTCAGTATAAAGCTTCCTATATTGCTGAAAGAGAAAAATGAGTGATGATATTCAGATTATGCCTTTATGGAATCTCTGAAATAGATCTTCCACACAACATCTTATTTTGTCCTTTGTACTTGGAACTCATTTCAAAGGTCTAGATGCTGTTGTACTGTTTTAATGGAATTACTCTCAAAATATATGTTATCTGTCGTGATCCACTTGAAGGCACATAACAACAACAACAAACTCTTACATATTGACTTCTTTGTGACTTATAACATATCTTCTTTTGCACTGGCTACTGCAAAGGTAGTGTATATTCACTGTGTTTTATATCTATTTTGTTGTTATACGCCTTCAAGTCGATTACGACTTATGGCGACCCTATGAATCAGTGACCTCCAATAGCATCTGACATGAACCACCCTGTTCAGATCTTGTAAGTTTAGGTCTGTAGCTTTCTTTATGGAATCAATCCATCTCTTGTTTGGTTTTCATCTTTTTCTACTCCCTTCTGTTTTGCCCGGCATTATTGTCTTTTCCAGTGAATCATGTCTTCTCATTATGTGTCCAAAGTATGATAACCTCAGTTTCATCATTTTAGCTTCTAGTGATAGCTCTGGTTTAATTTGTTCTAACACCCAATTATTGGTCTTTTTCACAGTCCATGGTATGTTCAAAACTCTCCTCTTAACACCCCATTTCAAATGAGTTGATTTTTCTTTTATCCACTTTTTTCACTGTTCAACTTTCACATCCATACATAGAGATGGGGAATACCATGGTCTGAATGATCCTGACTTTAGTGTTGAGTGATACATGGTTGCATTTGAGGACCTTTTCTAGTTCTAGTTTCCTAGTTTCATAGCTGCCCTCCCCAGTCCTAGCCTTCTTCTGATTTCTTGACTGTTGCCTCCATTTTGGTTAATGACTGTGCCAAGGTATTGATAATCCTTGACAAGTTCAATGTCCTCGTTGTCAACTTTAAAGTTACATAAATCTTCTGTTGTCATTACTTTAGTCTTCTTAACATTCAGTTGTAGTCCTGCTTTTGTGCTTTCCTCTAACTTTCATCAGTATTCATTTCAAATCATTACTGGTTTCTGCTAGCAGTATATTTTTGTCTGCATATCTTAAATTATTGATATTTCTCCCTTCATCTTGGTCCAATCCTGCTTTCTGTATATGTTCTGCATATAGATTAAACAAATAGGATGATAAAATATACCCCTGTCTCACACCTTTTCCGATTGGGAACCAATCAGTTTCTCCATATTCTGTCCTTAAAGTAGCCTCTTGTCCAGAGTATAGGTTCTGCATCAGAACAATCAGATGCTGTAGCACCCCCATTTCTTTTAAAGCATTCCATCGTTCCAATGTATGTTTGCAATATGATCTCTGGCACCAGCATTTGTTTTTGTAAACCTGATTTATTCTATATAGGGTTGAAGATCAGAAGCATCCCAAACCCTGTGTTTTGAGGGGCAGGCCCTAGTGATGTCACAGGATTGAGCCCTAGTGATGTCATGGGAAGGGCCCTAGTGTTGTCACAGGGGTGAGCCCTAGTGATGTCATTAAATATGGTACATTAAGCATCAACTACTGTTGCTTGGAGCATCAAACAAAAACATTTCCCTGATTGGAAATTAAGATAGAAATCTTGGCTAAAAGCTGGTGTTCCCAGGTCCAACTGAAGTGACTGTCCTGCCCAGAATCCAAGAGACGAGACGGAGATGAGACTGGAATTAATTCTTGTTTTCTTAGAGTAACGGTTACATTGAAAGCAGTGAGCTTCATAGACCTCTCTATGCTGACTCACTACTGACCCTAACTAGACTACCTAAGCATGCTCTGCAGCACCTTAAATAGAAAAGGTCTTCTCCCATAATTTCTGACTCCTTCGAAGTTTCACCTTCTGACCAACCCGCTTCTCGCGGTGTCTCACACAGGGTGAGGGGGGCAAGCCTCCGCCTGCTCATCTGACAGTGGGGGATCACTAAGTGCTGGCTTGACTTCAGGGGATGGGGAACCTGCTGGCAGTGAAGTGTTTGAAGTGCCAGGCGGGGAGTCCTGGGTGGGTGGAGTTGGCGTGCGTGCGAGGTTGTCCCCCAACGGCTCTGCTGGGGTGCTTGTAGGTAGAGCAAGCTCTGCGTTGACGGGAGGACTGTCCATGGGAACTGGCAGGCTGTCAACTTCACCCCCTCCCTCAATGCCCTCAAAAACCTCATCCACCTCTGGCTCCTGTTCCTGATCTATCTGGGGAGACTGGAGCTCGACCGATTCCTCTCCCTGCTCCTACTGGGGGAGTTGGGGCTCAACAGTGACAGAATCATTCTGTCTTACCTGCTTAGAGAGCCTGGGTAGGGAACATTTAATCTAGCCTTGCTTCTGGCAAGAAGAGTTTAAGTGGCGTCAGGCCATGCCAGTCACCAGAAGGCCATTGTAGGAAGAAGGGAGCCTAGTGTTGTTAGATGTAGATGCACTCAGGAGTAAAGATGGATGCCCCTGAAGGCTGCAGTTTTACACACTAACTGACTAAGCCCAACATAACTCAACAGGACTTACTTCTGAGAAGATATCATTAGGATGGTAAGGCTTGACTAGGGATCCTCTGCAAAGATATCCATATCCAAGCAAGGTCAGCAACCCCCTGCCTAGAATGCCCTGCCCTGGCCTTTTAACATGGCTCCTCCACACCTTTTTAAAGACTTGACCTTTCACTGCAGAGAGAGGTTTGAGAAATGATTAAGAGTTAAGAAGATTATCTACCCTTTTCTGCCTACCTTGTGGGCTGCTATAAACTTGCTTTGACAGCCAGCCCAATTCCAGTGAGTAATAATTGACAGAGAGAAAACACTCATGGTTTGGTCTACCTTCACAGGCAGTAGACTGGGAACAACAGCAATTGAAGCCACACTTCCCAGTATGTGAATTCTCTTTTACCACTATTGGGCAAGAAGCAAACCATCATACAAATAACAAGGTGCATTATCAGTGGGTTTAAGAGGGTTGAGCGGAGCACATGGAACCACTGTTGTTGCTTCTATGGATGTAAGGGAGTAAGGTCAGAGGTAAATGAAATGCAAATAGAAAAAGAAAAACAAAAGACAGTGATGATTTCCTAAATGCAACCACAACAAGATTCCTTTGAGTAAGGTAGAAAACTCAGCATCCCACAACCAGTCAGGGTTCCTAACCACAACTAAAAAAATCCTGACAGCCAATCAGCTAAGGTCACAGAAATCCCCATGCAGCACAACCAGCAGTTAGTGCAGAATGCTGCGGCACGATTGCTGACATGAGTGAGATCCTATCAGTACACAATACCTCTGCTCTGAAATCTGTACTGGTTGCCAATTTGCTACCAGGCCCAGTTCAAGGTGTGCTCTCCATGTTACAGGTGCCACATAGTTCTTCTGCTCTTATAAGAAATCAACCCTCCAGTGCAGCACCACCTACGTTTTGGAACTCTCTGCCTATTGACACTAGGCAGACACCTTCATTGTATCATTTTGGGCACCTGCTAAAAACATTTTTGTTTTGGCAAGCCTACCCAGGCATGTAGAAGCTGTTATGTTTTTTTTATCTGTTATTAACTCATTATGGGTTTTATTATTTAAAATGTTTTTAAATATCTCTTTAACTGCTTTTTCCAATTAATTTTATTGCTTAATTTTTTTCTGTAAACCACTTTGAGATTTTTTTTTACATTATATAAATGTTGTAAATAAAATACATAAATAAATTTGGAGTCACTGTGGCCCTTTGGTCTCTTTCCTCTTTTAAGAACAAAGGAATCTGCCTTATACAGACTCAGGCCATTTGGTGCCAGCTAGCTCAGTACTGATGACATAGACTAGCATTGACTCTCCATGATAGTCAATAGTCTCTTCCAGATATTGACCTTTGCATGCAAGGCACATGCCCTACTACTGAGCTACAGCCCTTCCACTATTTAAAAAAGTATCTTTTAAAATTGTTCTTTTCAATTCACTAATGAATGCACAGCATACCTAGAGCAGATCCACACCATTCATTTAAAGCACATTCAACACACATTTGCAGCACATGAATCCCACCACAGAATCATGGGAACTGTAGTTTGTTAAGGGTGGTGGGAGCTATAACTGTAAAGGGGAAACTACACTTCCCAGGATTCTTCGGGGGAAGTCATGGACTTTAGATGCGAGTTGGATGTGCTTTACATGTATTGTGTGAATCTACTTAATAAACTTTGCCTGCATATAAATCATTTTAATTAATTTTTTAAATGGAAATCAGTTACAAAGCTTACTGGGTGGCCATCAGCTGCTCACCATCTTTCAACCTAATCTGCCACTCAGGGTGAAAACAACAGATGGGGATCATGACCATCCCAAGGAAGAAGAGTACACTTAAAATGTAGAGCTAACAATAATGTACAACCACAGTGTGAAATCAGATACTTATCAGGACATAGTATGAAGAAATATTTATATCAGCATGACTGTCAAATACGTTTATTATTTACACAACCTGTAAAGATATTTATAGTGCAATCCTTTGCATGTTTACTCAGAAGCAAGTCCCAATGTATTCAATGGGGCTTACTGAAACAGGGAAGTGTGCACAGGACTTCAACCTCAGGCAATAAGGAACTTCATTCACCCAACCCAAAATTCAGAATCATGCCACTTTAAGCTGTTTTGCAACTTTTATGCTTGTTTTATGGTTATTGGATTTTAAATGGATTTAGTTCTTGTTGTGAGCTGCCTTAGTTTCCAACCCTACTTCACAGGATTGTTGGAAAGACTCTATATATACCCACACTGGAGAAATAAAAATATATATTCCCCATATAATAGTTTATTGCCAAAACCAATTGGTCATTGCAGAACATTTTTTTAAATGATTAGTTTCCTACAAAATAAAAGCAGTGACACCTAAGTATGCCTGGCCTAGTTGCTTTAAGAAATAGGATTGGAGGGGAAGAGTAAGATTTACAACACAAACCATCCTTTGCTATGTTCACTGAAAAGTCCCATTGATTTACAGCACAATCCTAACCATATCTACTCAAAAGTAAGTCTTATTGAATTCACTGGAATTTAGTCCCAGTATGTGAGATTAGCAGTGCAGCTTTAGTCCCACAAAAGCAAGTATAGCATTAAAGTTTCATATTGGGAAGGTTTTCAAAACAAGCTATGAATCAGACAAATAAACTGCCCTCTTCAACAGCCCAGGAAAATTTAAAGTTGTTTGACTCCTAATTAGAAAAGTATAACATATTGTAATGGCATCATAAGTTGCATGCACACTTTTTTAAAATTTCTGTTCAAAAATTATTTGAAAGATAAAATGTATAATATGCTATTTTTGCAAGTAATTAAAAAACTGCATGTAGACTTTTATTATAATCATAACTGAAATTGTTTACTGTGCATGCTTTCTAAGATCCTGCTGTGATCATTTGTTCTAGATTTCCTGCACACACAGAGAAAGGGACTGCCAAGGCTACTGCTGAAAGCTGTAAACTTACTCAATTTATGAGATTTTCAAACAAGCAAGAAAAGACAACAGTTTTTCTGGACTTGCAGTGGGTTCTAGCTATTGCCTGGAGGTCAACAAATCCCTTGTCAATCACAACCCTGACTTCACTTATTGGCTATAAACCTGAAAGGGCGGGGCTAGAACAGCCAGCTACGAGCTCATGTAACAGAAGTTGGGGGAGACTGATGTTTTGGTGTGTATCTCTTGAACCAGAGCACCTAGGAACTTTTTTTTTTTAAAATGAAAGTAGAGAGTTGAGAGATTGGGGTGATTTACCCGGAGACCCAGAGAGGACCCCCAAACTCCAGAATCTGCAGGCAAAAATTGGAGACCTGGCAACCCTCATTCTATAATATATTAGATTTCATGTAAATGTTTGCAAAGGCCTTTGGCCATGAATGTAAAAGTTTGTTTTATTTAACTTTATTTTATTCACTGATGTACCTACAGATATCAGATTATATGGCTGGAACTTGATGCTGTGATACACCAAAATGGAAGCTACATGGTTAATTTCCCCTTCTCTTCCTCAAATGGTTTGTGACCTCGTATAACAATGACACTGCTTACCTTTCCTTACCCCCTGCTCCATGCCACTAACTCCCTCGGAAGAGGTAGGAGGCAGGGAAACTACAATGCCATGATGTCAGAAGATAAGTAGATGCTGAGAAGAAGGGAACTAGACATATAGCTTCCATTTTTTGGTAGCAACTACATATTTATGATTCAGAGCTTGGAAAAGTTACTTTTTAAAACTACAACTCCCATCAGCCCCAGCCAGCCATGCTGGCTGGGGCTGATGGGAGTTGTAGTTCAAAAAAGTAACTTTACCAAGCTCTGTTATGATTACAACTACACAGGAACATAGGAAGCTGCCTTATGCTGAGTCAGAGTATTGGTTAATCTAGCTCAGTATTGTCTATCCAGACTGGCAGCAGCTCTCCAGGGTTTCAGGCAGACATCTTTCCCAATCCTGGAAAGGCCAGGAATTAAACCTAGGACCTTCTTCATGCAAAGCAAATGCTCTACCACTGAGCTACAGCCCTTCTCCTGGCTCTAATCTATAAAACAATTAACTAATATAACCAGTGAAGATATATAGTCCTCCTTTAAGCAAATAGTGGCCATCAAGCAACCCTGAAGGTTGAGAACTGCCATCTTATCAAGACAGAACAAGTTAGATGGATACCACCCTAACCCATGAATTCTGGATTTATGCTAGTGCAGCCAGGCAGGGATTCTGTGGGGTTTACCCTAGTAATACTTTGACTAACTTGTCTTATACCCATTTTAGTGATGCAGCAGAGACATGATGAAGTTTTTCCTGGGCTGTATCACTCCAGACTGCTGGTGACAGATCTCAGGGAGCAGGGTGAAACCTACCTTCTTTATGGTATGCTGATGCTAGCTGTTAATGTGCAGGGAGCAGCACAGAAATATACAAAAACTTGCCTGCAGCCTATCTGCTCTAAACTGATTTCAGCCTCTCCCTGTTACAGAGCAGGGGTGGGCAGAAGGTACTGTAAATCAGGATCTACTGGTAGATTGTAGGGGACTTCCCGGAAGGGTGGCTTAGCCTGTGCTGCCTCTGAGTCGAGCTCTCGTCTCAGAAGAAGCTTTTTCAGATCTAAAATCAGTCAGAACGTTCTTTTTTGACTGGTAAAGATTTTCTCCCGGGCAGGGAGAAACGTAGAGATTAACCACAAAGCCTGTTTTTGTTGGGAGGACTGGATTTCATTAATTTATGAGAGAAAGTTCAGCCAGCAATGCGGACAGACTTCCATCAAGCTCTTTCTGACTAAGCGACACGTTTATCTTTTCTTCAAAGAAAAACGAAACTTAACAGGTAAGCATCCTTCTTTCTATATTTTTTTTTATTTGGTTTATATTGTTGCAGCAAAAAAGAGATTTGTCAATGAATCAGCTATAAAGAACATCTGGTGAGTTATAACTCTTCTCTTTTACTCATGAAATTAAGGAGGAAAGAAATCGAAAAAAGCTTATCTTTGTTTTTATTGCAAAAAGCTGGCCTGGAGGTGCATTCTAAAGATACTAACGGAAGAGGGATTTCTATTTCGAGGAGGGGAAAAAATAAATAAATTTGATTTATGAATTTTGGAGTATTATATGTCTGGGACTATTTTTTTTTTTTGGTCTATTTCATTTTGACGAATCTGCTTGTTCACGACGCCACTAACTGTTTGAAGCTGGGAACTAAATTTGTTTTGTTTTCCTGAACATATAAGAGATAAGACACTGATGTCAGCAAGCCTGGAATATTAACCCAATTGTGGCTGAAATAATTTTTTGTTTTTGTGGTTCTAAGAATGGCAACCAGGGAAGTGACTGAGACCATGGAAGAAATTATGTTTCAGAAAATAATGAGTGAGATTGAGATAATGAAACAAACCCTGAGACAGGGTAGACAGGAGATGAAAATTGAATTTAGCAAAATGACGCAGGAGTTTAAAGAAATAGGGGATTCTTTGAGGGAGGAGTTTGATGGGATTAGAGATGAGAAAAGAAAAATTAAAGGGAAGATACAAGCCCTGGAACAAATATGGAATTGGAAAAAGACCTGGAGTTTACGGATGTTAGAAATAAAGTTTACTGTTTGGAATTCAACATTGTCTCCGAAGAAATTAATGAAGATATTAGTGATAAAGTTATCAATGTCTTGGATAATTTTCTTGATTGGAATGATGTGATGGGGCTTGACATAGAAAAAATCTATGGAATTAACTACAAATATGTGACAATGGAAAAACTCTTAAGAGATGAGCCAGTGTATTTTGTAAAAAAGAAGAGCAGAGATGTGACTTTACAACAATATTTCAGCAACATATTCAGAATGGATGGCAAGGACATATTTGTGATATTTTTTTTTTTATTAAGCTTATATACCGCCCGACTAGCAACAGCTCTCTGGGCAGTGAACATTAAAAATACAATAAAAATAACACAATACAGTATATCACAATACAAAACTGTACAAAAAACTGTACAGTCTAAAATCAAAATATAATAATTTAGAATTAACAGGAATTAAAATGCCTCAGAGAAGAGAAAGGTTTTAACCTGGCGCCGAAAAGATGATAGTGTCGGCGCCAGGCGCACCTCCTCGGGGAGACCATTCCATAGTTCGGGGGCCACCACTGAGAAGGCCCTAGATCTTGTCACCACTCTCCGGGCTTCCCTATGAGTCGGAACCTGGAGGAGGGCCTTCGTAGTAGACCGTAGTGTACGGGCCGGTTCATATCGGGAGAAGCGTTCCGACAGATATCGTGGTCCCGCGCCGTATAAGGCTTTATAGGTAAGTACCAACACTTTGAATCTGGCCCGGAAGCATATTGGAAGCCAGTGCAAACGGGCTAGCACAGGTGTTATATGCTCAGACCGCTTAGTTCTTGTTAGCAGCCTGGCCGCCGCATTTTGCACTAGCTGTAGCTTCCGAATCGTCTTCAAAGGTAGCCCTACGTAAAGTGCATTGCAGTAGTCCAGACGCGAGGTTACCATAGCATGTACCACTGATGTGAGGTCCTACTTACTCAGATAGGGACGTAGCTGGGCTACCAACCGAAGTTGGTAGAACGCATTCCGGGCCACCGAAGCTACATGAGCCTCAAGTGTGAGGGAAGAGTCTAAGATGACTCCCAGACTACGCACCTGTTCCTTTAGGGGGAGTGTAACCCCATCCAGGACAGGGTATATATCCACCATCCGATCAGAGAAACCATCCACCAACAGCATCTCAGTCTTGTCAGGATTGAGTCTCAGTTTGTTAGTTCTCATCCAGTCCATTGTCGCAGCCAGGCAACGGTTCAGCACGTCAACTGCCTCACCTGAAGAAGATGTAAAGGAGAAGTAGAGCTGCGTGTCTTCAGCATACTGATGACAACGCACTCCAAAACTCCTGATGACCGCCCCCAGCGGCTTCATATAAATGTTAAAAAGCATGGGAGACAGAACCGAACCCTGCGGAACCCCACACTGGAGAACCCACGGTGTCGAGCAATGTTCCCCAAGCACTATCTTCTGGAGGCGACCCGCTAAGTAGGAGTGGAACCACTGCCAAGCAGTGCCTCCAACTCCCAACTCCGCAAGCCTCTCCAGAAGGATACCATGGTCGATGGTATCAAAAGCCGCTGAGAGATCAAGGAGAATCAACAGAGTTACACTCCCTCTGTCTCTCTCCCGACATAGGTCATCAAACAGGGCGACCAAGGCAGTCTCAGTGCCAAAACCAGGCCTGAACCCCGATTGAAATGGATCTAGATAATCGGTTTCATCCAATAGCGCCTAGAGCTGGTCAGCAACCACACGTTCCAGGATCTTGCCCAGGAACGGAACATTGGCTACTGGTCTGTAGCTGCTGAAATCCTCTGGGTCCAAGGAAGGTTTTTTCAGGAGTGGTCTCAATGCTGCCTCTTTCAGACAACCAGGGACCACTCCCTCTCGTAAAGAGGCATTAATCACTTCCTTGGCCCAGCCAACTGTTCCTTCCTTGCTAGTTTTAATTAGCCAAGAGGGGCAAGGATCCAGTACCGAAGTGGTCGCACGAACCTGTCCAAGCACCTTGTCCACATCCTCGAACTGAACCAACTGAAACTCATCCAACAAAACATGACAAGACTGTGCTCCGGACACCTCAGTAGGATTAACTGCTATTAAATAGGAGTCCAAGTCCCGGCGAATGCATGAGATCTTATGCTGGAAGTGTTCAGCAAATTTATTACATCGAGCTACCGATGTATCTGCCGTATCTTGTAGACCTGGATGGAGTAGGCCACGAACCACTTTAATGGAAGAATGGCTACTGAAACTATTGGACTTAACAGGATTATTGAAGATGGAAGATGGAATTAATATAGATAATGGAAGAATGGCTATTGAAATTATTGGACCTAACAGATTTGAATCAGATGGATTAAGCGACATGTTTATTTGGAGAAAAATTGAAAGATATATCTCTCAAGGAATTGAAACCTCTCTTTGACTTTTTGTGGAAAGAATAAAGTAATGTTTATGAGATTTCATGATTAATTAAGATAACTACTGGAGGAAAGTGATTTTATAATATAATTTTAGAGACAGGATTGTTATATATTGTAGACCTATAACTGATCTGCGACAAATCGGAAGTCAACATTTTATTTTATTGTTTAATTGTTTTTGTTTTGTTTTGTTTTTTGTCTTAGAAAATTTGAATAAAAATTAATGATAAAAAAAGGATCTATTGGTAGATTGCTGCGTGATTTCTAGTCAATCAGCAAAGGTTTCTGACTCCAAGTTGTTTGAAAATAGCAACAGCAACAAGGCATCCCCCTCCCCTTAAATTAGGCTGGTAGAATCCCTTATCTGTAGTAACTGAGATGTCGATTTGTATCTGTATATCCAGGTCATTCCAACTGTATGGCTCTTGGGGTGCAATAAGTAATTGGTTCCTCCTCATAAACCTTCATTTTGCAACTTGTTCCACCCCCCAAAGTCATTATTTTGCACATGGTTTTGCTTGGTAGACCTCAGCATTCTAGTAATAAGGTAGATCCCTGAAGTTTATTTATTTATTTATTACATTTATATATTGCCCCATAGCCGAAGCTCTCTGGGCAGTTTACAGCAATTAAAAACAATAAAAACAAATATACAAATTTTAAAACACAAAAAACAATTTAAAAACACAATTTAAAAAAATTAAAAACAATTTAAAAACACATGCTAAAATGCCTGTCATAGAAGGTGGGGGGAGGTGCTCTAAGCAAACCATTGTACTACATAGGATTTTCACGCAAGTACTAAACCCAACTCTCCTTTGCTTATCTTAAACTCCCTCTTACAGTGCAATCCTACCCACGTCTACTCAGTGAGTCCTACTAAATTTAATGTGGCTTGCTCCCAGGTAAATGGGGTTAGGATTGCAGTGTAAATGCATAAGCAGTTCTGCGACAATCATCCTTAACTTCCTCTACCTTTGCTTATTACTCCACACCTACACCACAAAACTGCCAATGTTGTCCCATGCTTTTGTTTATGAGACAGCCCCTTGAAAGTGACAAATCAGCTTTATGCAGACTCAGCTGATGAGATAAGATACCTGATGTAGTTAAAATTGGGAAAGAAATGGTGCAGACATTAGCATAATTCTCACCAGAGGCTCCAAGAGAAGGTATGCCACATCATATGGTTTATACAAAAATGTGCTATGTCATGAAGGCTACCAGACAGCAGTCCTTAAGGCAGATCTGTTTGGTCGTGTGCGGGCTATAGAATCAGTGAATCAGACATACTGAATCGGTGAGTGCAATACTGGATCCCTACTCATGATCACATCTAGAAGGGAAAATGGACATAGAGCCAACAAGGAAGCCTGCTTCTTGGTGCAGGTGTCTGCACCTCTTACTTAAAAAGTCTCCACTTGCTCAGGGCCATTATGGACATTATGCAATCTGAAGCAGGCCCTCCTCCCCCTCCCTGCACTGATCTGCTGCTGCTGTTTTTTGCCACTGCGTCAGCGGCAGGGCCTTCTACCGTCTCCGGACACATTTTTAAGTTTAAATAAGTTTTAAATACTATTTGCCACTGCTACAAATAATAGCAAAGTGGTGGCAGAGCTCCTAATGTCTTAGGCTGTGGCTACTGAGTCAAACAGGCTGAGGCAAGGCACTCATCTTGGCTACTGGAAGGGCCATCACTGCTCCTGATAGTCCACAGACATCATGAATTTCACCAGTGTTGGCTAAAGGGTTTTGCTTTACTGGTTGTGCTTGAGATGTGCTTTCATTGTCCTGTACGCCAAATGCAGCAAATCTGGGGTTGGTTTGACAAGATCCAAGATCTTTTGTGAAGAGAGAGCATTGGAGACTTCCGTTTTGGCATAAATATAAATAAATAAATATTTATTTATTCGCAAATATAGAGAGTAAGCAGGTGGGAAGCAGGCAGTACATAATCAGGTGTTCATCTTAAAACTTCACTTCTAGCCCCCCCACCCCAAAAGCAGCTGGTACCACCTGGAGCCCTAATGCTGCATCTTGCCAGCCAACTCCAAGGTATCTCATTCTCTTTGGCAAATTCAAAACTTTCTTTTTGGCAATTGGGTATGATGTCATTGGCTGGCCTTGATTAGTATTAATATTCATTGTTGGCAGCTACGTCATGTGCAGGGATATCTGTATTCCAACCTTACATTTCAGCACTTGCCCATTGGCCATAGGTGAGAAGCGAGCTGGTGGAAGTGCTCTTTTGGTCATCGGCACCCAATATAGAAAGCAAGCAGGATGTCAGAGGAGGAGATCCTCCTTTCTCCCAACCAGCATAGAACCATGGCATGCTGCTGCAGGAGGGACAGAACTCTCCATTCCTCTTCTGCCAACTCCCCCGCTGGCTAGTAAGGGATTGTTGTTGTTGTTTTGGCATGTTAGTAACTTTGGGGGGCTTATTTACTTCTTGATCAAACATTTTAAACTCTCTTCCTGGAGTTGCTGGATTCTGCAGTCACTACAAGATGTGCAAATCTGCCTAATTTTGGGTATTGTGTCTGCAAATTATGCTGCATTTCTTGCTGGGTTTTTTAAAAGCTTAATTCAGTATGGCTTTGCTAGTTATAGAAGAGGCACTGAAGCTCCACCCCAACCACTGAAAATCTCATTTAGGCAATCGCTGGATTTTGGATTTTCAAGTACAGATCTTTTGCAGCCATAAGGGCTAGAAACTTGCTTTTTTAAAGATGAAAACTAAGATTCTCAGGAAATCTGAGTGTCACTGCCACATGTTGCACTTCCTTTGGGCACCTGTTGAACCGTGGCACACACAAAGACCTGACCATGGCAAAAGTAAAGAGAGGCTATGACTAGTGGGACAGAATGGACTGTTTCACTTATTTATTTATTTGATTTATATCCTGCCCTTCTCCCAGTAGGAGCCCAGGACAACAAGCAAAAGCACTAAAAAAAAATCATAAAAACAGACTTTAGAATATATTAAATCAAAACATCTTTAAAAACTTTATAGATAGATAGATTAGATTAGATAGATAGATAGATAGACAGACAGATAGATAGATAGATAGATAGATAGATAGATAGATAGATAGATAGATAGATAGATAGATAGATAGATAGATAGATAGATAGATAGATAGATAGATAGATAGATAGATAGATAGATAGATAGATAGGGGTGTGTGTGTGTGTGTGTGTGTGTGTGTCAGCAGACTAAATACTAAACAGATGTAGCTCAGTGGATATTATTACATCTTAGTAATAAACAAGTTTAAATATAAAGTTAATCTGCCTTGCTGAAAGCTTAAGGCACTGCAAACGAAGCGAAGACTGAATATTGCAGAGAGAAGCCTCATTGAAATACATTGGCATAATTTGTTTTCCTGGCAGCTGGGTAAAAATAGGACAGGATATGCACTGTCTATATTAGGGAGATATGTTCCTATCTAACCCAGACATATTTCATCAGCTTTCTTTTTTGATAATCTGATTGCCATTTTTATGGTCCATAAAATCATGGGCCAACGTGATAGGAAATGACTTTCATATATCTTCTAGCTGCTAGTGCTCTATTTTGCTCCATGAGTGACTGACAGCTTGGTAATCAACTTTGGGCGGGGTTTAGTGAAGCCACAATCTACTCTTGTTAATTATTAAGGGCATTTATTCCCCTTCCTCAGCCCCAGTGCCAAGTGGATGAGACAACAGGCCCAACAGCATTTGGCATGGTTGTAACTAACTTCCAACATATATGCTACAGCAAAGTTATAATGCAGAAAGCTGATCTGTATATTTCTTGGGTGCCATCATGCTCTAATAGTCCCAAGGAGTGTCAAAGTTATGTAGAAGTAAGGAATGGAATAAGGGGATAAGGTGTGGCTCAGCTGTTGGCGGCTGTCATTGAGTTCTGTAGGAGTGGTTCATATATGCACACCACACGGTTGTTCACCTGAACAAATAGCATATCAACTAAATATGTGAACTGACCGAATCAATTGAAAGACATTATACTTGAAGTGTTAAGTTCTGTCTTCTGTGTTAAACCAGTGGCTCATCCATATGTGCAATTTGTCACTTGATGTTGTAGGCATCAAGTGATAAGCTTGCATATATGAAAAAGTCCCCAGCCATTCTTTTAAAGAGGCCGGCCTGGTGCAGTTCTTTAAAAATTCAATTCACTTTTATCTCTTGCTGCTAACTTATAAAGCAGAATGGGTCTATCAGTTATTAGCGATTGACCTTCAGCTAATGAACACAAATGACAACGTTGTGCTACAACCACTATGGGCTATTTAAAAATCCTTACTAATTGTTTCCCCCATTGATCTCATATATACAATGAAGAATTGTATTATATCACAGTGAAGTCTCGGTATTGTTTAAGCTAGCAATGACAAAAATGTGAGGATTATAAACTCTTGTTTAGCCAGACTTCTTAGAGGTTTGATCTTGGAGGGTCCTCTTTCCCTAGAGATCTTGAAATAGAAATGCTACACACCATAATGTCTCCATTCTTCCCCATACAAGAGCATTTGCGATAATATTAATAATAATAATAATAATAATTTTATTTATTGGTCGCCTATCCAGGTTAATGGACACTCTAGGCGACTTACAATAAAAAAAATACATCATATACAATATACAAAATAAAACACAGTCATAGTCAATTTAAAATCAGTTTCCAATTAAAACATCATAAAACAAACCCTCCCCAATCCCATAGGCCTGCCTGAATAGCCAGGTTTTTAAGGCTCGGTGAAAACCTTTCAGGGAGGGAGTATGTCGAAGATCAAGAGGAAGGGAGTTCCAGAGGGTGGGGGCCACAATCGAGAAAGCCCTCTCTCTGGTCCGCACCAGCCTAGCTATTTTAACCGGTGGGACCGAGAGAAGGTCTTGTGAGGCTGATCTTGTCAGGCGGCATAATTGGTGACTCTGGAGGCGCTCCTTCAGATAAACTGGGCCGAAACCATTTAGGGTTTTAAAGGTCAATACCCAACACCTTGAATTGGGCCCGGTAGACAACTGGTAGCCAGTGAAGATCTATTATTTATTTATTTATTTGTTTCATTTATAGACCGCCCATAGCGAGTGGCTCTCTGGGCGGTGTACAAAAAGGTTAAAATACAAAATATCAACAATAAAATCAGACAACAAACAATAAACACAAGCAGCAACTAAAGAAAAAAAGAAAAAATAAAAAAATTAAATTATAACATAAACGGTTAAAATGCCTGGGAGCATAGCCAGGTCTTAACCTGGCGCCGAAAAGATAGAAGCGTAGGCGCCAGGCGTACTTCTTCGGGGAGGCTGTTCCACAGTTCGGGGGCCACTACAGAAAAGGCCCTAGATCGAGTAACTGTCCTCCGGGCTTCTCGATGGGTTGGTACCCGGAGGAGGGCCTTAGATGCTGAGCGAAGTGACCGGGTAGGTTCATAGCGGGAGAGGCGTTCCACAATATATTGCGGTCCCCACGCCGTGTAAGGCTTTATAGGTCAAAACCAGCACCTTGAATCTGGCTCGGAAACAAATAGGTAGCCAGTGCAAATGGGCCAGAACAGGTGCTATATGTGCTGACCGGCTGGTCCTCGTCAGCAGTCTGGCTGCTGCGTTTTGCACCAGCTGAAGCTTCCGAACTGTCTTCAAGGGCAGCCCTACGTAGAGCGCATTACAGTAATCCAGCCTAGAAGTTACCAGAGCATGAACAACTGAGGCGAGGTCATCCCTGTCCAGATAGGGGCGTAGCTGGGCTACCAACCGAAGGTGGTAGAACGCATTCCTTGCCACCGAGGCCACTTGCGCCTCAAGAGACAAGGAAGGATCGAAAAGAACTCCCAGACTACGAACCTGTTCCTTCAAGGGGAGTGTGACCCCATCTAGAACAGGGTGAACATCCACCATCTGGGCAGGGGAGGCACTCACCAACAGTGTCTCAGTCTTGTCTGGATTGAGTCCCAGTTTATTAGCTCTCATCCAGTCCATTATCGCGGTCAGGCAATGATTCAGCACATCCACAGACTCACCTGTAGAAGATGAAAAGGAGAAATAGAGCTGCGTGTCATCAGCGTACTGGTGGCAACGCACTCCAAAACTCCTGATGACGGCACCCAGAGGCTGCATGTAGATGTTAAAAAGCATGGGGGACAAAATCGACCCCTGAGGGACTCCACAATGGAGAGTCCAAGGTGTCGAGCAATGTTCCCCAAGTACTACCTTCTGGCGACGATCCGCCAAGTAGGAGCGGAACCACTGCCAAGCAGTGCCTCCAACTTCCAACTCCGTGAGTCTCCCCAGAAAGATACCATGGTTGATGGTATCAAACGCCGCTGAGAGATCAAGGAGAATCAACAGAGTCACACTCCCTCTGTCCCTCTCCCGACAGAGGTCATCGTACGGGGCGACCAAGGCTGTTTCAGTGCCAAAACCAGGCCTAAAACCGGATTGAAACAGATCCAGATAATCGGCCTCATCCAAGAGCACCTGGAGCTGATTGGCAACCACCCGCTCCAGAACCTTGCCCCAAAAGGGGATATTTGCCACCGGTCTATAATTGTTCAAGTTATCTGGGTCTAAGGAAGGTTTCTTCAAAAGAGGTCTCACTACTGCCTCCTTGAGGCTACTAGGGACTACTCCCTCACTCAAGGAGGCATTTATCACTTCCTTGGCCCAGCCGGTGGTACCAGTCCTGCTAGCCTTGACCAGCCAAGATGGACAAGGATCTAGAGCAGACGTGGTCGCCCGCACCATTCCAAAGCACCTTGTCCACTTCCTCAAGCTGCACCAACTGAAACTCATCCAATAATGAAAGACAAGACCGTGTTCTGGACACTTCAATGGATTCATCTGTCGTAACATCAGAGTCTAGGTCCCTACGGATGCATGCGATTTTATTTTGGAAGTGCCCTGCAATGTCGTTACAGCGAGCTTCAGATGTTTCAATGGTATCTTGAGGACCAGAATGTAAGAGTCCTCGTACAACCCTAAAAAGCTCTGCTGGGCGGCAGAGAGATGTCTTGATAGAGGCAGCGAAGTAGGACTTCTTCGCTGCCCTTACCACTTTTATGTACGACTTAGTAGAGGCACTTACCAAAGCATAATTGCATCCGTCTGGAGTTCGTCTCCATCTGCACTCCAGCCTCCTTCTCTCTTGCTTCATCACTCTCAGCTCCGGGGTATACCACGGAGCTGTATGAGCTCTGCATCGAAGAGGGCGCGCGGGAGCGATCGTGTCGATAGCCTGGGCCATCTCTGTATTCCACAGTTCGACCAAGGCCTCGACAGGAGCGCCTGTACTATCAGCTGGAAAAACTCCCAGAACCCTCTGAAAACCCATAGGATCCATAAGCCTCCGGGAGCGGACCAACTTAATAGGTCCCCCACCCTTGCAGAGGGAAAGAGTCGTCGTAAGTTGCACTGGACACCTCACTGGGGACTACAGTAGATGTTGCTGAGGCATCAAGATTGCTACAGAGGCAAGCAACATTACCCTCTAAGTGCCTTGCAAACAATTCCAGTGGGCCTCCAAAGGGTCTAAAACTCAATTCCTGGAGTCGGTGTCAACAGACCCCTAACAATATGGAAAAGCTCCACATGGCTACTTGAGGATGCGATGGTGGCAGAGAAGTGGGCCTTCTCTGCCCTCACCGCCGCACAGTAGGCACAGTTGTGATGTTTTACCTGTGCCCGATCAGCCTCACAGCGCATCTTTCGCCACTTTCACCACTTGCACTCTAGCCATTGTCTAACCTGTTTCATTGCCCTTAGCTCACTGGTGTACCAGGTGAGAAAGGAATTATAACTCATCAATATCTCTGCCTGTGCTTCTCTCATAATCAGCGTGCTTAGCATATTAAGATGCAGCATGAAACAGCTTAAAAGCAGAAGCAGCTTGGAACTGAATGAAGAGGAGGAAAAAGAGAAGTTGTGGTCAAACAAAAAATTTCACAAGGAGTGTCACTTTGAATGTAAGGGTCCAGGCAGCTAGTATGAGCTGGTCTTTAGGATGGCAGGGTTTTGGATAGGGGTGGGAACCAGCTACCTGGCACATGGATCGGCAGGACAACAATGTGTAAAATGATCACCCAGAAGGGTATATGATATTGCTATGTATGGTAATAAGATGTGCTTTTTATTGTGACATATGTATGACGTGTAATCACTTTATAAAGCCTTGCTTTGGAATATTTTGGGCAGAGACGGTCCTTTGTGGCCCCTCTCCCAATGGCCATTGGTTTATGTATCTATCAATAAACTCTGTCCTTTGGAGCACAGTCAAATGTCTAAGGAGTTTTTCTTCCACACAGAGTACAAACTGGGCTTCACAATGCCAGAGAGGGTCCTCTGGGGCAATCGTGTCAAGGGCCTGATGCGCCTTGCTGTTCTGCAAGGGCTTCAACGGGGTCATCTGCTCTATCTACTGGGAACTCCCCCAGGGCATTTAGGAATACTGTGGATTCCAGTAGTGTGTGGGGTCGGATCATCTTAATATGTCCATCACTCCTGCAGGGGAGGATCAGACTCATAAATCTAAACTTCACCAGAAAGTGGTCTGACCATGACAATGGGATGACATCCACACACATCCATCTCCAGACCACCCCTTTCTCCATCTGGAGCAAAAACGAAGTCAAGAGTGTGCCCTGCCCTATGCGTCAGGGTGGTGACAACTTGAGACAGCCTCATGGTCATCATGGAGGCCATGAAATCCCGAGCTGGAACACTAGGCAGCCTCAGCATGGACATTGAAATTGTTGGAAGTGGGGCAAGAGCAACTCCTGTTTGGGTTCTTTTGTTTGTATTCCAGAAGGAAGATAGAGTTGGGGTCCTCCAGCTGGCTAGGCTTGCCTACCTCTACCTGTGCTGTTCTGTACCTAACTTCCTTCTGTTGTAAACTGATATGCTCAGGGAAGCTGACCTGCCCCTCCTTCCTTTGTTTTCTTCTTCAACTGTCCAAGGAGAGAGGAGATATCTTTGTCTTTGCTCTCCCTCCTGAGCTGTGAGGGCAATACGCAAGTCTGGGCATTGCACCTCCAACTTAGTTAGTTAGTTAGGAGCTTTCCCATCTGCTATGTATAGGTATGCCTTTCCTATCCGCTATGCATTTCTATAAATAAAGTAGCTTTTCTTATTTTACTAAGTCTTAAGTCTCAGTGATCTAAATGCAGGGTAAAAGCTTGCTTCTAAGTTAAATACACACACTGGCACACACAGCTCAGACCGCTGAGTATCTCTGCATATATATACACATATTTCAATTACTATCGTTCTGGGCTCCTCCAATACCACAGCCCAGATGGCCTCCATCAGCTCAGTCAGAGAAGCTGCCAGGCAGCAGGGTGATGGTACACCAGCAGCAACCCTAGTTTACTGTCTCCTCGGCCCAACAGCAGGTGCAGGCCCTCACAGCCAGCTCCAAGACAGAGTGGTTTCCTCGTGACAGAGATGGAAGTTCTGTAGACCACAGCAACTCCCCCCCACGATCCCTACAGGCTGTCCTGGTGTTGCATCGAGTATCCATGTGAGCAAAGCTGGGTCAGATCAACTCCTCCTAGCTCACCCTCCCAGGTCTTGGTAATGCTCACCAAATTGGCACCTTCTTCCATGATCAAATCATGGATGAATGTGGTCTTATTGTGTACCGATCTGGCATTAAGCAACAGCACACACAGGCCAGTGGGCACAGCAGATGAGCAATGGGGAACCCATCCATGAGAGAAGTGGGAGGGAGGAACAAGGTGTAGATAGCCTTGCCCTCTTCTATGGTAGTTCACTATCTCACAATGGCTATACCTCCCTCTACCCATGATCACTGAAATTGGGGTGTTTTATTGGGTCTGTGACAGTACAATAAATTGACTGATTGATTGAAATTGGGGTGGCATCACTCATGTTCCTCCTTACTAAGACTCCCCCTAAACACCTGATATGCAGCCAACAAGAGCCCACCAACAAAACCTACCTGAACCAATTATCCCAGTAGGCCTTTCAGAGAAATGGGAACAGTCATACCCATTCAAAAATTTTCACACAGGGCACATCTACTCCTCCCTGTCTCACACCCAGGGAGGGCCAGCCTTCTGCCAGTTATGCTCTGAAGGCATCTGGTGACTTTCATCTGTCAATCAGTTCACTGCACAGGCTGTCATCCTGTGCAGGAACTACATATGCACCATACACCCTCCCCACTCCTAATGTCTTCTAGATTAGTTTTAAAAAAATAGAAGTGGGTAGCACCCTCGGGACTCCCTAAGGGCAGCTCCCTGATCCATCCAGAAGCTGATGCAAGAAGCTGCACTTTAGCTCTCTCAAGAGACAGCAGTCCAGAGGAGCGAGCAAGCAAGCACCCAGATGCTCAGGTACTCAGTCCCAGAGCAGGTCTTCTCCAGTCCTCCAGTGCTGCAGCTGTTTCTCTGTATGGCTTCAAATCACCTATATGGCTCAAAAGCAGGGCACATCTCTCTCTCTCTCTCTCTCTCTCTCCACACACACACACACACACACTAACTTGAAGATTTAAAGGAAGTGTAGGCAAATATACTTAATCATAGAATATATGTGAATTAATATGCAAATAATATATTAATTATTATTAATTTCATTTATAAGTCACTTCCTATGAGGCATCTCAAAGTGATTTACAATGCAATAAAACATATGCAAAGCCATTAAGACCACTGCGTATTTTAAAAAAGTAAGCCCATTAAAACAACAATTACATGTATAAAATCAATTTAAATTTCAGTACAGATATCAACTGGGATAACAGAAGGCTTGTTAAAAGAGGAACAATTCGAACAAGTGCCTAAAATACAATAGAGAGGATGCTTGTCTGATATGGAAGGGAGTTCCAAAGGGTAGGTGCCACTACACCCAGGGCTGGCTCCAGGCATGCGGGGGCCCTTGGGCATCAGCTTGCCATGGCCCCCTGGTGGGTGGGTGTGCGCATGTGCACATACATGCATGTGTGCGGCCCCCGTGTGCCCCCACAGACCCCCTACCTGTCTAGTCTTTACCATTGCCCTTAATGAAGATGGCGGCCACAGTTTCCCTAAGGGGAATGAAGCCTCCGCCACCATCTTTGTTGATGGCACACGTGCGTGCTACGCGCACACATCTCTGCCATCAACTAAGATGGCGGCAGTGGCTTCAGTACCTTAGGGAAGCTGCGGCCGCCATCTTCATTAAGGGCAATGCTAAAAAGCTGGCTGACAGGTAAGTGGGGGTCGTGGGGGGGGCGCAGATCGCAGAAGGGGAGCGGAGGGCTCCTCAGGGGCTCCTGTAGCTGTGGGGCCCTTGGGCCAGTGCCCAACCTGGCCGCCCTTTACAACTGGCCCTGACTACACCAAAGGCCTAATTCTGATATTGTGTGGATAAGATGGTATCTGCAGTATGCCCTCTCTACACAACACAGTGATTGACTGAATATACAAGGAATGAGAAGATCTTTTAGGTATCCTGGCCTCAAGCTGTATAGGTATAAGTACACCAGTACTAGGACCTTGAAATTAGGCCAATGCATTCTTTCAGCATATTATATTTACCATCAAAATGCACATACTTGGGGTGTGCACTGGCCACAAGATTTGCCTTTTATCTGTATCTCTAGCATCGGGAAGCATTCTGAACTGTTTCAGATGCACTCTGTGGCTCTCTGATTTGCCTTGTTATTCAGATCTGAATTAGATCTGTTAAAACTGAAGCTCTCTTTCCCTCTATTGACTATAATGGTGAATCTACAAATGTCTACAACTTTTTTTTTCTCTTTTCACAAAAGCGTATTAAATTTGCAGGCAAGGTAGCCCCACCAGAGAGGATAAAGCATGCTAAATTGCAGACAGGCAATGTAGGCCACTTTTTTCCTTCTATTCAGAGATCAACAGGGGTGGGGAACCTCAGCCCCAGGAGCCAAATGCAGGTCTCCCTGTCTGGCCCTTGGGGCTCTCCCCAGCCACAGTGGCGTCACTAGCAGGGTGCGGGGAGTGCAGACCGCACCCGGGTGACACCATGAGGGGGGTGACACCCAGAGCCGCCCCATCACGGGGCAAGGCGCCCATGCTGTTGCCCGGCAAAGGAGCCGAGAAGCGCTCCAGGTTGGCGTCGGAGCAGCCAACTCCTCCTCAGAGGCAGGCAGGTGGGCGGGTGAGACCGGGAGCAGCGTCGGTGGGGCGAGGGAGGAGCGCCGGCATTCCCAGGCCTGCTTCTCTGGCTGGGTGCCCCTCCGGTGCGCGCCCTCCCAGGGGTATGGGTGGCTTGCCTTGCGTGTGCACACATGTGCACGCGTGCACACTCAGCAGGATATTTGGGGGCTCGCCAAGGAGTTACAGCACTGGGTAACACCAACCCTAGTGACGCCACTGCCCAGCCACACCCTCTCTCCTCTAGCCACACCCCTCACTGGGCTTGCTTCTGACTCTCCTTGAGGGTTTCTGCCTGACTGGAATGTGTCCTTGAACTCTGATGATTGTTTGGATGTGTTGTTCAGTAAAGCAAGTTATGAGACTCACAGACAGGGTTTTCAGTGAAAGAAGGAAACCTGCAATAAACGGGTTAAACAGAGGGGTTGCCAGGTTCCTCAAGGCCAGCAGGTGGTTGGCAAGGGTAACCTGGTAGATAAGAAGCTGCTCTTGCAGAAGCTCTGGTGTGGGGGAAAGTCGTTTGTAGAGAGAACTGTGTTTAATGTATTTTTGTCAGTAAAGACTCTTACAAGAAACTTGCCTGGCCTGGCTTATTCACTGGATCTATTCGACACCAGAATTTCTTACTTGTACGATATCTATACGCACGCACCGACAGGATGGAAGCTAGAGGAGGATATGAGAGCATGTGTAGAAGCTCACCTACTGTACAAAGGTAAAATTGATATTAATTGTTCTGCCCACTTTTGCCTCTGGCCTTATCCACCACTGGCATGTAGCCCCTGGAAGATTGCACAGAAGAGCACATGGCCCTCAGGCTGAAAAAGGTTTTCCACCCTTGCCTTAAAGTTTCTGAGTGCAATTAGGTGAACAATCACGGGCATGATTAAAACTTTTATTGAAACTGTGCTCTTAAGACTGCATGGATTTACAGTTTTCAAATTTTAAAAGCATATCCGGGGGGATATTACTTGGCACTCAAGAGGGCTATCAGTGGGTGCTGAAGGAACATGTGCCCTCATTAAAATAATTTAAAGGAAGCCCCTTAACAGTATTTTAGATAGCTTTAATTGAAAATAGTTTAAATGGCATATGTTTTGGTTGTGAAACAAAAGATTGTTTTGATCCCTGCTGTGTGGAAAATGACCACAATTATACAATCTGGTGCAAATGTGCATGTTTCTTTCATCAGATACAAAAAAAACATGTACTGCAATATATAAACAAATTTATTCATTGTTGTGCACCAGTGCTTATTAAAACAGAAAGAATAGAATTGTATCCTGCAAGAAAACAGGTTTCATAAGCATCATGTATCAAATAAGCTATTATAATGGGCCATGAAGATCCTAAAGACCAAAGTAATCTGTACTAAATATCACCTTGGTTGATTTAATGGGAAAAGCTACTTAACTCCATTATCTCAGGGAAATGTATTTATCAAACTTGGCAGAACGCAAAGAACAATCTTTTTGTTCAGGTAGCCCTCCCCCACATTTCCTTTGTAGTGTCCACAGAGATGCTGTTTTTGTGCTAGAATTGGGAAATTTGGGGTTAACATATTGCCAAATTCCTCTGCGTTGTTAGGTGCACCCATACCCATTCATATATATGGGGGGGGGGGCTAGTGTGAACCAGACACTAGACACAGGAAGCCCCAGCCATCTCCATTTCCAAAAGCATGACCATTGGAAAAAGTGCAGCAGCAATAATGAAAAAACCTGTTGGCTCTCTATGTACACAGCCTTTCACCATAGTCTTTCTCCACAGGGTCTTCCATATGAGTATGCAGACACATGGATGGATTTGGTAGTGTGGGCTCTGCCTTGGACATCTCATTATGGGTCTTAATTGCATTTTGACAAATTTGAGATACTTGGTGTGTTGAACTCCCTGTGCAGTGAATGAAGTAGAATAATACACGAATTACTCAAAAATGGACTGTAATTGAGTTTTGCTGAATTCTAAATGTCTCTGGACTTCAACAATGGAACCTGCAATTGCACACATTCCTCACATATTTGGGGGAATGCTGGAGTCTGCATGGGGCCAAAATGGATGCAGCAAAGGCTTTGCAACTTTGTGAAATGCCCATTGTCTATCCATGGGAGTTATAGTTCAACAACATTTGGAGGGCCATAGGTTTCCTATCCTTGATCCCTCCATCATTTTCTTCATCTTCAGAGAATAAAAAGTTTATTTTAGTTTTCATTTGAACATTCCTAAGACAGCTGGGGAAAAAAGCTGCCAAATCTTTTGGCGCAGAAATGGAATCCCTTTCATATTAAATTGTAATATTATATATGATATGAACCTGCCCGTACACTACGTTCTACATCGAAGGCCCTCCTCCGAGTTCCGACTCATAGAGAAGCTCGGAGGGTGGTAACAAGAACTAGGGCCTTCTCAGTGGTGGCCCCCGAACTGTGGAACAGTCTTCCCAATGAGGTGCACTTGGTGCCGACGTTACTATCTTTTCGGCACCAAGTCCAAAACCTTCCTCTTTTCCAAGGCATTTTAATCTAACTTAATCTAGTTTTAACATGTGCTGTAACTGTTTTTAGTTTTCTTACTCTCTTATATTGTTGTTGTATTTTAGTATGGGATTTTATTGTATATATTTGTATTCTTTGTTGTACACCGCCCAGAGAGCTATGCTAGTGGGGCGGTATAAAAATTTAACAAATAAAATAAATAATAAATAAAGAAATGGTTTTTGCATAACACTGTCCAAAGTGAAAAGCAGTTGTCTCCAATGGAAACCATTTTTATAAAATGCAGCCATTATATTCAGCAGAGATTCCTCTGTCCTAAACTAGGGATGTGCTAGGATTCTGCTCAATTCAGATTTGGTACCATGTTTTCCACCGGACTGGGGTGAGTTGGATGCTGTGGAACCCTGGCTGTGCTGGGCTTCGCCGGCAGCAGCCCTCCGCCATTGCTGACCATGGCACCACCAGGAGCCTGTTGGCAGTGCCAGTGGTCCACCAGGGATGGCTAGCCTGGCCGACACAAGCCCCCCAAATGGGGCATTCCAGGGTGTGGTAGGGGAGGAGCTTTGGGGAAAACTTATGCAAGATCCTCCTTACGTTCAGAGCCCTCCCCAAGGTCCCACTGACTCCACCCAGAAACTCTGCAGGCGAAAAGGCCGGTGCAGTAAAAATATTTCCATTGTGGCCTACACAGAGTGCTTACATCCTGGGATGCCTGTTTGTGAGTGCCAGTGTTTCCCTGCCAGCTTGTGCGCAGGCTTCCAAGTGGAGGGTGGATCCCGAGGAGCTTTCTGCCGGTTCCTCCTCCACCAGCCCCTCTTCTGCTGGCACTCTGGCACTTGGATTGCTCTGTTATTCTCTATCGTTGCATATCAGGTTTTTATATAGCAATTTTTGAAAAATCAATATGTAGAATCATAATTTTATCCATATTTCCTTTCATTTATCAACATTTCATTTAAAATATTGATATTTCCTTTTAAAATACCAACATTAATGTCAAATTTTTTTTGTGAGAAAAAAAAGCCAGATCGGTAAAAGCAGCAGCTAGTGGACAAAGAACAAACTCGAATTAATACCAGCCTGCTAGGTCAACAGAATGCATTTGAATGGCACTAGCCAAAGGATCCCATCCCTAGCCTAAATTTAGAAGAATGGCATTGACTTACTGTGTCCAGAAATATGCCTTGATGGAAACATTACTTTCTATGCTTTAGAAGTGCATTCGGTTTACCACTTCCTTTTGCTATAAACCAGGGACCATGCCCATCGCTGTGGTGTGGCTGGTGCTGCCAGGTTCCAAGAGGCCCTGAAGAAGATGCTCCTGCACTGCTGCCCTGTCTCCTCTCGCCTCCCTGCTGCCCTGGCTGCACATTCCCACCCTCCCCAACTGGCAGGAAGGAAGCAAACTCCCCCCCTCTTTTTCCACCCTAAAACTCTTAAAGGCAAAGGAGCCCTTGTCTCAGATCTAAACTTGCTAACCCTATAGCCTCTTCGACTCCTTATTGCCTCTAGTAAAGAAGCTGCCTTTGTCCTGCTTTACAGCAAGGCAAGGGTCAGGCAGGATGCAAGGCAGAGGGTACTTTTTCCTGTGGAACCTCCAACTCTCATTGGAATTCCTCCCCAAAGGCAGAGAAATGACCAAGCAACGGGCTGGGCTCCTGCTGACAGGGCATAGCCTATCTGGCAGATCTGTCCATCAACAGGTTAACCACAAGTCAGGTCTTCCTACTGTCAATCAGAAAACCCTCCAGCCAGAGTTTCTTATATAGCTGGCATTGGGCTAGAAAACTGGGGGAAATTCCTGGATCCCCATGAAACTTGTCTAGGAGACTAACCAGTCACTTTCCCTAAGGGGTGCATGGGGTGGCTCAACAGCAGCAGAAGCTGCCCACCTCTTGGCCCACTACAGCTGAATGCACAAGACTGCATTCTCAGCTGTCCGATGCATGCCTTTGCATGAAGTACTTTGTTTACTGCTGTCATGACCTCCATCCTGCACAAGTGCACTGTGGCTACCCAGAACTCTAATGATGCCTCACAACAAACAAACTGAGACTGAGCCTTATATCAGGAACCTTTGGGCCTCCTGATGTTGCTGAACTCCCATCAGCTCCAGCAAGCATAGACAATGGCCAGGGATGATGGGAATTCTAAGTCAGCAATACCTGGAGGACCAAAGGTCACCCACTCCTGCCTTATATACTGTCAGCAGCTGTATCCTAGTTGTTAGCCCCACCTGCACTGGAAAGTGCTTCTTCTCTTAAAGAGGTCCCACTTGCTCCGGTAGTATCCTTCTGTGATGGAGTGGGGGAGCCTCTGGTCACACTGGACCTTCTGCAGTGAATTCCTCTGAGGCTGTCAGTGCCACAACATCAGGCCAGATGGGCCCTGACCCCACAGACTCATATGATCTCTGGTGCCTCTTCCCTTTCTAAATCCAGCTTGGACGTCTGGCATTTCTCGCTCCATATATGGTAAGAACCTTTGTTGTAGAATCTTGAGCATTACTTTACTTGCGTGGGATATTAAGGCAATCGTTCGATAATTACTGCATTCCCTGGGATCCCCTTTCTTTGGAATTGGGATGTAAATTGAATGCTTCCAGTCTGTGGGCCATTGTTTAGTTTTCCATATTTATTGACAGATTTTTGTCAACATTTGGACAGATTCAGTCTCAGCAGCTTGTAGCAACTCCATTGGTATGCAATCTGTTAATGGGGGCCCACACAAGTAATAAGATGTGTGACAGATAAAATGTTAACAGGTGAAGCTTTCCCCATAATTGCATTTCCATACAAAAAAGGCTTACTCCATTTAATTTCTACCTGCCCCACAGCTGTCCATAAGAGCCTGATCTCCTGCAATGCCACCCCTAAACCAGTGGTTCCCAACCTTTATGAGCACGGGACCCCCTTTATAAGCTGAATTTTTTTGTGACCCCCTCCCCCCAGGGAGGCAGGCTGGCTGCCAGGAAGGAAGGGGGGAAGCAGCCTTTCTTTGCAGGCTTGCTTCTTTTTGCTTCACAAAAAGCCCTCTCCTCTCATTCTAAGTAAGGGCGTTGCCAGTAGCGGCAGTGCAAGGAGACAGGAATCAGTGATAGTAATCCCCTCTTCTTCCTGGTAGCTCCACCCTCAGCCTCCTTTGGCATCTGCCATGTATTTTATAGGCAGATCCCTGCCCTTAGTGAGCCTGAAAGACACTCTGGTGCTTCAGCAAAAGGCCTCCCCTCTCGTTTGGAGCAAGGGGGAGGTATCATCTGCAGTGGCAGTGGAAAGCAGACAGTGAAGATTTTTTTAAAAAAATAGTAAATAATTAATTTCTTTACTGTTCACGGCTTCCTCTGGATTACTTCACGCCCCCCCGGGGGTCCCAGCCCCCAGGTTGGGAACCACTGCCCTAAACCATGCAAAGAACTCAAGTAAAAAAACAACTACAGAATTTGGGCAATTGTTTTTTTAAAAAAAGAACATCTGTAACAGTATGAAATGCGACATTCTCAGGCAAAAAGAAGTTATGAGTCAGTAGACATAAAAACCCACACACAAAGCCTTGACAAAGAGTGACAAAAAATACTTTGAGCATGAGCATTTTCACATTTTAAATTTTTACTCATCATTGTTTTTGCTAATTTTTTGCCTTGGGCCAGTCCCTAACTCTCAGCCTAACCTACCTCACAGGGCTGTTGTGAGGATACAGAAGGCAGAATTAAAATGGGGGGGGAGGAAACTAAGGCTGCAATCCAATTCATGTCTACTCAGAAGTATGTTTTATTGGGTTCAATGGGACTTACTCCCAGGTAAGTGTGAACTCAGTACACACTTGCCTGAGAATAAGTCCCATTAAACCCAATGGGACTTACTTCTGAGTAGACAAGTACTGGATTTCAGGTTAGTCCTTGTATTACATGCATCAAATTTTACTTGCCTTAACCAGATTGATGCATCTTTGTACTATAAAGGGTCATATTTTTTCTTCACCCTTGCAAATTGGTACAGCTTCATCCAGTCCTTATGTTGCCTAATTAGTGCAATCCGATACCCAATTTGATTTACCTGGGAGTAAGGTCTTTAACATAAAGAGACTTACTTCCAAGTAGACTTGTATATATTGTACTGTAAGTCAGCTATACAATCATTTTTAACAAGTGCCTGTTTGGAACTCTTTGCATTTGCCATGGGGAGGAGGATTTGCACAAAAGAGCTTCCGGGGAATATCTTCCTCACAAGACGAAGATGCATTCTGCTTGGTAGGGAAAGGAAGGGCAGGAAAGAAAGCAGCAGCTCTTTAGGATCCTGGCTGCTTGCTGCTGCAACTTCTGCCTGCCCCTCGCTCATACTGAAGCTGAGCTATTGGCTCTGCTCGCGTCTCTCCACTGGTAAGAGAGGGAGGCAGAAGCCACCACTGGAGCTTTGCACGCCAAACACATACACACATCGTAGTCTCTCACCTCTGCAGCCAGTTCTTCATGTCCATTTTGTTGATGTCTCCTTGCTCTCCAACTCTTTTCTCCCTCCAATTGTTTTCTCCACTCCATCCTGTCTCACTCTCCACCTCCTCCCACGTTGCCTCCTAAACACCACAGAGCACGAGGGAAGAGCGATGCTGCACAGAAGCCCACTTTGAAGAGCATGATTTTTATCCACAAATCAGAGGAACAGAAGACTTCCCCTGCTCCCCCCCCCCAGTGATGCCCAAAAGTAATGCTGGAAACATTAAAGTTACAGCTCAAAAGTAATGAAGTTACTACTCGTTCTATTACCAGCAAAATGTAACGAAGTTACCCACTCATTACTCAAAAAAGTAATGAATTACAATTAACTTGTTATTTGTAACTAGTTACTTCCAAGCTTTGGAGGGGATATAGGAGCTCTTCCCTTGCAAGCTACCAACTGTATGTGTCATGGCTGGAGGGAGAGAGTATCCGGGTTGTACTGTGCTGTCATTGGCTATAGGAAGTGATAGAGGCAGCATGGCAGATGGAGGAATCATCCCTTCCTTCCCCATGCTGATTTTACCTGCGTCGGGAGAGTGGCAAATGCATACAAATCCCTCCACCCCTTCTTTCCTGCTGCAGATGGGGCTGCTCCTATGGGAATGGCTGTGATACAATCCATCACTGGAGATAAGCAACACTAAGTGTCCCAAGTGGTTGATTTGGGAACCTTGCTTCCATGAAGTCCAGGACTCATCTTCCAGTTTTCCTTACTCTGTGCCGGTTTCTCTTCAGTCCTAGGCGCTTCAGTCAGCTTCTCTCCTCTTTCATGATGGCACCTTGAGGGGACTGTGGAAGCAATCATGCTGAGCATCCCAGAAGCAGAAGTGAAGTCAGCTAGAGCACTTTAAAGAGAAGCCAGCCTGGGGGATGAGAAACTGTTGAAATAGTCTTACACTGCTGAAAGTCCTGCACATCTGATGCCACCATGGTCAAAGCCACTTACATGAGGTTTGGGTTATTTATTAATTTCACAGCCATCACAGATCCCACTGCCACCACACTGTAGCTAATAACAGGGAGTGATCAGGAGGTCATAAAAAGCTTGTGAGAGTTGGACCCAGCTCAGGGGTTCACCACCCCTGATCTTCACTGATGGTAGAGGCTCTCCAGGATTTCAGACAGGTGAGGGTTTTTTTTTGCCCCCAGTCCTGTCTGGAGATGCCAGGGATTAAAGTCATTTCCTCAGAACTCTCCTTCAACTAGCTGCCCTTCTCTCAGGTTCATCTAATTCCACTACTTGCTTTGCCCCTCACCTCTAGGCTCTCTGCCACTTAAATTTAATCTGCCCCCAAAACCTTCTACTTCCACAGGGCTTGTATTAATGCCATCCAAACTGACAACTATCCCTTCTCACAGTAATTGGACTCTGGATGTTTCATTGCTCACAGGTCTGCTCAGTGAATAGCTAGAACGGTCAACATTATTGCATCAGCTCAGTCAACTGGTGAGCCCGCAAATGGTGGTATAATATAACTTCTTATGGTTTATTCTCAGGATGTTTGAAGGGATGTTTCTGCTGTGCTTCCATTATTGCAGCTAATTGTTTGTAAATAATTGATTTAGGTTATGTTAATGGTTTTGCATCTGTTACACTTACATATAAAAATGCAATCTTAACTGTTTATTAGCTTACCCAGCTGAACAAAAAGATAATTAGTCCTAAAAACAATTTCTGAAGGACTCTGTTTAAGTAATTTTTTGTTGTGTCCTTGAATACATTAGCTTTAACAAATGATGTTCCCAGGAGCTTATAATTTAATGGTAAGCTTTGGGGGAAATACACTTTGCCCAAAGACAGTAGAAGACTCATTTTTTAAAAAAGACTTTATTTTCTACAAAAGAGTTCTTGCAGCCTAGAGGCTTGTTTCCCTTGTGTTTATATCACTTGTCTTGCTTACAAATAACTGTCAAGGAACCAACGTTCTTGATGGTTATGAGCACTGATCTTTGCTTCGCTACTCAATAAATGGAATGGATTTTGCTGAGCAAGCTACCTGTTAAATGCCATTTTAGAGTGAACCACCTACACATTTCATGTCATAAGACCTTGAAACACAAACTCAGGATGATGTCCATGTTTCTAGAGAGGTGAAACTTTCAAGCAACATGGAAGTATCATGGAGGAAGTCCAGTGCTGCTTTTGTGCCATTTTGCTGATATCTTTTTCCCCCTTACAATAAATTATAAGTGAACAAATGTTCGGTTTACTGCTTACATTTATCAGTGGCAGGCATTTTTGAGATGTGCAAAAACCCCTTCAGAAATTTCTGCTAGTGTTATTGAAATTCTTTTGGTTTTCCTTAGGCCAGGATATACTTCACATTTTGTCTTGTATAAACTAATTTTGTCCAACTTTTGCCTAATTATAAAAGGTTTCAGGAAAAACACCTGTGTTTACAATAAGGGTTTCTGTTCAACTGGAACTTAGGGTTCTTATAAGTGATTTGTGAGTCAGTCAGTGACAGTTGCTAGAGACTCGGTGTCCATTATTCATGCCTTCATAAGCTTGAAGCTGGACTATTGTCATATGAGCTAAATGGAGACACCCTTGAGACTTCCTGGTATAAAACTTGCTGGTGCATTTCCAGATGGGCATGTGTGGCTGAGAGGTCCAGCGATCCAACATCTGCAGTTGCTCTCAGTTGTCTTCTATGTACAAGTCACGTTCTGGTTTTGACTTCTATATTTTTAGGGACTATGCATCAAACGGCCGTGCAGATGGTCTGAAGTTTAAAAATGGATTCATTGGGATTGTTTGTTGTCTTATGTTCAGTAATCATTTGGACAGAATCTAGATAAGGTCATTCCACATGAAAGAAACGACTCTGTCACTTCATAACATCATCAAACATCCATACATGTTGCCATACATACATCAAACATTTTCCTTTTAGTTTCAGTTCGCTTAAAACTGAGTGCTAGTTTTGAGCTTTAAAGCTCAAACAGTGAAGGGTCAGGGTACTTGAAGGAACTCATCCTTTCATTTGCACCCCCCATAGCCTGACAAAGAGGGGAGTGGAGTGGAATCATTCATGCCCCTGTCAGCTTTCACTGTCCTATGTGAGTTTGGAATGCCTGAAAGACCAGACAGAGACTCCAGGGCCAGACAGAAAGCCTAATTTGGCCCTTGGGCCTGAAGTTCCCCACCCTGCTGTACACATATAGGTTCTTTCAGATGTTCCACTGCACATGCAGAGGGAACAGGGTGGGCCCCAGGAGCATTCAGACACACATCTCAATGGCACTATTGTGTTCATGGGGACTGGGATGACTCTATAATGTATATCTAAGGAAAAAATTCCCTAATGAATAATGCAGTCTGAAAAACACCACCTCTAAATTGGAATACAGCTAGGATGATAAGAACCCTTCACAAAAAGGGGGGGTGTACGTGTGTTACAGTGCAAATGCAATCATGACTTGGGGAAGTCTTCTGAAATACTTTACCTAGTTCTAAATGGCATCTTAAAAGGTTGCATGAAGAGCTGATGCTTGTATAAAAAAGTATATTCAGTGACATACAGAAAAGCAGGCAATTAAGTGGCTGGTAAAGCTTGCTGCTTCCTGTCTTCTCTCTCCCCCCCCCCCCCACTTTGCTATGCTGGATATGCTTTTCTGTATTCCGTGAACAATTTATTTCTTCTACTTAGATAACTGCTATCTTGTAGAAAAGCCTATCCGAATTTTAGTACAGTTCAAACATTTTCCCTCTGCACACTTTGGGGTTTCTGCCAGCTTTTGTTTTGCAATGTTTTCTGAGAGAGATTGCTGAAACAATTGCAGTTGTGTTTGGTTTTCTGCAGTGCACAAGCAAGTTCAATTGTCTGGCCATTTTTTTTTTAATAGGGGGAGAGTCTGGTTGGCATGAAGTGATCTATGCTTAGGTCATGAAGGGAAGAGAATGTTTCTCATAGACAGTTGGCCATTGTACAGGTAGCTAATCCCACTATGGGTCAGTTGTTACTTGTGGCGTGCTCTCTCTCTCTTTTTCTTTTCTATTCTGTGGCAGCCACAATTATCCTTTGCCCCCCAGTGATAAAGAGCAACATTGCATCTGGGGTTCTATGAGAAAATGTAACAGTGGCTGGTAAACAACAACATAATATCAAAGGAAGCTCCCAGTAAAAGTAAGCCCACTCCTAATGGTGACAACTTCTCTCTGCTTCCTCACATGTATCCAAAAGAACTTTCTGTTTAGGGCCCCAATTTTATTTTCTCCTCTGAAAATCTCTGAAATTTTCATTTCAGCAATTTTCATCTCAGTCCTGGTGCAAACCACACTTTGCTTCCGAAACACAGAGTGGAAACCCCATCAGGTCATGGTTTCTCTCACCAATTTGGAGGTAAACTATGGTATGCACAAGGGACGGAGGGAATTAACAGTGTGAGTGGAGGACTGGCACAGTGGGCCAGTGTTCTGGCAAGCATATAGATTTAAAATAATTTGAATTGTGTGTAGTTTGGCTATGGCATTCCTGAGATTATTATATTAATATTATTCCTGAGACCCAAAATCAGGGGTAGGCAATGCGGTGTACCTAGCCAGCATGGCTAATGGTCAGGGATAATGAGAATTGTAGTCTGCAACAACTAGAGGGCACCACATGGGCTATCCCTGCCCTAAATGAATTTTAAACTTGCAAGATTTTGATCCAAATAGGCTTCCTATGCATTTATCAGTTGTATCAAGTGGCACCTCTTCTCTCTCAAGTTTAGTGACAGGATGTGTAATCAATACCTGCAGAATGTTTCCTTACCATGCATCCTTTATAGAAGTATGGTGAACCTGTGGCCTGCAAGATGTTGTTAGACTCCCAACCAGAGCTTGGAAAAGTTACTTTTTTGAACTACAACTCTCATCAGCCCCAGCCAGCACGGCCACTGGATTGGGCTGATGGGAGTTGTAGCAACTTTTCCAAGCTCTGCTCCCAACTCCCATCAACCCTGATCATTGGCTATGTTGGCTGGGGCTGATGGGAGTTGGACTCCAATAACATCTGGGAGGGGTTCATACTTTTCCCCATCCATGTTTCATAGCGCAATGAAGTCCCATTAAAGTTCATGAATCTTATTCCCATGCAAGCGTGTACAGTATTGTAGCCTGAAAGTCACTTGAAGACACTGACAGCCATGGTCATGATAGTGCAAAGGGATTATGGGAGTTGTAGTTCAACAACACCTGAAGGGCCCCAGGGACTCCATCCCTGGTGCAACATATTCCAAATCCTCCAAACAGGGAATACTAGATGAACGGATCCATTGTATCATCCCTTCTGTTTCACTTCACATTGAGGAAGTCCTTTCAGCATTTATAAGCAACATCTGTGCATTCATCTACCACTGTGGCATGTGATTATGTAACATTATGTCCAAATCAATATTGGTATGCCACTGGAGAAGTTTGTATCATGGCAGCGTTACTATAAACATTGAAAAGCTGCCCTGGCTCCTTAAACTCTCGTGCTAGCCCTCTGCATGATATAGTTTGCAAGTGTACACTTCCAAAGTGTTATCAAATAAATCACATCTGTAGCTGGCACAGACAGTAGCCATGCCCTCACTTCGCTGTCAACATCAAGGACATGTGTTTGCCTCCATACAGACTATAGAGTTTTCTCCCACTCAATGAGGACATGATCAGCTCTAGAGGACAGAAAGATACAGCAGCAGCACCTGCTGGCAAATAAATACTCTTAACATAATTGAAAAGAGCAGTATTTTAGGGCATTTCCTTGTCTTGCATTCTTCAAAGCAGGAGTGGTGAACCCAGAGCTTGGAAAAGTTACTTTTTTGAACTACAACTCCCATCAGCCCCAGCCAGCATGGCCACTGGATTGGGCTGATGGGAGTTGTAGTTCAAAAAAGTAACTTTTCCAAGCTCTGGGTAAACCTGTGGTTCTCCCGATGTTGCTGGACTTCATCTCCCATCAACCCCAGCCAGCAAGGCCAATGAATTATTTAGTCTATTTGTAGATCACTTGCTATCCACAGATCTCAAAGCGGTTTACAATAAAGAAAAATCCAAATAAATAATAATAAAAAAAACAAAGTACAATTTCAAATGGTTTACTTTAAGAAAAAATACATAAACGCATTATATCCCTTTCTAGATAACTAAGTTCTGAGTGATTTACTAGTCAACATGATACAAACTCCCAACTAATATAAAAATATACTGTTCACACAACCACTCACACACTGTTGCCATCCGTTCACACAACCAGCATGGTGTGGTGGTTAGAGTGTCAGACTAGGGCCTGGGAGACCAGGGTTCAGTCACTACTCACTCAGGATGGGATCGGTTGGTTGGTGCCAGTTCGGAAGCATTCCTTTGACCTACCAGGCTGACCTCAATTTGACTTTGTTCTGTATACACTAGTTGTTGCTTTTACTGATCCATTTCTTTTTCAGTCTGAAATGTTTTCACTTTTCCCCACTTTCTCCTGGGGTGGCCACTCATGCATCGATGGGTCATGTTCTTCTTGTTAGATAGTGGATTTGATGATGACTGTAATTTGCTCTGCGCACCTAGTGGTTTTAGAGACATACTGTATTATTTTTCTTTTTTATACGTTGACAATATAAATAAAAGTATTTTTGGGGGGGGAAGAGGACAGATTTGCATAGAATATGCATAATATATTTTATACGCACAGGCCAGGTATATCAAAGTGTGTGCTGTCAGCTATATCTCTCAGAAACTTTCTTTTTCTGTTGAGCTGCTTCAGAGGAAGCACAGGTTTAGTCTCTGGGTGGAATCAGTGTTTTTCTGCCCTTCAGTCCTTGTTCAATGAAATATAAGGCCCTTGTTAAAAATTAATTCCCAACCTCGGACCTACAGCAGGTTATTAACCCTGACTGAAACCCCTGCTTGGCTATGCATCTCACTGGAGACGCTAAGTCCCTTTCTCGTAGCCTCTTTAGAATATATTTCTTTGAGCCTTGGAGATACATCCACAACAGTTTCTAATATACACAAAAGTGTTTACTAGCTCGCTTGTCCACACTTACCCACGTTAGTCAGTCATGCCATATATAGATTTCCTAAAGAAAACCCATATTTTTTATTGCATTTGATTGCCAGTGTTTTCTGGCTTGTTACCTGGGAGTGGATGGTGAGATACAAATGAGCCCATGCGGTGTAGTGTTAGAGTAGGACCAAGTAGGCTCAAGTTCAAATCCCCACTCAGCCACAAAGCTCACCAAATGACCTCAAGCCAGTGACTGTCTTCCAGCCTAACCTACAGGGTGTCATGAAGATAACATTGATTTGTGGGGGGGGGGGGTAGGAGGAGAAGAACTATGTACATTTCCCTGAAATCCTTGAAAGCAGGAGGGGGGACTGTGATCAATAGGAATGAATGGATTTCCCCCATTCTGTGGGTTCATACAACTATTCTAACTTGAATAATTCTAATTCAGAGGTCTAGGGGTTGCTGACCCCCACTAGGGGGAAGGACCTCTGGAGCGATCCATGACCTGCTGTGACCAACTGGCTATTCATTTCAAGGATAAAATCATTTTGTTTCAGAGAGAACTTGATTCTACAGCTGTTGCTGTCCCAACCAAAGTGTCTGATGCCTCTGCCTGTGATGTATTGTGGGATCACTATCAGCTTATGCAGCCTGATGTGAGCATGGTGTTTACCGCTCTGCATCCAGCCATGTGTCCTCTTGACCCCAGCCCTTCTTGGCTTATCAGCTGTTGCAGAGGGGGTTTGTCTGGTGGGGCCAGAGTGTGATTAACACGTCATTGCATGAAGGGATGGTCCCTATTGCCTTGACAGAGGCAGTAGCGCAGCAATAACTAAAAAGGATCCATTGGTTTGGACTAACCACTGACAAATACTCCCTTTTTAGGAAAGGTGGTGGAGAAAGTTATAGCAGGGCAATGGCAGGCATTCTTGGATAATATGGGTTATCTACACCCATTTCAGTCTGTGTTCAGGCCTGGTCATGGACCTGAATCGGCCTCAGTTGCCCTGACAGATTACCCATATTGAGAGCAGGACAAGGAGAGTGCAACTTTGCTCCTTCATGATCTTTCTGTGGCTTTTGATACCATAATCCCAATGTGGACTGCCAAATCTGACCATGTGAGTTTGGAGGCTTGCAAGCCCCATCACTTTGACTAACAAAAACAATAAAGCTATACTATTGTTCATAGAACTTGTCTGCATCTGTTCCGTGTCTCATTGCTTTTGAACTAAGTTTTTCCATAAGTGCTAATTTCCATATTTCCTGATACCACCTATGAATCATATGTGGGTCAAGTGTTTTCCAGGAAGCAGCTATCACCAGTCGTGCTGCTATAAGAAGAAAGGTTGTCAAGGTTTTGTGTATGATTTTATTGTTGGCTTCATCAGTGATAAGTAACAGCCAGAGATGGGCCTAAATGAAGGGATTGATTGGTAATCTTGTTGATTTCATTAAATACTTCCTCCCAAAAGGGAACAATCAGCACATATGATAACATGTACCTCGGTCCCCACACCCTCTCCAACACAAGGGGGAGAGCTTGTTATTGATTCTATGTAGGGTGTGGGGAGTGAGGTACCATCTGAAAATCAGCTTCAGTGCATTTTCACTGATCCTAAAAGAAACAGATTTGAAAGGGGTTCTAGTCCAAATACCATTCCAGTCAAATTCACTGATGCTTTTTCCCAAGGGGCTTTATGGTTTATAGAGGAACCTACTGTTGTATCTAGTTTTAAAGTTCTTTTAGTGTTTTGTTTGCCGCCCTGGGCTCCTGCTGGGAGGAAGGGCGGGATACAAATTAATTAATTAAATAAATAAATAGTAATGTGCCATGTATTGTTGATAATGCCCCCTTGCCATTTCCCCAGGGTTGAGCAAGGAAAGATTCAAAGGGGGTTAGGGGTCACTTACTGGGTGATAATTGGCATTGTGATGAAATGGTGAAGTTGGTGAAGTTGAAACCAGGATGTATATAAGATTCTTAAGGCCATGCTGGCAAAACAGGGACATACCTGGTTTGTTATTTGAAGAATGCAAAGCTAAATTCCCGAGCTCCTTTCAGGAGGGGAAAAAATCACTTGCATTCTGGATATGCTAATAACACCCAGCACATTGTGGATGCAAACTGTGTGGGTGCTGCTTGTTTTAGAATAAAATTGGGGAGGGGGGAAAGAGAGAATCTTTTTTAATCGTAAATTTTATTGCAATTGGAAAGAATCTTGAAGGATGTCAAAAACTAAATTCCTGTCTTTTCTCCAGAAAGTGGCCTCTGTGTGTGGTTGCTATATTGTTCTCATTATCTAAGAGGAAGAAGGGGAGGGGCTGCTCTTCAAGATTTGAAAAAGAGGCAAATAAATGGTGAGCATTTTTAAAAAGCACCCACACTTCAGCTTCAGGCACTGACTCTTCTGTCAAATGCATAATAGTGAGGGATGGGGAAAGTTTTAAATTAAGAGCACTTGACTGAGACTAGATTGTCAGCAACAGAAAGGCTACAGCCTCGGGGCTGTTTTATCTTTATCTGGAGAGAACAGGTAGGTGAAGAGCTACTAAATGCTGTTGCATACCTTTTAGGGAGGGGAGCTAGAAAGTGAGGCTGAAATAGGGATGGAAAGATCTGTCCATTTTGGTTCCCTCTGTTTCTCATTTTTCCAATCTGCTGTTCACCTTCCTCCCTTCTGCCCTACCAGTACCAGCAGGCAAGAGCCTCCATGGCAAGCTATCTACCAATAAATATTTCCATCAGTTCAGACCCCACCCCATAAGACCCTGGAGGCTTGTAGATAACAAGCTGTGGTGTGTTCCATCTAGAGATGGAAGGATCTGTCAATTTCAGTCCTCTCAGTTTCTCATTTTTCCAACCTTAAATTCAGTTCTCCACATTTCTGCAGCAATTTGCAATTTTTTTTATTAAAAAATCCTCATGAAAATTCTCCAGCATTGTAGTGCTGTGAGACCAGCACCTTTAACAAATTACAGTTCCCAGGATTCTCCATGACTGTTAAAGTGTTATAAGAGTGCTTTAAATGTAAGGTGTGAATTAAGGATGGGATCCATTGGACGGTGCCAGTTGAAAAGCAATCCATCCACCTAACAGGCCAGTATCGATTCAGGTTTGTTCTTTTCCACTAGCTGTGGATTTTACCAATCTGTTTTTGTTCCTCACAAAAAAATATTGATAAGGAAATATAAATATTTTGAAAGGAAATATAAATATTTTGAAAGGAAATATAAATAAAATTATCATTCTTAATATTCATATTTTACAGGCAGATGTTTTTTAAAAAGATCCATTTTTGAAAATAGCCATGGAAAATCACTACATAAAAATCTCATCCGCAATGATAGAGAATAAGCAAATTCATTGAAAACCTGGTACCCAATCTGAATTGGATGATATTTTAGCACATCCGTAGTGTGGATGTGACTTAAGAGAAGTTCTTTTGGAAGCTGAAGGGAAATTATTGTCGATTCTGCTCATTATGCCCTACCTCCATCCCCGTGTGCTTCTAAAGAGCCTATGCTAAATTTTACATGCACAGATCTTTCATACTCAATGAGCCACATGTACAGCTATTCCTTTCTTGGGGCAGGCACAGGCTTTGCCGCTTCTCTTGGTCTGCCACCGTTCATGACCAGTGGGGCCATATGCAGAACAATTTGAAGGAAACCTTCCACTAACCATTCTGCTTTCATAAAAAACTCAATTTGCCTGACAGGAGGGATTTTATTACTGGCATTATGGTCTGCTCTTCAGGCTCAACTGATGAAATGCATGCTGCAATGTGCTGCCCATAAAAATAGTCCAGTAGATGGATTCTCCCATTTCTCCAAAGCCTGCTAAAAGCATATGACACTTCTCAGCCATCATGCCTTCTGTCAGATAATAGCATCTCACTCTAAAGGAAGCCAAATCAAAATTGCCTACGCCTTAATCTGTTTTATTGATCATTAAACCCCAAAGTCACCAGGTCTGCTGGATTTTGACAAGCGCCTCACAGGAGAGTATCCTAAATCAAAGCTGAATGATGACTTTTGAAAGAGGTGCAAAAGATTCTTGTTTTCTAGCTTTTGCTTCATTAAGTCTGTCAGCCTTTCATTTAGATGAGCTTTGTCAAAGTATTAGAGTCCCGCAGGGGCTTTATCCAGCACAGCATTCATCTGGTGCCTGGAGCAGATTGCTGCAAAAATGTGGCTATCTGGGTTGATTAGGCCTAGAGCTGGGATGAATTTTCTTTTGCTTTCGGCTTTTGCATAAAGCCCGGTGCTTTTTACATGCTTGATATTTTATCAGAGCAGCAGGCAAATGCTGAAAAATTGACCCAACCCACCATTCCCTTGCAGTTTTCCAATTTAAGAATGTAGGAAGCTGCCTTATGCTGAGTCAAAGCATTGGTCCATCTAGCTCAGTATTGTTGACACTGAATAGCAGCAGCTCTCCAGGGTTTCATGCTAGGCTTTCTCTCAGTCTTACCTGGAGATGTTGGGGATTGAACCTGGGACCTTCTGCATGCAAAGGAGATGCTCTATCACTGAGCTACAGCCCTTCCAAAATATTCCAGTGGTGGAAGATGCAGGATGGACTACACAATACAACTATGGAACTTGCTACCATACAATGTGGTGATGGCCTAAACATGTCTACTCAGAAGTCAGTCCTGTTGAATTCAGTGGGGCTTACTCCCAGATAAGTAGGGTTAGGATTGCAGCTACAGATGGCTTTGAGCAAACTCATGGAAGATAAGGCTACCAATGGGTAATAGTCACGATGGTTATATTACCTCAAGTATCAGAACCTTGCAGTTCCTCAATGAAACCCAAAGCAGGCCTGCACAGCTGGTTGCCCCTTCCAAGGAGAATACAGCCTAGCACCCATGTATCATGTCTGGCAGCATTGGTTGCCAGGTTCCTGGCCTGAGACTGATCCTGTATCTTTAGAAGAGAAAGTCAGCCAAGTGCAGGTGTTCTTGCAACACTATAATGAGAAAAACAACAAGGTGGAATTCTCCCTTCCCCCTGCACAACTTTTAAAGCTACAGAAGACCTCTTGGTTGCCAGGCCCAGCCTCCAAGAAGTGTTCTGTATCTTTAAAAGTTGTGCAGGGGGAAGGGAGAATTCCACCTTGTGTTTTTTCTCATTACAGTGTTGCAAGAACACCTGCACTTGGCTGACTTTCTTTTCCTAAAGATACAGGATCAGTCTCAGGCCAGGGGCCTGGCAACCCTGGGCAGCAAGCAGAGGGGCAGTCACCTCAGGCAGCTGATTTGGAGTGTAGTGTCAGGGTAGCAAATGGTTAGTTATTGAATGTGTTAATGTTGCATTTTTACTCCCAGGGAATACTTGTGGTATTTTCTGTTTCAGGTGACAAAATAACTTGGCCAGCCTTTGGTCATATGTACCTTGGCATGGGGAAGGGGACACCATTTAATGTTCTGCCACAAATAGCAAAATGTCTTGGGCCAACCCTGTTTGAAAGCTGATCAACATCCTCCTTGTTTTTGCTATCCCATCAAGAAAACAGGAAGTTTGTTGAACCCTGGCAACCTGACATAGGTGGCAAGGTGATCTGCGTTGGGCATGGTAGGTCAACAGTTATGCAGGCCTGACCTAAATAAATCTTACGTTTGTGCCTGACAAGAGCTTCTGGAGGGTGGGGCTGATGTGTACTTAGATGGAAGGAGGTGGAGCTGGTGTCCTGTTTTCACTAGGTTCCTTAAGGAGGTGAGAGACTCCCCAGCAGAAGCAAGTGAGGGCAGTGCAAGGGCAGTATCCAGTCTCAGTCTGAAGTCAGAGTCCAGAGTATACCTCAAAATCCCCTTTATGGGACTTATATCAACATGAGTTAGAGTGCTTAAGTTCTGCTGACTGAGCCTTGGCTAAGCCAGCATGAGGGACCTATGCTGTTGTAGCTCCATCTCAACGAGGTAAGCCCAAGATCTACGGGATCAAACTCTCTCATTCCAGCAGATCTTGGGTTTGGATTGTGCTGAAAGGCACCCAGAACATTTTCAGTGTCTGCTTGAGGACACAGTTAGATTGTAGCAACTGAGCTGGGTATTGCTGTACATGCAAAATCTTATGGTAACAATAAGGCTACAAACATTTTGCTTTCTCTAATGCAGATGTAGTGTAATATGAGAATTCTGGAAAAATCTCACATCGGAAGAAGCCCTTGTTTGCTGTTTCTCTGCTTTGTGCCCCACGTTCCCAACACCACAAAGTAATGTGACGTTAACATACAGATTGCACACCTGGTTGTCTCTTCCTTTTTTAAAAAATCCATTTGCTTAATGTTATGGTCTCTGGGGTACCATTTTAGATTTTTGTAGCAATCAAAATGCAGACAGGTAAGGTGCCTAATATGCTCAGCCTGTCTTTAGATGTATTTGAGATTAAAGTGCAAAATGAAAAGAAAAAACTAACCCCCACAAACCTTCAGAAAATGACCTTCTTTTAACAGCATTTTCGTCTTTTTTTAAAAAAAACGAAAACCGTTGTGTATAATTAGGAAAAGCTACTCTCATTTTTTTAAAAAAGGAAGGATGTGTGCCTTTGGAAAGCACACTACAGACTTATTTAATTGTTTATAACTAATAGTCAGTTGTGTATAGATGCAGTTAGGGATAGGGTTGATTTGCATTTAAAGGTGAATCTATCAAACTGGCACTTTCCGAAACACAGCCATCCTTCCAAAACTGCACGCATTCAAATTTTGCAATGCACTTCTCCAACCAAACAATGTTTATCAAAAATGCATATATTATGGGAAAGTGTGCATAAAATGGATATATTAGTGAAAACAACATACAAAAATGCATTGTATTATGAGAAATTGCTTTCAAATATGTGTACATTAGTCAAAACAGCATGCAAAATGTGTTTGTTAGGAGAAATTCACACTAAAATGCTGATGAATTTTCATGACTTAAAAAAAAATCACAAATTGCTGCAGAAATTTTGAGAACTGAATTTAAGCTTAGAAAAATGAGAAACTGAACCAACATTCACAGATCCTCAGATCACTAGAAGTAGTGAGTGAGTTGCCCAGAAATATAGGTGCTTTGAGGAAAATAATGATGTTGTGTCTGAAACACTGGGGGGGGGGAGAGAGATGCAGCCCCTAATGGTGCCCCCAAATAATCTTCAGACAGAGTGAATTTGGGCCGATTTTCAGGGGTTTTTTTTACATTCCATGTTTATTTAGAGAGGTGATTTCTTCCCCACTCTTCACCTTAAGGTCCCAGAGTGAGTTACAACAATGTAATAATACAATTAAAAAGAAGAAAAGCAGTTTGTACAATTATAAAAACAAGTAAAAGAATTCCAGACAAAAGGGGCACAGTATGAAGTAAGCAAAACAGAGGAGGTGAATCTCACAAATGTCCTTCCTTGCTATCTTGTCAACCATGAAACAATAATTGTTCTTCATGTTTTCTTCCAGCGAGTTTCATGGTTTCTTCTGCTTTCTGCTGCAACGAGGGAGCTGCAATTACTGGTGGGGTGCCCTTTGGAACCCCCCGAGGCATCCAGTTCCTTGTCAGGGGCATTTGGATGTATGCACCAAATTAATAAACACTGTCATTAATAACACTGTTCACTCATTGCCTGCTTGACATTGGGAGTGATCTTTAAAAAGAAGCTGGAGGGTGAATGACTGCATTGTCAAATCATCACTCACAAGATGCAAAAGACGTCTTAATGAAAACTCACACCTAAATATTATTCTGAAGGATTTTTGTCAGTAAGTTATTACACATTCCCTCATATTTATATAACATTTATGTCCTGCTTCTCCTTGCTCGCAGGTTGGTATATGATCAAAAATTAAACAGCACATTAATATTTTTAATATTCTTAAGAGTTATTTATCAGAAGAATCTAAAGTAGTCCTAGACTGAAGTAGTGAACCCAGAGTCAATTTCAGTTTATCTCTGTTTCTCATCCTTAAGTTCAGTTATCTACATTTCTACATCAGTTTGGGATCTTTTTTAAAGTTTCATGAAAATTCATCAGCATCTTACTGCAATTTTCTCCTATTATACCTATTTTTGTATGCAGTTCTGCCTGATATAAACATTTTTGCAAGTAATTTTCCATAATACAATGCTTTGTTTTTGTACAATACTTTTACTCATATATGGATTTCAACGGACACTTTACCCCAGCATATGCATTTTTGTACACATTACTTGGCTGGAAAACTGCCGCAACATTCAGAGAAGTGCAAAGTTCAAAGGGTAGCTATGTTGTGGTTTGTGTGTTGTTTTGGGATGTGTGAATTAGGTAGGTATAGCTTTACATGCAAACTGAACTACATTTCTCCCCCATCCCTAGCCCAGAGTGTTTCTCCTAATCTGAAGAGGGCAAAAACACCCCTGGACATTTGATAAATGTTTAGAGGTAGGTGAATTTTTAGAAATGTCCACTCTTACCTTTAAAAAGGAGCTGATCAATGATAATTGGTCTGTTTTTTTACTGATGGAGTTTTGCTATGTTGTTGGTCTGTTTATGGGTCATTGTAATGCTTTTATTGTAATGCATTCTTTTTATGCTATGCCTTTGGCTCTTAGTTTTTGTGAGTCTCTAAGACTTTTGTAGTGAGCTAATAATATTACTGACAACAACAACAATTCTCTTTCCTACTTTTTAAACAATAAAAGCAGCAGCTTGGCTCCTCTCAGCAACCATCTTCCTAGGACAGAAGGCCCCTGGCAATTACGCTAATGTGGCAGCAAGGCTTTGGCAGTTGAGGGTTGAAATAATAAATGGACACAGCAAGTTGGGTTGAACAAAGGGCCACTTTATTAAACTATAAACAAACTCCTTAAACTAACCTGCAGAGGAAAAACATAGGTGCGGGAACTTTCTATAGCAAGCAGTTGCAATACAGCTATCAGGCAACCAGCCCCTGTTGGGGCAAGGGCAAGCCATTCTGCTTAGCCCTTACCCCCACCACACCTGTAGGTGAGCAGAGGGGGCCTTCCCATGTCACCCCCCAGGGCCCTACAACTGTGGGTGGATGAGGTAAGTAGGCCCCAGAAGCAGCCCATATCCTGCCTTTGAGGTGTAAAGCCCTTCCTGGCATGCCTCCAGAACCACCAATCACCTCCAAAGGTGCCTAAGAGGGCCACCTAGCTGTCCTTGCCTACTTCTCTTCCTGCACCTTGCCACCACAAAAAGGGGACAAATCTCTATTTAGTCCCCCTTTACCTCACTGCCGAGAACCATGTCTCGCAGACACCTCTGCAAGTCATCCAGAAAGAAGTCATTCCCTGCATTCATCAGGTGAACTCCATCAGCCCTGAACAGTAAAGTTCAGCCCGCATGTGCCTTATATCCGGGTGATGTAAAGCCAACCCCCCCATGTGCCAGAAGGTCCAACCGAAGCTGCCAGTTGCCCTTATTGTATGCCCAATTGATACTCCTCGGGTCCCCCAAACAATGCCAGACCCTGCGATGGAGTATGTCTGACCGTATCAGCCACACCAGAGGCCAATGTTTTCTCACAAACTGTATGTCCTCACATGCCTGCAAACTGAGGGCCTTTCCCTTAAGTAAACTGAGGTCATTCCCACCCAGGTGAATGACCACCACGTGTGGAACCGTCCGCACCAAACCTTGCTGGAATAACATGGGTAGGAGCCCATCCCAGCACATCCCTCGCCAACCCAGCCATTGCACTATGGCCCACCGACTGAGGCCCAGCTGTGAACCAAAATATGATTTCGCAGTCATATGGCCCACCCAGATCATGTTATGGCCGCAGAGTAGGATGTGCATCCTCTCCATCCCCATCCAGCAACCTGACAAAAATAAAATAATTGCAAACGGTTAGACCTCAGGACCTCCCAACTTGTCAAAGAGGCGAATGTAACCCTTGTACGCCCTCAATTTCCATCTTCCTATGGCCTGTACTTGTGTTGGCAAAAATCCAATACTAGCCACTGTGGAAGCAGCCCCAATCCTGAATGAGTGGGTCCCAAACCTCACAGGGTCCACCACCGAGCCTTGCAGAGCTAGCTTGGTAAGCGCCCAGAATTGAAACCTTGTGAGGGGAGACCCCCCTCGTTACTAAACAAATAACCTTGCTCCATGCCCTTTGCTTCAAGGAAGCATTGCAATGTCCTCACTGGGCAGATGTCCAGTGTCTGGCATGACAATGACACCATGCTGCACCCTTTATACCTCTGGTCCATCTTAGACCATCGTAACTTGATATTGGTCAACCCTCCCCAAACTAACATCCCACCACAGGAGGGCACATAGAGACAAGTCTGACTTGGACCCTGCAACAACCTCCCCAATCCTGAATGCCTCCCCCAAATTACATGAGGGCTACTGTGTGAAACAGCTGAACCTCATAGTGGGAAGAGCATATATTGACCTACTGGCCTAACCGTCCCACTAGCAGATTGGCGAAAAGGGATGATGGGAATCAGGGGCAGCTGGGTGCTTCCTGGCCCATCCCGCCAGCATACGATGGACCCGAAAATCATCTGAATGATCCCTAAAAACCCCTGTCTTGGCTATAAAGGAAAGTCCCGTCAGCTTACCTCGCAGTGTCCTGACAGAAAGGCCCCTTCTCCTGGCTTCCACCAGGAATTTCAGCAGGTGATCTATAAGGCAGAGTGAAGCAACCTCCTCAAGCAGCAGATGCTCAGGGGAAGTCATGACAACCCCCCTGCTGTTTCTCCTGAGTTTCCTTCTGGTGGAGGACGGAGCTGTGTATGCTGGGCAACCTGTCCTGCATCCCCACAACTAGGGATGAGAGGATCTGTCAATTTTAGTTCTCAGTTTTTCTTTTTCCAGCTTGAACTCAGTTCTCCACAGTTCTGCAGCAAGTTGCAGGTTTTTTTTTTTTTTTAAACACGCTCATGAAAATTCTTCAGCATTTTAGTGTGAATTTCTCCTAATGAACACATTTTTGTAGGCATTTTGACTAATAAACTTATTTTTGCAAGCAATTTCTCCTAATGCAATGCACTTTCTATGTTATTTTCACTAATATCAATATTATGCACACTTTCCCCTAATAAGTGCATTTTTGTACACATTGGTTGGAGAACTACATCATAAGATTTGGATAAGTGCAAATTGCAAAGGATGGCTGTGGTTCAGTTCTCATATTGTTTCAGAAAGTACATATCTTCTAGACTCTGCTTTAAATGCAAACTGAACTGAATTTCTCCACCATCCCTACTACAGTTCTGCTACCCTGGGATACAGTAGAGGACACTATCACACTGCTAGTATTCAAATAATATTTAGCTGCCCGTCCAGCTTACATACATGGAATTGGGAGGGTTTTTTGCTGTCTCGTTTGTCACCTCAGACAACAAAAATATCATGGACCAGCCATGAAAACAAATAAGCCATATACTTTTTTTCTAAAGGATAGATAGGTAGGTATATTGACGTTTACGTTCAATGGAAATTAGGTCAGTGGTAGTTAGGCTACACATTCACCTTGTTGGAAATACAGCCTAAAGGACAGGAGAGAGGTAGATGTATGAATTAACATTTCCCCATCTGATCCTCCCATAACTTCTGGACTATAGCTATAAAGACCATAGTCCTTGGTATGGCTGTTGCAACTCTCCTTAAAGAAAGAAAGAATATAGAGCAAGGCCAAACCAGAGGATCTTAACCGGTCAGGAAAGGTCTTCTATAGAGAGAGACACTCCCATCTTATGTACTTTTACATCTCTCCCATATCCTAAAGTTAAATTACATCTTTAACTTGCACTGAAACTTAAAGAAGCAAAATTATTTATTACAGTCATAGAACAGTAGAGTTGGAAGGGGTCTATAAGGCCATCGAGTCCAATCCCCTGCTCAATGAAGGAATTCAACTTAAAGCATACATTGTTTCATTACTTTTCACAAAAAAGGATGTCTCAAAGTGACTTACAAATCCAGAAAATGCAAAAGCAACCTGGGAATCAATTAAAAATACATTTAAAAAGCAATAAAATGTTGGCTGTGCCCCGCTTCAGACAAACTACACAGGTGTCTTGGGAGTGTGCTGAGGTCATTTCCAGGCTCTCAAGGAAACACCACTCATATGACAGTGCTGTTGGCAAGGACCAGCACACCCAGCACACGAGCTGGTCACACGTTCACCATGATCTGTATGATTCTGTCAGCCCTTTTTTGGGCCACTATAATTGCACAAATCTGTTTCATGAGAGTGGGGCAAAAGGAATGTGTGTACACCACAGATAACGATCGTTCTATCATTCCATTTTCAACTCTCTTTTAAAAGCCCACAAAACTATTATCTGTCTTCAGCCCACGTGTGTGTCATTGTATCTTTTCTCCTCTTCTCCTCAGATTGTTCCTGAAGAAATCTATGGAAACAATGAAATTACTGGAGCAGAAGCAATGACAAAAATATTTTTTGAGGTACCAAGATAAAGGTATTAACTATAGGTTTATGAAACATTACAGTCAAAATGGAGAAATCAGAGTGTTTTGGTGACCTCAGTTATTCTTGTTTTCAAAGGGGGGGAAAGAACAATTAAATAGAGATGCATACAAAATGCTCTCCATATTAATTTCTTACTGGAGCTTGGGGTACTGTTTACTTGATCTTGTCTCCAGAGCAGCGCTACATTACTGATCCACTATTCTTCTGTGTTTGATTTCTGGACTTATGCCAGACTACTAGCCATGCACAATTTGCCACATGTTGAGTTTGTGTCATTTCTTCTTAAAGGTTACCAAAGTGCAGATATGTACATTGATTAAATGACAGTGCAAAAGGAGTTGTAATGTTAGCCCATGGATGCATTGTTGCACCAATTCCCAAATATATGTTAGAAATTCTCCAAGTTAAACCAGAAGGCAGGCACTTCAGAAGTGGGGCAAAGTCAACCCAGGGAAAAAAATAACAGAATGGAAGGGGGAAATCCAGTAATCCCTACAGCCAGACATAAAGATGGGTGAACTAAACCAGCATTGAATTTGGAAAATGTCCCAAGATAGTCTAGAAAATTTAAAGATTTTGGACCATTTCTCCGAGCCCTTGGGAAAATTACTCCAATCCCCACCAGCCCTTGCTATCTACCATATTCCTCTAAATCAGTCTCCTATCTCCCCAAACACACTCCATCCTTCCCTTTCCTCACCGTTCAAGTAGCTGAAGTGGTGGAAACAGCACAGAAGAAGAACATCAGAGGCAGGTTTCCCCTTCCCTTCCTCCTTTTCAGTTGCCCTGACACTCTGGGTAACACTTCCAGCAGCCCCCTTGAGAACTACTTCTCCCATGATCCCCTGGGCTTTGTGTCCTGATGCTCTGTTATTTAAAAGTCCAGGCAATCTTTGGGTTGCAATGAGGGTTGAGCAGAAACAGGAAGACTTATAACTAGAGTCCTATCACTAATCTTTTGAGATCAGCATTGCTCCAATGCTAAGCTGGGAGCAGCTCTCCTGGATTTCAGACAGGGGTCTTTCCCAGTCCTGTCTGGAAACGCTGGAGATTTAATGTGGGACCTTTTGCATTCAAAGCATGGCTCTTCCCTAACTGGGTTGCTAACGAAAGTAGGGAAAAAATGTTCTGGGCTGCTCTTGTGCCTTTAACAGCCACATGATGTGTAGAAATCAGAAGGTGAAGCTTTACACAGAATGGAGATAAACATTCTTATTTTCTGTTCATTTCCCTTGTCCAGGAAGGCTTTGGCCTGAAGCCTGGAGTTGTAGCTTCAGCAGTGATCCACCTGCTTCTCCCTTCTTCCAAGCAGGATCACATGCAGCTAGCTGGGCATTTTGCGGATGGTGCTGAAGCTCCTCCTGGCTCATTGTCTCCTCTGCTCCAGTGGCTCTGAGGAGGTGACAAGGGCAGGGTCCAAGAGCCAGCCATGATCTCAGGCAACCAATGTGAAGACATTAGGTCCTAAAGTGGAGTGCCTGGATCTGATGGCTCCTCAGGGTTGCTGGCAGTGTGCGGGTTTCCTGCTCCCCCTCTAAGGAGATCCCATCCCAAGTCTGGTCAGGGCTAAGCACTTCCTAACCCATGCACATCAAGTCATTGTTAAAGGCATAGCAGTGGAGGCCAGTTGAAAGACTGGCAGGTCTAGTTGCAAGATCAACCTCTAACTGTGATGAGTCAAGAAGTTCCTGGTTCAAATCCCACTTGCATCCTCAGGCAAGCACTATCCCTTGTCTCCTGTGCGTATTATGAGAATACTAATGCTGGTCTAGCTTACAGAGTGATTGTAAGGAGTGCTGAGATCATGTATTTAAAGCTCTTGGTATTCTTTACCATATATGCAGGAAAAAGGTTAATGCACAGGAAAGGGATTGACATAAAGTATTCCTCTGGCCTTCCAGATCATGCTGTGGTTTGCAATTAAGGAAAGAGTTTCCATATGGACTGCAGAGACCAGGTATTAATGCCTTGTGTGCAGCTACTTTCCCTGTTGCTTCTGCTTGGCCTCATTGCCATCTGGGTGGGCAACAGTGTTAAATGGAGGTGATTAACCCCTAGAGGCCCTGGAATATGTACTGTTGCCAACCCCAGGATGTACGATTTTGCTGTTAAATTTAGACGAAAGGAACCAAAGTGCAGCTTTTCCGTGTGTGTGTGTACATGGTGCTGTACGCAACCTGAGTGAAGCAGCAAGCGATGGTACATCTGAACGAGAAGTGACTCTGAAGGGAAAAGAAAAGATAAGGGTGTCAGTCAGTGGCTCTTAAACTGCTGTCCCGGGAGATCACCAGCGCTTTCAGCTGGGAATCTTTGCGAGTCCACAAAGTAAAGGGAGGGAAATGCTAAAGAGCCCAAGGTTTCTTTGATCTTTCCACCTCCCACTGAAAAAGCAACCTACTTTGAAGCTTAGGTTTTCAAACTGAAATCAAAAGGCAGCTTGCATGTTTGCCAGTACAAGCAACAGCAGTGGAAGAAAGCGTACAAAGAAAAACAGCTACCTCTAAACTTGGCAGTTCTGATGAAACAGAGCGTAACTGAGGGCTGAGAGCCTAAGAGCTGGTGCCGGATATGGGAGGAGCAGACCAGAGCCTTGCAGTGCCTGGTGAAAGAAACGGACAGCTCCTAGTTCCTGAATTCAACTGGGATCTGATTTAGCATGTTTAACTTATATTTAGCAAACAAAACTAAGTATATCTCTTTGGTTTCATGTGCTGTATAAATATCACAAAAAGTTACTCAGAAGTAACTCACCCTGAAGTCAGTAAGATTTACTCTCATATCAGTGTGCATCAGACTGCAGCCATGCCACTGCATTTACTCAGAAATAAAGAAGCAGTGACTGTATTGAAGTGGCTGCCAACAGAAGTTTCTATCCCAGTCTTTATTCCAACCTAATCTTCATTCTCTGTGGGATTATGTGAACGGTGCATTTTAAGGACAGTGAAAAGACAGGGTCAAAGAGTGGACTTCTAGAGAAGAAAAGGAAGTACCAAACGGATATGTTTTGTTCCATTAGTAGATTTATACATTTTTGAGACCATGTTATGAATGTCAAGAAATGGACATGGTTACAGCTGTTGAGATGTATTCACACATCAGTGGTGAGAAAGTATTCTCTTCATAACACCAAATGGGTATCAAAACAAGCCAAAGTTGGGTTTGAAACAGAAATGAATACTGTTGATGCTGACACTCAGTTGTATCTGATTAATAGTGCATTAACCTTCAAGTTTTTAACATAAACATCACAGCAACCTGTGCGCCATTAGCACATACCAGAGATGTTTTCTCCTCACATATCACTTTAGATGACAAGTTGCTACATTGTATGGATCATGTAGCTTAGTCATCCCTCTCCTTTTTGTGTGGTGGGGGAAACACCACCACCTTTCTCACAGTGTCTCATTAGTAGCTTCACATTAGGCTTTGGTGTCCATCATCCTTCTGAACTGTGTGGCATGATTGGGAGTTGGGGTCGCCACTCTGCAACGGTTCTGCTCCTGCCTGTTGGGCAGTTTTCAGAAGGTGCTGTTAAAGGACTGTTGCTCTGCTCTAAAGGAGGTATCCTGTGAAGTCCAACAAGGTTCTATAATCTCTTTTCTCTGTCCCAATTTAATATCTAGAATAATACATAGAGCTGTTTGTGGAGGTCATGTGAATATTTGGAACATAATGGCCTTAGTAGGCTGATAACAATTGTCTCCCCTCTTTTCCTCTGCAACGGGCTTGAGCCCATATAGGTCTAAAAAGTACTTATTATTGCTGGCATTGCTATGTAGTTTTCTTATTTCCTAAGGTGTATACTGCAAAAGAGCAAAAAAGTTCCTTTAAAAAAAAGGGGTTTCTCTACTCCCCCTCCTGTATACAACAGTGAGTTTAGTAACAGAGCTGGAAGATAAGATGTCTGGGAAGGCAGACAATGCTTTGTTATGTTTATCAACATCCGAGATAGCAATCAGAACACTATGTAACATCATATAAGGCATTCCATTTCTGAGTGAGACGTAGCCAAGGAGGCACACCTGGTTAAGTTAACAAGTTGTTGACAAAAGGGTTGGTTTATCACATTTGCCACCTCTGGTAGATGGCACAGAGAGACAGCATGGCCAGGCAGCATAGCTGATAAGGTCATGGGAAAACACCATCTCCTTTGATAAAAAAGGTGTATAAAAAGCCAAATCATTTAATACTCAGTACCCATCTCCGGCTGGAGGTGGGTCAAAGAATGCAGGAGTGAAATGCCACCTATGACATCTAATGGATGAGATGTATTTCCATGTATTTTGTACCTTTGGCTCTGTTTTGAGTTTTAACTCAGTGTTTTCATCTATTGTAACCTAACTAAGTAAGTTGTACCTTCAAGGTCTTATACTTTGATGTTAAATGAATGTGTAATTTGTATCCTTATTTTCTGTTTCTGCTATGAAGGCTAAACCACATAGAATGCATGATAATAGTTGTAGTGTGCAAGATATGAATAAAAAGCATATATTATGTGACTATTCTGCTATCTGAAGTCTGACTCTCAAACAGAAAATTTCTGGTACCCCTCAAGACCCAAGAATCCTTGGGTGGGGTCTCTATCTAAAATCCGCCTACTGTTATGACGACTGCTGTAAGAAACCTGTGAGCTTAGGGAACTAACATTCAACATATAAGGACTCTGAGTAGGTACGGATAAAGGGAGAAAGCAAGAACCCTTTACCCTGTGCATTCATAAGAAAAAGGGCTGGCTTTGCCTGTATCACCTCCAATCCCACGGAGGCAATGGAATCATTGAGCAGGTACAGAAATGACTGAGGTGAGGGCCAATAAAACTGGAATTCAATCCATATCAGAGAGATGTTGATGGTAGGGGGATCCTTCAGTCAGGAAGTAGGTGACTTGTCTCATCCATACATGATGTAGAATCATGTTCCCCCTTGAAAGAGCAGGTTTGCATTTGGGTGCTGCACTTAGATTTAGTCCCACTAAGAGGGCCCTGAGAGATCACCCAGCTGGGATGGGGAGTTGTTTGCATCACTACTGGTTAGTATTGGTCACTATGCTGAGACATGGGACAGGGCTTTCTTGATGATTGCACCCTGACTTTTGAACTTTGTCTCCCTAGAGGCATAGACAGCAACTTGTTGCTCACCTTCTGTCTGGCCCAGAGTCGGAGAAACGAGACGGAGGCAAGGTTTGGTCTAATTCTCATTTTATTAGTGTGATGGCTACATCTGAAGTGGTGCTCTTCATAAACCTGCCTACTCTGACTCACTGCTTTCCCTAACTAACCTACCTAAACAGTCTCTGCAGCGTGTGGAGAGAGTTGACTCAGCTCTAGAGCCTGGGTGGGCACCTGCTTAAGTAGGGAAGGTCATCGCACGTAAGCAATGGCTCCTCCAGAGCTTCACCCTCTAAAAGTCTCTCTTCTCGTGCCTTCTCATGTGGGGCGAGGGGGGGCGAGCCTCCGACAGCCTATCTGACAGCGGGGCTTTGCTAGGTGACGGCGAGACCTCAGGGAGCAGGAAGCTGGTTGGTGAGGAAGCATTTGAAGTGCTGGGTGGGGATTCCTGCCTGGTTGGGGTTGGAGCACACAAAGGGTTGGGGAGATCACAGGCGGGGTGAGACCTGCCTCAATGGGGGTGCTGGCCAAGGAAGTTGCAGGCTGGCAGAGTCCCCCCTCCTTCAACACTCCCAGGGACCCCATCCTCTTCTGACTCCTCTCCCTGATCTAACTCCCCTTACGCCTGGGGTGCAACACCTTCCATCATCTACTCAAAACCTATTCTCCCAGGCTTTCAGTGGAGTTATTTAGGCCTGCCCTGAGGTTTTAGGCCTCTCCTGTGCTGTCCTGTGTTTATATTTATTTATTCGACTTATTAGTCGCTTATCTGGCTGAATTGTCAGCCACTCTAAGCAACGTACAAAGCAGAACATGCAAACATCAAAACATTAAGAGACTAACAATAAAAACTAACAATAACGGAAAAGCTAAAAAAACAGGAACAGCAAACCAAAAACATTCATCTTCCTGGTAAAGGACAGTCCCCAAACAAATGTCACTAAGAGCAGGGGTGGGGGGCAAGGCAGGTGGAAATGCTTGCCCCTTGAAGGTCCCAGCACAGTCTCATCCCTGCAGCAGCACGACTCAGCCTGCAGCTCCTCCTGATAAGGCCCAGGCAGAGGGGTGGGGCAAGGCAGGTGGAAATGCTTGCCCCTTGATGGTCCCAGCACAGTCTCCTTTCTGCAGTAGCACGACTCAGCCTGCAGCTCCTCCTGATAAGGCCCAGGCAGAGGGGTGGGGCAAGGCAGGTGGAAATGCTTGCCCCTTGATGGTCCCAGCACAGTCTCATCCCTGCAGCTACTGTTTGTTTTGTCTGTAAATTGTATCTGCTTTTGATTTTTTTGTTGTTGGAAACTGTTTTGGGATCTTTGGTGAAAGCAGTTTAAATATCTTATAAGCAGTAATAACATAAATAATAATATTTTCCAGATGAGACATTTTATGATTAAATGGGTTGGGAAAACTCAGGAGAAGTGATAAACTTCAATATATGCACTTCACGGTTAAAAACTAAGGATAAATGTAATGATGTTGCTGTGAAGAAAGAAGTTCCTGTTGAACAGAAATCTTGAACAAACCGGGCGGAAGATTTAAACTGTAATATTATGGAAGGTGTGTGTGGGAAATGTATTTATTTAAGAAATCAGACATTCTATATCAACTAATTTAATTGGAGATTGTTGAAGTATTGTTCAGACTGTGTAAGACACCAGTTAAATTGATTTAAATGTATTTTATAGGGGATTACACATGCTGAAGGTGTTGACAGGGTTAAGCTGATGATTGCCATATTCAGGACACACGTCCACAAATTGTTTCTAAGCAATAATTGTAATTAAAGAAATAATGGAATAAGATCTCCCTTATAATCCTGTGATTATCCTGTTGTGTTAGATCAAAAACGCTGTAAGTCAGGAGAATGCAGAAACTGTGATTAATATGTTAATTACCGCAACAATTTAAATTGCTTCCAAGCAGAAACGGAAATTCTCTATTGAAGGAGGACCAAAGGAAACATGGAACATATTACTAGTGGTAGATAGAACTGCCGGTAGCTGTGTTGGTGAATTAGGAAAAAATAAATTAAAAAGCAATCAATCGAATACTTTTACGAGGAACAACTGGAACAGCACAGAGTAGAGATTTATGTGTATTTTGATGTTAGATTCTTGACAGTGAACCTTATTGGTGATATTGAAAGAATGGAGAGAAAGAAGGAATGCCTGTGAATAGCAGGGATTTTGTTTGTCTTCTCCTTCATTGACTTTGAAGTGCCCTATTTTATTTATAAGAACAAGGAAGTGCTGATGTATGGATGTGAAAGTTGGACAGTGAAAAAAGTGGATAAGAGAAAAATCAACTAATTTGAAATGTGATGTTGGAGGAGAGTTTTGTGGATACCATGGACTGCGAAAAAGACAAATAATTGGGTGTTAGAACTAATTAAACCAGAATTATCACTAGAAGCTAAATGATGAAACTGAGGTTATCACACTTTGGACACATAATGAGAAGACATGATTCACTAGAAAAGGCAATAATGCTGGGAAAAACAGAAGGGAGTAGAAAAAGAGGAAAGCCAAGCAAGAGATGGATTGATTCCATAAAGGAAGCTATAGATCTGAACTTACAAGATCTGAACAGGGTGGTTTATAACAGATGCTATTGGAGGTGGCTGATTCATAGGATTGCCATAAGTCAAAATCAACTTGAAGGCACATAATAACAGTGATTATTATATTCCACTTTGTTTGTGGTTGTCTTAATAGGAACTGATTTTTTAAAAAATTGTTTACAAAAAACCTGATGGTGGGCATGGGAATATGTGTTTACTGCGATAATGTCTTGTTCACCTTCATTCAAAACATTCGTAGAAAGGGTTCTGTGTTCTCTCTATACCCTCCCCATGTTTGAAACTTGAGCAATGATCCCATATAGATGGATTCTTAATGTAAAGTGACTTATACTGAGACCATCAGTCTGTGCCACAAAAAGCCAATGTTCCAGGATGCACCTAGAACATCTTTGTGAGCAGCTCTTTCTTTATAATCTTGGCACTCAAAGTGAAGCTACTTGTCATAATATTTCTATTCAGTAATTGTTCTGAGCCCGTGGTTCTGAAACCCACTTTGCCAGACAGTCAACTCAATCTCTCTCTTTTAATCAGAACTATTTTATTAAACCAGAAAACACAAAGGTATACAGAAACATAAAGGAAAGCATACAGTCTCTGGGGATGATGAACTGAGGAGGGTGATGATGATGAAGAAGGTTGATAGCCGGTAAATTATATTGTAGGATTGTTGATGAGGTAGATTAAATGGAGGAGAGTTACCTTCTGAGAAAGAAGCTTCTGGAAGAGGCAATTCTGGTAGAGAAGTATCTTCTGAGAGAGAGACAGCTTCTGAGAGTGAGATAGGTAAAAAAGGACTGTTGTCCTCTGGGGCTACTAGGCCTGCTGCTAGCTTCACTGATGACTGAAACAAACTGAGGCAGGTTTTTGGAGGGGAAAATAACTAACCAATTAAAGAGAGGGGTGAATATCACCTGACAGGAAGTTACTGTGAGGCTAAGGGAGCATAGAGACAGCACTCTAGAGTTCCATAACTTAACCTAATAAATGCCTTATTTAACACAACAGAAGGAGTATCTCTATATACAATTCTAACCCTGTGGAGGCAGCACAGTAATATTATAATAGGCGGTTAATAAATGATGATCTGATATTATGCATACAGGTTTCTTAAAATGGGATATGTGTTAACGCAAGAAATATAGGAATTGGTTTTTGTCATATTCTCTTTAAGAAAGATGACATGTGTCTGGCCTGGCTATTTACCTCCTCATTGCTTTGGGGGTTTAGTGTATCAGAGCAAGGGCAAGACAGCCACTGATGCATGCACTTAGGAAAGAGCTCAGAGGAAAGGGCTGGAGCTCAGGATTAGAGCAGGTGATTTGCAAGTTCAGTCCCTGGGTAGGGCTGGGTAAGATTCCTGTCTGAAATCCTGGAGAGCTGCAGCCAATCAGTACTGAGATAGATGGACCAAAGATCTGACTCAGTATAAGGTAACTTCCAATGTTCCTGTTCTTATGTTCCTTAGCTATTTTTAAATTATAACTTTTGTTTACAGTAGGGCCCCACTCATATGGCAGGTTAGGTTCTAGACCCCCACTGAAAAGCAAAAATCGCCAAAAAGTGGAACACCGACAATAAAATGGTGCCCGACGTCCTTCTCGGAGCGCGTCATGCTGAAAAATGCCAAAAAAGCGGAACAAGCGCCATATGAGTGGGGCCCTACTGTAATAGAAAACCACTGTGTTAGCAGAACACCGAGAAGTGGAACACCGAAAAGCGGGGCCCTACTGTATTTATTTATAAGATTTATATCCCACCCTTCATCTCAAGTGATTTCTGGGGGGGGGGGTTACAAGTTAAAATACAATCACGTAACATAATGCAATTAAACCTATCAAAATAACCCATATAATTATCTATAACAACTCTCTGTAATTGAGCAGCTACATACTTATGATATTTAGAACGCCTGGAGGAAGAGAGAGTCTTTGGCTGGCCTCAAAAGTGGCAGCTGACACTCAAGGGGTCCCACAATTTCCAAGAAGGCCCTATGTTGATTTACATTATTCCCATCAGATGTTTAGCCATAAGGGGAAGCAAAGGGGATTATATCCAGTCCCCTTGCTTAGGCTCCTACCATTGGGTACAAAAAATGCAAATGTACTGCCTTCAAGTCGATTCCGACTTATGGCGACCCTATTGTTAGAATGGAAAATTTTGAATCGATTTGTTCCATGTGAAATAGATCTTTAGTAAAAGCCAATGTTAAGGGTTAAGGGATGAAGGCCGACACTGGAACAACAAGTAAGACTCACATATTTTGTATCATCTTGTGGTGCTGTGCGTAACTATGCCAGGCCAAGACAAGATTCCCAAGACTCCCACCTGTGTGCTTTGTGCAATCTGCCTAGTGATAGAAGAATATATCTATGCTTGTGAGAACTGTAACTTTAGACCTCACTGGACTGGCAAGAGCTGCCCATGAGTCTCCGTTTGCAAACGTAATAAAGCTTTGGTTTGAAACCTTGAGTCTCACGTTGTTTGAGTATTGGGATCTCATCCAGCGGTACGAACCTCGGAATTGAGTGTAACACTATGAACAGGGTTTTCATGAGGCTGAGAGGCAGTGACTTGCCTAAGGTCACCCAGTGAGCTTCATGGGTATGTGGGGATTCAAACCCTGGTCTCCCAGGTCATAGTCCAGCACCTTAACCACTACACCACACATTGGGTACACATAATGCTTATTATCCATGTGTGAGATTTCCCCAGGCAACTAAGAGATACATTTTGCATACAGTCTTCCATGTGTTTCCATGTGTATGCAATCCCTAGTTGAATAGGAGCACTTTTTAAAAAGAATAAGCTGGGACTCCTAAATTTTGCAACCGTGCAACTTTGAGGAGGGATTGTAACTCAGCAGTCACAAATGATGCACACAGAATGTCCCAGGTTCAGTTCCCAGTATTTTCATTTTAAAAGGATCTCTGCAATGGGGCTGTTAATTTGTTCTGACTTCATTCCCTTTGGCAGAAAGCAGGTGGTGTTCTTTGATGAGGTTACATGTGTTAAGTAGGGGTAATATTTTATCTCAGTGCACCTGCATGTGCCATTTACCAGCCCTTTTCATACCTTCCCTTCAATGTATAGACTTAATATGCATGGGGGAGCACATGGTGTCATGCCCGCCCGACCCTCAGGGTCCCGGGATCATGCATCAGGCTCAGACCCCCACCCTTAGGGAAATGAGACTGGAACCAAAAAGCTATTACTTCACCCTTGCCAAGGCTGTGTACGCTCACAACAACCCTGCAAGGTAGAAGGTAGACTGCCACCACCCCTGTATACTGGTCCACTCAGAGCCAGGGGATCTCTGAGCCCAGAAGGTATATAAAACCAAGGTCCTAAAAGGCAAGAGTCACAGTTACACTCCTTGCCAGGCACCTCTGGTTTAACACTGAAAATCCAAGCTTTTAACTTCTTAACCCTCTTTGGTAGTGAGTGACTGAGATTGGGTCAAAACACTGAATTCAGAACCACCCCTTCTCTCAAATGAACACACCAGGTTAAATAGAAGTAGCTTTATTAAAATATATAAGTGCACATATCATATAGCAGCAAGTAATCCTTTAAGACCATTCACCCAACAGGGGTTTAGGTTCTTACAAGAGAATTCATACACACAACAAGAAAATAACAAACTATCTCACCTAACTACTTACATACGAGGTAGTTGGTTGCGTGGCACCTCTCCTAAGAGAGATGGATGTTCAACATAAAACAATGGAACCAGACCTAGGTTGCCTTCCCATAAGCAACCCCAGGAACCATAAGGCAGAAAAGGTTTGGAACTCTGGTGCCAGTCAGCATAGGCAGAGAACAGAGAACAAAGGCTATAGGTCCCTAGCCCTATACTTAAGGGAAAAGGATCCTAACGGTCCAAGATTAATTGACCAATCAGGAATTGACTGATGTAACTTTCTTCTCGATGTTTCTCACATTTTCGCGCCTTCAGGCCCCCCTCCCAACGATGTTTTCCAACTGCATAGGCCAAGGATGACCTTGGGTGCCAGGCACTTGCTAATCAGCAAAGATAAACAGGTGCAGCTTGTTAAGGCTTCTTCTAACCGTCTTCAGCTGGAAAAATGAAACTTAACTTTACAAATTGGCAAGGCTTGTCTTTTCTAACTGTAACCATCTCCCAGAGTCCCTTACTGGAGCCAAAGTGTGGTCATCAAATTTTTACTAACTCATGACCATTACAGGTTCATGACACGCCCCTTTTTGGGAAGATGATGTCAGAACTCTGGATAGTTCTGCGTCATCGCCACAGCAACCAGGGATAAGGGAACAATCAAAAAAAATTCCATCAACATTGCACTATATATACAGCATATAAGAGGAAAAAAAAGAAAAAAAAACAATTTGATACATTTTAAGCAAGTGAGCTACTTCTTGTGTTATGCCTTCTAATTATGTTCAAAGTTACAAAACAACACATCAAACAGCAAAGAGAAAAAAAGGAATAAGGGACCCCTAAAACACCCAAGAAAAGAAAACTTTATTATATAAAAAGAAAAATAAAGAAATAGAATAAAAAATGGGGTGATCCAAAACTGGTCCGGGTTCAAAAAAGGTCATAAGCCGTAAAATCTTTAAAAAGTCCATAAAACATGTTAAAAGCGTAAAAGAGTAAAACAAGGTCTAAAAACAGTCCAGAGGTCATCAGAGCCGGGAAATCAGTCAGTGAAATAGGCATGAATCAAATATCAATCAACTGGAACAGATAGGCGAGATAGAGCATCAGCTACTATATTATCACGCCCCTTTATAAACTGGATTGTAAAATCAAAATCTTGGAGGGCCAGACTCCAACATAACAATTTTTGGTTGGAGTTTTTCATCCTGTTCAACCAACACAAAGGAGAATGGTCTGTCTGCAATTGAAAATGACGTCCCCATAGGTACGGGCGTAACTTATCAAGAGCCCAAACCAAAGCAAGACACTCCTTTTCAATGGTAGCCAAATTGCGCTCTCTTGGAAGCAATTTCTTACTAATGTATGCAATAGGGTGCAATTCTCCAGCAGCATCTTCCTGGAGCAAGGCAGCTCCAAGCCCAAAGTTAGAGGCATCCGTCTGAACTACAAAAGGGCTTGAAAAATCAGGAGCTTTCAAAACAGGATAGTTTACCAACATCGTCTTTAAAGCATCAAAAGCACTTTGACATTTATCAGTCCAAATGACACGCATTGGCATAGTCTTTTTGCACAGTTCAGTTAGAGGGGTAGCAACACTGCTAAAATGTGGGGCAAATTTTCTGTAATAGCCGGCTAACCCCAAAAAAGATTGAACCTGTTTCTTGGTCTTAGGGACAGGCCAATTTTGAATAGCTTCGATCTTAGCCTCTAGGGGTTTGACACAATCCTGCCCCACCCTGTGGCCCAAATACACAACTTCCCCCAGTCCAAATTGACATTTCTGCGCTTTGATGGTTAGTCCAGCGGCCTGCAGTCGCTGTAAAACAATTCTCAAATGATTCAAATGCGACTTCCAGTCAGGGCTAAAGATGGCCAGATCGTCCAGATACGCACAAGAAAATTCACCTAGGCCATTAATCACAGAATTAATAAGCCTCATGAACGTGGCTGGAGCATTTCGAAGTCCGAATGGGAGAACCTTGAACTGGAACAAGCCCATATGCGTGACAAAAGCAGATTTCACAGCAGCGTCCCCATCTAGAGGCACTTGCCAATATCCCTTGGTTAAATCCAGTGTAGTGATGTATTTTGCTGCTCCCAGCCTTTCTATTAAATGGTCCATCCTAGGCAAAGGATACGGATCCACTTGGGAAATCTGGTTCAGCTTCCTGTAATCCACACAGAAACGCACTTCATTAGCTTCCCGTTTAGCCACTAGCACAATAGGGGAGGACCAGGGACTGGTAGAGGGTTCAATAACTCCCATTTCCAGCATAGCTTGGATTTCCCTCTCTACCACCTCTGCATTCCGCCCTGTAACTCGATACGGAGAAGCTTGCATAGGGGGATGATTCCCGGTGTTAATGGAATGAATAGCCAAGTCAGTTCTTCCAGGCTTACTGGAAAACATAGGTTTAAAGTCCATCAGGATTTGAACTAATTGCCTTCGTTGCTCCTGAGTCAAACCTTCGGGTAGGGTAATTTCAGTTATCTCCCCTGCTTGTTGGCTCTCTGTAACCAAATCCAAAGAATCCTCTGCAAATTCACACGCCTTGGTACAAGCCATAATTAAATGTCTATTAAGAGGCTCAGATTCCTCCGCTGGTAATAAAACAGCCGGGTTAACTTCTGTTTTGCTTTTACAACCTTGAAGGCTTTCCTTCTTTATTAGAGCTGTCTTAGTTCCTTGAGAGCCAACAGGCGGCACTTTGCATTCCATCAGCCCCCCTCCCCTGGGCTGCAAAAGCGAACTTTTTTTCTGTGGCTCAGGCAAGCACACAGCCCGTTCCTTTGAAGCCTTGGCTTCTCTCCCACTACATTTCCAGGTGTCTAACAAAACTTGAGACTTAGCAAGAGCATCCCTCTCCGCCCTACGTTCAGTCTCTTTATGGTGCAGGAAGAGCAGGTATGTTCCTATCAAAACGTCCCACAAACTATTGGTTGAATGAACTAGAACTCTATGGCGCCCAGTCCAATTCTTGTATGAAAGCACCAGCTCAGCCACACGAGCTTGCACTGCCCTGGGTCCATACGCCGTGACAGTCACTTGTGTTCAGCAACACTGGAGAGCTCTGCGCCCGAATCTACCTGTCCCATGACCTGAATACAATTAACATATATGGGTTCTGAAAACTGCGTTTGAACCCATTCCTTGCATTCCGATGAAAGAGGTTCTGGACAGTCCCTCCCTGGCAGCAAACCATCCTTTTCTTCTCCCTCTTTGCTCCCGGATATATTTTGTACAACACTCACCGACAGGGCTTTAACAACTGGTCCACGAGGAGTCTCAGGACGGTCTTGTGAATTTGGGGCAGAAAATACAAAATCCGATTCTGCTCCTTCATTCTCCTCGGCTGACGACCATGAAGAAAGTTCAGGGGGTTCCGCTCCAGGGGACGCTAAGTCTCTTACACGTGCAACTGGAGCAACCTTTGGATTCTTCCTTCCAGCAGGATTGGGCTTAGACAAGGTTTTAGAACAGGAATTAGCCTTATGACCAATTTCCCTACATTTAAAGCAAATTATTTCTCCACGGGGCTTCTCTTGCAATGCAGCCTCGGGCCGGGCGGAAGGCACTTTGAAGTAGCCAGCAGGCCCCCCTTTCTCTTCCTTCGCCGGTTGCCCTGGTTTCTGCATACCTGCAGTCTCTCGCCCCGGCGGTTTCACAGGAACGTACTCCGGTCTCCGAAACAAAGTATACTTTTCTCCAGCTCTGTTTTTAAACATACGATCTGCTAGCATGCCTGCTTCAGTCAGAGAACGGGGCTGCTGGTCTCTGACCAGAGCCATCAAATCTCGAGGGAGGCGTCTGTAAAACAGTTCTTTAGCAAACAGATCTAAAACCTCCTCTCGGGTTACAGCCTCGGCCGTGTCTGCCCAGCGTTCCACATTCCTGCCCATCCGTGCAGAAAAAGCTGAGAAGCTTTCCCGAGGCTTCTTTTGATCTGCCTCTAAGCGCCGAAAACAATCCTCTGATGTTAAAGCAAAGTGAGATTTGGCCAAAGCATAAAAGTAGTCAAAATCATCTGCATACTCCAATGGCAAAGAGTTCAACAGTTCTCTCAACTCGCCTTCAGCATTAATGCGTAAAGCACTCATCCAGTACTTTTTAGGCACACCTTGATCTCTACAAGAGTGAGCAAAAACTTGGAAGAAGGTAAAGATGTCATCTGTCTCACGAAAGGTCGGAAAAGATTTTTTATGGAGGTCTGGTCTTCCTCTTCGCGGTTGTTGCATCTCACGAGCAAAGCTTTCCCTACTCCGGCGATCTTCCTCCATAGCCTTGAACTGCAGGGACAACAGCTTCATTTGCTTAGCCAGGTAGCGCTGCATGCTCCTAGGCAGCTCTTCCTCATCCAAATCTGATTCCTCCTCATCTTCGCTATCCTCAGTTTGCTTAGACACGAACTCCTTGTCATCCACAGAAGGCTGAGGTATAAACGGCAGAGCAGCAGCGCCTTCTTCCAGCTGAACAAGCTGACTAGGCAACGCAGTGTCTGCCAAGAGCACATCCTCGGCTCCATTCTTTTGAGATCTAGTTTTTATCTTTTGCGACATTCTGCGCTAACCTTACTACCCAAAGTAACAAACAATTGTGTCAGAAGTCTCTTTAAAATTTACAACTTGCTGCAATGCACTTATCTCACACAGCGTGTTCACTTTAAGAGCAGGAATGGCTTCGATCCTCACCACTGCCAGCCATGTCATGCCCGCCCGACCCTCAGGGTCCCGGGATCATGCATCAGGCTCAGACCCCCACCCTTAGGGAAATGAGACTGGAACCAAAAAGCTATTACTTCACCCTTGCCAAGGCTGTGTACGCTCACAACAACCCTGCAAGGTAGAAGGTAGGCTGCCACCACCCCTGTATACTGGTCCACTCAGAGCCAGGGGATCTCTGAGCCCAGAAGGTATATAAAACCAAGGTCCTAAAAGGCAAGAGTCACAGTTACACTCCTTGCCAGGCACCTCTGGTTTAACACTGAAAATCCAAGCTTTTAACTTCTTAACCCTCTTTGGTAGTGAGTGACTGAGATTGGGTCAAAACACTGAATTCAGAACCACCCCTTCTCTCAAATGAACACACCAGGTTAAATAGAAGTAGCTTTATTAAAATATATAAGTGCACATATCATATAGCAGCAAGTAATCCTTTAAGACCATTCACCCAACAGGGGTTTAGGTTCTTACAAGAGAATTCATACACACAACAAGAAAATAACAAACTATCTCACCTAACTACTTACATACGAGGTAGTTGGTTGCGTGGCACCTCTCCTAAGAGAGATGGATGTTCAACATAAAACAATGGAACCAGACCTAGGTTGCCTTCCCATAAGCAACCCCAGGAACCATAAGGCAGAAAAGGTTTGGAACTCTGGTGCCAGTCAGCATAGGCAGAGAACAGAGAACAAAGGCTATAGGTCCCTAGCCCTATACTTAAGGGAAAAGGATCCTAACGGTCCAAGATTAATTGACCAATCAGGAATTGACTGATGTAACTTTCTTCTCGATGTTTCTCACATTTTCGCGCCTTCAGGCCCCCCTCCCAACGATGTTTTCCAACTGCATAGGCCAAGGATGACCTTGGGTGCCAGGCACTTGCTAATCAGCAAAGATAAACAGGTGCAGCTTGTTAAGGCTTCTTCTAACCGTCTTCAGCTGGAAAAATGAAACTTAACTTTACAAATTGGCAAGGCTTGTCTTTTCTAACTGTAACCATCTCCCAGAGTCCCTTACTGGAGCCAAAGTGTGGTCATCAAATTTTTACTAACTCATGACCATTACAGGTTCATGACACATGGGACTGCACCTGCTTGCCCCACCCCTGACATCATGTGCCCTGCTGCACTAGCTCCTGATGTTGCACGTTCAGAATGTCTGAAAAAAAAAGCCTACCTAAATGCAGCTGCCATGTGCATCAGCTGTAGATGTGATTGGGAATGCTATGTGATCAGAGATCCTCACTGCGTGAAAAGCCTAGGCACCTATAGCTATGTGCACATAGGGGCCCTTTACAGGGTTCTGCCAAACATGTAGACATTGGGCCAGAAGTTACCAATCTTTTTTTGGCCTCATGCGCACATCTGCAAGCCAGAGAAACTATTGTGGGCACCATGCACACCACAATTAAGCATACACCACAACGTGTTCTGCTGGCAGCAGTAGAATGCTTTTTTCAAGCCTAATTTCAGTGGTGGGAGACCCTGTGGGCAGCATGGAAGTCCTCTGTGATGAGCACACATGCAATGAGGAATTTACACATATCCATATAGGATTTCTATATAGCCACATATTAGGAAAATATTTTAAGAAGTATAATGAGTAGGAAACCTATAACAAAACAACAGGCCTGTGGTGTTCTTGAACTTTCAGGCACCTGAACTTGAGCAAAACCAGGCCTGTATATGATTAACATTTGATAAATGGTTATGTTGCTTAAGTCCATAGATGTGTAGAACATGTTTCAATAACTACAGGGGTACCGGGTAGGCTTGGCCGATCAGAAACAATGGAATATGCTATGTGCTGGGCATGCATGGCAGACCAATCATAATAATATGATGTTGTGCTTGGTAGTAACTGGTTTCAACAGGCCTCAAAGAACATCAGTCCAGGGGACAGCAGAGACAATGGTAACATTAGTCCAGTCGACAGAATATTGGAGTAGGAAATATGCTTGCGTATAATGGAAGCTTACCTGTACATGTGTTCATGTAACTAGATATTAGAGTTACCCAATATTACCTGATTGGTTTAGAAATACTGTAGAATGGGGTAACCTTTATAACAGGCTTTAAGGAAATTGCATGATTGGTGAAATGATGTCACATGCTATGCTTAGTACTGTATAAAAGATCTATGCAGACAGTGCCAAGTTGCAGTCTTCGCTAGATGCTCTAAGGAGGCTGTCTTTGCATATGCTCGTATAGAATAAAGGACTTCTTTTGCCTGAAGCCGGTGTTCTCTACATTCTTCAAGGACCCCTGGTCCAAGAACCCCACATTCCCTGTCACATGCACCCATGTTGGCAACCCCTGCACTGGGTGGTGTTGCTGATGGGATAGCAGGTATATTTGCACTACCCTTTCCACAGCTTGTGTCTATGCATGGGGTGGAATATGGAATTATTGTTTAATGTTCCCTGTTGCATGAAATATTCGGATATTTTCATGTATCTATTTTTCTTTTTCCTTATGATTAAGTGGTATTTAAATTTATGCAAATAAATAAACAAACAGGGCACAGGTTGAGTTGCTGTCATATAGTAAATACTAGCTTTTATCATGCACTCCCATCAAAAGTGCATTCAAAATAAATGCATACAATCCAAAACAAAAACTGAGAATGGCAAAGCAACCTTCAGGTGACTTTTTGATATATCAAAAAGGGTTGTCCATTTGGTGTTAGGGTGAAAACTAAGGGCTTCAACCAGAAATTTCATAGTCTCGGCATGAAATCTCCTGCCCACCCAATAAAGCTGTCCAACTCCTCCTTTCTTCAAACAAAGTAGGAGGTAGAGGCAGCATGCCTCTCCGGCACAGCTCTCATTAAAGCATGAGTAAAAGAAAAATGGTAAATGGAACGGGGAGAAGAGGAGAGGCCACAGCTAAAACAGCCACTACCGCCACCATCAACATGAAGAGGAGGAGGGCTGGCAGAGGCAGGGGGAAGATGAAGGCAATGGGGGTCCACACAGTATGATTTACCCTGGACCCTGTCCCCCATTGGGCCAGCCCTGTGAACAGATAGCATACGTGCTGGTGCATTGTAAATGTATTTAAATGCTATTGGGTTACAGAGGGGTAATTTTTACTGCTTGAATACACAATAAATGTCTGCAGATGAAAATCCCATCAGTGATAGCTGACAGTCATCCATGTCAAGCATCCATGTTTCAAAAGGGAGGTTTACACGCATTTATAGTTATACAGATGAATGATCCAGATACTTTAGCCATCATCAAGACAGAAGAAAGGAATGAAAACAAGAAACAGATGCAATGCTGCATTCAGCAATGTATTCCTTTTTGTAATTTATACTTTTCTTCATTTTTTCTTAATAAAGAAAATTATCATACAGTCAAGAGAGTGGCTGTAAACTATAGTCAGCATGGATTTTTTGCACTATGCAATGTTAAATTGAAAATACTCCCATGCCATTCTGATCCTTCCCATAAGCTCATTTCAAAACAAAACCTTATCATACTTATAGTCCTGAACTCAGAAACGCTTGCTTAACAACCCTCTAAATTTTCCTGGCAATACACAAAATAATCGGAGAGAATTGAGAGTTCAAAGTGTAAAAAGAGAGAAAGAAAACGCAGAGCCCTTTTGGACTTTTTTCTGTCAGAGTTCTCATAATCTGTTGAAATTCATTAAAAATCAGCCATGTTCACAGAGTACCTGTAATCCTAATACTGACCTTGCCCCATACTCTGACCTTCATCTTCTGCAGTTTAAAAGTTAAAAAAAAATGCTTTGGCAACCATAGGTGAGTAGCAATTCCATGCCCATTAGGTGAGTGGGCTGGCTGAACAGGGGTGGAGCGCTCCATCCCTCCTCTGCAGCCCACAAAGAAACACAGCTCTCAGTCCCTCCTCTGCCAGCACCTAGTAGGCCAGTAACTTCTGGAGGCTTATTTACGAGATTGTGTCAGTCCTAGGGTTAATTGTTAAACTGAATTAATGCCTCATACTAGATATAGTGAGATAACGGAAAGCTTCTCTATAAATGAAGAACCAATCTGATCTTTTCTCAAATACAAATAATCTGATCCTTTCTCAGATTTGAATATTTATACTCCAGCTACCAAACATAGGTACAGTAGGGCCCCGCTTTATAGCGCTTCGCTTTACAGCATTCCGCTAATACAGTAGTTGTCAATTGCAGAAAGGCCCTGCTCCTATGGTGCTTTTTCTGCTTTTACGGTGGTTTTTGCTTGTCGCGCGCCATTTTTGCATCATTTTCATGCGCCGCGCACCATTATCTTCAATGCGTTTCGCTTTACAGCAGTTTTCGCTTTACAGCGGGGGTCCGGAACGTAACCCGCTGTATGAGTGGGGCCCTACTGTATTCAATCTTCACCTGATGGAAATATGCTGCTCTAGTCTGCCCAGTAACAATCATCCCTGCTTTGACTTATCAGTTATAGTGACTTCCTTTTTGTCTGATAATTATTTGTGAGAGCCAAGGCTGGGCAAAGTGAAGCAGAAAGGAACATCGCTGAATGCAAAATTGTGCAGTGCAGTTCATACAGCACTTTAATAGCAGTCCTCATGCTTATATTTATGCAAGCTGTTGCCCACGTGAAACAGGAAAAGCCCTGTTGGATCAAGGCCCATTTAATCCAGCATCCTGTTCCACGGTGACTAAGATGCCTATGGGAAACCCACCAGCAGGACAGGATCACCTCTTCCATTTGTTTCCCAGCAACTGGCATTGAGAGGCATACTGCCTCCGACAGTGGAGGTAGACCAAAGCCATCATGGTTAGTAGCTGTTGTTAGCTTTATCCTCCATGAATTGGTCTAATCCCCCTTTTAAAGCCATTGAAGTTGCTGGCTATCACCACATCTTGTGGTAGCAAATTCCAGTTTCACTATGCACAGTGAGAAGAAATGCTTCCTTTTCTCTCTTCTGAATCTCTCACTATTCAGCTTCATTGGGTGACTCTAGGTTCTGGTATCATGAGAGGGGGGAAACCTCTCTGAGGATTTACTTTCCTCACACAGTGTCCTAGCATGAGGTATGTAAAACAGCCCTACCATGAGGGAAAGATACCTCTCATATTCTTGCTGTTTTAAATAGCTTCTTGGTATTTTCTTAACTTTCTGAGAGCAGGGATGTATTTTGTGCTTGTAACTGTTGTCAATATCAACAATGACTCATTTCCTAAAAGGTCAACTGGAACTGAAATACCAAATGATCCCCTTGGAGAAAAGAAAAGAAAAAAAAGGTGTAGAATTTTGACATTTTAGTAGTTCTATATAGCTTCAAAAACATAAGGGTTTTACAAAACTACTGAACCGGCTATTACCTGTCAAGTGCAGCATGATTATTTCCCATGATAAATAGAAAAGTTTGGAAACAGATACCTGGAGCAGCCTCCCAATCCATTTTTTTCATGCTACATTTCACAAGTACAAGTTTTTTCCCCCTACGTGGAAAAAAGTTGTGTGTAAAGCAACCAAGAAAATATAAGCTATGACATGCTTTTCTGGATGGTGATGATGTAACTCTAAGTGCATGGAAAATCCAAAGCATTCTAGCTCCCCCACTAAAACCATCTGAACTTAAGAATTGCCTTGCAGGACCAAAGCAATGCTGGTGATAGTTGGCATCCTCTTTCCGACATTGGTAAATAAGATGCTTCTAGGTACCCACTTCTAGAGCATGCAGGTGATGGTGATGCCCCAGCATTTGACAGTTAGTGATATCCAGCTCCTGAATATGGAAATTACACAAGAGAAGAAGTTTTTTTAAAATTTAGAAATCTCTTTCTATTAGAGATGGGAAGATCCAGAAAGAAATAGAAATCAAATTCTCCATTTTCTTTGTTTTTCTGGAGGGATTCACATTTCAACCCATAAATTGTAGAATTCCGTCCCACAGAGGTGCATCTGGTGTCTATTATGCAGTTTCTATAGTATTCTGAAAATGCACCTGTTTACCCTGGCCTTTGAAGCTTGAAATGCACATTTTTTTAGGATGCACCCTGTTCTTGTGACTGTCGTTTTGTTTTAAACTGCTTTTAATATTGTATTTGAAATTGTTGTAACCCACCCTGGGACTTTATGGTGAAGTGCAAATTGAAATAATAACAATAACATATCCTGAAGCAATTTAACAGTAAAAAATTCAACAATAAAACATATAAATACAATTTCACATCCAATATAAATAGAGACTGGGGTAAAAACCTTCACTTAAAATGCTCTTTGGAAAAGGAAGGTCTTCAATAGGCGCCAAAACCGTAATAGAGATGCTGCCTACCTGATATGTAACAGGAGGGTGTTCCACGAGTCCCGATTCCTATACTTTATGGAATGGACCTCTTGAAGAGATGGCATCTGCAGAAGACCCTCTCCTCCAGAGTGCAGGGATAGGTTGGTTATATAAGGAGAGAGACAATTTTTAGGTATCCTGTTCATAAACCTATCCTCCACTAGAGTTCCTTTGCATCAACACTGAAACAGCCAAGTGCTGCACCTCAAGCTGGTTTATATTTTAAAAGGGCTGCAGCAATAGCGGGTGGTGTCCCTTGGGACTGGTAAGGCAGAAGGAAGGGAGACCAGCCAGCAGCTGGAGCCAGAGCCAGCAACAGACAAAGGCACCACCTGCCTGGTTATAAGCAAGAAGAGAGGCAGGTGAGGGATGGCTGAGGACAGACTGATAATGGTGGAGCACTCCCCCGTTTGCCCCAATGGACAAACCTCCTCTGGGCCACAACAGAAACTAGTAGAGGTTCACAGTAAACCAGGGCAGGACATTTCCCCCTCAGTTCGAAAGGAAGCCATGTCAGAGGCACTACGGCACAAGCAGTTGAACAAAGCTTTCAGAATTGGAGTGCCACAAGTTTGGATCATAGAAATAAAATTAGGTTTTATGTTAGTTTATATTAGACACTGCATGAGAGCAACCAAGCTCTGCCAGGTGAGAATTATGAAGACTCTCCTGCCTACAGGTGAAGAAAGCTGAGCAGGTGACCATGATCACATAATGGCTGCCTTTCTCCTGACATTCTTTATCACTGTCTTTCTTTCTTTATCCCTCCCTCTCTCAACTCCTCAAGAAAATTAGCCAGCAAGGAGAGAGATTGGTGGGATTAAAGAACTGGCAGAGAAAAGTGGCTAGAGTTTCCTAGCTCCCCAAGTGTATAGTTGTGCTTTCTCTGGCCACAGGTAAAGGGAGCTTTCAGAAGTCTCAACAACGACAGCTGGATTGTTTTCATGCAGTGGGCATAATGTTTTGCCTAGTTGTGATTAAGAAAGGTACATAAACAAATACAAGGGGTCTATGTAGCTGTAGTCCTGGGCAATAAGGCCCTGAGGGGCATGCACATCCCCATTGCATGAAAAGATGCATATATCCAGGCACTTTAATGAGATGCAGATGTGCATGGCAATGAAGATGCAAACATATCAGCAAAACATATGCTTGCTGAATCAAGGAAAATGTGGTTAGCAGCCATGGATATAGCTATTAAACAGATAAAGGAAAAAAGGCCAGGGGTTTTTTTTCTGGGTGGGAGGAGACAGAAGGGCAACGATATCTTCAAAATTCACCGTTTACCTAGATTAGATAACCAGAAAAAGTAGCAAATTTATCTTGAAAGCAAATATTTTCACAGTTAATATAGAGACAAATTTGTAAGCAAATATTTTCACAGTTAATATAGAGATAAACTTGTAACAATCAATTGCAAAGGTTTCCAGCAGGTAGAGTATTTGTTTGAGTGCGTCTTTTCTTCAGTAATGGAATTTAATTACCCAGCAGTCTGAGCAGATAAAAATGTTTCAATTTATATTACAGCAGCAAAGAATGTCGATATTTCCACATGTTACAGATTCAGGTTCAGATACTTCTCCTCACTCGCCACCCCAATAACATGTGGCTTGGGGCATAATGAGTGCCTTGTCTACACCAGTACTGTCTCAGCTTGTTCCCAGTCCTTTTCCTTACAATGTGAGGGATGGAAAAGCACAACTATCCTCTCCAGTGGCTTGCAATGCCAAAACAGAAGAAGTCGCTTTCCCTGTAAGCAGGCAATGAAGTCTCTTGTTTGATCTTGCACTCCAGCAGATTTCATTATAGCCATCTAAAAGCTTCTGTATTAAAGGACCTGGTTAAATGAAATCATACATGCTCCCACCTTACAGGGTATTCTTAGCTCTAACAAGGACAAGGCTCCTTCACTTTCCAGCACCAAACCCTGTGAATTTACCAGCTCTGAGGGGTGACAGAATGACAAAATCTCATCTATAATCTCAGATCTGAGTCTTTGACCTCAATACACAAGACCCACTTTTTAATTTTCATATATCTCTGCACTTCTCCTTTCTCTCCCCCCTTTCTCTCATGTTTTGTGTATCTTCAACTCTTAAGCAGGAGCAAACTAACAGCAGAAATAATAGTAATAATTTTTAATTTATATCCAACTCTTCCACTGAAAGCATCCAGATCAGAGTACAGCATGATAAAAATGCAAGTACATCTCACAAACCCTTTTTCAAAGCAATAATAAAGAACATATAATACAATCAATGCTTGAAATGTGGAGGGTGGTGTCATCAGTGAGACCCACCTCAAGTCATGGCATAATCCAAATGTGGGTCAGGACCCACCAGATAAAGACCAATGTTGCTTTCGACACAGACTATTCAATATCAGCTCTCTCTATCATCAGAACATCTTCATAAATAGCAAGGTATTAAGAGGCGGGCTTGAAGGCTAATTTCATCAAGACGAATCCATTTGGGAAGCCATAAAGTCCAATATTTATAACTTTTACTCACGTCATCTGATTACCTGGTCACATGACAAGGTATTTCAAACATAAAAAATATTTGTGACTCCAGTAAAGGCTTTCCGTATAGCTCCTAGGGGGGGGAAAGGCCCATTTACTTCCTGTGCTTGACAGAGACGGGCAGAAGTATGAGCATGAATAGGAATCCACCGTCCTCTGTGTTGAAAATGCTAGGTACAATATGAGCCACATATGTTACATTTACTTCAAAGGTGATTTCCCAAAGGACTGATGAAGCTGAATTGGATTTAATGTCAGAGGAAGAGCAAGAAACAGTAGTCAGGTAGTATAAGAAAGTAGCACCAGTAGATCTAACATAACAGCACAATAGACAAATGAAAACTCAGAATGGTGCCTGCTGAGAGCACACCAAGCTTGGGATGTGAGAAACCTGATCTTTTATTTCCATGGTGCTTTCCCCCTTTTCTACCCATGTTCTCAGATAGCCACTGAAACTCCTTGAAGTGCTTGAGGTATCCTTGCTTTGAGAAACTATGGACATACCTTGGATGTGCATTGGATGTCCATCTAAATATAGATGCTGCCCAGTGTCCATTACTTAATTTCAATGGCACACACATCCCAGTGTAGATGCTGGGAGTGGAGTAATGGTGCACCAGTCAACCATATCAAGAGCTCTGCATAACACTGGTCTGTATGGGAGGGTGGCAAGAAAGAAGCCGTTACTCATAAAGTACCATCTGAAAACACATCTGGAGTTTCCAGGAAGCATGAGAGTGCCCCAGCTGCAATGTGGGAAAAGGTTTTGTGGTCAGATGAGACCGAAATAGAGCTTTTTGGCCAAAACTCAAAGCGCTATGTGTGGTGCAAACCTATCACTGCCCATGCCTCAATACATATCATCCCTACAGTGAAGTATGGTGGTGGTAGCATCATGCTGTGGGGATGCTTCTCATCAGCAGGGACTGGGCATCTTGTTAAAATTGAAGGAAGAATGGATGGAGCAAAATACAGGGAAATACTGCAACAGAATTTTCTTCAAGTCCACTAAAAAACTGAAGCTTGGGAGGACAATGATCCCAAGCACAAGACCAAAGCAACATTGGAATGGCTCAAGAACAAAAAGGTGAATGTCCTACAGTGGCCCAGTCAAAGTCCTGATCTCAATCCCAGTGACAATCTGTGGCGCTCTTTGAAAATTGCAGTTCACAGGGAATGTCCAACCAACCTGGACAACCTGGAGTGAATCTGCCAAGAAGAATAGACCAAAATCCCTCAGACACTGTGTGCAAAGCTGGTACATATCTATCCCAAAAAGACTTGAAGCTGTTATTGCAGTGAAAGGTGGCTCTACCAAATATGAATGTTGAATACTTATGCAAGCAACATGTTTCAGTTTTTTATGTTTCTTACATACATTTCCCATCATAAAACCAATGTCGCCTTACAGTTATTGATTTTGAGTGTCAGTGTTTCAAAATAAAATATCATACAGAATGAATTTACAATGTACCATTTGTAATTCAGCAATATGAGAGCATTGGTCAGGGGTCTGAGTACTTTTGCAAGGCACTGTATACTTTGCTTTCAGTGGGATATGGATTCGCTTGTGCACTTGGATGCGCATCTCCATACTTTTTCTGGTTCATTTGTTTTCCTGGTGGAAAATAATATTAGTGTTAATGTTATTGTTAATGCTATTTTTAATGTTCTTTCTACTGATGTACTGAGAATGAAAGAGGCTATGGAGGGATATGGAGGAACAGAAACTGGATGGGTGTCAGAGAGAGAAGAGAAGGGGCCAGCCTCACTCACCGGCTGCTTTCCTGTGCTGGGCTGGGGGAACCACTTGCTTGGACACTGGCTGCTCAAGCCAGAAGAAGCCACTGCACTCCAGAGAGCACATGATGGAGAGTCAGTGGCACAGAGTGCCCTACAGCCACTTCAGGGTTCCTTATGCGACTCCTACCTGCTGATCCCAGCCACCATCATGGGGGTTTCACAAGGGCTGCTGCTGCTGCTTTTGCCAAGAGATCTGTGGCACCAAGAGAGCAGGGACTGCGAGCTGAGAAGAATCAGGCACCTCCCTCCCTCCCTGCTATTGTTTTCCACTGCCTGTGGACTTGTGTGTGTGTGTGGCTGCTGCCAAATAAAAACTGAAGTATTTGCTCAGCAAACATCTTAAACATTTCTTCCGCAAATGTTGTCAATATCATTATATTTGACAAGTGGTGTTGTTGTTTTTTAAAAAAAAACCTGGTGTCAGAAAAATCTGCAGAAGCTCACAACACGCAAGATCAGTCCACAAAGATAATGAATTTGCAGACTATAGGGAAATCTGTCAACAATATGAATTTAGCAAAATTCTCACTCATCTCTACCTGAAATCCATCAGAGTGTATCTTTCATAGGGGAGATGTGCAGAAATCCATTTTTTCACATGACTTTTTTTTTACTTGCCATTTCTGTTCAAATAAAATTATGCTTGGCATATGTAATACCAATTAAGAGGAATCTGCTTCTGACTTTAATATTTTTATATTTGTTGGCTTTAACTATGCAGGGATGATACTTCTACCAGTACAAACTGTTTAAGGCTATGACAGACTTTCTTTATTTCAAAATGGATAAAGGCATGATTGTCCGCTGTCAGTTTTTGTAGCCATGCCAGGTATGGAATGAGATGCTCTTATGGCTGACCTTCATAGTGGAGATTAACTCCACTAAACAGAACTCCACTGGAACACGACTCCCTGTTCAAATATACAATCAACAGTTATCTCATCTCTCCTCCGCCACCTCCGCATCAAGAATAGTCAGCCATAGTATATCAGTTTGGGAAACATATAACCTCAGTATACAATGCAAAGCAGTTTCTTTCCATTTTAATAAATAATTTGAATTAGTGGTGAGCCAAAACTGCTCCCTCCTTTCATGGGCCCATTTCCAGATCCCAAACTTGGGAGAGACTGATAACTTTTGGGAGGAGGGCACAGGGCTCACTAAGATAAGAGGCAGGGACAGCAGCTTCCGGCCTTATGCTGTCTTTAACCATAGATTTTCCCACTACTTCAAGCAGCAGTGGAACTGCAGTCAATAGTGTCAGGCCCAATGGGAATGATACTATATAACTGGGGCAGCCATATTTTCCTCTCACCAATGACGTAGCATCATTCCCATTGGGCCATTCTGCTGAACTAGATTGGAAATATGGCTTATAGCTCCACCACTACGTGAAGCAGCAGGAAAGCTTTTGGTGAGGAGGAACAGAGGGGGAAGCCGCTGTCTCTTCTCATCTCAAAAAGTCTCCCCTGAAAAATAATCAATGTTCAGCCCCTTCCCACAAATCATTCTCTTCTTCTATGTCCTTTTCACCAATCCCCATGCCCCAGATATTTCTTAAAAAATTAACTTTTTATTTGTTTGTATATTAGATGTATACATAAAAACAAGGACAAAAATATATTACAATACTACAACAATACAAAATTATCATTACTGTTTAATAGATCAGTTTAGATATTTTCACATCTGCAGCTATTTGATATTCTTGCAAATCTTGAAACAAAAATACGTATCAATAAGATCAATAATCATTCCCAAACCTGCTTGTTGTTAACTTCCAGTAATATTCTTAAACATCCCCTAACAGAAAATATGGATTCATTTAGTCTGGTGCCTTGTTGTTCCAATACTGAATAAACAATTTCTACTTTTCTATAATGATGAAACTAAGGTTATCATACTTTGGACACATCATGAGAAGATGTGATTCACTAGAAAAGACAATAATGCTGGGGAAAACAGCAGGGAGTAGAAAACGAGGAAGGCCAAACAAGAGATGGATTGATTCCATAAAGGAAGCCACAGACCTGAACTTACAAGATCTGAACAGGGTGGTTCACGACAGATGCTTTTGGAGGTCACTGATTCATAGGGTCGCCATGAGTTGAAATCGACTTGAAGGCACATAACAACAACACTTTTCTATAAAAAGATTGTCCCATTGTCTTTCTCACCCTAACTAGATCCATTAACTTTGCTATACATGCCATATCCCAAGCTTTAATTAACCAAGAATCTATAGAAGGATAAATAGTATTTTTCCAATTCTGTCATATTAACTCCTGGAAGTTGTTAACAAATAAATTATTTCCATATTCTCTTCTGGTGCACTCTCCTTAAGGTAACCAAATGACAACACCTTTTGGAAGATCATAACCCACGATTTTTTTTCTTATAGTATGAAATCCCAGAATATCTGGATTTTAGTACAGATATATCCAGTGGTTTGTTTGTTCTTTGGTAAAAAAAAATGACGTGCTCATACTCATATATAGATAAAAGTGCCATTTGTGCCAGCACAAAAGGGTTGCTATGGGCAGCGAGTGGGCGAGAGAGGTGCCGATACTCCATACTGATGAGTACTGTCACAAAAAAAGCCCGGAATATTTCTTCAGTGGGAGTGGGGGAAGAATTTGTATAGTCCACTATTTGGAGAGAGGATTGCTCTGATCTGGCACTCCTAAACTTGCTTGCGGATTAGAACTAGGGATGGAAGCCATTGGCTGCTGCTGGTTCAAAAGCATTCTATCACCCTACCAGGCTGGTACTGATTTGAGTCCATTATTTGTCTGCAAGCTGCTGTTTTTACTTTTTTCTCAGAAAAATGTTGATATTAATATAAATATTTTAAAGGAAATACCAATGTTAAGGAAATGTCAACAAATTAAAGGAAATATTGATAAACAGAAGGAAATATAGATAACATATTGATATTAATATTTGTTTACATATTTATTTATTTATTGCACTTGTATACCGCCCCATAGCCAAAGCTCTCTGGGCGGTTTACAGCAATCAAAAACATTAAAACAAATATACAATTTAAAACACGTATTTTAAAAACAATTTTAAACAATATAAAAACAACTTAAAAACACATGCTAAAATGCCTGGGAGAAGAGGAAAGTCCTGACCTGGCGCCGAAAAGAGAATAGTGTTGGCGCCAGGGTGCACCTTGTCACTATTTTAGACACTTTTTTTTTTTTAGAAAAGATCCATTTCTGAAAATTGCCTCCGAAAACCACTACATAAAAATCCAATCAATGATAGCAAATAAGAAATTAATGGAAAATTCAGTACCAATTTAGAATTGGGCAGAATTCTAGTGCATTGCTAATTAGAACACAACTCTCATTTGGATTACACATTTGTCAGAATTTTGCAAAGCATTCTCAGTGAACAAAAAGTGCACACAAAAATACATATTACACATAAAATGTGCACAGAAAGTGTGTATTTTACTGGTGTATGCATTGAAAAGCATTAAAAGTGTATATTTTATATTAAAAGTTCATATTTTATGTAAAAATGTGCACAAAATGTATACAATGGGTGGAATGGCATGCCATGGGACAGAATGGGATGCAATGGCACCCAATGGGATGGAGCAGTTGAATGGACCTATGACTGATTGCTAGTGAGACCAAACTGGGATGAAATTAGCTGCTCAGTCCATCCTAGTCTCTGGTAAAAACTTCAGTGCATCCTTAATTTAAATATCAAACACACATACACAAAAGAGAGGCTGAGTTACAAGGTCGCTTCATACATTACAAAGCAACAAGTCAGTGTTTGTGATGAAGTGTTCAAATCCTGGCCCTCAAGACTGCCATCTCCTTGAAGAGTGAACACCTAGACAATATAACATTTATTTATTTATTTATTGCATTTGTATAATGCCCCATAGCCGAAGCTCTCTGAGTGGTTTACAACAATTAAAAACATTTAAAACAAATATACAAATTTAAAAACACATTTTTAAAAAAGCAATTTAAAAACACATGCTAAAATGCCTGGGAGAAGAGGAAAGTCTTGACCTGGCACTGAAAAGATAACAGTTGGCACCAGGTGCATCTCATCACAAAAGTCATTCCATAATTTGGGGGCCACCACTGAGAAGGCCCTCTCCCTTGTTGCCAGACTCCCAGCTTCCCTCCAAGTAGGCACCCAGAGGAGGGCCTTGGATGTTGAGCGTAGTGTACGGGTGGGTCGTGTCAGGAGAGATGTTCCATCAGGTATTGTGGTCCTAAGCCATGCAAGGCTTTATAGGTTAAAACCAGAACCATGAATCGTGCTCAGAAACATACAGGCTGCCAATGCAAGCAGGCTAGAATCGGTTTTATATGTTCAAACCGTCTGGTCCTTGTTACCAATCTGGCCGCTGCATTTTGCACAAGCTACAGCTTCTGAACCATCTTCAAAGGCAGCCCCATGTAGAGCACATTGCAGTAATCTAACTTAGAGGTTACCAGAGCATGGACAACAGAAGCCAGGTTATCCCTGTCCAGATAGGGACATAGTTGAGCCACCAACCAAACTTGGTAGAAGGCACACCGTGCCATCAAGGCTACCTGAGCCTCAAGGGACAAAGATGGTTCTAGGAGAACCCCCAAGCTACGAACCTGCTCCTTCAGGGGGAGTGTAACCCCATCCAGGACAGGTTGGACATCCACCATCTGGTCGGAAGAAACACCCACTAGCAGCATCTCAGTCTTGTCTGGATTGAGCCTCAGTTTATTAGCCCTCATCCAGTCCATTGTCGCAGCCAGGCACCGGTTCAGCACATTGACAGCCTCACCTGAAGAAGATGAAAAGGAGAAGTAGAGCTGCATGTCATCAGCATACTGATGGCAACACACTCCAAAACTCCAGATGACCACACCCAACAGTTTCATGTAGATGTTGAACAGCATGGGGGACAGAACTGACCCCTGTGGAACCCCATACTGGACAGTCCAGGATGCCGAGAAATGTTCCCCAAGCACCACCTTCTGGAGCCCACCCACCAAGTAGGAGCGGAACCACCACCATGCAGTCCCTCCCACTCCCAACTCAGCCAGTCTCCCCAGAAGGATACCATGGTCAATGGTATCGAAAGCCGCTGAGAGATCAAGGAGAATCAACAGAGTCACACTCCCCCTGTCTCTCTCCCAACAGAGGTCATCATACAGGGCGACCAAGGCTGTTTCCATGCCAAAACCAGGCCTGAAACCCGACTGAAATGGATCCAGATAATCGGTCTCATCCAACAGTGTCTGGAGCTGGCCAGCCACCACTCATTCAAGGACCTTGCCCAGGAATGGAACATTTGCTTCCGGCCTATAGTTATTAAGATTTTCTGGGTCCAGGGAGGGTCTCTTCAGGAGTGGTCTCACTACCGCCTCTTTCAGGCAGCCGGGGACCACCCCCTCTCCCAGAGAGGCATTAATCACTTCCCTGGCCCAGCCGGCTGTTCCATCCCTGCTAGCTTTAATTAGCCAAGAAGGGCAAGGATCCAGCAGAGAAGTGGTTGCACAAACCTGTCCAAGCACCTTGCAATGTCCTCAAGCTGTACCAACTGAAACTCATCCAAGAAATCAGGACAAGGCCGTGCTCTGCATACCCCGCTTGATTCACCTGCTATAACACTGGAGTCTAAGTCCTGGTGGATGCTAAAGATTTTATCCTGGTAGTGCCTAGCAAATTCATTACAGTGGGCCTCAGATGGTTCTACCATGTCCTTGGGACCAGCGTGTAATAGCCCACAGACAATACTGAAGAGCTCCGCTGGGCGGCAGATTGATAATTTGATAGTGGCAGCAAAATATTGTTTTTTTGCTGCCCTCACTGCCCCTAAATACAGCTTACCATGGGCATTTACCAGTGTGTAATTGCATCCACCAGTAGTTCATCTCCATCTGCACTCAAGCTGTCTCCTATATTGTTTCATTGCTCTCAGCTTTGGGGTATATCATGGAGCCATACGAGCTCTACACAAGAGAGGGCGCTCAGGAGCAATCATGTCAACCGCCCGGGTCATTTCTGTAATCCACAGTTCAACCAGGGTTTCAACAGGAGCACCAGCCCTATCAGCCAGAAAACTCCCCAGAGCCCTTTGGGAACCATCCAGATCCATTAGTCTCTGGGGGCAGACCAAGTTAATGGGTCCCCCACCCTTGCAGAAGGGAAAGGCTGCTGTAAGTCTAAACTTCAGCAAGCAGTGATCTGTCCATGACAGAGGGACTGATGTAAGCCCCCCCCATATTCAGATCACCATGTCCAGTTGCAAAAACCAAGTCTAGAGTATGCCCTGCTACATGTGTTGGGCCAATGGCATATTGGAACAGTCCCATGGTTGTCATGGAAGCCATGAAATCCTGAGCTGCCTTGGATAAGGTGGCCTCGGCATGGATGTTGACATCCCCCAGAACCAACAGTCTGGGGGATCTCAACAGTACACCTGAGACCACCTCTGTCAGCTCAGCTAGGGAGTCTGTTGGGCTGCGGGGTGGACAGTACACAAACAGAATCTCCAGTCTGTTCTGCTGACCCAACACAAGGTGCAAACACTCCAGACCAGTAGTCACATGGACAGGGTGCTTGCAGAGGGAGATGGAGCTCCTATAGATCATAGCAACCCCCCTCCCCGACCCTCAGGTCTACCCTGATGCTGAACCAGGTACCCTGGCGGACATAGCTGGGAGAGACTGACTCCTCCCTGCTCACCACCCAGGTCTCGATTATACATGCCAGATTGGCTGCCGCATCCACAATCATGAATGAGGGAGATCTTATTATGCACCAATCTGGCATTTAGGAGCAGCATCCGGAGGCCTGAAAGCTGGCTGATAGGGCAACCAAAAACCTGCGGGTGTGGGGAGGACCGGAACAAGGCACAGTCCTTAACTGCCTGGGCCGCGTTCCCCTTACCTGGCAAATCCTCCTCACAATGCCATATCTCCCTCTATCCATCACTACACTAATTGGGGGGCCCTCCAGTCTCCCCACTTGGCTCCTGAGTCCTCTCTCCCAGACACATGACTCAAGACCCACAGAAAGCCAGGCAATCTGCAAAGCAGGAGCCACCTCAGCCAGCTAGCTTATTTATCCCCTCCAGGGAAGAGACACGTGAATGATATCAGCAACAGCTGGCTGAGTCGGGCCTGGTCCTGCAAGGCATGACACCTGCAGAGCAGAAGTCCAACAGGGAGAGGGCAGTGGTGGTAGCTGGTCAGCAGCAGCAGCAAGCAAGCAGGCAGGTAGACAGCAGCAGTAAACAGCTCTCCTTCTTCCCTGGGTGATGGTGGTCTCCTTCCTCCTGCAGGCACTGGATCACAAGAGAAGAGACATTCAATTTACATGGAAGGTGAGTGCAAGAGGCAACCTGGATAAAAGGAGAGGCCAGTTAAGAGGGCAAGTGGTGAAATTAGAAGAAAAAACGTTATTATCAAGGATACATTGAAATATGAGAACAGTGATAAGAGGGAGCAAGGTCATGGAGGGACTGAAAGTAAGCACCAGAAGTTTGTAAAGGAACCTATATAACTGCACTTTCAGAGAGGCCAACATTATTTAACCCATATTACAGGTGGGACACAGGGGGTGGCCTGGCCATGAAATTCTGAATCAGATCATTGGTCCAACTACTCCAGTATTGTCTACCCTAACTGGCAGCAGCTTCTCAAACAGATGCCTTTCCCCTCACCTGCCATCTTCTTAATTGGAGATGCCAGGGATTGAACCTGTGAACTGCTCTACTGAGGATGAGAGAAGATCAGTTTAGCTTGCGCTAAGGCTACCTAATGAATTCACAAAAGACTTCATGGCTCCCAGCTCATGCTCGGACATTCCACAGCAGATATCTTGATTAAAGTAAATTCCAAAACCCCAGCAAGTTTCATACTGCCAAATTGTTAGTCCTTATTAGTTTGAAGGGCAACTTGATTCAAATGCTTTGATCCGAGAACTTCAGGACAAACATTGCTTCAAATTATCTATATTGACAAGGGACTAGAGAGCCACATATCAGTACTGTGTCTCTTTTCAATAAGATCCACATTGACGTCATTGCCCGGTCTGCCACCAGTCTAAACCCCTCGACAGCAGGATGATATCAAAACTCCGAATGAAAAGCAATTCTCTGAGCAGACTGCAGCTTCCGGCAATGTACATAGCTTGACACACTCATTAGTTTTTATGCAGTTGGAGAACAAATGTTTTACCAGGAACCCAATTTACTTCTGTCAGAAGAGACGATTAAGCAATCCGAGCATGAACAGTGTCAAAACGCTCCCTCAGAGTAAAACCTGCTGTTGACAGAAGGTCCCTCACAGTCAAATATATCCAAAGCCACCTTGTTTTAACTTTCGTTGTGTGACATTTCAGGAGTTATCCAACTCATCTCGCATGTGAAACACTGTATAATCATTAAACTGGGATTTGGAGAAGTTAGCAACCCAATGGACAGGTGTGCGCAATGGACAGTATGCAAGTTCTTTCAGCACATTTGAGAAACAGGAAAAAAACTACTGGCATGGCATGTGGGCTGTGAAATAAGGACAACAAAGACCGATAAGACATATAATAAAAGAATAAATAAGGTTAGGAGCAGTGAGCCGTGACTGCAGAGCACTGTGGGAGCTTGGAAATCTTCCCTCAAGACTTGACACTTAGGTTTACTTGTCTGAGTTTGAAGTTTTGAAAGGCATGCTGTCTTGTCCAGAAACAGAGAAGGTGAATCTTTGCAGGCTGCACCTATAGGCTGCTGGTCTCACAGATCATCAACAAATTCTTTCTCAAAACTCTACAGAAGTCATTTTAAGGCACTCAAGCAACCTCCAAGCCAAGGACTCAAAGACAGACCAGAATGCTCTGTACCCAAGTGCAAAACTCTCTGTCTCCAAACTAGAGGTACTCTGACTGGCATTCAAGTATCAAACATTTGAGTGAAAGGTCACTTTTGACTAATGTATGAGCTTAATACACTGTTTATTTATTTTATTTATTATTTGATTTATATCCCACCCTTCCTCCCAGTAGGAGCCCAGGGCGACATTGTTGATACCCTGTTGACTTTTCCCCCCAGTACCAGTGTAATCCTATATATATCAACACAGAAGCAAATCCAATTGAGTTCAAAGAGGCTTATTCCCGGTAAGTGGGTATTTAGGACCGCTGCCCAGCAAGGTTTACTGAGAGAGCAGGGGGAGGCAGGTTTCAATCCAGCCTAAATCAGGCCTGATGCCATTACATGATGGCACTGGGACCAGCTCAGGATCGAACAGATCCAAAGCTGACTAAGACGCTCTTCAACTTCAAGAACACAAATTTGTTAGGCAGAAGGGGGAACACTACACTGGAGGAGTGACACTGGTATTCTGCAGGAGGCGAGAGGCTGGTGGAGGCTGGCAAGGCTAGGTGGAGGGACACCTCCATCCAATCCAACACCCATTCACCCCCACCCCAGCACCAAGGTGGCTTGGATTGCTCTGTCAGAGATTCTGTTTTTGACTTGATTGATTGATCCATTGATTATGGCTGCTGCCAAAAGCTGGGGTTTGTGGATCTCCCACCTCTCTCTAACCCCTGGTAATGTTTAGGCATGCAATAGATGTGCATTGTGAGATCCCCTGATATCTCAGTTCCTCTTCATCGACTGCCACTGGTGAGGCAGAGGAACATGATACTGACACATCACACTTTTTGAATAACTATATTTTACAGGAGGAAAGAAAGTGAGGAAGAAGGAGCTGCTGCTTTTTTACAATGGCCACTCATGGGTCTTACGGATGGGCGAATCTGTCAGTTTTGGTTTCTCTCTGTTTCTCATTTTTCCAACCCAAAATTCAGTTCACCACCTTTCCACATCAGCTTGCCTTTTCAAAAGTCTGTTTTGAGTCTTCCTTTCAGTTACTCATATTTTTAAGCCTGGCTGTCATTAAACTTTATCGTTAAAAAACTTAAGAATGAGCCGAGTTGTTTTCTTTGTTTCTGTTTCGCCCCACCACATTTCTTGCAAAGCTATTGCATAAGCATATAATAACTCTATGTGTTATGTGTCTAAATAATAGGTATTTAAAACTAGAAATTAGTCATATTTCTATCAGATTTACGATACTTGTGCTTAAAAAATGCTTCAAGAGTTTAATGGCCAGCCTTCCATCATTTTTGATGTCACTCATGTGATCCCACCTTTCTGATCTCAGCATGTTTGTCACCAGAGGGGGAAACGGGGAAGATCTAAGGCTGAGATTGTTCCCTGCAGTAGTCAGATCCAGAATGTCAATGGCCATTCAGGTTAATGGAGCCGCAACTGACTCTTGCTATGTTACAGCTGGCTTTAAAACAAGAATTGAAACCTCTAAAATAAGTTTGGTCAGTCATCAATATTTCCTACAGAAATTGATATCCAGGTATGCCACACTGCAGGAGGGCAGTTCACTCGAATTCTGATACAGATCATGTGATTATAACAGTACATAATATGCCCATGGCCTGTCAGGCTCTATGAATTATAATGGTAGTTTGCAGAATTAAGTGCATGCAGTAAACACTAAGCAGTAGTTACACTTTAGCTTGGTAGAATTTACAGTGTTACTCTGGCATAGGAAGAATAACAAAGCTAAGTTTACTGAAGGAAATGCATTTAAATAGAAAGACTGACTAGATAGGAGATGTTGTAGAAGAGACATCTGCTGCATCTGTGCTCCTCCACACTGGCAAGAACAAAGGAAGACAGATTAGAGAAGAAGCAGGAAAGGCAATCAGTTTCCCCTAAGAGTTTACACCTGGAAGGAAAGGCCAGCTTAGGTTAGAGTGGATAGAACAGTCTAGGAATCTAAGAAGTCTTCTCTCTATCTACCCACTCCCCATGTAGCATGCAACCCCTACTCAGGCTTCAAGATGAATTGCACTATCACATTTCCAACATGGCCAACTCATAGTGAGTGACAACTTGTATACTACTAGGTCCACATGCCCCAAACAAACCACAGTTGTCTTGTATTGATAATCTTGATCCAATGATGAACTATTAACCACAACAAATGTACACAGAATACGCTGGCCTTTTCCCATTTCATTTTGTATCTAGTCAAGCATTCTACCTATCTCTTTGCTCCCCCTTCCTAAATATAAAATGCGGCCCAAGTTGGTGGCTAACGCTACATGTCAGATTTTCATTTGGATGTGCAGCTGACAGATTTTCCCCTTTCAAGATCCCTAAGCACCTGTGACTCCAAACTGTAAAATCCTCCTCTCTTTCTCATCACCCCTACCCCCAAAATTAAATTGGGGTTTTCTAGGAATTGTATGGTGTGAATGTGTGTGTGTGCTTCAAGAAGTTTGTAGGCCCTACCCCTTGCATGGTGTCCCTTCCCAGTTGTTAATTATTTTGGTATGGAGGAACAGTCAATCATGTGAGCCCCTACTTGCAATCTGAAATGATCCAACACAGACACACGTTTACCATGTCCTCTGCTGTTTGTGGTTTTGAGACCTAGGCTTCTGTTCTGATCCTTTGTGAATTAGGATTCAATTGCCACGACTCATTACATATCTGTCTGTCTGTTTCTTCCTGCTGCTTCCATGTTAGAATCTTGTCCTGCATCTACATGGAGTTTATTTATTTAATGGATTTATACCCCTGCCTTTTAGGAAAACCTTTCTTAAAAGCAGTTCAGAAGAAGAAGGAACAAATTGATAAATAATATATCAAACACCTTATTAAAACCAAAACACACAACCCCAAAACAATCAATATAGAACAGCAGTCAGTGATAAATATTAAGACAGTAAATCACAGACAAACCAGAAAAATCACAAAATAAAGCAGTACCAAAATTGTCCCTAAGGATATGCAGGGATCATTTGTCTTCCACCATCTTTGACTTCTTCTTAGGGAGTTCTGGCTCTCCAAGGCTGCTTTCATTCATGGAGCATATTGCATTAGTTTAACGGATTGAAATGATAGTGCTTCTGTCCCAATTTCTTACATTCCTTTCACAATGCAGTACTTGATATACCGGCATGTTGTACAAATGTCTTTCACACTGCTGCAACTGGAGACACCAAGATCACGTGAAAAAGGCAAGAAAAACAGCAGGAAAGCAAAAACTCCAAAAAGAAAGAGTCAGAAACAAAGCACTGACGAAAAGGGTAAAAAGTGGTCACTGTAAAAATACAAGCTGCTCTGGCTCAGATAAAAAAAAAAGACTGAGAGAAGGAGGGCTTAAAAGAAAATAGAAAAGGATTTGAAAAGACTTGAAAAGCAACTTCAGCAACTATCACCCACAGTAAGCCTCATGCCTGAAAGCAGCCAGGGGAAACTAGCTGGAGTAAAGTGAACACAGAGAAGAAGAAAAAGGTGGGTAAGATCTTTTAGATCTTTTAGCAGCTACCCAGCTCCGGGGGGGTGGGCAGGGGCAGGGGCAGGGGGGAAGAGAGGGGAAACAACAGGATTTCCAAGGCATGGATCAGAGGTAAAACTCAGAAAAAATGTAAGGAGGACTCATCAAAGACAAACAAAGTAAATAGGGAGCAGGCACAGGCAGGAATGAGTTAAAATTCAGAAATATAGTGAAGCTACTGAGAGGAAGCTTGGATGCCTGACATGTGACAGGCTGCTAGTGCAAATCTCCTGCAATCTTCTGGGTTCTCAGCCTGGCAAACGGATTGTTTCTGGTATTATTTATCATGGAAATGAGAGCTAAACTTGCACTACTTTCCACTAGATTTTCAGAACTAGTGTATATGTCATGTGAAAGGTCAAATATAAGGTGCAAATTACTCACTATATGCTCAGAGACACATGTTACCAAATTCTTCCAAGCTACACAGCAAGTGGATTGGACTGTGAAAGACCAACCCAAATTGTGTTTGCATTTTGACAAATTTGTAGGGCAGTACAATATCTCAGAGAGGAGGTCACGTCTCCTGCTCCCCGGTGCATTCACTATAGCTGCCCAATTTCCCTGCTTTTTAAAGTTGGATAGAAATATCTGTTGGGTATAGGCACATTCTTAAACCGCAAGGTTTTTTGCCTATAAGTGAATATCTACATTTCTTGATATTTAATTTATGTATTATTTAAGAAAACCTTAGCATTTACATCTTTTTTTTAAAAAAAAAAACAAATCTGATTTTAATAAAAAGTCCAATTAAAATTAATTTTCCGCAATAATTTTTTTTTTTATTAATAATTTTTATTCAAATTTTTCAAAAAACAAACAAAACAAAGTCAAAAAAACATAACAATACCACAACAAAAAATAAAAAATAAAATAGTTGACTTCCGATTTGTCGCAGATCAGCTATAAGTATACAATATACATCAAACCTGTCCCTTAATATATACATACAGAATCCCTTTTCTCCATAGGCTGTCTTAATTAATCGTCAAATCCCAATATCATCATTTTATTTTGATCTTTCAACAAAAAGTCTAAGAGAGGCTTCCATTCCTTAAGAAATGTATCTGTCGATTTTTCTCTAAGTAAACATGTCAATTTATCCATTTCTACTAAGTCCATTAATTTCAATAGCCATTCTTCCATTGTTGGTGTTGATTCCATTTTCCACTTTTGTGCATATAATAATCTTGCTGCCGTAATCATATATAATATTATTCTTCCATATTTCTTTTCTATTTGTTTATCCATAAAACCCAATAAAAAAAATTCTGGTTTTGATTGAATATTTATCTTTAGAATTTTTTGCATCTTCCTACCTATCTGTGCCCAAAATGATTTTGCCTTTTTACACAGCCACCACATATGATAAAATGATCCTTCTTGTTGTTTACATTTCCAACAAACATTAGAAACATTACTATACATTTTTGACAACTTTTCTGGAGTCATGTACCAACGGTACATCATTTCCGCAATAATTTTTTTAAATCATTTTTTTAAACCTACCCTAGTTTGAATCCAAAACTTTAACTCTGGAATGTAAAGAGATGGTATATTTATTTCTTTTGTTATGGATTGCATCTGATAGTACATAAACTTGTAACATTTAGAGTTATTAACTCATATCTCTGCCTTTTTTTCCTGAGAGACATGGACAAGAGAAACATAATCTGAGCTCGTCCTTCTATGCTCATCTGTTTTTTTTTTCAAGAAAGAAAGAAAGAGCAGGAGGAGGAGTACTCATAATTGTCCAGAGGTGACCTGCATGTGACATTGTCAAAGACTGTACTGAGCTTCCAGATTAATGGCTTAAAGGTGCTTTGCCCTTTTATTAATGTAGGAGAGAGTAATCTGCAATATCATTTTGCTAGGTAGGTAGATTTCCTGAAATCCTTCACTTCCTGGCTTGTACTGTAATAACTGTCTTGATTGACAGACAGCTAGGATCATAGTCAGCCACGCAAGGATACAGCCATTTAAAAGAGCTTCTTACATCTTTCCTGGAGCACAAGATTGAGGACTAGAGTGGAGCCAAAGATACTCAACAACATCAAATTCATTTTTGCCATCACCACAAATTGACCTGTCTTTCTTAAATAAACTATATCTTGCAAGTAGAAGCCCTATGATGTCATTGGAGGTTGAAAAATGGGTGCATTGTGGGAAATGCTGTCCTAAGACATGCACTAGAAAAGTGTAAACAGCAACAAGAAGCCAATAAGGGTGGACTTTTATGGGGCAAATGTTTCTCTCTTGAAATGTTACGTTTTTCAGCTCCAAAAAAATTGAACATGGTGAATATTTTGCATAGCACTGCTCAGAACAGACTTGAGGTATTTTCACTCCTGAGGCTTAAATCACATCTAAGTCTCTCTTGTGCCATTTATATTACTATTGATCCTTTGTTTCTGTAACAGTGAGATATTTGTAACATGAACAAGCTTTCTGGACAATGCAACATTCACATTACAACTTGGACTGAAGTAAGAGACCTGTCTGCCCATTTGGGTGATGATATACATAAGCCCCTAAACTCCAGCTCTAATCTGGGTCCCTATCTTCTATCGTTACATTTGGTGGGAGCAACCAGCAAGGCTGGTTATAAGCAATCCTGGGTCATATGTGACACAAGAGTGTTGATGCTGGGACCTGCTCAGTTCAAAGCAGCCTCAAAGGCTATTTAAGACACAGTTGGCAAGAAAATATGGGGAAACCACTTGGACAGCACTAGGGTGGCAAGCAGGCCCAGGAACCAATCCCAGTCCAGACTGCAATTGCATAGATGGCTTAAAGGACAAAGGGAGGATGGTATGCCAGTCTAAAGGGACCAAGGAACACATTGCAGCAGAAATTGATTAGGACACTGTGTTAAAGATGTACCTGATGACCAATTATCATCCTGCCCGATTAGCAGCAGGTGAGGTCCTATACCAATACTATACTTACTGAGGCCACAACCCATAGTACATGACACATTATTTAGACATGAAATAGATATGGCAGGAATTTTTAAGGCTCCCCCCAGTTGTAATAATTTGATTTTATGACTTCTCTTAAGAAGTCCCTCTGTTTCACTGCTTATCTGAAGAATATTGCGTTGTATTTTTATCATTGTACATCATCTTGGAATCCATTCAGATGAGGGGCAGCATGTCTGTCTGATCATGTGCATGCATGTGTGTGTGTGTATGTATGTAAAATGGTTATTCTTATTTATACAATTCTTGTGTATACCTACTCAAATTTTCTGCCCAACTTTTCAAATAATAGATATTGTTGGGCATGGAGCGAATTAATTATTAAAGTACTGAACATGGTATTTAGTATTAATAATTAAAAATGAATAAGACTTAAGGTTTTTTTTAAAGTATTCTTTAAGATCAAACTAGGCCTAGACACAGAGGCTATTCAGAGGCAACTTTTTGTGTTCAGGGCCACTTTCCCTCTGCAGCAATTCATCAGAGGCAACATGCCAGAGTTGATTTTTGCCACCCCATGTCTCCCTCCCACCCTCTCCCTCCCTCTCTCTTTGTTGCTCCCATCTTTTCTCTCTCTGTATCTCTCTTTCCCTCTGCTCAGAAGACTTCAAGGGTGGGGGTGGTACAGATTTCCTTTGCCCAAGGCCTGAATTGGTCACTTCCCCATGATTTCTGAAATTAGGCCAAGGTCTACATGCGGCAGCCCCAAGGCCCCAGGTTGTCCATTTGTGGCATATATCTGAAACAAATTCCTCAAACCCTATCTTGTAATCTCCTCTTCCTGGGGCTTCATTTTTGTCTTATCAAAGCTCCTTCTGTTTCATGCCATTTTAGCGGATGCTTCTGAATTTCCAAGCTAAAAATTAACCAGAGACAGTGAAGTACCGCTGTGCTTTCTCTCTGCTTTTCTGAAATGTGAAATACTGTCAGAGACCCCATGCTTAACCTGACCTATAAATAATACACATATGATGGGATATATTATTTCATTTCTTAAGTTACTCTTCTCCATTTATGAAGTTCTTCCACAATTGCCTTGTCAGGCACTGACATAGACCCTGTTCCTAGCAAATTTTAGGAAAGTAAACTATGATGACTATGTAGACTATGATGGCCATAGCTTGCAAAATAGTAGCTCTGTTCCCAGAGAATTGATAGGTCAATTGGCCTATCTCCTCCCAGAGCTTGATATGTTCATATTCAAGAAAAATTCAATGGGAACTTTCATCACAGAAATCAATGGGAACTTGCATCACAGAAAGTCCTCTCAACCTAATATTTATAACTTTCAATAGGTCATCTTTTGTGGAAGGCTAACTCAACTGCTGTTGTCTCAGTGCATAGAAATCAAGGATCAGTACAGCTGTGAGCCACCCATCATTGAGCTCTCCATTATTTCTAATACTTTGAATGCTGAAGTTGATTGTGTTGCCAATTGTGCTGTACTTTTTATTTGCAGGTGAGGAGAGGGATGGGAAAGCCCTTAAGCCTACTGCATTATAGTTCAGTGCTTCTCAAACTTCTGATATTATCTTGAAATATTATATTAATCTCCAAATTAGATTACTGCAATGCGCTCCACGTCGGGCTGCCTTTGAAGACAGTTCGGAAACTGCAGCTTGTGCAAAATGCAGCAGCCAGATTGGTAACAGGGACCAGACAGTTCGAACATATAAAACCAATTCTGGCCCACTTGCATTGGCTGTCTATATGTTTCCAAGCCTGATTCAAGGTGCTGGTTTTAACCTATAAAGCCTTACATGGCTTGGGACCACAATACCTGATGAAACACCTCTCCCGACATGAACCCACCCATACACTACTCTCAGGATCAAAGGTCCTCCTCCGGCTGCCTACTCTGAGGGAAGCTGGGAGTCTGGCAACAAGGGAGAGGGCCTTTTCAGTGGTGGCCCCCAAATTATGGAATGATCTCCCCAATGAAGTTCACCTGGTGCCAACATTGTTATCTTTCCGGCACCAGATCAAGACTTTCCTTTTCTCCCAGGCATTCTAACAGCATGTGCTGAGCTCTGACCCCAGGTCTTTTACCTTGTTTATCTGTGCTTCATGGTTTTAACCTTTGTATGGTTTTTAAAAATTGTATATTTGTCTTTAATGTTCCATGTTTTTAATTTTTGTAAACCATCCAGAGAGCTTTGGTATGGAACAGTATATCAATGTAATTAATAATAATAATAATGATGATGATGATGATGATGATGATGATGATGATGATAATATGTGAAATGGATCCTTGAATTTTGTTGTTTATTTTTAGTTATATTTCAAATTTTTAGAGAATGACAACATGCTTTTTGGTGTATATATTGTCATTCCTTTGGGTTGTAATGCAGAAAGGTGGTATACACGTGAAAAAGGAAATAACTTCAATGAAATGATAGTCTGAATTAAAATTGATATGAAACAATTCCACCAGCAGCTCTAGAAGATGAGGAACAAGGCAGCCAAGAAGACCAGGCATAGATTGTGCAAGGTTTCCACCCCAACAGGAAACTCAGTAGGTAGATGCCCAAGAATAATTAAAATTCATTCACAACTCTGTAAAGGTTCACTTTAACAAAATGTATAAGGATTACTCGTCCTCAGTGGAGCCCATCTCCTGTATTTTTATACTGTTCTGGCTATATGTCGTGGTTGGAAAGACATCAGCCCAGAGCAATGAGATTGATACAGGGAATGCAATGGGCAGATTTCTCTGTGGATGGGCAATTCTGCTTCATTTCTACATCCATGCTTGAATGTTTCAGTTGCATTTGATTCAGAGATGTGGCAGAAACACTCACATCTAGTGGAGACCTGGTGATCATGCAGAGATGACACAGGCAGCCTCCCCTAAATGTGGATGCTTTGTGAGCACAGGAGTTCTTATTTATTTATTTAACCACAGCTGATCTTTGGCTTGTGGATGACAATCTCATCAGGATGTCAAACTGATCACCAGAGCTTGGAAAAGTTACTTTTTTGAACTACAACTCCCATCAGCCCAATCCAGTGGCCATTCTGGCTGAGGCTGATGGGAGTTGTAGTTCAAAAAAGTAACTTTTCCAAGCTCTGCGTGATCACCCATAAAAACATATGATAACTGAAGAAACAGATGTGTCAAAGCATTTGGAAAATGCCTAGAACTGTGCAATCCACTGAAATTAAAGCTCATTCTGTTGGACTACTCTCCATGATAGTGATCATTAGATCTCTCTCTATTTCAGCTGTAGCTGTCCATGGTGCTGGATCATCACTATATATTTTTACATCAAACAAAGAAAAGCAGAAGTTGTGCATTGTACACAATATATTTGTACATTGGGAGCAGCACATATAAAGGGAGACCAGCTGGGCTCTTGAACTGGGCTCTTGATATTCCTGAGCAATTTCCTAATTCTTGAAGCTGGGGAGATAAGCTTGAAAGAAGGAGTGGGTAGGATTTCCAGTGGATGGTGTTTTGGTTCCCTGTACAGTTTCTTGACCCTCTCTGTGAAAGTCAGGAATAGGATAAGTGGTGTGACTTCAGCTTAGTGGTAGAGCACATGCTGTGCATGCAGAAGGTCCCAGGTTCAATCCCTGGTATCTCCAGTCAAAAGTTTCACTTAACAGATGTGAAAGATTTCTGGGCAAGATTCTGGAGAGATGCTACCAGTCAGAGTAGACAGTACTGGACTAGATAGACAAGTAGTCTGACCTGGCAGAAGGCGGTTTCCTGGATTCCTAATAAATTATCCAAATTAAGCAACTATGTGCAACTTTGCTTAGAGATACACTCACTGTTCTGCTGGTTTCAGTGTGTCTCCAAGTCTCTTTTCTGAAAATGGGGGCACATGATGCTAGTCAAACCCCATCCCTTCTTACTTTAAAATCTGGTGAGATCAGCTTGAGTGCATTTTTAAAAAATCCAGCTTCAAACAGATTTTGCAACTGATTGGCAGATCAACCTGTTGCCCTCCAGGTGTGGCCAATGGAAATGATTTCCTGTAGGTGACTAGTGCCCTCACGGCCTCTGTTTAATTTGCATAACTTAATACAAAATTTGCATTACTTTGGTATTAGGAAAATGTTTGTTTAGCACATAATCCTTCCTATATGGCTCTTTGTTTGGGATAAAACCAAGACTAGCAGAAGACAATGCTCCTCCTAGAGAAAAGAGAATAAGTATAGGCCACCGTGATACAATGAAATTGACACAAAAAGCAGGAGAGCAGAAATAAAATTGTGAGAAAGGACAGCCTCACTATTTCACTTCCTCTTTGCACTCACAATGGTGTTATTTATGGAAGAGTCAACTGCAAAACACTTACCTCTTCTCTAGTGCCATGTTGAGGGGTTTGAGCATTGTTTTGATGCAAAGCTCTGCATCTGCTTTAGTGTGTACATTGAACTCATCTCTGTGCAAGCTACCCCTCTCATGGAGACACAGGATAAGAAAAGGAATGGGCACATGAATCTGTTCCTGCAGTGAAATAAGAGGGGCAGCTTACGTGAATGGGGGATTTCAGAGTCTGAGTGCATATCGGGAGTACCTATAAGAACACATCGGAATCTGTTGCATATATGTTTGGTGCAACAAAACTCTAGATCCTGACCTGCCAGTATCCCCACATTCATCTGTCTACTCTTATCTCTTTACTCTAATTTAATGAAGTCAGCCACTCTAGAGCCATCCAACTTTTGGCCACTGAGACAATTGTTTAGGAGTGAACATGTGTAGCCCATAGAGTAGATGGCATCATCTATCACAAACCTGGAATAATTTTAGGAGAAATTAACACAGCTCACAAACAATATGTAATTAACTCTGCTTTGTTTAACTAGTCCCCGAAATTAGCACAAATTGGCAACAATTTTGTTTTTGAAAAATCCTTGATATTTGCAGATGTCCATGCACTCTTAAATTATATTCCTGTGGGGTGGAGGCTAACAGATGGGCAATAAAAGTGGATCCTGTGAGCCCTTATGGTTCCAAAGAGACATATTGCAATGCTGGAAACATAAACAGTCCCCACCCACTACTCAGTGGTCTTAAGATTTCACTGCCCTTTCTATATTTGAACGTGTGGCTTATAATTGTTAATCTCATTTGGGTACCTATTTGGACATACAGACTGTCTATATTAGCTTGTGCATTTAAGTCAGGATTGAGGGAATTTTTTATTGTTAATGTCAGCTGATGATGTTTCTTTTTCTTCTTTTTTTCTATGAGCAAATATATATATATTAAAAAATGGCCACAATGGTAGGCATGCATATGAGGCAGAAACTACATCCGACAGAATGAGTTATATTTGAAGCAGTGCTCTAGCCTGCCATGTGTTGGAAAACCCATCTAAAAATCTTTTGCTGGTCAGTTGCACTTCTTGTAAGTTGTTTATAACAGGACAAGCCATGAGAACTTGTGGTGGGAAAATGGTCAGACAAAAGGGCCTGCAGTACATACTCTGTGATGCTATAATAAAGTATGAACATGTTGAGAGAAGATGATAAAGACTATATAAAAATTGTTGGTGGAAAGTCAGACTGAACTAGTTAAGTCTATTTGCAGACTGAAAAAGGGAGAGAAAATGATCAGCAGTTGGCTAACTTGCATGTCACAAGCTGCAAGCACATCATTTAGGTAAAACCGGGAGACTGGCCCCATATATAAGAGATTCACATGTTTAGTACTTTGCAGACTTGAGGAAGATGGATAGATAGTTTTCATAGAAGATACTATATTTTTATTGTGGAAACTCTTTGCCAGTCAGAGCCTCTGCCCTTCTTCTTCTCAGTGGTTGGAGTTTAAAGTAAAAAGGTTGATCTACGCCTAGTTAATGGAATCCTAAATCTGAGGAGCCCCACTGCTAACTATGAGTAAACCTGTAACATAAAGCCCATGCAAATCATCATCATCATCATCATCGAGCATTTTTATCCCATCCTTCCACCCAAAAGACCCCAGGCTGCAAATAACGAAACAATATAAACAATACAAAAACTTTAAAAACATTTAAAACCCACCAAATACCCTCACAACTAATAAATTCAGAGTTGCCAGAAATATTACTGCAGCCACTAGATGGCAATAAAATACTACACAAAAGCCCTGCAGATGCTTTAATGTGGATATTAAACTCCTGTGCATGCTGCCCCATTTTAAAGGAAACAGGTTTAGAGAAAGGAATGGCCGCACAGATCTGCAGAGATCTGCAGTGAATTGAATGGGGCAGCCTAGACAAACGGGACTGCCGGGTCATATCCAACTGAGTTCTGCTCAGAGTAAACCCACTGAAATTAATAAATCTAAGTTAGTCATGTTCATTCATTGAAATTGGTGTTTTCCAAGAATGACTAAGATTGGTCTGAATACATGTCGAGTGTACCAAAATCTATAAGAAATCACTTGAATATGTTGCATGTGTGTTTGGTAAAACATAACCCTCGATTCTGGTGGGCCTCTCCCCACCCTAGCAACCCCAGGAAATTGCACAAATCTTCCTGAGATTCTTATAACTGCCAACAAAATTCATTCAGATGTTTCCAGTGAGCTGGGGCCTTCAAATTTGCCTCACATTTTATGCTGAATAAAACTCAGCAGCAATTCAAACCATCATGTGAATTTGGATACATTGCATAATGTGAATACCTAAAGATGCATCCAGACCAGCATTTCATAACGTTCATTAGTAGCAAAACAGTGAAGGATTAAAATGAAATGAACCCAACCAGAGTGCTGGTCAGGAGGATGTACCCTTAGGTGTTAGCATTATTCAGGAAGAGCAAGGCTGTAAACTGTAGGTGATGAATCTATCTGCACTCTATATTCCCTTTGTCTAGCCCCCTTGGGACCAATTTAAATACCACAACTGCCACAAGGAGGGACTGAAAAATGCTTACACATGACAGGAGTAAGATTTCAAAGCTTCTCACCTTAGCGTTGATGATGCAAAATGTGTGCCATGATGGCTCCACTCAGCAAATCTAGCAAACACACATATGTTTTGTGTGGAGAAGCTGCACCTTTTTTTGGACCAATTCACAGGATAAAAGGCTTTCAAACATCACGCTAGCCACACAGAATATCGCTACAGGTAAGTGCTTTTCAGCAGCCTTGATGTTTGTAATGTTTGAAACGCCCTTTGTTACTCAACCATAAAGTAGTTTTCCTGATGTCATGTCACATGACAGTAGTGACAATGACAGCAGAGCATGAAAAGGCTCCATGACATAAGACATGCAATACCTGTATGATTATTAGATTAGCACCTCTCCTTTCTGTGCATCTTTGTTGTGAGTACTTTTTGATGTGTAGACTCTTTAAGAGTAAAGTTGATTGATTGATTTATAACTATATTTGTATACCGCTATTTCCTTTAAAAACATCAAAGCAGCTTACAACAAGTAAAAAAAAACCCTTTACAGTAACAAACATTAAAAATACAGTAAAAGCAAAGGTCAACTATTTCAAAAAGACATCTTCTTAATTGCCTGCATAAGCCTGGTGGAACAGAAGGGGTTTCAGCAGGCATTTAAAAGTGTCAACAGAAGGCACCTTCTGAATCTCTGTGGCACAGCATTCTAGAGAACTGAGCTGATGACACTGAAGGCTGGATTTTATGTTGATGTTAAATGAGCCTCGTCTACTTGGGGAATGACCAAAGCTGCTCCTTCAGAAGATCTCAATGATCAAGCTGGGATATAAGGGTTCAGGCAGCCCATAAGATGCCCTCTACTTAAGTTGTTCAGGGCTTTGTAAATTAATAGAAGGACCTTGAATCTGGCTCGATAGTGGATGGAAAACCAGTGCAGATGTTTTAAGAATGGTGTCACATATTGTTGGCCACTGCATTTTGCACCAGCTGAAGCTTCTAACCAGGGCCAAGGGCAGCCCCATATAAAACACATTGCAGTAATCTAGTCTTGAGGTTACCAATGCATGGACTATAGATGTCAGGCTATCCCTGTCCAGGAATGGCTGCAGCTGACAAACAAGACAAAGCTGGTAAAAGTCACTCCTAGCCCCAGAGAATGCTTGGGTCTCTAGTGACAAAGATCAGTCCAGGAGTACCCTTAAGCTATGAATCTGCTCCTTCAGAGGGAGTATGACCCCATCCAGAACAGGTAATTTGGCTACCTCCCGGACATGGGAAACACTTACACAAACAGCCTCTGTCTTCCCAGGTTTCAAGCACAGTTTACTGGCCCTCATCCAGTCCACTATAGCATTCAGACACATATCCAGAGCATTTACAGCCTCTTCTGATTCAGATATTATGGAGAAATATAGCTGCCTGTTGTGGCCTGTTTAACAGCTGCTCTTTCATCTGTTTTACCCTCCACAACCTACTCAAAGCTTCACTGAAATAGTTACTGCAATAGCAATATTGTGCAATGTTTCCTTCTAAACCACAGCAAAGGACATTACACATTATTCTACTCTCAAACTGTTCTTTCTGTTTTGCTTAGGGCCAAACCTCACAAGATGTAGAATACCTGTGATCAGTCTCCTGACAAGGTCTTAAACAAAACAAAACCCTGAAATACAGCCACAGGAGCTCCAAATTTGATTGGAGACATCATGCGGAAAGGGATCTTAACCCCTCCTCCAACCATGTATTTTGATCATATCACTCTCCACAGGCAGATAAGATACAGGGAAGTCAATATCTTACCGTGCCACTGGGTAGGAAATCAGGTGGGTGGGTGTGATTTTGATCAGAAGATAACAACCCATGTGGAAAGGGTTAAGCACTGCTTCCCCACAATTGCTTCCATCAAATTCTCTCTCTTTTCCACTCACACTCTCACACACATGCAGTGCTCCTCTTGCCCCATGGCCACTTTGCTCACACACTCTGAAATGAAGACAACGCACAACATAGGGGTTTAAGAGTCACATTTCATAGGGGTTCAAGAGCCACACTTCATTGATCTAACAAAGCAAAGATCTGCACAAGATTACTTCAAGATGATAGGGATGTAAGAAGGCATCAGTTTCACCCTATATGCAGCACTGTTTCTGTTCCATTGCAATTTGTTTTCCATCAACACCTATGCTACAGTAGGGCCCCGCTTATCGGCGCTTCATTTCCCGGTGTTCTGCTAATGCGGTGGCTTTCATTCCCCGTTATAAAGCCGATTTTGTGGCATTTTGCAGCATTTTCGCATCATTTTCGCACGACGCGCCCCATTATACTCAATGGGGTTCCGCTCTATGGCGATTTCCACTTTACGGCGGGGGTCCGGAATGGAACCTGCCGTATAAGTGGGGCCCGCCTGTATTCACCTGACTGTTTGCTGCAGTGAAATTTGTAATATATATACATATTTAGGTAAATTAACATCAATTACATTGTCATTATCACTACACCCACACCAGGAGAGTGACATTTATTTCACTTTAAACATTCATGGCTTCCGTCAAAGAATCCTGGGAAGTGTAGTTTGTGATTTCCATTCCAGACGTGGGGCGAATAAGCAAACTTTGGCCATTTCTGTTTTTGTCAGAATGCTCCAACATCCCTACTCCTGACCATCTCACCCTCTGCACGCACAGCTAGCACGAGGAAAGTGGTGGGAGAAACTCCTGGTGTTTCTTCATGGGGGTAACCACACACCCGCCTCCAGACAACAGATTAGCCAAGTAATATACCCATGCCTTTCATTGCTAGCCCACATTAAACGCAAACCAAGGGTCTTCTGGCTGCTCTATCCCACCCCTGCTGGACAGTGTTTGGAGGCTCAAGTGGCACTTTCCTCTCACATGCCAGTCCCTGATCCACCTGACAGTAAAAGACAGGTTGGGAAGGCATTCCTTCATCCAGGAGGTTCCTCCAAGTGCTCACCAATGCCAATCCTAAACCCCCCTCCTGCCCACACGATCTGCCTGATTGTGACCATGAAATACATGAATAGTCAAAGAGCCAAAACTCCCACCACATCCAGATTCAATCATGTAGGTTGGAATAGGTGAAAAAAGTAGTCCCAAGGGCCAGTGACAAAGTGGACCCCAAAAATTCCTTCCCAGATCCCCAAAAGAAGGTGAGTGGATTGCCATGCTAAACAGAAGAGGCCATTTTGCGGGCAGCACTACCTTATCCCCCAAGCCAAAGTGCTGCCCCTGGTGGCTGAAAACGTGGGTGAGCAGCCTCCCAATGGTGGTTCACTCTAGTTGGGGGTGGGAAAAATTGCCCCCTTTGCACACCAGAGGAACACCATTTCAGGGGGAAAGAAGTCGGTAGATTAGTTATGTGTCTACCATCTGACATCAAATTTATCCCTACATTTTCAATCTGAACTCCTGTCAATTTATTTATTTATTTATTGCACTTGTCTACCGCCCCATAGCCGAAGCTCTCTGGGCAGTTTACAGCAATCAAAAACATTAAAACAAATACACAATTTAAAAACATATTTTAAAAGCAATTTAAAACACAATTTTAAAATTCAAAACAATATAAAAAACAATTTAAAAACACATGCTAAAATGCCTGGGAGAAGAGGAAAGTCTTGACCTGACGCCGAAAAGATGACAGTGTTGGCACCAGGTGCACCTCGTCAGAGAGCTCATTCCATAATTTGGGGGCCACCACTGAGAAGGCCCTCTCCCTTGTTGCCACCCTCCGAGCTTCCCTTGGAGTAGGCACCCGGAGGAGGGCCTTTGATCTTGAACGTAGTGTACGGGTGGGTTTATATTGGGAGACGCGTTCCATCAGGTATTGTGGTCCCAAGCCGTGTAAGGCTTTATAGGTCAAAACCAGCACCTGGAATCGAGCTCGGAAACATACAGGCAGCCAATGCAAGCGGGCCAGAATCAGTTTTATATGTTCGGACCGTCTGGTCCCTATTACCAATTAACATTCTGTTCATTGTTTTTTACATACATATAACAGGCTCTTTACATATATGAAACAAAATCACCATGACGAACATAATGATATAGTACGCTGCCTTATACTCAGAACTTTGGTCCATCTAGCTCAGTATTGTCTGAACTGACAAGCAGCACCTCTAAGGGTCTCTCACAGCCCTACCTGGTTATGCCAGGGATTGAAGCTGGGTCCTTCTGCATGCAAAGCAGATGCTCTACCACAGAGTTACAGCCCTTGCCCTTGAACAACCCTTGAATGGTAGTTCTACCTTGCTCATGAGGGAAAGACTCATGAGGGTGACGTGTTTAAAATTTGCATGTATTCAAACCCAAGTCAGTCCATCCTTTTTGCTGCAGATTTTTTCAGAAGGAAATTTCTTTTAAAGACACAAATGTATTACAACATTTGGAGTAGTGTGCAGTCCAACTGTTAAATGCATTCTGACCTCTCTCATGTCTGAGAATGGCGAATCAGGCCAGTTTGCTTTATATTGGACTGAATGAAATTCTCTTCCATTCCTACTAGAAGATAATTTTGGGTCTCCTGAAATTTCTTAATTGCTGCAACAGTTTGGCAAGGGAACAGGATGGCCAAGACAGCTGTGGAATCTCCTTCTGTAAAATATTTTAAAGTAGTCACTGGTAAAGTGTCTGTCAGTGAGTGTTTATGTCTACTTAACACTGCAACAACACAGAGACTTGGATGTCGTTTCCCTTCCATTTCATAGTCCAATATGTGTGATTTTCCTCCAGGGGCCAAGCAAGGACTCTTGAAATCAGTCAGAAAGCTTCTGTTTGAAATCATAGTCTAGCAGGTCGTTTCTTTCCTAAATTTAAAGGAGAAGGGAAAAAACCGCTTTGTGGGATGCTTCATGTTTTGAAGTGGACAGTTTAGAATGTATCAAGAGACACCAGCCTAATTGCTTCATATGTGCCAGTTACTTGTTATGGCTTATGTCAAAGGCTGAAGTGAATAGAAAGAGAGAGAAATGAAATGGACTGCCTTCAAGTCAATTCCGACTTATGGTGACCCTATGAACAGGGTTTTCATGGTAAGCGGTATTCAGAGGGGGTTTACCATTGCCTCCCTCTGAGGCTGAGAGGCAGTGACTGGCCCAAGGTCACCCAGTGAGCTTCATGGGTGTGTGGGGATTCAAACCCTGGTCTCCTAGGTCGTAGTCCAGCACACTAACCACTACGCTACTCTGGCTCTCTAGAAAGGGAGAAGGGAAACATTTATACATTCATTGTTTTAGGACAGGCTTCCCCAACCTGGTAGCCTTCCAAAGTTGTTGGACTACAGTTTCCATCTTTCCTGACCATTGTCTATGCTACCTTATGGATGATGGGCACCAGGCTGAGAAAGACTGCTTTAAATAGTTTGAAAACTGTTTTGGGTAACTCTAAGGTGCTGAAGAAGCCTACCAGAAATATGTCAATGAGAATATTGATGACAGTGGCAAAGCTTTCCTAAAGAACATAAGAGCGCTACTGGATCAGGCCAGTGGCCCATCCTGTACTTACCATGGCCAACCAGATGCCTAAAGGAAGCCAGCCAGCACGGCCTGAGTGCAACATTACTCTCCCCACTTGTGATTCTCAGCAACTGGTCTTCAATTTTCCTCTATAATATATCACTGCAGGAGCATGTTAGATATACACTCAGTTCACACACAGCAGCGGTGAAGCCCCAAGGTCTACGCAGCATCCTGGAACACTCCCCAGAATAATGTGCAATGTACAGGCTTTCCATAGCAGAAAAATCAAGGTGTGAATAGTTCCCTGAAGACAATTTGAAAACCACTACTGTAACTGGAAAGAAGTTCCTCTCTGCAGACATAAGCTAAAGGGAAATCAGCTATCTAGTGTGTGTACGCATGATCAATTAAGGAATATAAAAATGTGTGGTGAGGCTACTGAAGTTGTTCCTTATGAGGTCTGAAAAGACTTCCACATGAAAGTTGCAGGAAGATCAAAGTGCACAATCCTGAGCTCTTGTAAAAGGAAAGCATTCCCTAAAGATGGGTGTCAAGACTCAAGCTACAGCGGGTCTTGAACTGGTGACCTACAGGATCTCTGGTAGGGATCCAGTCTGTGAAACACCACCAATCTCTGGCTAACATAAGGAAGTCCTTTTATAGCAATACTTCCTGGCCCCGATAAAAGTTGGGCACTGCTTTCTACCTGCTTGAGCAACTAAGAGACCTACACTAGTTAGCTACAAATTGTCATAGCTGGATCTGACTCTTATTATGAGAGCATTTCATTTTACTAGATTCTAGCAGCTAAAACAAGGCAACCATAGTAATGCTAATAAGTGCCATAATTCTTAGAAGCCACACCTGACAGCTTTGAACAACACTGAGTTAATGTTCTGGTAACATCAGCTAACCATCATTTTGATGGCAAAAAAAAGGAAACATAAGTCTATTTTTAGCATTTTTATTGGGCAAGGGAGACATGTGTCTCATGGCTCACCAGCAACTGTACTTTGTGCCATAATTATCATTGTGCCTCCTAATAAGAAACATTTAAGAGTGCTTCCCTAGCAGTAATTAAGGATTGACTTGTGTGAGCTGTAGTCCAGTTAGAGGTTTCCTCATTGCCTGTGAGCTCCACCAAGCAAGTCTCCATGTGTTCATTTAAACAATCTCAGCTTTCTTTCTTTTCTTTTCTTACCATGCTAACATGTGGCTTCCAGAAGGAACCACGAGGGAAAAGTGGTCCGCTTATGTCTAGTCTTCTGGATGTAGACCTTATGAACTGGCGGGTTTCTTAGACTGATTACTGATGGCCCTCTTTGCTGAAGACACTTAAAATCACAGTACTGCTTCCTTCTGCTTTCCAGTCATGCATTTCTGACCTAACTTGCAGTAAGTTAACAAATGAATATACTTGTCCTATAACTTGACTATTTGTTTATTTGGAAACTGAAAATGATTTGGTCACCCTGATTAGCCTTTATCAGGAGAGGGACAGGGAGAGTGTGACCTTGTTGCTCTTGCTATCTCCCATTGGCTTTTGTTATCTATCCTCCTGGACTGTCTACAGGAGATGGGTATCAGGGGCACTGTTTTGCAGTGGTTCCAATCTTATCTCCAGGGATGGTTCCAGAATGTAGCATTGAATGAGTGTTTTTCAGCCCTCTGGCTCTTGAGCTACAGTGTGCTGCAGAGCACCATACAGTAGGGCCCCACTTCTTGGTGCCCCACTTTTCGGTGTTCCGCTAATACGGCGCAAGCAGGGGTGATCAGCTGGAGGGGGGCTGGAGCTCCACACACTCCAGCTGATCGTGCCAGAGGAGGGGAAGATCTTTTCTTTTGGTGCGATCAGACTCCCCCACTCGAGCTGATGGCTCCAGATCCTCTCCTCCTCGGGGGCAGTCAGACTCCCACACTCCAGCTGATTGCACCAGAGGAAGGGGAGATCAGCTGTAGTGTGCTACAGCTGATCTTCTCCTCTTCTGGCACGATCAGACTCTAGCTTGAGCTGATCGCGCCTGAGGAGGGGAAGATCTGATCTTCTCCTCCTCTGCTGTGATCAGTGGGTTAGTTTCCAGACCCCCACACTACAGCTGATCCACTTTTTGCCAGTTTTCACTTTCTGGCGGGGGTCTGGAACCTAACCTGCCGTATGAGTGGGGCCTTACTGTACTGTCTCCAATGCCATTTAGTCCCTACATGAAGCTACTAGGAGTAGTCATTAGGAGTTTTGGAGAAAGGCATCACCAGTATGCTGATGATACCCAACTCTATTTCTCTGTAACATCTGAATCAGGAATGGCTGAGGCAGCCATGGACTAAAGTTTGGATGAAGTGGTGGGGTGATGAGGATTAATGAACTGAGTCTGAATCCTGAGTTTGAAGATGGAGACTCTGTGAGTGAGTGGTTCCCAGATCTAGGAAGTTAATAAGTTGCCTGCCCTTGATGGAGTCATACACTCCATGAAGGAGCAAGTGTGTAATTTGCAAGTGTTCCTGGATCCAGCTATCACTGGAAGTGCCGATATCCTTTTACTATATGTATATGTGTTGTTTTTATTCTTGTTGTTCGTCGCCTAGAGTGTCCCTAACCCAGACAGATAGGCGGCTGAAAAATAAAATTTATTATTATTATTATTATTACTAGCTTCAGTAGGAAAGAGAGTTACATTTGTTCCTGAATTGGAATAGCTTGACTACATTTGTCCATGCATTGGTAACCTTACGACTAGATTGTTGCAGTGAGCTCTATGTGGGGCGCTCTATGTGGGGCTATCCTCCAGCTGTCCGGAGGCCATATCTGGTGCAGAATGTAGCAGCTAGGTTGCTTGTGGCGGCAGACTATCACCAGCATACAAAACCTTGCTTGCGGGATTTGCACTGGCTGCCACTGTACTAAGGGGCCAAGTTCAGTGTTTTGGTATTAACATATGAAGCCCTGCACAGCTCAGCACCAGATGACTCACAGGTTATATCCTTTATATACCCAGTAAGTCACTTCAGTTTGTAGGAGAACTTCTCTTGCAAGTTCCAAAGATATCAGAAACTGCCTCCACCATAATTCAGAGCAGAGCTTTGAGAGTGGCTGTTCCTGTTCTGTGGAAGAGCATCCCTGTCAAGGTATGACAGGCACCCACTACCTGCACTTTCTAGAAACAATTGAAGATATTTTTATTCTGACAAGCTTTTCACAGCTGGATGAATAGGTTTCTGCCATGGGAGTCCTTTTTGTTTTGTTTTAAACAAATGTTCTTTTTTGTGTTGTTTTTAATGCTTTAAGCTGTTTATTATGCTTTGTTCATCACCTAACAACAACAACAACATAAAATAGCCTTATACTCAGCCCATTAGCCTACTATTGTTTACTCCATGGAGTTGGACTCCAACTCCTATCAGCCTCAGCCAGCTCGGCCAATAGTCAGGGATGATGAAAGTTGTAGTCCAACAAATTCTGGCGGCATCGACTATTCCTGCTTTAGTCTAACAGGCAGTGGCTCTCCAAGGTCATTCCCTTGCTGTTTCAGCTCCTTTAGCGGCAGATGTGGATATGGAGATGCAAAACAGGGGCTCTGCAACTGAAGAAAGAAGCTTCCTTATGCTGAGGAGTACAACAACAACAACAATAGAATGACATATTTTTGATCAAGGGCCAGAACTCTCTCCAATGCAGAGTAGTGGTATTGGCTGCAACTCCAGGACTCAAGTGCTGAAAGGAAGAGGGTGAAATTAGCCTCTCCCTGAGCCTCCCTCCGAGATATTCTCACCTTAGGGCTGTCTTCCCTTTCCTTGAAGGCAGCAGCAATGCCAAAGCTTAGCAAGCGGGGGAATAAAGGAGAAAGTTTTCTCTCTCTCAAAGCCCTCTTTCTAGTATCCCATCTCTGCCCTGGAGGTCAGCCTCACGACTTGACCCATTATAAGGCATAATGATCACAAGAGGTTGCTGGGAAGAATGACCACATATACTAGATGAAAGCAGGAGAACCTTCAGGCATGCCGAACTGAGGCCTGTCGCTGGAGATGGAGGCTTTTGAATACAAAGAATTCAGAATCCATTCAGAATCAGTGGCAAGGTTAGAGTGTGTGGGCGTTTACATGGTTGCCTCTTCCCCCCACCGCCACCACTGGGCTAACTTGGCCAATGATAAGTGATCCTGTGAGATTTGCTTGGAAGGGGCCACTCTCTGAGAATGCCACTGGAGAAGTAGGAGAGACAAGTGTCAAAGGAGGCCATGAATGCCAGAACCACAATGCAATCCTCATCGTGCCTCCTCAGAAGGAAGCTGAATTCAATGGAGGTTATTCCCAGGTAAGTGGGGATAGGATTGGGCTACATATCTCTTTCCTAGTCATCTGCAGGCTCACAGACTTACTCCTACAAAGCTCTAATGACTTTACTGGAGACTGTACCTAGGTTGACTTTAATATTAATAAACTGGCACCTCAATGAGAAAAAAGAGGGGATGACCAGAGGTGGTATTGGTGGAAGCAGTACTGAAAGACTGGAATGAGGGCCTCCCTCCCACTATAGCAACACCTAGTGGTAACTGTGGGACACTTCTATGTCCAAAGCGGCAGGTTGGCTCTTGTGTGAACAGAACCTGAAATTGTGGAAGCTCAGAACTAGCAGTAAATTTTTGTAAGAAAACAGCTGAAAGTAATGTCAGAATATTACCCATGCCATAGTAGTCCAGGAAAGGGGTTCACAAACTTTCTATATCCAGAGCCCACCTGAGTCAGCTGAAAATTACTGAGGCCCACCACTCACAAAATGGTTGCATATGGAGGCAGAGTTTTGTATAATCAGCTGGAATTACTGACATCATTTTCTAGTAATATCTAATACATCTCTGGAAATTGCTAAATTCTTTGTCACAGCATTTCCCTTGTGACAAGAATTTCCACAGTTCTGCTTACCTCAAGTTTAATTGTAGATGTTTGTTCTGGAGGGGTACTGTGACAGTATCCCCATTTTAGTCAGAATTGGCTGATCCACAGGCTCTAAAGTGGAGAAGACCTTTTCTTTTATATTTTTACTGTCCTACCGCCATATGCGTCTCAAAATATTTGTGCCCATCGCCTGTAATTTCTTCTCCCCTTCTTTCAGACACTCCACTTCTATTTTCACTCCCCCAACTGCCAGTTTCTTTCATTCCTCCTATTAGTTCCTTTTACATTCACTTCCTCCTCCTCTAATAGCTTCCATCTGTTATCCGATTCCTTCTATTCCCAGTGTATTTATTCAATTATTATACAGCCACAAGAGTGGCTGCATATTATAGCCAACATGGATTTTTTGCATTCCGCAATGTTAAATTGAAAATACCCCCATGCCATTCTGATGCTTCCCGTAAGCTCATTTCAAAACAAAACTCTACAAAACTTATAGTACCCACGGAACCCAATGAAACACCAAACCCTGTGCAAAAACCAACAGCTCCAAAAACAAAAATAAAAAAAATAAAATTAATCACAAACGTAATATCGCACAATGCTCTAGGGGAAAGAGACTGACAGTTCAGGAAAACTCAAAACAACCTATTAAGGGAAAAATGAACTTTAAGAAACTATTTGTGCTAATGGATCAAGATGGATCTACAGCAAAATCGTCTAAGCCATCTAGTCTCCCTAAGCGGTCGGCCTGTAATAACACAGACAATAGGACTCTTATTCAAAGCCAAATATCTAATTCACCTCAAAGACTTGAAAATATTCCCCAGTCTGCTCAACAATCCCACTCTCAGCTTGAGAAACATCATCCGTCCTCTAACTCTTTACCAATTCCGCTCCTTGGTACCTCTAAGACACATTTGTACACAGGCCTTTCACAAGATCCTTGGGCGGAAGTTCTACAAAGGCCTTCTAACCCTTCACCTCTGATATCTAAGCAATGGAACTTAATCTTGGATCCTTTTCAACTGATTTTCGCAAACTTCCCGAAACCTCCCAGTCTTCTATCCCAGGCAGAACGTATCCATCATTTTTGCACTCTCCTTGATGATGAAGTGGCGCTCGTTCCATCTGATGTATCCCAAGTACAATATTTTTATTTTAACGGATACAAAGCTCGTGCCTTGGTCCGATTTCATTCTTTATCTACAGTATGTAAGATCTTATCTGGTAGGACTACTATAGCTATGCAAGGAATGTCCATTCATAGATATTTTGTCAACAGAGCCCATCCTAAACCCCTATTTTCTACTCATTTCCAAACTAGAGTAACATTGCAATTACAGCTGTCCCCCATATCGTTTGATGAAAATTTGATCCGTCTTTAACCATACCTCGTACAGGGATGACTGTTAACACAGAAGTACCGCAGAAAATAGTTCTGCAACCACAAGTTTCCGCTAATTCTTCTACTTCAGAAGAGCTTCTACTTATTGGCTCTTTCACTTCCCTACCCGAAATAGAACAGAATGAGATTCTGGACAGATTAGATCGCCTAAAAATCCACCTTATTTCCCTTAAATCACGTTGTTCCCCCCATTTCACAAAAGAATGTCCTAAATATTGTGCCCCCTTAGAACCAATCATACAGATTTTAAAACCAAACCCTACTGATAACCAAAAGAGATATTGTGACAACGACAAGAACTTAACAGATAAAGTCTTCTCCTCCCCTTTGGTGGAAGGCCTCATCCCGGATAATCTATTTACATATGAGCTAGCAAAAAAAGCAAAAATTACGTCCCCAGATTCTTGGCTTAAGATGCGTTATCTGTCATCGGAGGAAAGAGGTTCTGTTAAGACCCCTCCCGTAACTAACCATTGTCCTCCATTGAATCCTAGGGCTTCTCAGGCGATCTCTAAAATAGCAGTACCTCTAGTAATAACCTCCACAATATCTCCAATGAAAAATGGGTGCATAGCGCCCTCTTGTCCTTTTGGTGAGATTCACTATACATGACCTCTTACCATCTTATCCTGGAATATAAATGGCTGGGAGAACAAATGAGGACAAAGACTTTATTGAATTTTTAAATTCCTTTACAATTGTGTGCCTGCAGGAAACATGGGCATTGTTTCCGTTAACCATGAATTTGCATGGCTATTTCTCTTTTTTTACCCCGGCAAAAAAATCTTCAGCAAAGGGTCGTCCTAGCGGGGGTCTTACAACCTTCATTTCAAAGTCATGGAACTTATTGATTGATACAATCCCGTCATCTCTTCCTAATAACATTTTAGTCCTTAGGATAAAGGGCCCATGGACTGAGCCCCTGATATGCATCAATGCTTATTTTCCACCTAGCACAAATACAGTCGTTGATGTTCTTAATCCATGGGACAAGATGGAAGAAACTATATCCCACTTGGAGACTAAGTTTCCAAATGACAGAATGCTCATATGTGGGGATTTGAATGCCACAATAGGCAATTCCTGGCCTTATAACTCAATCTCCACTAATCACGATCCATTAACATGGGATACTTACCAGCATAAAAGCTTCCAAGATATAAAGTCAAACACTCAGGGTTTAAAGCTAATTGAATTAACTGCGTTACATTCTCTGGAAATCCTAAATGGCTCCCAATTCGATTCCTCAATGGGTGCTTTTACCTATTGGTCAGTACATGGAGCTAGTCTCATTGACTACATCTTAGCATCCCATAAGATCCTAGATGATATTTCTGACTTTACAGTAGAACCCCGAACCGCGAGTGACCATTTTCCTCTCCTCCTAAGGCTAAAATCTCGCATCAATCGAAATACGCTCTCTTCCTTTTCTTATTCCACTCAAATAGTTGAGAAAAGAGTTCCATGGTCAGTGCTGACCAAATCCATCTGTGATTCCCTGTTTAAGAGTATCACACTTCAATTAATACGCCAGTCAGTTCTTGATGGTACTCAAGTCCCTATAAATGCCTTTCAATTCATTCTCTTTAATCTTAGACCTTACCTAACTCGATACAATAAGGGCCCTATCAATAAGATCAATACACATTTGTGGTACGACCAGGATTGCAGAGCAGCAAAAAGAAATCTTAAATCTTCATTTTCGCTTTTTTTTAAATTTTCCTCACAACAAACCTTTTTCGTCTTTAAAACAAATAAAGCAACTTATAGAAGCCTTTTAAAAAATAAAAAAGCAGAGCATGCAGAACAATCTTGGCAACGCCTACTTAAAGCACTCTCATCAAATCAAGATCGCCTATTTTGGCAACTTGTCAAATCGGGGTCCTCTTCTACTAACCTTTCCCATGCAGCGCAGATTCCGCTAACCGTTTGACGTTCTTACTTTATTAAACTTTGTTCTTTAACCACATCCTATAATAACATCCCACTTAATCTGAATAATATGATCATATTATCTTGGCCTCCAGTAACAGTGAAAGAAGTAAAAACTTTAATTGACTCGTTGAAAAATGGAAAAGCCCCAGGTGGGGATTTTCTCCCGCCTGAAATCTTTAAACAATATTCTGATTGGTGGGCCCCAATACTGGCATGTTTATTCACCAAAATCAATGATTCAGGGGTAATTCCAGAAGGATGGGTAAATAATATCATCATCCCTATATATAAAAAAGGCGATCCCTCTGTTCCTTCAAATTATAGACCTATTAGCCTATTGAATGTAGCTTCTAAGTTATATAGTAAATTTCTTCTTAATAAGTTAAATGACTGGGTTGAATTCCATCAAATACTCCATCCTGAACAAATTGGCTTTCAAAAAGGGTGTTCACCAATGGACCACTGCCTGACCCTTAATTTTTTAGCGAGACAGAGCATTGCAGGTCCTACAAAACACTTATATGCGGCTTTTGTAGATCTAGCCGCAGCTTTCGACTCGGTCGATAGGAACCTTTTATGGTCGAAGCTGAATGATCTAAATATTGACCCATGCCTACTTTACCTCATCAGAGCTCTCCATACTAACACTCAGGCCTATGTGAGAGAAGGTCGCTCAGGAGCTTTATCAGAACCAATTATGATAGAGAAGGGAGTTAAACAAGGCTGTCTGTTAGCCCCCCTTCTCTTTAATCTATTTCTGAATAATATAATACCAGCCTTATCTGGCCCGCAATTCTATCCACCATCAATTGGCCGTAGAAAAGTATCAACTCTACTCTATGCAGATGATATGGTTCTCCTCTCCTTAGTCCCTCTCGGCCTTTGGAGACTATTAAGCAGTTTACAATCATTCTGCTCCAAAGAAAATCTAAAAATCAACTATGAGAAAACAAACATACTAGTTTTTGGTAAGAAATACAAAGACCATCATTGGTGGATGGCAGACACTCAGCTTGTTCAGACTCGGGTCTATAAATATCTGGGAATTTTTTTCTCGGATACCCTGTCATGGAACCGTCATTTACAATATATTAAATCTTTAGTCGCTAAAACAATAGGAGCGATTTTGAAATTCTATCGCACCTCTGGAGGAAATCAGATTTTGCCAGTCCTGAAAATTTTCAAAGCCAAAGTGATACCTCAGATTTCTTTTGGAGCTACGCTTTGAGGATGGGATAATAAGAATATAATGCCATTAGAATCTATACAAAATGATTTTCTTAGGCGTATACTGTGTCTGCCTAAAGGTACATCAGCTGCCATGTTACGATCAGAGACTGGTCTTTCCTCGCTCACTGCTCGTATACATTTCATCCTTATGAAGTTTTTGAAATCTTTAGAGGACCCCCAGGATAAAATACTTTTGAAGCTCTGTATTGACCACCCTTTGGCCATTAAACTATGGAAAAGCAATTTAGCGGATTTGACCCACAATTATCACATCTCTTTAGGGGATTTTAAATTGCTTCCAAACAATATTCGCCTTCGCGAAGCTATAGTTCTCCATTCCCAGAAAGTCGACAGATTATTTCTCATCAATTTGAAGGTTGCCCCTTGGTATTGGAGTTTTAAGTCAGACCATCAGTGTTCACTCTATCTTACATCCCCTCTCCCACTGGCCCTGAGACGTGCGTTTACCGCATTACGTTTTTTCTCCTTGCCCAACGCCAACAGAGAGGGGCGGTTCTCTGACATTCCCAAAGATCAAAGGTTATGCATTTGTGGTTCTCTTGTGCCGGAAGACCTCCCCCATATACTGTTTTTTTGTCCAATTTACAATCACCCCCGCCACCGATTCCTTAGGAATTGGCTCGATAAGTATCGGCTGATTCCAACAGAGGACAAAATAAAAATCTTAATGTCCGACTTTAATCCTGACGTCACCTATACTGTCTCGTTGTTTACCTTAGCCACCTGTAATTTAAGAGACAATTTTAAAAGAGATCAATCGACCAATATCTTACTCTTAGATAGTAATTGAGATATCCTATAAATATTTTTAAATCATTTTATCAGGACCTCATTGATTTTAATGATCTTAATGACTGTTGTACTTTGTTCAAGTTGTTGTAAAATTATTTGATTGTATTTGTAAACAGGATGGTTATGCTTAACTTTCCATGTTACTTTTCTTTTTTATTTTTAATGCTGATGGCCTTCGGCCTTGCGATTAATAAATACTGATACTGATACTCAGAAACGCTTGCTTAAACCCTCTAAATTTTCATGACGATACACAAAACAGTTAGAGAGAATCGAGTGTTCAAAGTGTAAAAAGAGAGAGAAAAAACCAAACCCCTGTTGGACTTTTGTCTCTGTGTTCTCATAATTTGTTGAAATTCATTAAAAATCAGCCATGTTCACAGAGTACCTGTAATCCTATTACCGACCTTGCTCCATACTCTGACCTTTATCTTCTGCAGTTTAAAAGTTAAAAAAATACATGGCCGATTTTTATTTAATTTAAGAATTTTAGCACTGGAGTCAATGATAAGCCTGGGATGCTCAGTAAGAACCAACTGTCAGTGTTCTAAAAGCCAGACTCACACTTGCTGGGCTTGCCTAATCAGGGGGCCACACCCACACAAGACTTTGAATCCTGGGAAGTGTAGTTTGTGAAGGGTGCTAATCCTATTCACCTGACAGAGCTCAAATGGCCACAGTGGTTTGTCAGCTGCTGTGGTTGAAGCTCCATGAGGAGAACAGGGCATCTCCTAGCAACTAGTCAGCCTAACATCAATGCCTGAAAAAACTCTGGAGCAGAATATAAAGCCGTCAATCTGTAAGCACCTTGAAAACAATGTAGTGATTGCTAGGAGCCAACATGGATTTATACTGCCAAACTAATCTCATCTCATATTTTAATTGGGTAACCTCCCTTGTAGACTATGGGAATGCTGTGGACATAATATATCTCAACTTCAGGCTTTTGACAAAGTGTCCCATGAGATTCTGATTAGCAAGCTAGCTAAAGGTGGGCTGAATGGAACAACTATCAGGTGGATCCACAGCTGGCTCCAGAATCATACTCAAAGAGTGCTTATCAATGGTTCCTTCTCAAATTGAGTGGAAGTAATGAGTGGGGTACCACAGGGCTTGGTCCTGGGCCCAGTGCTCTTCAACATTTTTATTAGTGACTTGGATGAGGAGGTACAGAGCCTGCTTATCAAATTTGCAGATGATACAAAATTGAGGGGCACAGCTAACACCATGGAAGACAGAAACAAAATTCAAAGGGACCTTGATAGGCTGGAGCATTGGGCTGAAAACAACAAAATGAAATTCAACATTCAATTCAAATGCAAAGTTCTACACTTAGGAAAAAGAAACCAAATGAACAGTTATAAGATGGGAAATACTTGGCTCAGCAATATGACATGCGAGAAGGATCTTGGAGTTGTCATTGATCACAAGCTGAATATGAACCACCAGTGTGATGTGGTTGCAAAAAGGCAAATGCTATATTAGGCTGCATTAACAGAAGTATAGTTTCCAAATCATGTGAACTATTAGTCCCCTCTGTTCAGCACTGGTTAGGCCTCATCTTGAGTACTGCATCCAGTTCTGGTCTCCACACTTCAGGAAGGATGCAGACAAACTGGAACAGGTTCAGAGGAGGGCAACAAGGATGATCAGGGGACTGGAAACAAAGCCCTATGAGGAGAGACTCAAAGAACTGGGCATGTTTAGCCCAGAGAAGAGAAGAGTGAGGGGAGATATGATAGCACTCTTCAAGTACATGAAAGGTTGTCACAGAGAGGAGGGCTGGGATATCTTCTCAATGGTCCCAGAGTGTAGGACACGGAATAATGGGTTCAAGTTGCAGGAAGCCAGATTTCTAATGAACGTCAGGAAAAAGTTCCTAACTGTTAGAGCCATATGACAATGGAACCAATTACCTAGAGAGGTAATGGGCTCTCAAGAGGCAGCTGGACAGCATCTGTCCGGAATGGTTTGATTTGGATTCCTGCATTGAGGAAGAGGTTGGACTTGATGGCTTTATAGGCCCCTTCCAACTCTACTATTCTATGATTCTAACTCTCAGCACCTTACACTAATGATACTTCCCAGGATTCTTTGGGAGAAGCCATGACTGCCTAAAGTGAAAAAAAGGTCTGGTGTGGATGTGGCCAGTGACAGTTTTGGTTTAAATTTGGATGGGAGGCTACATGTCCCTGCTGTAGAATAAAGAGGTGGGGGAAACCCTGAAAAGCAATGTTTTCCTTTTGGAAAGGAACTGGGCTTCCCCTTTGCCCAGTGCCCACCCACCCAATCTCCTCCCCTCATCTTCCTCATCCTCCTCCCCTTCCTGCCGCTCCCTCAGGTCAGTTCACCTATCCTAAGCATGATTGCATAGGAGAAAATCCCATTGAACTCAAAAAGCTTGCATATGATCAAACCTGCTCTCCTCCCTCCTATCCCCTCCCTCTTGCCCCTTCTCTTCCCCTTCATTTGCTCCTCCCTCTTCCTCTCCCATGGTCAGTTTTGATCTATCTTAAGCATGATTGCATGGGAGTAAATCACACTGACTCAATAAGCATGCAAATGATCAAACCTGCTCTCCCCTCCTCCCCCTACTTTCACTTCCCTGTTGCCCCTCCCCTCCCCTTCCCTTCCAATCCCCTCCTTCCCCCCCCACTCCTTCCCCTTATGGTCAGTTTTACCTATCCTTAGCATGATTGCACAGGAGTAAATCCCATTGAATTCAATAAGCATGCAAATGATCAGACCTGCCTTTCCCATCCTTCCCCTCTCCTCTCCCATCCTTCCCCTCTCCTCTCCCTTCCTCTTCCCTTCTTCCTTCCCTCCCCTCCCCTCCCCTCTTCCTTCCTCCTCCTCTCCTGCCTACTCCACCCCTCTCTCCCTCTTCTCCTCCTCCCTCCCATGATCAGTTTTACCTATCCTAAGTGTAATTGCATGGGAGTAAATCCCACTGAACTCAATAAACATGCAAATGATCAAACCTGCCCTTCTCCTCCCTTCCCCCTCCTGCCTGCTCCCATCCTCCTCCTCCCCTCTGCCCATCCTCCCCTCCCTCCTCCCCCTCCCCCTGCCTTTCCTCCTCCTCCCCTCTCCATCTCCTGTGGTATCCTAAGTATGATTGCAGGGGAGTAAATCCCACTGAACTCAATAAACATGCAAATGATCAATCCATTCTCAGCAAACTTGCACAGGAGCCCATTTCTTACCTCCCTGGTTAAAAAGAAAATAAATTCATTGTACTGCCCTACAAAGTTGTCAAAATGCAAACACAATTTGGGCTAGTCTTTCACAGTCCAATCCACTTCCTGTGGTGAGTGGTGGCAACACCTGCAATCAGCCCAAATAACAGAAACAAGACATGTGCTGTGCTGATCTTGTTTTAGCAGGGAGGAAGCAACTATTTTAAAACAGTGGATAGAGTTCACATAGTCACTTTAAATATGTTTGATTTACTTTGCAATTTTAGTGAAGGTTCCTATGGTAAATCGTTTTCTTTTGTTTCTGTTTCTGTGAATATGTGAAGAACAGCAACACTTTGCAACACTAAAAATACTCCACAAATAATTGTGGAATAATGGCACTGACTATTCTGCAGAATAGTTTCCAGTGGACATGAGGAGTGTCTCAGTTTGGACAAGATAAAACAGTGGGAGGTGAAATATATTCTAGCAAAATTCTAGGTGTGCTCTATGTTTTTAATTGATCAACCCCACCTTGCCTTAAGTGGAGCGGTTTAAGCATAGCAGGCTGAAAACATGCATCTTGGGCAGGCCAAGTTTTTTTTTCAACAGCAAGATTCATTGCTTAAGTAGCAACATATCATAATCAGTCTGATTTTACATCAAATTGCAGTTTCAGATTCAACTGTTAACGCACCCAAAATAGAAACAGAACATAACCTCCAGTTTGAAACACAAAAGGCTGTCTTCACCATCATATGGCATTGACCAATAAAAAGGCTCTGAAATTAATAAAAAATAAATTTGACATATTGCTAGGACAAATAATGAGAGAAATATAATTTTCTAGGTTAGATTGTCTGTAGAAACAGTAGTAACACCGGAAAGAAACAAAGTAAGAAAAACACCAACAAACATACAAAAAAATTATTCTCCAAATTTGGAGATGGCAGGTGTTGCCACCACTCACCATATGCTCAGAGGCACATGTTACCAAATTCTTCCAAGCTACACAGGAAGTGGATTGGGCTGTGAAAGACCAATCCAAATTCTGTTTTCATTTTGACAAATTTGTAGGGCAGTACAGTATCTCAGAGAGGAGTTCAGGTCTCCTGTTCCACTGGTGCATTCACTATAGCTGCCCAATTTCCCTGCTTTTTAAAGTTTGATAGAAATATATGTTGGCTATAAGTACGTTCTTAAACCACAACATTTTTTTCGCCTGTTAGTGAATTGAATATCTACACAGTGACTCAGGAGTGCAAGAGTGCGCAAAGAAATTGTCTCAGTAGCCCCCCTTCATTTTAAGAAAATCCCTCTGCTGGAGACTTGCCATATCTAGAACCTATGTGTCTTCTGGGAGTTTTGTAACTAGAGTTATTATTCAAATTAGTTTTGGATGGCCTGAAATCAGGCTAGATGAATATAGTTTAATTACTGAAGTCAAACATGAAGTTTTATGATTTTAATGTTGTCAGGCAAGGAGTAGGGATAGTTGTAAATAAAATACAAGGATGATGAGATGATTTCTAAACACTAGACAATATGAGTGAGATTTTCTTACCCCTGAAAAACATGTGTAAGCTAATTCTGTTCTGCAAACCATTTGCTACATATCTAAGAAGGAAAGATATATGGAACGGCATATATATTTATTTCACTGCTGGCTGTGGTATATGTTGCACTATTGTGTTCAATCAAAGGCTGAAATATGCCTCAGACAACTGTGTTTTATTTGAAGGTCACCAGGGCTCTCTTCTCTTGGATAAGTCTTGCTAATGACTTAGAATCCACTTACGACCACAACTTTCCTGGCTATACAGATATTATTGACACAATACTGCAAAGGATTATTATGGCACACTCTGTGCCAGGAACTAAGGAATTATATGAGAAGCTACACAGTTCTGCCGCTGGAATGCAAACCTTTGCCATCTTGAGATTGTTCTCATTCTAATTGTTTTAAGATGAGCTGTGGGGGTGGAGAAAGAGGGTGAAATGTAAGTCTGTGTTTCAGTTATGCTACTGAACTGGAGTCAAATATTTTTAGCTGAAGTCCCCGATTCATCCTGTTCCTAGATTTCATATTGTGATATTCGCCATTGTACTCCAGAATATTAAGTGCACTTCAATAGCAAGTTGAAAAACAAATGATTCGACTAGGGGAATAGAGCTGACAAACAGTTTTATGAGATCAGAAAGTGGTTTAAGAGAACCTTTGCTTCCCTCAGTGTGCAGAAATGTTTCCTTCGTCTCATACTTGCATCTGGTATGCCAGATTTGCAGCTTTTGGAAACGATACAAAAAGCTGCAAAACTCATGTTTCTGATAGGGTTGGCCAGGTTCTTGGCCTGAGACTGATCCTGTATCTTTAGGAGAAGAGAAAGTCAGCCAAGTGCAGGTGTTCTTGCAACTCTGTAATGGGGAAAAACTCAAGGTGAAATTCTCCCTTCCCCCTGTACAACTTTTAAAGATACAGAAGACCTCTTGGTTGCCAGGCCTGGCCTCCAAGAGGTCTTCTATATCTTTAAGAGGGGGGAGGGAGAATTCCACCTTGTGGTTTTTCCCATTACAGAGTTGCAAGAACACCTGCACTTGGCTGACTTTCTCTTCTCCTAAAGATACAGGATCAGTCTCAGGCCAAGAACCTGGCAACCCTAGTTCCTGAGTGGATGTAGGATGAGTGTACAAGCCACGAGCAGCAATCCCTCCTTCAAGCCACCAGATTTCTGCAAAACGTATCACCAGACTTCATTGTCACTTCCAGACAACCTGTTTGATTGAGCATTCATCCTGATCTATTTGCACAAAGTCTGCAGGGAGGTTACACAATGTTGGCTGTTGATTGAGCATTCATTCTGATTTGTTTTTGTGGAGGTTATATGACTTCACATCAACCAATTGTTATCCAACACTTTCCAGTACTTTCCCATCACTTTTCTTTAGGGATGGGGGAGATGTGTGGTTCAGTCTGCATTTAAAGGCACACCTACCTAATTCACACTTGCTAAAACAATTTGTGAAGTGAAATGCAGCCATCCTTCAAAATTCACACTTTTCTGAATTTTGTAATGCAGTTCTCCAGCCACATAATGTGTGCAAAAATTCGTATGCTATGGGTAGAGTTGTATGCAAAATGTACATTAGGGAAAATTGCTTGTAAAAATGTGTATATTAGCCCAAATTGCATACCAAAATGTATATATTAGGAGACATTTGAACTAAAATGCTGATGAATTTTCATGAGAACATTTTTTTAAAAAATTCCCAAAATGTGGAGAACTAAGATTAAGATTGGAAATGGAGAAAGGAAAATTGACAGATTTGCCAATTGCTACTTTCCATACTGCAAAAAAAAAAATCATTTTTTTCTGGAAGTGAGTTTGTTGCACAAGAATGCTAAATCTACTTTAATTGCTCAATCCAAATTTGCCATTATGCGATTGAATCCCACTCTCAAAATAGTGACAGTCTGGAAGCATGCTTGGACAAGAAGAATGAGCAAAAGTTTGTCCTGGGTCTGCCTCTCTACGATCAGGAAGACTTGTGTGTGACAGCCCTGCCACCCATCTATTCCTCCCCACCGCCTCCCCCACAAAAAAAGAAAAATTGTGCAGTGGCTGAATGGGGTGATGTGAACAAATGGAAAATGTTTATGCATAGCTGTCAGTTAAGTAGGAGTGGGAAAACTTTGGCCTTCCAGATGTGGCTGAACTACAAATCTTACCATCTCTGGCCATCGGCCATGCTTACTGGGGCTGATGGGAGCTGTAGTTCAGCAACGTCTGGAGGGCCAAAGGTTCCCCATCCTTCCCACAATGAAATTAAAATCTCAGGTGCATTTCAAGTCAGGCAGACATTGGAATTGGCTGCATCTAAGTTGTTACAAAAATGATCTTAGTCTACCATAATGATGAAAATTTTTATTATTGTTTTCTTTTGCAGACTGTAGGTAAGTTCATTTAATGGGTTTGAGAGCAGCACTTTTGCAGATAAAGTGCTATGCCTAAAATCATATTTTGTTTGTTTTATTGCCACAAGGTGGCAAACTTTAGCCAGACTCAGGAGTTCAAGCTAGGAACCATCAAACTTTTCAAGAGTTTTGAGTGCCTTTACAGTAAATTTTGAGAGCCTGGAAAGAACATAGCACTGGATCTCTTTTCGGTGGCTCTTTGAAATTTTACATTTGCAGTCATTTGTTAAATGAAAAAGAGAACTGGAAGGGGCACATTGTTTCATTCTGCATATAACACAAAGTCTATGCAGTAGATATATTTGATCCATACTAGTGAACTAGATGTTGGCAGGTGGAAAGCAGATTGTGGAAAAGATGAAGTTGATTTTGCTCTTTGGGAAAATATCCAGCCTCAATAATGGAAAGTATGAGGATATTCCATTGCTCTCCCTCTTTTAAAACTACAGGAAATGATCAGAAACACAGAGTCGGCTGTGTGAGAATTTAACCAAAGCAAAGTTTCAAAGCTCCTTTGATTTGAAGTCCATTCTCATAAGTGTGTGGATCATTCACTACAACTTCCTTAACCCATTCCACATCATTATGCCATCTGTAATACTCTTGTCATATTTAGCTGAGAGTTGGTTTAATGCTTAATCTGTAAGGGACAGGAAAACCCCAGAAAGCAGGGCAAATGGATGTAAGTCCACGTTAACTGTCTTTCCAGATTCCCAAAGACTAGAGTTAGGAGAAACCTGAATGTTAAAATTCACATTGCAAAAAATTGAAACTACTCTAGATTGTGAGGATATGCTTTGGGAGTGTAGTGGTGCAGATGTATCTTACCAACTATAACAACTTAGACTCTGTCAGTCATTATCTGATACTTTCTTCTTTGATGTCTATATCAGCCAAGCCTGCATTCTGACTGAATTGTAACAAATGATGACCTTTGGGAAATTTCTGAGGACGATGTTGAAGGCATTTTTTTAGGTATTTGTGAAACCTATCCGTAAAGAGGTGCAGTGGTGGCTGATGCCCAGGTAGACCAGAAGGCAGGGAGACCAACAGTAGGTGGATCCAGAGCCAACGGCAGGCAGAGCCAACAAATTCTAGTTTTACCTCCATTCCCCTCCCTGTTGAGTTCTATAAGGGGCAACACTGAGACTGAGGAGGAAGCAGACGGCCAGGGCTACCCACTGCACTGGATGTAAGTAAGAAGGCAGGCAGGTGGGGGCTGGCTGAGGGGATATTAAGGTTGGTGGGGCAGTGTCCCTCCTGCCCTAATGGACCAGACTCCACTGAAGAGGTGGCTGCAGCTAACACTGTCCTTCATGGGCTCACCTGGCTAGATATAGACACTCTCAGCTTGGAACTGATGTTGTATGGGGGCAGCAGGCCACAGCAGCATATAAAAACGAGGCAAGGGAGGCAGGCCAGGAGAGGGAGAGCAGCTATAGCAGCAACCCACCCAAGGATCAGATCCATGTTCACCTGACATAACATTATTACAGCACCTGAAATGGTACCTGCAGGGGCATCAGCAAGGATCTTCTTCTGGGGTAAACAACTCAGTGGTGAGCCAGAAGAAACCACATCCAGGATAGGAAAAGAAGGTAGAAGGGTGGGCAATATGAGGAGGTTTTATCATAAGAAGAGTGTGTAGGGAGGAGATACCATGAATGAGCTGGGTCCTGTCCCCCCATAAGGTACTCACCAAGCCTCCTCTGATGATAAAAGGCAGGATTGGTACTCTGAGGGTAGTCCTAGGCTATGGCTGCTCCTCTCCCTTTGGGGGAAGGACATGCTGGGATTATTACAATTTTATCTTTTTATTTTCTTTAAAAAGTCCAACTTCTCTGGCACAGCTTATTTAATGCACTTATCTACAAAAGGTCCTGCTTGTGGGCTTCCCACAGGTATCTGGTTGGCCCCTGTGAGAACAGGATGCTAGACTAGATGAGCCTTTGGCCTGACCCAGCAGGTGTCTTCTTAAGTTTTTAACAGCAGATATGCAATTTTCCCAAAGTGGATGAGGAATCATTGTGTGCAACTTGTGTATATTGTGCATAATGTTCTCTGTTCAAAAGCTCAAATAGTAGTATAAACTGATGCAGATCTGAGTCATTCATACACATTCTGTTGCAAATCGAGTGCGAAAGTGGTTCAATAAGGGGTGTGGCTCAGGGAGGGGTTTAGCCTGGGAAGAGTCCCAAGGGCCAGATAGAGAGGCCTGGAGGGCCACATTTAGCCCCCAGACCTGACGTTCCCTACATCTGTATATTTCTGTGTATTTAGTACTTGGGAATACAGTAATTTTGGGAAAGAGCTTCTCAGTGGGCCCTCGTAGAAAAGAGTTCTTGTAAGTTTTCAAATTTAAATGTGATAAAAATAGGCCCAAATCCCTTAGGACGATAATGTCTGATGGTAATATTCTTCCTAGTGAGCCACTCATAAGGATTCCCCAAACACCCATTAATGTTTAATGCATCTTTCATTACCATTGTGGAGCTATTTCATCCATAATGGAAAGAGCAGAAGAGAAATATGAAGTGTCTCATTCATTCCGTTGATATCACTTTTGCTTTAGATCTTTTAATGATGCGTATTATATTTCTAGCCACAGGAAATTTAGATTGTGGTGCCAACAGTGAGGGGTTAGCACATATTAGATTACTCCAATACCACATTTTAATCCAGTCCATTTAAGAATATTGAGCAATTGGAACGAATGACAATAGGTGGTTCATTGCGTTTTTCCTGATAATTGGGATTTGTTATTGATTTTTCAATGGAAATGGAGGAAATGGTTTTTATTTTTATTTTCTTATTTGTCTGTCCAAATCAACCTAACTGTACATTTCCCCCCCTTTTTGCTCAGTTCCAAACAACACTTACAGCATGGAAAGTAAATCATCAAAGAAAAAGGAAAAGAATACAGATCATATATTTTCAGTGTCGGGCTTTAACCGACATTTGTCTCTTCAGTTATAGGAAGAGTGCACTAAAGTCCTGACACACAACAGTAAACATCCCCAGTAATTTGGAAGTTTAATGCCTTTTGTGGCTAACTGTTCTGATACCCATTATGAACTGGATTAAAGCAATTCTATTTTACTGCTGGGATAGATTATTTGAAGAATCCACTCTTTACATCCCCCCCTTCTGTTGCCTGTGTTCTGCATTATCCTGTTTTTTATTTTGTGACAAAGTATTTTTTTAAAAAAAACAGAGAAAGAAACAAATCATAGTTAATTAGATTTCTTTCTTTCTTTATGCATGAGAATTAATTCCATGCCTACGACTTGTTGACAGATGCATTTCAAATTAAATCTAAGACATTTTTGTGCATAATTTAATTTAAACAACCTATTGTTTTTATGTTTTATTTACAGGCTATAGCTGGGAAATTGCTTTCTAAGAAAAGGATTGAAGCCTATGGGGAACTCCTGCACTTTTACTTGAAATTGCCTGCCTGCCCCCATTCAAGAGATGTTTGAACCAGCCGCAGTTACTTCGTTGGGAAGGGCAAATTACTCTTCACATGCTCAGAAAACACTCTAGCCTTTTTCAGAGGACAGTATGTCCTACTTTCCTCTGTCTGCACACATTCATGTCCATCAATATGTCTTGTGAACAAGGCTTCTATTATACACCCTCCAACATTTTACAAATGAAAACAGAGCCATTCCTGGGGGGTTGTGGGAGCAAGCCACCTAGGATATGCTGCCTTATTAGTCTGCAGCAGCATCTCCTTCACTAATTTAAAAGCAAGGAGAATGTTCTTTCACTGCAGATATACCGCAAAATATCAGCTATCCAAAAATATGTTGTGATATTTAGGCCTGTCACCCAATTATAGACACCTTAGGTCAGTGGTTCTCAAACGTTTTTGGTTCGCGGCGCACTGTAAAACATATAAAAATTTTCTGGTGCACTTCGTGTACAAAATTAAAAATATATTAATATATTTTAAACTATGAATAAAAATAAACTACAGAAAACTATTACTTACCCTATACAGATGGGTTTCTTCTCATTTTTAAAATCATAATATTTGAGGCACACCTAGCCACCTCTTAGGGCGCACCAGCGTGCCTGGGTGCACCGTTTGAGAATCTCTGCCTTAGGTAATCATTCATATGAGATATGAAATCATGAGATATGTGACAGCCCATAACAAATGTTCTTAAAATACATACATACACACACACTAGGGGCTAGACCCCTGCTCACTCTACTTGCCAACCCCACACTAACCCCCTAGAACTTCCCCTTCCCACCCCATGCTACTATGCTCCCTTTGCACCTTCCTAACTCCATTAAAGAAGCCATTTCTTTTCTATTCTGCAGCCCCACTTTGCACCTCTGTTTTTACCTCCCCCCATGTCCATCCTCCCTCCTTCTCCCCCTCCTTTTGTGCAGCTTCCCGTTACATACAGACCACCTCTATAGTAACCTCCTGCATCTTCCTCCTCTCATACATTGCAACTATAAAGCACCCTTTTCAGCTTCCACCTAATTATGAAGCCACTTTCCCTTCCTATTCTCCAATCCCTTTCATACCCCCACTTTCATCTTCACCCCATTCCCATGCCTCCCCCATTCAACCCCCCTTTGCACCCCCAGTTTCACCTTTGCCCCTCTTCCTCTCTCCTTTTCCCTTTCCTCAACTCCGCCTTGCACAAAGACCACCTCCCATACCTCCTCCCTCCCTCCTGTTCTGCAGGCCCCTCTTTGCACATCCACCCCATTTTCACATTCACCCCCTTTCCCTACCTCTTCCCCCTCTGTTTTCAATTCTTGCCCGCAGACCACCCCATTTGCATGTCTCTTCCTCCGTCCTGGTCTGCAGCCCCCTTTGCTTGTCTGTGCATTCATGTGTGTGTGCTCTTTCCCAAAATTACTGTATTCCCAAGTACCAAATACACAGAAATATACAGATGTGGGGAACTTCAGGTCTGGGGGCTAAATGTGGCCCTCTAGGCCTCTCTATCTGGCCCTTGGGACTCTCCCCAGGCTAGACCCCTGCCTGAGCCCCCACACACACACTGTGATAATATCTTAACAGAAAGCCTATTCAGTTAAAGAAGATTGTTTAGTTGATGGATATTTACATATATGGGTGTTAATAAAATACCTGTTCTAAATTGCTGCACTGTATTTGGAACGTCATGTTGAAGACAACACATGTTACCAGGAGTAAAATACATTGTGTGAAGATTCTATGGAATATTTGAGGGCTTTATCTCTTTTTCTGTGATTTCTGTGAAATGAGCCAACCTGGCTGCCCTTTTAATAATTTAATAATTTCCCTGCTTCTGTCTTAATTTCTAGCAGGATGCATCTTTCCTGTGCTGGGTTCACCTGAGATCAAGTAGTGCCTAGAAATTATTTTCTGCAAGTACGGCTACACAGTAGGTGTGTGTGAATGATAAAAAAAATCCCCGTCCCCCAAAAAGGTAAATGTGAAAATTTTTCAAAGAGGCTTAGGCATGTCTCCTGTTTTGGAGGAGCTAAAGACCAGGGACTTATTAAGAATTCACTGTATAGTTAACTTACAGTACAGTAGTATACTTGTCTACTCAGAAGTAAGTTTATTTGTGTTTAATGGGGCTTTCACCCAGGTAAAAACTACAGGATGGCAATCTAGGTCATTTTGTGACTGGTGTCCATAGCACTCTCTCAAAAATTTGAAATGTGCCATCTGGTGCAAAAGGGCTGGCAACCGCTGGTGTATAGGCTTGCAGCCATAATGCATGTCTAACTTCACTAAATAACTTGAAGCCCTTCTTATCTGGTCCTATGTTTATAATGGATAGAGTAGCTATGCCAGTTATTTCTCTTGATCCTTTACTTCCAGCCCTATTACATTGGTAGGCTTTGCTCCTTTCTTTAGATGTGGTTTGTTGGTTGCTAGGCATGCAAATAGATTTGAGGTGAGGTGGGAATAAGGTTAATGGCTGCTGATTCCAGAACAATAATGATGCTATTCTCAAGGAGACCACAGCAATGATATTATTTTATGAAGTAACATTGGAGAAGAAACATTTAGAGCCTGCTTTCTGAAAGGAAAAGTTACAGGTCCTTCTAACTAGAAGTGTGCGCAAACCAGACGGGTCAGTTTGGACCCCAATTCAGTGCTTCAGAAAAAGAGCCTGAATTGATCTGAAGCTGCCCAATTTGGTTTGGATTCAAATTTGGATTGTGATTTGGAAAGAAAGAAAGCCCAACTCTGCCCACAATCACTATGCTGCTTTTTAATTTCCAATCCAGAAACATGAGAGGTTCATCAATCAACAGAAGAAACAGGAAGGGAAACACCCAAAGGTACCACTGAAGACTCATTTTATTTTTGCAAACATAGCCAATACGTTTTGAGCTTGCTGCTGTTTGTCAACACAAAAATACATAGAGTGATATCCAAAAACACTCAGAGCAGAAATAAATGGATTTAAATTACTTAAGTTCATTGATTTCAGTGGGTCTGTTCTACTAATGTTTGATATCACTGATGCTTTTTAAGATGGAATAATTTATCATTATATTATATATCTGAATGTGTTTTATATCATGGTAATTATAATAATTATTGCTTCATAATATGTATATATGCATTTTATATGGTTGTATCCTTGAAAAAACTGCAGCAACCTCAACATGTATTGGGTAATTTTCTGAAAATAAAATAAAATCAATCTTTTTTGGATGTTTTCCTTGTATCTTCAATATTTCTCTCAGATACCTCTTAGCTCATTTATTCATCATAAGAGGGAAGTGTTGACTTTGTCATTCAAACTAATTTCAAACATTTTAACCAACATATACATTTAACTGGCAGCATTCTTGTATGAAGCAGGCCAGCATCAACTGAGCACTATCCATTATACTCATGGCATGATCTAGGGAAGTAAATGATACAATTCTTTCATACAATTTGGCAAGCTCTAGTGAGTTAGAGAAGAGAGATATGCACTATACCCTCTATGCAAGATCAATCTTTAGTAAAACCAAAAAGGGAAGAAAATCAAGCCATTTACCATGATAAAAAGCAGTCTCCATATGTCACTGATTCTCTAAACCTATGCAAAAAATGCAGAAAGTGCTCAGACAACTCTGGCATCTGAAAAGGAAACCATACTGGATCTTTCAACTATTCCCTCGGAGTGCATTAAAGACAGCCCCAAACCATCTAACAATAATAAATGATAGAGAAGCAATTTCCACCCCACCAGTCTAGAGAGACAGACACACACAGAGAGAGAATGCAAAAATTGAAGGAACGATTAGAAGAGAGATATGGGGAGGGTCATGAAAGTTTAGACAAAACCTTTCCCTAAGCAAACTAGTTTGTGGCATTAGAAAACATGCCTCTAGCAAACCTCTCTTGATGCCATACCCATTTGCAGTAATGAGTGGTTGTACATTTGGCTTTTCTCAGACAAACTGACTGGTTTCTAATCTGTGATACACACGATACTCAGGTAACGAGCATGTGTCTATTACTCGGAGCTACCTTTCCCTCCACTATCAAAGCCAAATTTCTGCCTTTGCATACCTTGAACACAACAGAGTTTTCATGACAGGAAGTAGATGAGAGCTGAGGAACGAGCTGAGGTGTCTGGCCTTAGGAAGGACAACCAGCTATCACGCAGCTGTGCATTTAGATAGAAGGCTGCTGAGCTAAGTACTTCTGTATATAATTCCTACTAATAGTGGACTTGGAAGATTAAGTGCTGATTTGTTTAGAAGTGAAACAAACTCATCCATAAATGGTATGAATGAATAAATTTATTTTGGTCCATGACCGGCGAAATCCATAAATGGTAGTGGTTTACACACACAGAGTCTCCCTAGATAGACAGAGGTGTGTATGTTTGAAAATTAAAATAATTAAAACACACACACGTGCTTGTTGAGGTGTCAGTTGAGGGGAGGCGAGGAACAGGAAAGGGTACACAAAAAAGAAAATTGGTGTTCTCAACCCAGTGATAGCTTATATGGTAAGTACTCTGGAGAAAGAAATAGAATTGGGGACGGGGAATTTATGTGTTCCGTGAGGTTAAAAAAACATCACCACCATCTATGCACAATTCAGGAATGTTTCAGGAGGAAGAGAAGGGGGAAAGGAAAACTTATTCTTTCCTCACTCTCCACAAGCACCCCTCCTCCTATATAGCTATGAAATGTTACTGGCATAAAAGCTGAACCCCCAAGGGCTCAGAAGAGACCTGAACAGCACTGTAAGGCTCCTGGTCCCGGCTGGGTGGAGCCCTAAACAAGGCCACTCATCTTAGGAGTTAGGGTGACCACTTAGCGAATACCCAAACAGAGGAAATGCATCGTCCCAAAAAGAGGACAAAGACACTGATTTGTATAAAACGTTAATGTGCTAATATATATATGTAAAGATGAAAATTTAGAAATACTATAATTTCAAGAGAAATTTCAAGAGAAATTTCACCATAGTTGGGAAGGCTGTGACCAGACGGCCTGTATACCAGCTTAGTCTGCTGTCCATGCACTAACTGATGGTGAGCAATTTCATGGCTCCTGTTTGCCCTCCTTAAGGTTATCTTTAAATTGGACTTGGGACAGACAGCCCTTTACAAAGAGAGGATGCCTTTAAATAGAGGGCTGTCCTCTCTACAGTAGGGTATATGACTGCCCTATTGGGCAGTGGGAATACATTGTCATATATTTTGTTGCAGGTCTCCTTGTAAATGGCTACAACAGTATTTGGTGTTAATACTTGCTTATTTTATATGCCCTGATAGGTTCACAACTAGAAGCAGTTGGCCAGGTGGGACAGAGCTAGATTACCGGCTGGTGGGTCATTGTAGTTTACTGGGACAGAGAGAGGAAGGTGTTTGGTGAGGTGCAATATGGATTGGATATGATAGGAAGAATAAGTTCCTTTTTGTTGTTCAGATTTTGCATATTTGTTACCTATTCTTAACTTATTTATCATTTTGTGTCACAGCTTGCCACTTTCTGTCAGCAACAGTACGTCGATTAAATGTACAAATAAAATCAGTGGAGATGATGCAGCTGTCAGTTTGTACCCATTTAACAAGTACAAGATTGCTTGTCTTATATGAAAACTGAGTCACACAGTGTTGGTCTTGTGGTCAGAATCAGAAAAATCTGAATTTTCCTCCAGTGTTTGAGGAGACATTGAATTACTATGCAACCCTTTCCAAATCATGATGCTAGACAGTTGACTGGGTCACTCAAAAAGCATAGGAATGTACATGCGTTTGACCTACATACGATTCTCCTATTAGGCAAAATTCTATTTATGGGGGAAAATATTTTTAGTCATCTATATATACAAACAGCCCTTCACCTCCCCCACCCCACATTTATGGCATCTTGTGATAAATACACTTACAGGTTGTAGGATAATAATGTTTCCCAAACTATTTAGTGGGGCAAGCTTCTAATTCTCAAGGAAGTGTCTTACTCATTTCTGTTTCAGGGTCTCTTTCTTCATTCCCAATAAAAGAGGAGTACCCCATTTGTCTGTGTCTAATGATGGGAGACCCTAAGAAAACCCTGGTTTTGTCCAGGAATCATGTCCAGAAATAGATGCCCCACTCAATTTTATTTGTGATCATATCTCAGTGGAGTGTCTTGGAAGGTAAAGTACCTCTCCCTTCTTCAGTGAAAGCACCTACAGAAAAGATGTAAAGGAGGAAGGAGAAAATGTGCTTTGAAAACAATCAAAATAAAACAAAACCTCCAGCCTGCAGTCCTGCCAGAGGTATACACAGAAACCAACCAGATCACTACCAGTGGTGGCTGTGACATCCTCCTTTTATCTCTCCCACAGTTGTTTGCTATGGAGAGAAAACTCTTATATACTTTCTTTGAATTTTCAAATTTATATATTGATATGTGTAAATTTATTTACACTAGTTGTTCTGGTAAATAACATGGTTTAAGTCCATTTAAAGTTAGGGATAAAGAAGTCCCATTGAAACCAATGACACAAATTAGTTGCAACTAAAATCCCATTGATTTCAGTGGGATTTACAATGCAATCCTGTGCACATTTACTCAGTTCTAGTGATTTGTGTTCAAGTAGATTTACTCCCAGGGAAGTGTTTATAGGATTGCAGCCTTAGGCATCGCTAACTTTGGCTAGGTAGGGACCAAGTGGCTGGCCTAAACCCTTCTAAGGAAGGATCCTCTTTGTGGGCCCTCCTTGGGGACAAGTTGTAAGCTCAGTGGTAGGGCATTTGCTTTGCATGGAAAAGGTCCCAGTTTCAATCCCTAGCATCTCCATGGTGTAATTTTCTAAGACTGTTTTACAATTAGGAGGGTAAAACATCACACACAGAGACAAAAACAGATAAAAACTCAATTCTCTTGTATGCATACTGTAGTTCTTCTGCCATATAGGATGCAAAATGCTATTCTGTGCAATCGGGGGTAGGCCAGCTTGTCACTTAGTGACAAAGATACACTGAGCTATTGGCCTGGAGCATCAGGAGAATAGACAGTGATGCAATTAGAGCTTTTGTTCTCCTGCAAAACAAAGCAAATTTTCATTACATACATAGTTATCTTCTAATTACCTCCGCTTCCACTCTTCCAAACCATCCATATTTTGGTTTTTTTTTAAAAAAACTTGGGTAATAGACACACATCTTATATCAATTTTAGTCATCCACATTCTTCTATGGGTTTATATTAACAGGAGCCAGAATTTTTCTACTGAAATATAATCATTTTTGACAGCATATTCTGGATTTCTATATCCCCACCTCCCTCCCTCCCGGCAAGGAAGAGACGTTATTCAGTACAGGAAACAAGCAAAACCACTCAAAGCCGGCATGGAGCAAGACTGGTGAGGGCTGAGTTGTCCTGAGGCCAGATATAGAAACATGGAGGGCCACATTAGGCCTAACGGCACGAGGTACCTCAGCCCTGTCTTACTGGTTTAAGAAGGTTGGGAACCATTTGCCCTACTTTTTTTCACAACTCACACAAAATCCATCATTCAGTGGCTTCAATCTAAATTCCATAGTTATCTTGGCTATTTTGTCTTCTTCTTCTTCTTATCCTGCCTCTGGCAACTGAGTCTCCCCTCTCCTTTGCTCTGCAGACGCATTCACTTCGCAAAAGAATCTCTGCATGAAATATTTGGGTTTCTAAATGATGAACATAAATTACACCATTGTTTTGTTTCCGCACTTCTAAAGAATGGATCCAACAGTACCCTGATAGTCTTGTCCGAAACATTCTTTTCCATGCAAACTTAGGAGACTGTGTTCTGTCAAAATGATATCCACTGGTCTCAGCAGAATTCAAACGGAGAAACAGAACAGAGACACCATGAGAAGAAGAAGGATTAACACCTTTGGATGTTCGGTGAGAGGGCTTTCACGGTCACACTGGGAAGCAGAGATTTCCAATAATTCACACTAGTGGCATTGCCGACAGGACAGAGTTGAAAAAGTAACATTTATGACAGGACAAGTGGGCACAGCTTTCCTTCACTCCCCCTGCCCCTGGAATTTACACACAACGGCACTAAACGTGGCTCCTTGACCTTGGCAATGGGAATCTCTCATGGGAAGCTTCCATTTCCCTAGCCAAAATTTGTCTTCTGGAGAAAAAAACCTGCTTAACAACTAAGATGCTTACTCAGTGAATATACAGAAGTGGGAATGAAAATATTTGGCTGGGCATGAGGACAACAATTTGTGATTAAAGTCCTTGGAAACAAATGACCCTGAAAATTATAAAGCAACAACTTTCACTATGTACTATGGCTGATCTATTTACAAGATTCAATGATGATTCCAGGCATTTTGTTTATGGTCTTTGAAGAAAATGAATGCCAAGAAATTCATTACAGGGTTCATGGAAGGTTAAAATCCAACCACATTTGACAGCTTTCTGTAATCTAAAATCCAAGAGAAATCATCAAATGTAAGGCATTCCCTTTCAACTTTTTGTTCATTCTTCAGTTTTGTGGCCCTTTGTCTTTGTGTTTATTTTCTTTAGTCAAATCATTCCTTTCAGTGTGGGACAGTCAAGACCGCAGGAAATGCCACACAAATACACTGCACAACTCCAGAGAGACTGGGTAGAAACAATCAACTGGAGGTCAGTGGGGCAAAATGGACACACCAAAGGGGACCGTCTGTCCCACATCAAAGCTGCCAACCAAGAGACAAAGCAAAGGGGCAGCACAAAAGGAAGAATGTCTGACAACACAGGCCAGATGGCCACAGAGGGATGGTACTAGAGCCTTGACGTTATCCCTTACTTCATTGTCAAAGAGGACTAATCAGGGGTAGAGAGGAATATTATGGATATTTCATTCAAAATATTTTCATACACCACATTACGTGTCCATGGGGGGGGGAGAGAGAGAGACGGATAAAGACAAGTATGGAGAAGAAATTTGCTTTGATTTTCATTTTAATGTGAAGCTATTCAACTTTGCACTTCCCAAAGCACTGCATGAACCAAAATGCAACTTTCCTTTGAAATTTGCACATCCCTGAATTTTGCAATGCCATTCTCCAACCAAAAATAAAGTGTACGAAAAAGCATCTATGAGGGTTCATATTTGTCAAATCGCATATCAAATGCATTATAACGAGCAAAACTGCACACACAAATTATGTATTAAGAGAAATGCACACTAAAATGCTGGAGCATTTTTGCAAAGACTTTTAAGAAGAATTTGCAGCTGCTGCGTTATTGTGGTGAACTGGGTTTTAGAACTGAAGAATGAGAAACAGAAATTGACAGATTCATCCAACCCTGCAGGTGCCACATTGAAAGTTGCTACAACACGTCTGAATAAACACAAGCTATTTTCCTGCATAGACACGTAATAGACATCCACATACTTCAATCCTATACTGGTAAAGTACCTGCCGGATTGAAAGGAAAGATGCTAAAACACAGATGCACAATTGGGATGGCAAAGAGAAGGTTTAGGGCCAAATGCCTTGAATCTGGTTTGTTTCCATTTTCCTTGGCTTTGTTTGTGGAACAGCTGGCTGAGTGTGTAAAGCCTGTGGAGTCTCCAGTGCTGAACTAATTGTCAAAATAGTAGTAGAGAAGTTGGCACCCTTAATAGGAACAATAGCATTAACACCACTGAGGCAAGTTATTTCTAAATAATTCTGCTTTAGAAACTCCCAAAAGCAGCTCATATTCTCACCAATCTGCTATTACCATTTCTGGCTGACCAGTAAAACTTAATATTTCATGGATTACACTAGAACAAGTCATGAAAGAACAAGGACACAGTAGATCAGAACAGAATTTTGAACAGTAATGCTCTTATTTAATGCTCTTATTTAATACCCAGATTACACAACCCCCATGAATTATTTTATAAACCTAAAATAAAGGTTTTCTAGCTCCTGGTAAATAACATACAGTGGAGCTTCATGCAATGGCTGTTTCATCCAGGTCTCTGCTTGGTTACAGTTCTCCACATATAAATCATTTCCTTTCCTCTAAAATCCCTCCTTTCTTTGCTCTTGTTTTTATTAGTAGCTCCAACTGGACTGTGTTGTCATCTTGCTTGAAATGTTGCAGCCCTGGAAAATCCAGCCCAGCAATGAAAATGCTATTCATTTCTCTTCCTCTCCAAAGAAGCTCTTTGGTAGAGCAATACTGAAGTGATGGCTCACTATTCCTAATGACTTTAACATGAGAAAACTCTTTCCTGTCCGCTTCTGCCAACAGCCTCTTCTTTCATAGTTAAGCAACCTAGGAGAAATATTTTGAATCTTTGGATACAAATTTGAAACAGAAGAACAGTTTGTAAAACATACTGTTCTGGGTCTTGATACGTTTAAGGTAGGGATGGGTGAGAAATTCAATTCAGTTTGCATTTCAAGCTTAGTCTACCAAATTCACACTTTCCGAAACAATGTAAGAACCGAAACACAGCCATCCCTTGACGTTCACATTTATTCAGATTTTGCAATGCAGTTCACCAATCAAACAAAGTTTACAATAATGCATAAGTTAGGGGAAAGTGTGCATTAAAATGAATATATGAGTGAAAATAACATTGCTTGCAAAAATGTACATAAGTTAAAATTGCCTACAAAAAGGTGTTTATTAGGAGAAATTTGCACTATAATGCTGGAGAATTTTCATGACTTTTTAAAAACAATCTGCAAATTGCTGCAGTAACGTGGAGAACTAGATTTAAAACTGGGAAACTGAGAACCTATATTGACAGATTTTTCCATCCCTAGTTTTAGGTGACATATTTTATGCTGGTAAATGACAAAGCACGTTCAAATGAAGTGAAGCAACATTTTAGCTGTTAAAATCAAGTCACAAGCCACATCAAGCTTTTTTAAGGACATTCCACTCCACTTTACCTCTCTGGTGCTCTTCTTTGTGAGTGTCTTCTAATTCAGGGACCAGTGTTTTACTATCCAGCCACCTTCCCACATTAGCTTTTGCAGAATTCCAGTTCTACCTGTTTACCCACAGTAGAACCAACAGGATCCTCCAGTCTATGTGTTATTTGCAAAATAATCCCCTTGCACAGCTTGGAAAATTCTCCCCTGCACTGATATAATCAGGAATGTTGATACAAGATTTTCAGTTGATAAGCAAGAGTACTGGAAATCAGCCATTTCTGTGAATACAGAGAAGCTTGCAAGGGACTGTGGGTTTGGGTGGGAAGAGCTACTACAACATCGCAGTCCAATATCCCCACTTGTCTCCCCTCAAGTCCTCTGGGTGTCCCTAATGATTAAGGGAGCAATCCAAGTCCTATGTGTGCCGGGCTGGGGGGAGGTGGATATAGTGGACCCCAGGCTGAGCTGGCAGGCTCCCGCCACTACCAGGGTCCACCAGCAGAAAACCCTGTCCTGGCTGGGCCACGGTGCTGCCAGGACTCTGCCAGCACTGCTGGGGCTCCACCAAGGACAGCCAGCCCAGCAGACAGAGAGCTGGCAGGAGCCAGTGATAGCCCTGAAAACAGGGAATTCCAGGGGCACAGTGGGGAGGAACTGCAGGGGGGACTTAAGCAACATCCAAGTTCCCCTCGGAACACTCCTGCAGGTCCCAATCTCCATGAGAATTCTGCCAGCTAATAGGTCGGCACAGTAAAAATATTTCCATGGCGGCCTATGGGGACTGCTTACTACCCAGTAGGCCTGTTCATGGGAGCTGGCTCTTCCCTGCCGGCTCCTGTGTGCAGCTCCCGATGCAGCCAACTCTCAGCAGGGCCAGCAGCTCTCAAATGGGGAGTGGATGCCGTGGAGCTTTCCACTGGTTCCTCCTCTGGCAACCCCCCTCCTGCCTGCTCTCCTATGCAAAACGGGTAGGCAATGTGGTGTCCTCCATGTGTTATTGAAATACAGCTTCCATCATTCTAGACCATTGGCCACACTGATGAGAGTTCTAGCCCACAACATCTGAAGGGCACCACATTGGTCAGGATACTTTCATAGGCCATCCAAAAAGCAACTGTCCATTGCTCCATTTCAGAGGCATCCTGTCTGGGCTCATTATATACTGTTTTGAACAACAGATCTGTACAGATATCTACAAATCGATTTGGAACTAACCAATTCTGCAGAGATTTGTAGCTGCTTTAACTTGATTGGCCCAATTTGGTTTGTGCATTGTGAGTTGTACAAATCTGGTGCACAGCTCTAATTACAACACCATATACAGAGAACAGCAGGGTGGGGAGAGAGGGAGGAAGGCTACAATGCTTTCACCCCACTCAACACTCTCTAATCACAGTGTTTGGAAAAGGTGAAGTCTTAAAATGCAGAAAACTTTTGTAACTTCTGTCTCTTAGAAATGTCTGGTGGGGGTTGGGTGGCATTTGCTCAGCATGTGCTTCCAGTGCCATCCTTATTTACATTTTTTTATTGTTGCCTTTTGTTTTAAAAAAAATCTCATTGCTAAGAATTTTTTATAAACTTTGTAGGCATATTTAGCCACAGCTTTCTGAATTCATTTATTATTATTATTATTATTATTATTATTATTATTATTATTATTATTATTATTATTATTATTATTATTATCATCATCATCATCATCATCATTATTATTATTATTATCATCATCATCATCATCATCAATAATAATAATAATAATAATAATAATAATAATAATAATAATTTCCAGTTGCTACCCACACACAATAAGAAGCAGCCAGCTTGTGTGGTAACAAATTTTTTAAAAATTATTATTAGCCAGCCATACTTCATGGGCATATTAGCCAGGATTCTGAGATTATTATTATTTCCAATTGCTAACCACAGTGAATATTATTAATATTAAATAGTAATTTTTCCTCACTAACTAGTGCTATTGGCAATATGCCCCCTATATGACCATTTTTTAAAAAAAAAAATTCTTGGAAAAAGCAAATGTTTTGGAAAAAGCAAATGTTAAAGATGGCTAGTCTGCCTGGTGCTACCTATGCATGTCTAGTACCGCCTCTTTTTTAAAGCCCTCAATTTTTTAAAAAAAGTCTTGAAGAAAGGAACAGGGAAACACAGGAGTGTGGCATGACTGAGCACTCACTGTCTTTTTTAAAACATATTTTTTTTGGAAAAAGCAAATTTTAAAGGTGGTTAGCATAAAATCCCCTGGACCTACCCACCAGAAATTTGCCAGGGTTTATTCCCTGTATGGGAGCTACCATCTAACCAAATTTCATGCCCCCATGTATATATTACCTCCATGGTACTGCATGCTGATGCCTACCTAATGCTTCCTACATGTGTCTAGTATTGCAAACCTATTTTTTTAAAATTAAAATTAAGATTAATTCATTTTTTTTCAAAATCTTGAAGAAAGGAACAGGGAAAACACAGGAGCACAAGAATTGGCATGACTGACCACTCACAGTTTGATTTTTTTTAAAAGTTTGTTTGGAAAAGCAAATTTTAAATGTGGCTGGCATGAAAACCCCTGGAGCTATCCATCTGATTCAATTCTGATAAAACTGAGTTGCTTGCCAGGCAGAAGAAAAGTGGCCCATTCTGGACATTTGAGTATTACCAAACCTTTTTTGATATTGATACTTACCAGGTCCTGGACAGAATCAAAGTTTCTGTTTTTCCAATGCCTGGGAAAAACTTTTTCAGACTATATATCTGAAGTAATCCGGATCTATATGGTCCCTTTTGGATATGTGCCACATTAGTATTTGCCATCGCTATCAGTGGCAACATTTCAAAATTCTTTATCCATCTGGGTAAACCTAATTTCCTTTATGTGCCTGAATTCCAAAAAGTGTCCATAGCTGCTACAGCCATCTATGCATATGCTTGGCTAGTTCCTCTAGCTCTCTGGGGATTCCTTATGTGGAGAAACAATAAAGTTGTGAACATTGCCTCCTACTCATTTCTTGAGCTTGTTTGTGTTTAGGGCTATTCACCTTTCATTTATATTCCACAGCGATGTTGTGGATTATTCCACAGAAAGTTCTCAGATGGGTTTGGGTGGTATTTGCTCTGTCTCTTTCAGGATCCATCTTAGTGATGACATTTTGGTCTGCTGTTTGAGATGACAACCGAAGGATTGCAGTGGCTACAGTTGTGACAGTGGTACTTCTCCACACCTTGCTTGCTGTCGGTTGCTTGGCTTACTTTTTTGATGCATCTGAACTGGGTGTTGTTGTACTGACTACTGCACTTCCATATAATGGAACAATACAAGCAACAAAAGCTCAGTAACTAAGATATATTCTTCATCTGTGGAATATTGCTTTATTGGGCTTTCCCATACTGAAAAAATAATAGCCAAAAGATCCGAAAGAAGCATCAGCAAAAGCCAAACCATGTCAATTAAACATCAGCAAAACAGTCTGAATTGACAACTTCTGACAACTGAATGATAAACTAGTAATGGACTTTAGTTGAAATTCTGCTCTGTTGTAGCAAAAGATGAAATAAGTTTAAATTTAGTGGAATCAATTTCACCTGTAGATTTTAATATTAATTTGTGATTTTTTAAAATCTTCTCCATAACATTTATGCTTTCTCATCAAATAAAAGTATCTCAAAATGCCACCTGAAATTTGGCAGGGTTAATTTCCTCTAGAGGGGCTACCACATCACCAAATTCATTTCCCTATGTGAAAAAAGCAAAACCATTATGTCTGGTTTAATTTTAAACAAGAAAGTTATTGCCATTTTGGTTTTGCAATATAAATTAATGGGATTTCTGGAGATTTATAATATCTGGATTGTGATCCAGATTTGGATTGGGTCCAAATCTGTCTGGACCAGATTGGTCCGGAGCTGTATTTACAAACTGGAGACACAAATTAGATGGGTGGGGGCAGTTTATGCACAGCCCCACTATACACATTTCCAACATTTGGTGGTCATTTCCCAAGTTCATTATAGTGTTCTATCCAAGCAGAAATTGGGAGGTATTGATTTCTTTTCCAATAGTTTTTTTTTCTGACAAGATAAGAATTAAAACTGGGAGTGAGTCTTTCTATTTCATACACCAAGGCATTCATTCCTGATTATGTTGTTGGCCTGTCCTTCTCTGTTAATGCACTGTGGTATAATAATCCCTAATGTCAGTAACAAACATTGTAGGATTTACAGAAACCTAAAGATTTGGAGACTAAATCTGCAAGGGAAATAGGTTGTGCTTGTGGTGAAAAAGCAGCAAAAGCAGCTTGATAACATCCGATTGTAATCTAGCAAGTGTAATGTGAGCAATGCAGAGTCCACAGTGGAAGAAACTGAAATGCACACTGATTTGCTTCTTTGTCATGCACCTCATCATTAATGTTATCAGTACATGTGTTAGCAATTTAAGGCAGTACAAAACAAAGGACAAAATCCAAGTCTCTCTTGCCTGAGCCAGACTTCATCCTTCTTCCACGTCATTGAGTCTGACTAAATATTTCTTCTGGCTTCCCTTTTCTTTCTGTTCCCTTGTGTGGAGGACATTGGGCGCTGTTGGAGTATGGAGGGAGCTCAGCCAGCAGTTGGATGATAGAGTATGATGCATTTACTCAGCTTCTGATAGATGAAATAAACTTAGGAGGCCATCTGCATAGGCAAAAGGCAAACATATCAGGGGAGTGCCAACATAGTAATAGGTGCATAGTGAACTAGTGTGGTGTAGTGGTCAAAGTGTTTGACTAGGTCCTGGGAGACCCAGGTTCACTCAGCTATAAAGCTCACTGGGTAATCTTGGGCTAGACACCTTCTCTCAGCGTAACTTATATCACAGGGTAGGTTAAATGGGAAGAGGAAGAACCATGTTTGCCACTCTGATCTCCTTGCAGAAAAGGCAGGAGATAATGCAATAATAAATAAAGAATAATAACTGGGATAGTCAGTATATGATTCCATTACACTCCACATGAACACTATGTTTTCATTGCCCTAGAATAGGCTTGAGATGTGAAGGCCTGGAAAAAAACAGGAAAATTCAGGGGGAAAGAAACCTTGTTTTCCCCTCAATTTTCCAAACAAACAAACATGTTTCTGGAAAAACTGACACCCCCCATTTTTTTCAAACCCCCCCCGAGGTCACCCCATCTCTAGAGCAAGCTCCAGGGTCTTATTCATGTTCCCACTCATTTCTCTCCTATATATACAAATATATATTATATGCAATGGTGAATTTATTCTCCAGCTGCTAATTCTTATGTAGCCAATACGGCACCATGCACACACAACAGAGAGGCATCAGCAGACTTGGTAAAAGTGTTTTATTTTATTTTTCAAAAACTTAAGGAGAAAAATATCTAATGGGAGTAGAAACCCCAGAACAACCCAGTGAGGACTGAACATGTTCTATGGTTATAGAATGCTGGCTGGCTGTTGGGGGGAGGGATGGAAAACCTGGGTGGAGGGAGAATGGAATGGAGTATCCTAGAAAAAGGCATAACTGACAGGCTAGAGCACTGAACAGAAGCACTCCACGCTGCAACATTTTGTTGAAGGTCCCACTTATATCTACTAATAGGCAAGCAATATATTTATTTTATTAATTTAGAAAAGTACTTATAGACTGCTCCCTCATATAAAATATCAAGGCAATGTACAAGGAAATATGCAAGTACAATAAAACATAAAATACCACTGAAACAATACAAGATAGTCATAAAGAAGACTGGCTCATCATGAGAGAGAAAAATAAACTGAATAGGCACAAAACTGTCACCATAAAAAGGTCTTCCAGAGACATCTGAAAATTAGCAGCAAGGATGCCTGCCAAAACTCTGCTGGAAGAGTATTCCACAGCATGCCCAACTTCAAGTTGAAACCAGTCAGAATTCTGAAATATAGAAGTTGTAAACAAGGCTGTCTCTGAACTCTGAACTGTATCCTGAATCCAAACGGCATCTTTCCACCCCCCTTATCTGTATCATAAAGTCTGTTCCTCACTTCTTGACATATTATGCCCAAAGTGATTATTATCGCTTCTAATTTATTCAGTCCATAAAAGTTAATATTTCAAAGGCCAATATATTAGGATTGTAAACAGATGGCAGACAGACAGGTCATGATTTGAAATCAGTGCTTCAAGACAGAAATTTCTCTCTTTTTAAAAGAAGTTTCTCAATTTTAATAATAATTTGAAAAGAGCTGAGGAAACAATTACAGGATCAGTCTGCCTCATAATCTGCCACCGCAAAAACTTGTTTTCTTATTGACATAATTCACCTGAACTATGGAAATCAATAACATTTCATGTTAACTATATATCTGTCTTTTAAAAGTTACATATCTATTAAGAACCAACAGGATGTAGGTGTCCAAAATAAAACCAAAAAAGATTACACTTCCTAACTCCTTTTTATCTTTTAAAAAAATTCTAGCAGTGGAAAGTATGGGCTGGGGAGAGGGAAACTGTTGCCTGTGCCTAATCTCATAATTGCTCCATTTAATTCATCTTTGGTATAAATAATACCTGTTACCATCAGATAACAAGATATCCTTTCACTTTGATCCAATGTGAGTTCTAAAGTATAATTTTCTTGGCCAGTGACAATTTCCATGGTCATGTTTTCTTGCCATTACAACACAACTGTTATTTTTCAGCATATTTACCTTTCCATCTGCCCAACAGGTTTCAGCAGGCCTGCGTAACTTGTTAATCAGCACATTGTGTGCAGTCTACCAGGCAAGTATTGTGGCCAGCCAAGGGCTGTTTTGGTGCCTCTCTGGGGCCGTAAAAACAGGCAAGAGATGCCAAGCACCTGACAGAATGTCATCACTTCTGGGCTGTGTTCCTGTTGTAGGCTACAAGTTATGCAGGTAACAGTGTGCTGGAATTGCCTTACATCCATCTCTGTATGTCAAAGACTTCTATATGAGATAATATAGTACCTACTTTCCGTTACAACTGGTTTTCCAGCCGTTGCTGTTCCTGGAGTGTGTTAGCCTGGCTTCAGTAATCCATGCCCTGGTAACCTCGTGGCTGGATTACTACAATGCGGTCTACGTGGGTGGTCCTCCCCTTGAAGATGATCTGGAAACTGCTGCTAATATAGAATACAGCTGGCCAGCTCTGAAGTGGGGCACCAAAGTCAGGGCACATGGCACAGATCCTGAAAGCACTCCACTGGCTCCCAGTTCAAGGTTCTGATATTAATCTTTCAAATTATGTGCAGCTTGGGGCCCAAGTACTTGCAGGAACTCCTATTCCAATACCTGCCCACCCATGTCTTAGGGTAGGACCTGCTTGTGGTCCCATCAGTGGACATGGCTTGTCTTGAAGTGACACAAGATAGGGTCATTTCTGTGGCAGTGCCCCAAATTTGGAACTTGGTCTCTGTAGAGTTACATCTGCCCCCAATGTTGGTATCATCATTGTTGATAGCAACATTGCGGTGGGCTGAAAAGCCCAACCCTGCTCTATCTTCCGTCTGTAGAATGAATGCATGGAGGAGATCTGAAAGAGACAGGGGGAATTAGATGCTACACAAGGCTGCTGCCCACCTTCTCTGGTAATGTCTAGCAATGACAAATCAACGGTGAATTTCCTGCCATCACAAAGAACAGCCAATTAAGAGGAGCCCAAGCAGGCAAACTTGCAACATACTGACATTGCATTATCTATTTTGTATTACTAGTTGTTAGCTGGGGAAGTTGATGTGGGGCTGCTGCTTTCGCTATGTTATGGTGACCTGAGATGACCTTCCTGACAGAGGTGTGGATACCTTTTCAAGCGAGCTACAAATGACTTTCTAGGCCAAAGCTGCAGAGGGATCATATCCCTTCTTCCTAATTAGTGCAATGAAAAAGGTGAGTGATGGGTACCTCCCAATTATGGACACTGTCCTTGGAGACTCAGCAAAGTCCAAGGTGAACATCTTTAAGAAGGACCGTAAGGCTTACTTGGCTGCGCTGGGCTGCCCTGCGGAGCCAAGAGAGAGATAACAAAATGGAAGGGGAAATCCAACAAAGTTTTTATTGGATGAAATATTCTGGTTTTCATGCATTTGGTTTTGATTTTGGTTTTGTCACATCCCCTGAGCCGCTGGAATGGGGTTGAAATCAGTCTGCTGGGGATTGCTTATGGGTACCACACAGGTCGCAACCTGCCCCCTCCTAGCACCAAAGAGCTACGTAAGCACCATGGGGTATAAGTTGGCCCATATATTTCCAGAACAGAGATTTGGTTATGACAAAGGGTACCCAAACCCTGACTACCAGCAGCCATCCTGCTTGTTTAGAGGAGGGTGATCCAACCCTTTCTGTTTCAATTTGGAAGGGAATCATGCAGACCAAGATGTGTGTGTGGAGGAGAGGAGGAGGAATTGGCTAGGACAAAATGCCAAATTTGGAACAAAAATCAGGCACTGTTTGACTAGTGACAGAGTTGTCTTCTTCAGAAATAAAGTATAAAAACCCCACTTGTCCTTGGGGAAAAAGTAGTTTTTCTTTACATTTGTTGTATTAAGCCTTATAGCACCTCATAAATTTGTAGTCTTGTTAATTAATTGAGGTGACACTTGTGAACTCATGAAGGCCTGCCGTCTTTACATGTTTCTTCAATGACATCAGTCTGACTTTTAAAGAAAACAGGACTCCAAATGACCTCATCTATACAATTAAACAACGACTGGACTTCTCACATGGAGGGGTCTCAATCCGAAAATATTTGCACAGACTTTTCAGAGTCATGCTCCATTTTTAAGAAAACAGTTGTCTCTGGGGGAAAAAAAGGAATCCATTGTAATTTGGGGATATATCTCTTTACCTGAAATGTCTTAGCAGCTTCCTGATCAGTGTTCTTTCTAGATATCTGCTCAAATCTGTTTATAATAATTAAAAAAAAACATTGGAGTTTCATATCCTAGAAAAGGAGAGAGTATTTACCTTCAGTTTGATTTCCCAATAAAACTGTGTTTTTGCCTCATGCAAAACAGGGGCAGTTTAAACCCGTAATGCAAATGCAAAAAGAAATGCCTTGTTAGTTCAGCCAAGGTCCATCTTGTTGTAATCCCAACAGATGCCAGAAAGATACTTCTGGAAGTAGGGCATGAAGGAAGGTGATAGACATCATCTCTTGTTTTGTTCCCAGAATCTACTGCTTGCAGATTCTCTGAACATGGAGGCTATTAACCATTCTGTCTATCACAGATCTACCTCCATGATCAGGGATAGTGTCTGTGACTCTATATTTTTCTTCTGATTCCTTCTTCTACCTATCCATGCTAATGTAGTATTTACCAGGCTAGGGAAAGGTGATGAAAGAAGTCTACCATTGCCATCATTGCTACTGGTCCACACTGCCTATGCTTTCTAAATATAGGAATTTACAGACAGGTGCAAGCTGAGAAATGAAGGTTCAACTATTGTAGATTTTGGAAGAAATCTTTAGATATTATGAGTCCAGACAAGATAGGATAAAAAAATTGCCACATATTCTACAGGTGGCCCATCAAAGATTCTGCTGAATACTGATACAATCTATTTCCCTTTTGCAATTCCCTTATGTTTATAATGGGCTGGATTATGACCATATTCCCATATGTACATTTTCCCATTCCAAGCCAACCATTAACTCCCTCAAGAACTTTTCAGTATCTTTCTGAGTTTCAAGTAAACACATTTAGTACTAGAAACAGTACAGTAATCACCTGTAAAGTACTAGAATATCGGTTCAGATTCCAAGAACTCATCCAGCTATGGAAATTTCCTGATTTCTGATCCAGAAGACTCAGATCTTATGGTTGCCTGAGATCATGGGAATCCTGCAGCAGCCCAAGATGATCTGCAATCCGTTTTACAAAACGGGGAAGTCCTTGAGACTACAATCCCATGGGTCTGGGGGTGGGGTAGACAAGGGGGCATAACAGGAATAGGAAAACTGTGGCCCTCCAGATGTTGTTGTATTCAAAGTCCCGTTAGCCCCAGCCAGTATGGCCAATGATCATTCAGAGAGGAAGTTGCCTTTGATATTTCTGTATGATTTATCACTCTTGTCTTGCCTCTTTCCAGTCAGTCTGATCCTGAGGAAAGGTTCTGCATCAGGTGTGCTTAGATTATTATTCTGCATTATTCCTGATGCAGAGAGGCAGCTGAATTATCCACGTTCAGATGAGGCTGCACATTATGGTTCTGCATGAGTCACTGTTCTGGGCTTGCCTCCTTCAAATCAGGAGGTAAACCCAGAACAATGACTGGTACAGAACTATAGGAGGTGAACTCCTCTGAGGAACAGGTTTATCTTACTTTTAGGTTATAAGTCAATCAATGGTGGATGTAGGAATGAAAGGTGCCTCATTTTCTCATTCCAAATGAAATGTATGTCTTATTCATCAGTTGATCAGGGTTGGACGAGTTACAGCTCTGTTCCCTCATTCCTAAAAGCACCTAATCTGAATCTGGACTAAGACTATCTCTCTGAAATGCATCCTCTTTTGCTTTTGGCTCTGGTTTTAGATCTTGTAAAATAATCTGGTGCAAAGGAGGACAGGCCTCTGTAGCAGAGGGGTTGAAGAAGGAATTTTGGCAGGTATAGCTTGTCATACTGTTCCATTAAGGAGGGCAAAAAATGTCTGTTAGCGTATCATAGGACACTGGAAGCTTCCTTATACTGAGTCACATCACTGGTTGGTCTAGCTGAGTGTTGTTGACATTGACTGGAAGTGGCTCTCTAGGATTTATTTCCCAGCCCTACCTGGAGTTGCCAGGGAATGAGCCTGGGACCTTCCACATGCACGTTCAGCCACTGAGCAATGGTCCTCTTCTACACCACTGTTAACAGTACAAGAGTCCTGTCCTTTTTTGCATCTGATCACCGTAGAATCTTGCTCAGCAATTTTGCTACTTGCATGGAGCTTCAAGGCTTTGCCAGCAATCAGCACCTCAATTAATGTCACTTAGCTTCTAAGAGGGTGAGCAATGAATTAGGCACCTTCTGGTACACATCACACCTTAACCATTAACTGTTTATGTGGCCTTGGGCAAATCACTGTTGTCTCAAGGAGGCCTTGGGCAAGTCATTATTCTCACTACCTCCACCTTTCTGGCAATATGGTAACAATAGTAATATTGCCCTACCTTACAGGGATGTTGTAAGGAATGCAGAGGCAATGCTTACAAAACAACGTTGAGCATTCTACATTGCTCAGCATTACTATAGTCCCTATATAACAATCTTTCCCAACTTGGTGCTCTCCAGATATTTTGACTCCAACTCCCATCAGCCCCAGCCAGCATAGCCAATTGTCAGAGATGACAGGAGCCGGTGGTCTTCAATCTTGGGTCCCCAAATGTTGCTGGACTCTAACTCCCATCATCCCTAGTCAGGTTAGCTCATGGTCAGGGATGATGGGAGTTATAGTCCAGCAACATCTGGGGACCCAAGGTTGAAGAACAGTGATCGGGAGCTGTAGTCCAACAACACCTGAAGGGTACTCAGTTGGGGAAGGCTGCTATATAAGAACACATGAATACACCTGCCCTTCACTCTACTGTAGCAGTGAAAGCAACTTACTACAAAGCATTTTTCAAAGCACCAGAGTCTACAGAGACTGAAACAGTCATATATTTCGTTGATAGGTTTAACGTGCCTCATAGCATTCAGGAAACCTTTCTGAATGAAACTCCAGAGTGCCTGCGACTACAAGAGGCCCTGTAACTCTGCCTGCTTCAATTAATGGCTTTCACTCAACAGATTTGCTAACCCCCTAAAGGCTTTTCCAGAAAAACCAGGAGCGAGCTTTCCAAAAGTCATCAAAATGTGGCCTCCTTCATGTGAAGCATCAAAGCCAAAGGAGAAATCTGATGCGGAGAACAACAGCTTTGACTTGGACAAAAGCCCACTAGGTGAGGGAATTCCTAAACTTACAGTTCTCTTGTTAGCCCAAAAGGCTTGATGTGGTTTCCTTACTATTCCCTCCCCACATCCTCATGTAAGGGGGAAATGGATGCCATATTAATGGGTTAATCTGATTTAGTAGCTCTCTAATCTGCTGTATGGTGTATGATTTTTAATTTTGTTTTCTTCATTTATTTCTTACATACAGTATTTTATTGTATTAAAGTTTGAATTCTATAGAATTCAAATTGTAATACAGTAAAATACAATATAAGAAACACAAGAAGCAATACAAATACAAATGAATGTGAATATTTAATGTGCCATCTTCCCCACAGACATGCTGCAGACCACCTAAATGAAGCTTGTGGACCACTGGTGATCCATGGACCACTGTTTGGGAGCCCCGGTCTGCAATGATGGGCAGCAGCCCTCCAAGAGTTCAGACAGCAGACATTCCCAACCCTACCTGGAGATGCTGGGGATTGAACCTGGGACCTTCTGCATGCAAGGCAGCAAGGCAGATGTTCTACCAATGAGCTACAACCGGTCCTCATGGAGTTTCCCCAAGAAGGATCCTTCCTTATGAGCATTTAGGCCAGCCACTGTTGCTAGTGAAACTTCATCATAGGAAAAAGTAGACTTAACTCCTATCCAGCTAAAGTTACTTATGACTAAGGCTACAGTCCTATATTCACTTACCTGGGAGTAAGTCCACATGAACTGAATAGACATACTGTATGTAGGATACCATTGTATGTTCGATTGAAATCAGTGGGCCCTAAGTTAGATTTGACTAATTTGTTTTATTGATTTCAATGGAACTTCATCATTCCTAACTTAAGCTGGACTTAGACCACATTATTTACCAGTACAATAACTAGTGTAAATAAGTATATGCATATCAATATACATTTGAAAATTCAAAGAACATATATGATAGTCTTCTCCCCACCACAGTAGTCCTGTCCCCATGCATTCTTTCTTGACCCAGTTAATATTACTATTATTTACAGCCTGTAAACATTTACCCTGTTCTTCAAATTTAAAACAATCATTTCCATCTCAGCTGTTTAGAAGTCACTGAAGAGGATTTGCTAAATCATCAAATGCTTAACATGCTTTTAAAGTTGTTTTGTTTTAATACATTTTACAGTTTGTTTTTATGATGTTGTAAAGGGTTTTAAGTGCTTTTGTGTGACGCCCTGGGCTCCTACTAATAAATAAATGAAAGGGAAGAAATATCCAACTTCTTCTTGATTATTTCCCTAATTCTCTGTCTTCCTCTATGCTGTTGTCACAATCAATAATCATTATCATCTCATTCACTTGCTAGAGCAAGGAGGACCTGTCAATTATCCTGGCACTCCAGCAGATTACTTTATCCATCCTGTTCTAAAAAAAAGCTCTGAAAAATCTGCCCCTGCTCCACTACACCACTGGATTATAGACAATTTCCTAGATAAATCAGAATTCAGGAGGAATCCACAGAACAATACAAAGATGGAATGAGGGGAAATCTGCTCTAAAACTCTAAAGCTCTTCCTGCCCAAGGGCCATGAGACTCATTATTGGCATTCATCTCAGTCTGATTTTAGGCCAGGTTTTGGTACTGAGTCTACCTTGGTTGTCCTGATGGATGACATTTGCTGGGAAAATGACAGGGACTGTTTGACCATGTTAAGTTTCCTGGATCTCTTTGTGTTGTTCATACTATCAATCATGGTATCCTACTTGAATAGGCTGTCTGGACTGGAGACATTGTGCTCCAAGAGATCCACTCCTGACTGGCAGCCAATTCTAGAAGGTGGTGTGATGCGTCCTTCCCTGGATCTCCCTGTCAGGTTCCTACCTGCGCGTGGCTACTGCCTGTCACTAGGCACCACCAGGGACTCCACCAGTCCGGACTGCACTCTCTTATGGTTTACCTATCCGCCCTAGCACAGATCTCAACAGATCTCCCTGCTAGGCAACCACCAGTAACGTCCCAATACTAGTATTCCCAGAGACTCTGAATACTGGTATTGTTATTCTCTTCACCACTGCCACCATTTGTTACAGTTCCCCTTCAGCCTTGGTCATTACCTTACCCTCCCTTCTGGTCTGTGAAACCCCAGCCAAGGATCAGGCCTTTGGTAAACCAAATTAAGTATTTATTAAAGATAACAAAGCTAACAAGATTAACAAGATTTCTTCTTAAGGCACATAAGCATATGGTTTTACTCAATACTAATCCGAACTCCACCTCCCTCCTGGTAAACAACTCTCTAAACCCCACCAAGCAATCCACTCTTTCTCTTCTCCCCCCAGATTCCACAATTCACCACCTCACATTCACCCAGATTTACCTGTCATCCTTTCATTTATACTGTCAGCCATTTTAAACATTCAGCCAATCATCAAGCATTCTATTGCCCATTCACTCCCCCTCCTCTTTCACTACTTACCATGTATACTCTAAACAACCAGCACTTACCATATATACACTAATATATAGGAACATCACATTTCCCCCCCCTTAAACAACAGCAGAGTATTATTCCTGTTCCAGGATTTATACGTCGCGTTAACAAATAAAAGTCTCTATGGGGAAAATGTCTTTCTTTGTTCCTCTGTCTGGTCACGTCACTGCAGTCCCAGCCACTTGCCTGGAAAGTCCATCGGCCAGTACATTGTCCTTGCCTTTGATGAACTGGAAGTCCACTTGATAGTCCTGTAGGGCCCAGGACCACCTCTGCAGCATAGTGTTATGGTTTTTCATAGTCTGCAACCATAACAAGGCCCGATGATCTGTAGTCACTGTGAATCTTCATCCCCACACATATGGGCGCAACTTGTTCAGTCCCCACACGACCGCTAGGCACTCCTTCTGGACAGACGAATAGTTTTTCTCCCTCGACGTCAGCTTGCGACTCAGGTACGCCACTGGATGTCTGGTGCCTTCTCTCTCCTGTAGCAAGACGACTCCCAGCGCCAGGTCCGACGCATCTGTAGCCACGATGAATGGTTTCTCATAGTCTGGTGCTATTAATATGGGTCCTTGGCACAAGGCTTGCTTCAGTAGATCAAAAGCCTTCTGACATTCATCCGTCCATACCACACGCTCAGAACACTTCTTTGTTAATTCATACAAGGGGGTTGCTATTTCCCCAAAATTTCTCACAAACTTCCTATAAAATCCAGCCACACCCAGAAATGCCCTTACTTGTTTTTTGGTTAAGGGGATTGGCCACGCTTGTATTGCCTCCACCTTGCTCCATAAGGGGGTGATTTTCCCACTCCCCACCTTATGTCCTAAATAGATTACTTCCTTTAGTCCAAACTGGCATTTCTTAGCTTTTATTGTGAGGCCTGCTTTTCTTAAGGCCTCCAATACTGTTGTCAGGTGTTGGACATGCTCAGGCACCGACTTGCTAAAAATGGCCACGTCATCGATATAGGCCACTGCAAAATCTGACATGCCTTGCAACACAGTATTGATTAGCCTCTGAAATGAACTTGGTGAGTTCCTTAGTCCCATGGGTAAGGTCACAAACTCATATAACCCATCTGGTGTACTGAAGGCAGTTTTGGCTCTGGATTGCTCGTCTAGTTCCATTTGCCAAAATCCTTTACAGAGATCTAGTGTAGAGATAATGGTTGCTGTTCCCAATAACTCTAACATTGCATCTACCCTAGGCATAGGATACGCATCTGGGACAGTAATTTTATTGATTAGCCGATAATCAATGCAAAACCTGGTCGTTCCATCATTTTTCGGAACCAGGACAATACTTGAGGCCCAGGGACTGATGGATTCCCTGATCACTCCTAATTCCAGCATATCTTCCACCTCCTTTTTGATCTCATTCAAAACTTTCCCATTCACACGGTACGGAACAGATCTGATTGGGGCATGATCTCCAGTATCAATGGAATGTATAACTATACTGGTTCGGCCAGGTTTGTTGCTAAAGAGATTCCTATAGGTTTTCAAAACGCTCAGAAACTCCTCTTTTACTTCCTCCTTCACCTCCTCTGACCATTCCACTTGATCTACCCCTCCTTTGTCTTTGCTTTCCTGTACCAAATCTGGAAGTTCAGTCCCACTTCCCTCAGGGAATAAAGTAACTTGCAACACCTTTGCATCCCTGGTATGGTAAGGCTTTAACATATTTACATGAACCACTTTGCTTTTGTTTATTTGGTCTGTGGTGATTACATACGTCACTGTGTCAAGCCTTTCTCTGATGGTATATGGTCCTTCCCAGTTAGCCTGTAAGTTGTCATGTTTCCTGGGTATGAACGCCATAACCATATCTCCCACATCATACACACGTTCCCTGGCTGTTCTGTCATACCAGTAACTTTGCTTCTGCTGTGCTTGACTCAAATTCTTTTTCACCACCTCCATCATTGATGTTAATTTATTGCGGAATTCCAATACAAAATCTACTACAGATGTTTTGTACTCTCCCAGGGTTCCTTCCCATGAATTTTTTAATAGTTCCAAAGGTCCCCTCACTTTTCTAGTAAACATTAGTTCAAAGGGTGAGAAGCCTGTTGACTCCTGAGGGACTTCTCTGTATGCAAATAAGAAGCATCCCAAATGTTCATCCCAGTCTTGTGGGTGA